>NC_057866.1:273880645-274497773 GCF_019393635.1 Dromiciops gliroides
CTCAGGTCCTCCTGAATCCAGGGCCAGTGCTTTATCCACTGCACCACCTAAATGCCCCTATTAAATGTTTTAACCCAGCCATGGACCCCAAGTAAAACATCTATCTGGAAAGTTTCAGAGAGAATTACTGAGAGGTCACATGGCTACATACAGGGAGGGCCTCCTGGCCAAGTTCCTGGACTTTAGAACCCGCCTCTGCAGCTGTCCCTTCCTTCCTTCAGTGCCTGGGACCTTCCCCCCAACCCCTCCCCCCTCTTAGCCTGGACTATCCCTCGGTACGGGCCGCCCCTTCTCCTGCCTCCTGGCTTCATTGCCCTGGGGACCTTCATGGTCACCCTCCCCCACTATGACGTTCCTCCAGGGCAGGGACAGTCTTTACTTGGGCCTCCATTTGTACCCCCAGCACTTAGCCCAGTGCCTGGTGCACAGTAGGGACTCAAGAAACACTTCTGTCCTTCCTTCCTTCCTACTTGCCCTAGGTCACATAGCCAGCATGTGTCTGAGGCAGGATTTGAACCCAAGTCTTCCTGGTCCAAAGGCCAGCTCTCATCCTACACTGTCACCAATTACAATATTTACCCATAAAATCACATCAAAGAATTGTTTCTGTAGATTTCTCAAATACCAACTATATGCCAAGTTCTCAAAAAGAGCCTGGATCATCTTGCTGACCACCATAGGAGGGCCATTAGAACCTTCATGGAATGGACGTGAGCCTAGCACCCCACCATCTTCCATTGCATTGACTCCAGAATAGCTGGTGTTTATAGAGCGCTTTATAAATATGATCTCAGGTGATCCTCATGACAACCTGTGAGGGGGGAGGTACTATTATCATCCCCCTGTTACTGGGGAGGAGGCTGAGGCAAATAAAAGTTAAGTGACTTGACCAGGGTCACACAGCCAGGAAGGGATTTGAACTCAAGGATCCCCACTCCAGTGTGCTGCCTGGTTGTCTAGTTGTCTAGAAAGATTAGATTGATTCTAGAAGACCATTCTCCAGGCCTCTGATCTGGAATTCTCATGCATTTCCATACAAACACCAAGGAACTACTCAGCCCTTCAAAATCCCTTCCTGAAGCCCCCAAGTGCTAGTCCTCACCCCTAAAATGACTTTTTTCTTTACTTTGTCTATATTTTGCATTTACTATTATGTAACCATGTTCTAGTTTCCCATAGAAAGTAAACCTCCTGCAGGCAGCTACTATTTAACTTCTTCATATCCCCATCGCCTAGCACGGTGCCTGGAAGAAGCCTTGTAGGCATTTAATAAATGTTTTCTGGTTGATTGATTGTGTCCACCCTGATCTAGAGCTTATTCACCAATAATTAATGCATGATACATGCTTATTGCATTTAATTGAATGGAATGCCAGACAGCCAAGTTTACTTACACTTTGTCTAGCGCTTAGCACAGTGCCTAGTAGGTGCTCAATCAATAACCCTATCAACAGATGCAGCAGGGAGGCAGGCTCGGGAGGTTTTTGAGGAATGATGTGACCAAATCCATACATAACAACGCTTATGCTGAAAATGCAAGAAGGGATGGAGAAGAAGAATGAGAGAATAGACAGAAACACCACCGAGGAGACTATTGCAATAGCCCAGGAAGGTGGCAATTGGGAGCCCGGAGTGGGGTGGTATTGCTGACAATTAGGAAAGGCAGGGACAGCTGGAAGTGAGGATTCAGAGGCAGAAGTGGTGACAGACAGGAATTGAGAGGTGTAGGAGAGGCAGAAGTCAGTTAGAGAAGAAGGTTTAGATGGAAATAGAGAAGTCATCTGGGGAGACCACTTTTTACCCCTGGTAGCAATCAAGTCTCCTTAAGTCTCTGCACACTTCCCATAGAAATCTGGTGAGCTCACTTAGCTGCTGCCTTTTCAACTTCTTACAGAGAGCCATGGATTTAGGATCTGAGGTCCTGGATTTGAACCCACCACTGCCATTAACTACCTGTTCAATGTCAAGAAAGTCCCTGTGCCTCAGTTTCCTCATCTGTAAAATAAAAGGGTTGGACTAAAGCAGTGCTGTTGAACTCAAATAGAAACGGATCCCTGAGGCCACACATTGACTTAGAAAATCACAAATTAACACTGTCTATATTATATTGCATTTTTATTTATTTTGTTAAACATTTCCCAATTTTATTTTAATCTGGTTCTGGACCCAGTGGGGAGTTTCGCAGGCTCCAGCAGCAGAGTTTGACACCTCTGAACTAGATGACTTCCAAGGTCCCATCTAGCTCTGAACATCCGTGATCTGGAATCCCCATGACTCTACGATCCTTTAAACTCATCTCATGTAGGAACAAGAAGGGGCGAACAAGAAGGGGCCCTGGTTGGTTTTCTTTTTTTAAAGACTTCAATTAATGCTGACCTCAGCTGTAGGAGTTTGAATTTTCATGCAATTTATGCCTCAACATGGCTGTAATCAATGGAGTCATCAGATTCTATCCATGTGCCAACAGGTCAAAGACCAAAATGGAAAAGCCAACACCCAGGGGCTCCATGTGGGTAGGAGGCACTGGCCAAAGGTGCAGACCAGAGTCAGGGGTGCAGAGACACGTATGTGAGGAGCGAGCTTGTCTGTCATGGCCACACCCTCACTGCCCGAGTCTGCAGCCTCAAGGGAGATTCACATACTTCCCCAAGCACGGAGATGGAGAATTTCCAGAGGGCAATCTCTCAACAGGGCTCTAATGAGAAAGGGAGCCACTCATGGAAATGAACATGACACTGGCTTTGGGAAGGCATTCAGCCACTGGGATTATGAGTTCACTCTAGTATTATTCCATTCCATTTTATTTTTATTTGTGTCTTTTAAAGTTGTGTTGATGCCTTTTGTTTGCACATCAGGATAATTTCTGGACATGTTCCTCTCCCAACCCCCTCCCAAACAGCTTCCCCATGGGATTGTAGGAACACAGATTCTGAGTTGGAAGAGACCTCGAAAGGCCATTGAATCCAGGCACCTGATTTTAAACATGAGGCACAGAAAAATTAAGTGATTTGCCCAGAGTCACATAGCTAAGGAAGTGTCTGAGGCAAATCTTGCATACAGGTCTTCCTGACTCCAAGTCCAGTGGCCAGCCCAACCTGCCTAGCAACTCTTCCCAATTCCCATTAATATCACCCTTGTACCTGCCTTCCTCAATCCCAACTCGGGACACTCTCCAGGTTGTCACTGCCCCGTGTTGTCTCTTTTCTTAGACCTCCCCCCTCAGAAGGACTCCCTAGAGCTACTGACTCCCCCTTACTGAGATCAACCAGGAGCTCCCTTATTACATCTTACGTATCTGAGGGTAGTCTCATTAAGTTTCCTCTCTGTAGCCTCCCAAGTCTGAGAACTACAGCTAGCATCCTGAGATCATAGCTTCAGAGCCGGAAAGAATGGCTGTGAGGTCACACCAGCAACAGGCGGCTACTCTAACTCTAACTTCAGCATTCTTTCCACTCTGATGTTCTGCCTGTTTTCATTCTCCTTAAGAAACAAAAGCAAACTGAGGGGAATACTCCATCCTTCTTATAGGACAGGGACAGGAGCTGAGATTTCCTTGATATCAAAAATATCCTCTACTAATGCAGGGCAGAATATTCTCTACAATCCAGAACCTTAGATTATTGTTCAGAGCATTGAGAAGTTATGGTAGGGTAGACAGCTAGGTGGTGTAGTGGATAGAGCTCCAGACCTAGAGTCAGGAAGACCTAATTTCAAATCCAGCCTCAGATACTTACCAGTTGTGTGACCCTGGGAAAGTCATTTAATCTTTCTCAGCCTCAGTTCCCTCATCTGTAAAACTGAGCGGATAATAGCACCTACCTCCCAGGTAGGGGTATGTTGATAAATGTTTATCAACTGGCTCTCTAAAAGAAAAAACAAGTGTAAAATGAAGTGTAATCTGCATTATCGATATTTTCTTCATCACTTTCTTAAGTCTAAACAATAAACAAAACAACCAATCAGGCCCTGATTTGCCAGTCTCTAAGGTGTAGATGCCAGCACTGAAAAATTAACCATCAGCTCTCTAGAGCCATTGGGGACTATCTTCAGCACACCTTTGCTGCCTGGATTGTTGTAAAATGAGCCTTTGCTTGTAAAACACTTCACAAGCATATAAGTGCTAAGTAAATGTTCACTATTATTAGTGGATCCACCCTGGGCTGAAGAGCCAGTGTATGTCTGAGGTGGGACTTGAACCCAGACTTTCAGGTTCTAAGTTCTCTGTCCTCTAGACCATGGGGCCTCCCATATGTTCCCATAATCATAATCCCTTCTTTGACCCTGCTCCTCCCCCCTACATAGTTCAAAGACAAAACAGATCCTTGTCATGGATCCTTAGCATACATCTCCATCTCCAACTTCAGCTCATCCTGAGCTTTAGTACTCCTCTGAGTATTCTGACAGGATCATGCTCCTCTTTTCAATCATCCCCAGGTACCTTCCTTTGCTTCCGTCTCCTGGCCATTTCTGCTTGAAATCAAATTTGGTCCATAATGTTTCTCTGCAGGCACGTTGATCTAGTTAACCATATTGGAATCATTTCTCTTTGTGTCTTCAGAACATCTTCTTCAGGAGCCTCTCATCCCTCTTGGACCAATTTCCTCGGTAAAATCCAAGACCATTGGATCTTGTCTAGCCTTTCTCTGAACCCTTGGAAATTTGTTCTCTCAAAATCCTTTGCACATGAATTTAATCACATGGATGAATGGCTTGGGCAACTGATCATAAACATGGCACAAAAGCATAAGATTACTTGTCTTTGCACCCCCAGCACACAGCACAGTACCTGACATAGTTAAGTGTTTAACATATGCCTGTTTGTTGATCAGGAGTTCTTTGTGTGTCTTTTAGAACTCTGCCCAAAGCAGAGCAACTGGTAGATTCTTGGATGACCTTAATGATCTTTTATTCTTCTAATGGTGGAGGAAGCAATAGATGGGAAGCACCATTGTGAGTCGAAAGAACGCTGGTTCTTGAAGTCAGAGTTTTGTTGTTGCTCAGTCATATTCAGTCCTGTCCGACTCTTCGTGACCCTATTTGGAATTTTCTTGACAGAGATACTGAAGCGATTTGCCATTTTTCTCCAGACCAGATAATTTTTATAGATGAGGAAACTGGGGCAAATGAGGTTAAGTGACTCTCCCAGGGTCACGAAGCCAATAAGTGTCTGAGGCCACATTTGAACTTACAAAGATGAGTCTTCCTGACTCTAGGTACAGCGCTCTATCAACTGCAGCACCACCTAGCTGCCCTAACACCCACTTTCAAATCCTGCCTCTAATACTTCCTACCCATTCAACCTTAGGCAAGTCACAGAACCTTCCTAAGCCTCAATTTCTTCATCTATAAGACAAGAGGACTGAAGATCCTCCCCTAAGGTCTTCTCTAGTTTTCAAATTTACAATCCTATGAAATTTGAATTCTGGACTTTATTGATGCTAACCCACAAGGAAAACAGGGTTGCCAAAAGTAGGGATATTACATGGACCTTGGGGCAAGTGATAAAGGATAAAAGTCATAGAATAGGTGCTGAGAGGCAGCTGTGTGAACAAATAGAAGGTAGTTTTCAGAGATGCTCGAATCAACAGGACTCAGCATCTAATATGAGAGAATAAAGGAGAAAGAAGATTCAAAGCAATTCTGCTCCTGCTTTTATTAATCCACTCCAACATATCTCTCACCTTGGTTTTCTGGATCACTCGGTACAATATGGTTCTGCCCACATCTGTTACTTTTAAATGAGGAACTGTTAAGTCATATGGACAAAGTGATGGTCTTGGAGTCAGAAGACCTGGGTTCAAATCTATCCTTTGAAGTTACTAGCTGTGTGACCCTGGGCAAGTCACTTAACCCCAACTGCCTCACTAAAAAAAAAAAAAAAAAAAAAAAAGAATAGAATGTCTGTCCTACATAAAAATGGCTCTTGGTTTTATTCAATCCCCCTTCTGCTTTGATAGGGACTGTGAAAGAGCAACAGAAAAGACACAGAAAGGCAGAAAAGACAGAAATCAATTTATCAACATTAACTTAAGATCTGGTATTCTAAATGGGAAGTCATTGTCCAGCAATCAATAAGTTAATATACTCCTAGAAGAATGGAACCCCTATAAGTATGGGCAATGTCACTCTAAGTTACCAGAAATAACATAAGACATAAAATTAATAAAATAAGACATAAGAAAATTGGAGCTAAATATAAAGAAGGCTCTAACGTTCTACTTGGAGGAGCAAATAAAACCTTTGTCTGAGTCATTTTTATTGTGTACCCAAAGGCAACAAGAAAGGCCGTGCTATGAGTCTTTTGGTCATCTTGACTTGCAGTGTTTAGAATGAACATAATCAAAAAGAGAAGATTATTGTGACAATTTCCACTTGTGTGCTGACATCTGTTGTAGAGGATGAGGAGGTAGAAGAATTCTATGAGGAACCTGACAAGCTTCTCCAAAGAAGGCCAATGTGTAACTCAATACTCCATGACTTCAATGCAAAGGTGAGTATAAGGAATGGGGTACCCTAACCCCCCCAAAAATGTTGCAAAATACCACTTAAAATTAAGAAAAAGTGGTATATAAACTATACAGAAGCCTTTCTCATGACTATATATGATATTTTATGCAGAAAGATCAGCAAGCAATGAATATGCCAAGCAATGAACATCTGCCTCCCCCTTTTCTCAATTAAATTGACTATATCTTAATAGACAGAAAGTGGCTGGTTACTACTGTGAGAGTCTTTCAGAGTCAATTTTGAATCTTCAGACCATTAACTTGTATAAGCGAAGGTAAAACAAAAATCAACCCTAAGTTAGAAGACAGAATAAAGAAGGTATGATGTTCAATGACAACAGCTATAACCTGATCTATTCAAATAAATTTTGCTATACAAAAATGGGAATGGATAAAGGAAAAGACATAAGCATGAACTACAGAAGTTTAATGGGAGTGAAAAAATAATGAGAAGGTCAAAAGAGCCTAGGAAACACCTCAGTGAGCAAAAAGTTGTCTTGTTGCCAAGTAGAAAGAAATAGTATTGCTGCATCATGCCACCACCCAGTTCATATGTTTATGCATCATTAAAATCTCTAACCAGCTCAGCAAAATCATACCAGTCTGCAGCTTTTTAATTAATCTGGAAAAGTCCATCCCAGGTTTGTCATGTAGTTCTTGATTAGTATCTTCTCTCAGTTTTCACCCAAACTGGAAGGATGTTGGTAATGGCTCAATAATGTTGGCATCTTTAGCAGACCTTTGGAAGTGAGCTGCTTACCTCTCTTCCAAGGTGTTGCATCATATTTTTCTCTGAGCTTGCACTCCAAGACAAGACAAGTACCTGGTGATTCCCTGGACTGTCGGTGCCAAGCACTATTTCTGTATATTGCAATATCTTGGAAGTTTCGTCATATAACTAGATAAAAGTTGGGCCCATGAAGTATGAAAAGCAGATGACAAAGCACATATGTCATTTTGACACCAAGTACTTGGGTGCTATATATATTTTAAAATATATGTGTATGTGTATATATATAAATTACATATGTGTGGATACACACAGATAGATAGAGAGATAGAGAGAACATTAAGGTGTAACATATATAAGATCTGAGAGATAGATGATACCTTAAAGATTATCTGATTTTAAAGAGGAGAAAATGGAAGCCTATGGAAGGGAATCATGCAGTAGGTGAGCACCAGGGCTACCAATCAGTTCTGTGATTTTTTTTCACCACATCGTCCCCTCTGTATGAAATAGAGTCACTATTTCTCTATTAAAGCACTCAATACCTGAATGACTCTGGATACCCTGATTACTAGGTGAAGGAGCTTGGATTTGAGCAGGCTCTGGGCATTGTTGAGGAGGGTATTGACATGATCAGAGCTTTGGGGCATCAGAGATTATTAAGTCCAACCCCGTTCTTTCTTACAGATGAAAAACCTGAGGCACCACAAGCTTCAGTGGCATGCCTAGGGTCACACAGCTCTCAGAAACACGCATTCGATGGAATGCTGTGGCAGTGGGGTGGGAGATGTCCCGGAAGAAGACAAGACTCTAGGAGACAGAATGGTTCAGAGTCTCTTTAACTAGTCAAGGAGATTTATCAAGGGCTTGAACCAGTGCTGGGGCAGGGAAAGTGCAATGATGGGGGTGGACGGGGCATTACAGCATAGAAATCGACAGGATGTGGAGACTGAGAGGCAGCGGCATTTCGGCTGGACCTTGGTGATGACGGTTGGACCTGTCAGCTCTCAGAGGCTAAAAATAGGCTCAGGGCTTTCTTACTGCAAGTTGTTTGTCAGGCACCCATGGGCTGTCCCACCCCTAGGTGCCGAAGTTAGAATTATCTCAAACGACTGCTCTTTGGACTGCTGGAACCCTGCCCGGATGAGGTACACAACCTAGGCCCTGGGCTCTGATGGCTGCTATTTTTAAAAACAGAAGAGAACCGTCCCCATCGTTCACTTTCATCTCTAACTGAAGAAAATGAAGAGGCAATCGGTCACGTTTGAGCGTTTCCTTTTTAGAAGCTGCTCCCCAGAGTCAGTTCGTTGGGGTCGATGTCATTACAATCCCCTCCAAGCTCCATTTGTGGCCTCCTGCTCGTTCTGTGAGTCATGGGATAACAATTCCCAGTTTGGAGCCAATTCTCCAGAGAAGCATAAGAAAAAAAGAAACAACTTCCTTTTAAGGGAATCAAACCTGTTTCTAGTGATAAACCTTCCCATGTCTATTTGAAGACATTCTCCATAAGTAAAGCGCAGAGAGCTATAAAATGTGTGCCTGGCCCACTGAGCCACCCAGCTCATGATCCCAGCTGAAATGTTTAGACCCCTGGTCCAATAGCGGAAGAAACTCTGAAGGAAAGGACCGTGCACACTCAGCCACCCCACTCCGTGTGGAACGAGAAGTCACTGTGCATTTATTTCATTTGCTACAAATATCCAGACTACATCTGGATACACTTTGGATGCTTGTTGTCCTATGTAAAGAAGTATGTGTTTAAAATAAAAACTTCCAGTCTTCAGGGAGTTTAGGAAACTATAGAAAGCCCCTGTCCACAGTTCCTCTTACTCTTCCCCTGTCGGGAACCATAGAGCCAGCCTCCACATTTTGATGCAGCAGCCTTCCCTTGGGTTCAGTGTGCTCCCAGAAACCCCTCCAGCTGCTCTCCAGCTCTAACTTGCTAGAGCTATATTTGAACAGTTGGAAAATAATAAACTCAGCATTTCTGAGGCAATACAGTGGAGTGGAGAAAGGACTGGATTATAGTCAGGAAGACCTGAGTTCAAATCCCCACTTAGATACTTGCTAGGTGTGGGCAAGATATTAAAACACTCTGAGCCTCGGTGTCTTCATCTGTAATATGACTAGGTTGGACCAGATGACCTCCAAGGTGTATTCCAGATCCAAATATCTATTGTCTGTCACCTATCTACCTATCTGTCTGTCTCTTATCATCTCTCTCTCTCTCTCTCTCTCTCTCTCTCTCTATATATATATATATATATATATATATATACACACATATACACACACACATATATATGTGTGTGTATCTACCTGTCTGTCTCTTATCTCTCTATCTCTCTCTATAAATACATATATTAATATACATATATATATGCACACACACATATATGTATGTGTATCTCCCTATCTGTCTGTCTCTTATCATCTCTCTCTCTCTCTCTCTCTCTCTCTATATATATATATATATATATATATATATACACATATACACACACATATACATATGTGTGTGTATCTACCTGTCTGTCTCTTATCATCTCTCTCTCTATATATATATATATAAATATACATATATATACATGCACACACACATATATGTATGTGTATCTACCTATCTGTCTGTCTCTTATCATCTCTCTCTCTATATATATATATATATAAATATACATATATATACATGCATACACACACATATGTATGTGTGTGTGTCTATCTATCTTTTACACCAACTCTGCCAATGGAGGCCTATCTGGTCACGCATATTTATTCCTTCCAGTTGGGAGGGCTTTCTGCATGCTACTTAGAGGCCAAATCGAGGCATTAGGGGTGGGTGTATATCTGTGTGTGCCTCTGTGTGTGCGTGTGCATGCCCACACATGTTTAGCAGGTGTATTTGCTCAATAAAAGTCCTAGCTTCTCTTCTTCGAACAGCAAAACTGGAACTGGACTTTCCAAAAATTAAAACCAGACTCTCCCTGAAGTCTTTGTGTAGTTTTAAGCTATGAAAACTTAAAACTGACTCAAGGCTTTGGGGATGCTGAGCCCCAAAGCCATGGTAGTGGAGAACACACTGCCCTTGGAAGGTTCATGTGGAGGCTCTGCTGCTGAATGACCCTTGACTTAGTTCGGCTGGCTGAGCTCCCTTTTCTGCATTAGTAATGTAGAGGCTAGGGCTCTATCCACTGCCCCACCCAGCTGCCCCTGATAAATGACTGTAGATCCATTGATTGAGCTAACATTTACATGGTACCTGCTATGTGCCAGGCACTGTGTTAAGTACTTTACTATTATTATCCCACTTGAGACTCACAACAAGCCTGGGAAGCAGATAAATCAAAGGAGATGCCATTTATAAAGCACTTAGCAGAGTGCCTGACACACAGTAGTGCTATAGAAGTACTTATTCCCTTCCCCTTTCCCTAAGCACTTAGTAATTGCCTCAGTTTCCTTTTCTGTAAAATGGGGGACTTGATAGCCTCTGAAGTCCCTTCCAGTTCTAGATCTCAGATCCTACAAGAATACTCCCCAATATTAATAATAAGTAATTAATTAACAAACAATATTAATAGCAATAATAACTTTAACATTTGTAAAACACCACCTACATTATCTCACTTGAGCTGGATAACAACCCAACATTGTAGGCACTACTCACATAATTATCTATGTTTCTTAAATGAAGAAACTGAGGCTCAGAGAGATTGAGTGATTCACCCAGAGCTGAATAGCTAGTGTCTGAGGCTGGGTTTGAATCCCGCCCTTCTCAACTACAAGTCCAGTATCTTTCAGCTTTCACCCTGCTAATCAGGGCAATAAAAATGCAGGGTAGAGAATAACAGTTCATCTATATCATTTCCTCATAAAGGACCTCTTCTCATACAATTTTATCCCTCAGTTGCTGAGGAAAAATTCTCTGTCTCTGCTTCCCCTAGACCATAAAATCTAGATACCTAGTGACAATTTGCTTTCTCCAATTCTAAATCCCCTTAAAAAACAGAACCAAGAAGGAAATACCAGCAAAAGCCAACTCCCTCTAACACCACACCATCAGGTTATCCTCCAGGTTTCTCTTAGAAATCTCCTTTTTGTATCCCCACTGTGCTTTGCCTGGCATATAGTAGGCTCTTAATAAATGTTTATTAAATTGAATTGAGTTGTCACTTCCCCTAGCTCATCAAGGGCACCAAAGAAATGTATATCCCTCTGGAAGAGATTAGATAACTCATCCTTAACACTGATACTAATACCACCCTCTGATGACCTGTCGGTGAAAATCTACCAGGGAAGGTCAGACTTGAGTAGATGGCAGGGTTTTGAAGTACCAAAAACGTTTCTTTTCCCATCCTTCACTTAGTCCCAAGGCACTTTGGGCATAGCTTCTAAAACCTAATAAACCCAGTACCTGCAAATGCAGATACATTTTTAAAGCCAGTATCATCTAACACTGATGGAGATATGGGAAGCAGGTCAGACAGACTTTCAGAAGACACAAAGATGGGAAGGACCACTCAGGCATCCAAGACATTCAAGTGAGATACCAAACGGCTTTGGTGAGCCCAGATCATAGGGCCAAAGCTGACCTGAGGAAATTTATCGGACAGAAAAATAGCTTCCCATATTTAGGATTTTTTTTTAAAAACCCACTATCCAAGTACAGGGTGAAGGAAATATAACCTAAAAGTTATTCAAGTGAACAATAATTAAATAACCATCATTTACATGGTGTTTTAAGGTGTTTGCCAAGCTTTTTCTCTGTTATTCAATAATCACAATGGTCCTGTGAGGTACATACTATTGTTATCAACATTTTATATTTGAGGAAAGTGAGTCTGAGAGAGGTTTAGTGACTTGCCCAGGGTCACACAGCTTGTAAGTGTCTGACTGGACACCAAATCAGCAGGATTTGAACTCCAGACTCCAAGGTCAGCATGGTCACCAATATACTGCTTTTCATTGGCCGAATTTCAAAGTGAACTAGCAGAAATCAGATACAGATCAACCACCTCATTATACAAATTGTGTCACCATTCTTGATGCCAGAACTAGCACCAGAAGGGACCACAGAAATCCTGCTCATTTTATAACTAAGGAAACTGAGGCCCAGTGAAATTTAAGTGACTCTTGGAACAGGGGAGGTGACAGTCTTATTGTATTCTAGGTTGAGATCTGGACCCCCATGATGAGAGAACCATTTATAAACAGAAGCATGTGCAAAGAGAGGGAACCATCTGCAAATGTTGTCAGACTTGTTATATGAAGAAGCAGGTGAAAGAGTTAGGAATGGTAAACATAGAAAGAAGGCTAAGATGAGACATGATCATTGTCAGCAAATATTTGGAGGACCATCCTATGAAAAAAAAGGTACACTCATTCTGGTTGCTCCAAAGGCTAGAACTCGAATCAATGAGTTGAAGTTAGAGGGAGGCAGATTGTACCTCTTTGTAAGGAAGAACTGTGTGACAATTAGGAGCTATTCAGTAGGTGAATGGACTTCTTTATTAGGCAGTGAAGGCATCCTTGGCAAGTGTTCAAGGTGAGGCTGGAAGACCACCTGGGAAGAATATCACAAAGGACAGTCTGTGTAGCCCTTCTCCTCTCTGGGCCTCTCATCTCTGCATTCTTCCATTTCTCTGTGGCTGCTTGCTACATAAAAGGCTGAGTCAAATGTGGGACTAACCATGACTCTATCAATCATCTCTAAATGTCATGTCCCCAGGAATATGACCTTTTAAAGGGAAATTGAGAAAGGCATAAAGAGTTGGCCACTGAGACATGCAATCTTGGGTTCAAGTCCTAGTTTTACCATATAGGGGCTATGTGCCTTGGGAAAGCCACTGACCTCTTGCTGCATTAACACTATAAACTGAAGAGAAGGTGATGATCTGATTTGATACAGGGAGTGTCCTCAACCAGGGATTGCCCACACCAATGAAATCACTGGCCTGGTCCACACCCCTAGAGCAATTATTCTTAACGTAGCATCTACAGAAATTTCAGGGGGTCCATGAATTTGGAAGGGAGAAAAAAATCACATCTTAATTTTCACAAACTTTATTTTGAAATTTAATAGTTTATTCCCCAACTATTTAAAAATATTGCTTTAAGAAGGACTCCACAGGTCTCCCCAGACTGCCAAAGTGGTCCACAATGAAGTTAAGAACTCCTACAGGAGGGAGATTTAGGGTCATAGAAGCAAAGCCAGAAGGAAGCTTAGAGATCAACCCCCATATTTTACAAAGCTGGGTCTCTAGTCCTGACCCCTCTTAGGATCCCAATATTACAGATCTAGACCTGGGAGTGACTTCAGAAGCTGACCAGTCAAACCCCTTCATTTTACAGATAAGGAAACTGAAACCCAAGGAAATTAAATACGCCATGAATTTCATAGGACTTACATTTTATCTATAAAGTTACTTTTTACTCTGTGATTATGTGACCTAATGAAGTTTGTATTGCATGAGTTCTGGTTAACAATAAACACTTCTTCCAATTGCCTACGGGTTATCTTCACCAAAAGGTCCCACCAGGCACCTTGAAAGGGTCCCAGACTGAGTTTTTCTTAAAAAAAAAAAGTATTTCTCTTTCTGATGTATTCCATATTTGTCTGTGGCCCCACCATTCACACAAAGTCCCATGTTCATGACCTTGGAATTACCTTCGACTCTTCTTTCTTCCTCTTCTTTCATTTCCAATTAGTTACCAAATGCTAATAACTCATTTCCACAGTTGTCTCCCCTCCTCTCTATCCCCACTGCCACCACCCTAAGATGGGGCCCTTAGGATCACTGACAAGAGCCTGCTAACAAGTGTTCTGGTCTCTCCTCTCACCCGGGACCAATCTTTCCTGCATTCTGCTACCAGACTTGTCTTTGCTAAGCACAGATGTGACTACTGGGCCTTTGACAGGAAGTTGTTGAACAAAAAATCATAAACATTAGCAAACTAGCTTCATTTCAAGAGAAAAGTAGGAAGAATGCAAGAGAGAAATAAAGCCTTGTTCTGGTAGGCTAGCAGTGTGACATGGGAGGAGAAACCGTTTCCTGCTTTTGCCATGTGTTATAACAAAGACAAAAGAGGATTATAAGCAGAATATTACAGTGCCCTATCCTTCCACCACAGCCAGATAATGGCCAAACATACTGCTATGCATTTGCAAACTTCAGGCTGATCTCCCTGCGGAACAAGACAATAAAAGGGCTCCAGCAAGGCTTCCTGTTCTACAGTTCTCCAAGAATGAGGAAATGCTCTTTAAAATGACTTAAGGCAGAAAGATGAAAAGGCATCTTAGGATCCAAATGGGAATGAACCCCTGAGATGTTTTCAGGAGGTTAGAGGGTGAAAGTGGCCCAGGGTCCTCCAGATTGCAAGCTCACCTATTCTCCTTCATCATATTATTTCTTTTCTCTGTGGCAGGTATATTCAGAAATTACCTAGACATCAGAATGATCGACTTCTAATGCTAAAGATAGCTTCAGAATTCCTCTCTTGACTTTTATGGAATGATCTAGCCAGAGGGATGGTCCGAATACTAAGCCTGGCACATCTCGCATTCTATTCAGTATCATGGATATTTGTATCCACTTCAAGATCGAAGGTTTCAGGAATGCACAGCCTTTATTTATTCATCTTTGAATCACAGTATTTTCACATATTAATAATCTAAAGAACCGCCACCCCATGGGAGATCTCATAGTCTTCCTTCCCAAAGACTTTCTCTGCAAAACAAACTCCATGCAAACCAGAGAGGAAAAATGCCTTCAGTCTTTGAATGCAGGAACAGGACAAGGGCACTTGGCTCGTGGTGTGTGGGTCTACAAAGGTGGGTGAGAAGATGAAATGGAAAAAAACTCTGGCAACAAAGAGGCCCCAATGGAAAATCCCAGGGACTCCCAATGTTTACACTGGAGCTGCTCGAACAGCGTTGAGCCTAAACAGAGTCACCAAAGAAGAAGGAAAAATGCAGCAAAGATCATTATATCCAACCTACAGCTGACCCCTAGAAGAAGACAAGAAGCATCATGTTCCTGATCTGGCTCTGAGAATGACCAAGAAAATTCATTCATATCTATCTGTACAGACTCTGTTCATTCCATCAACACAGACTGCTTTGCTCTAAGCACGTTAGAAAATCATCAGCACTCATATGGGAAGATCCTACCTTTCCTTCAAAACCCAGAGTGCCACCTTCTCCACAAGACCCTCTCTGATACCCTTACCTTCCTCTGACCCCCTTCTCCCCCCAAGCACTTGGTACAAACCTCTCTTATGGCAATGGGTACAGTCTATCTTGTATCCAAGTTATTTAGCTCACTGTCATGTCTCCTAATGAATGCCAAGGTCTTAAGGGTCAAGGCAAAGTCTTCCTCATCTTTATGTAGCCCATGGTGTCTCGAACAAAGTAAGTATCTAATTAGTAACTGTTGAGCGGGTTGTCCACTGCAAATGAAACAAGTCTCAGTTCAGTTCAGTCATTTTTTCAGTTGTGTCCAACTCTTTGTGACCCCATTTGGGGTTTTCTTGGAAAAGACAATGGAGTAGTTTGCCATTTCTTTCCCCAGCTCATTTGACAGATGAGGAAACTGAGGCAAAAAGAATTAAATGACTTGCCCAGGGTCACACAGTTAGTAAGAGCCTGAGGCTAGACTTGAACTCAGAAAGATGAGTCTTTCTGACTCCAGACTATACCACCTAATTGCCCAAAGAAGTCTAGAACAGATCAATGTAATCCACAAATAATCCAAGGACTTAAATTTGCTCAAAGTTTTAACTTCTTACCCCAGCATTAGGGTTATGACAATGAAAAACGCTGACATCTGAAATTACCATTTTTCTCTACATATAAAGCTTTCTATTGTTCAAGGAGAGGGACCGTTATTTCCCTTCTTTGTATCCCAGTGCTTCGTACAGAGTGAGTGCTTAATATCTGTTTGTTGGATGACTGATTGACAATTTTCTAATGATGGTGGGAAGACTTTGTGACATTAAGCAAATCACCTGGTCTCTCTTGGACTCAACAAAGGGACAGGAGTAGATGACTTCTAAGGTTTCATATATCTCTGGATCCACGATTATATGCTTCTGAGAAGCATTAGAATATCTAGAAGGTGAGGGAAGGGTGAGAAATTGGTTCGCCAAATATGAATGGAGTATCTATGATGAGTTCAATTCAAGGAAATATAAAGGAGTAGAAGTTCTCATCCTTGTTCCTGAGAAGGCTGAGATGAGACGTGATCATCATCAACAAATATTTGGAGAACCATCCTCTGGAAAAGGGAGACTTGGTTCACCAAATATGAGCTTACAGTATAGTGGAAAGATTGGTCTCAATGATCATTCTGATCCCTTCAGACTCTAAACCCTAAATGGTAGGATTCCATTCTCATTAGAAACAAACTAGGCACAGGAGTTTGAAGACCATCCATTTGCTGCCTCATTGCACCTTTTTTATTGGCATCACTAAGAATTCAAACACTGACTGACTTGAAAGTCACATTCAAACCTTTTTTCTGGCAACTCCATGGAAGTGTCATGATCATTGTGTCCTGCAATGGGTCACTTTCCTCTCTGGGGCACTCAGTTCCAGCTTCTGTAAAATGAGCTGGTTGGAATCTAAACTCCATGACCCAGTGTTTTAATATGAAAGTTAAATAATAATACAGAGTAGCATGTGATTAAGTGGAAGGCAAGTGCTCTAGAGGGGTCAGAGGCCCAAGAAGTCACTGTGGGCTATTGGAGTTGGGGATTGCATCATGGAGGAGATGGGATTTGCACTGGGCCTTGAAATAAGGGATAAGAACAGGAATATAATCAATCTGTGAATCATTAAGAGTTGGCTGCCTGTTACAGGAAATAAATTGTTTTGCTCATGGGCAGCTACCCTTATCATTATTCAGAAAGGATTGTCTTATGTGAGATCTGCTCAGCTTTGAAACAGTCTTGGAAATGTTCACAGATGTCATCCAGTCAAATTAACCATGACAAGCCCTGAAATGTCTCTTCGCTTGACGCTTGATCTGGGCTGCCTTCAGAACTGTCCATCTTAGAAAGGATGGAAGGGTCTAACACGCGATGTTGCCCACACACTGAGTTCACAAATTAGCCTGTGAGTCCTTGGGCCAGGGATGGTTCAGGAATTGGAAATTACAACAATGGAAATGGCTCATACAAGGCTTGTCTTTTGGATCTGAGTTACAAGCAATGCAAAGCTGAGGTTAGAAGCAAGTTCAAGAGGTAAAAGACCTTAAACCCAAATGAGTCCAACTCCCTTGTTTAGCTCCAACCTTATTTCTCTGTTAGATGAGGATCACTGAGCTTTATGGAACCATTATCTTTCTATGGCCTTCTTCAGATGGAGAAACTGAGGTACAGAGAGATTGAATGACTTGCCCAAAGCAATACAGCTTTTAAGTATTTGAGGGAGAATTTGAACCCAGACCTATAATGACTCTGAATCCAGTGCCCTCTCCACTATATAATACTGACCTCTCTACACACATATACACACTACCTCCATACCAATGGAGAAATAGACTCTATTTCCCAATGAAGAAATGGACAGATGAATGACTTGGCCAAGATCACAGTTAATAAGTGGCTTTCTTGGTCCTAGGATCATAGACTTAGATTTTGAAGGGACATCCAGAAAAGTGATGGCCAAGTATGTTTGCCAACTCTTGGCAAGGAGATAACAAACTACAGTTCCCGGGGGAAACAGACATGTTCAGACACTGTCAATGTGTAGCTTTGCTCAGCTTGAGTTACTTAATTATTTCAAGGAAGGGCTTTTCAAGGGGTGTGGGGAGAAGGGGGAAGAATAGTGGTAATGATACTAACAAAAGGAAGAAAAGAGGCTCAATGAATCATTTTTAAAACAAATAGGAGAGAGTGGAAGGAGGCTGTAGAGAATACAGACAATCAGGGCACATTGGAGTTATCTTGTTAAATTTTAATTACTCCCCCCCCAGTAACCAACTGTTATTTAGACAAAGGCAGGGAGATGGGGAGAGAACGACAAATTGTACGTAACAGAAGTTCACAGATTCTTATCCAAGCCCCATTTTTTCTTTGTCTATTGAACTGGTCCTACTTGTTGATTGATGTTCATTAAGTTGATGATAGAAATTTTATTTTTTTGAAAATTGGGGAAAACATTTGGAAGGGACTTGAGACATTATGTAGGCCACCCCCTCCTTTTATGTGTGAGGAATCAGATCCAAAGAGTTGACATTCCTTCCCCAAGGTCATCCAGCCAGAGCCAGAGCCTGATTCTTGCCAAGGTCATTGGGTAGACTTGAAGCTGGAAGAGAACTTCAAGCTCACTTGGTCTTGCCCCTTCCTTCCACAGAGGAAGAAAATGAGGCCCAAAGAGATGAAATGTCTTGTCCACTTCATGCCCCTTCTACCACACGACTCTTCACTGAGAATCTGTTGCGTGCTATTTATTCCCACTACGTGCCCTTTGGGCCACCCCTTACATGACTTCTTCACAGACATGTTTTGTCAGGCATAGAACACCATTATAACAGTGTTTGGGGAGAAGGGCAGGAACCTTTCAAGCCTTGTGGAACTTCTCCAAGGCAATCCTGCCCACTTTCTCCCTCCTAGCTGTGGAGCCAACTCATTACTCATGAGCAGTATCTGCCCAAGACATGGATGAACCCACTCTGTAGGCTTGCCATGCAATTAACTGGATTCTAATGCCCTATTGGTACCCTTCATGCACTCTGGTCCAGCCAAAATGGCTGCCAGCTGCTCATTCCACGTAATATTCCATTTCTCAGGCTTTTATGCATGTGGCTCCCTTCCTCCCTATCCCCATGTCCAGGATGCAGTCTCTCCTCACTACCACCACATAGAATCCCTACATTCCTTCAAAAAGTGGCTCAGGTCACATTACCAATGATAATCCTTTCTTTATTACCGTCCCTACCCATTGATTAACACTTTCTCACCCTTGAAATTTACACACACACACACGTGTGCATGTGTGCGTGTGCGTGTGTGCGTGTGCGTGTGTGTGTGTGTATTTGCTTACTTCTGTGCATGTAATATAAGTTCCCTGAACACAGAACATACTTCCTATTTGCCATTGTATTCCTAGGGCCTAGAAAAGTGAAAGGCATGTTGTTGGATTGAATTGAATCTCTGAAATACAGTTAGTGATACTTTCTACCTCTTGAGGCCATTATAAGAAGAAAGCTTTGAAAAAGTCAGAGTGTTATCCAAATTGTAATGTTATTGTTAAAGGGGGCATCGAAAGAGGTTCAGAGAAAAGCTTCTAATTTTAAATTCAGAGGATCTGGGGTTAAATCCTGTCACTGATGCCTGTGACCTTAGGCAAGTCTCTTCTCCATCCTGGGTCTACAAGGAATGGACTAGAGGGCCTCATGTAATACTGTGCCCTCAGGCAGTCACTTGTCCTCCTTGGGTCTCATTGTCCTCATCTGTAAAGTGGGGGACTTGGAATAGACTCCCCTGCCCTGCTCCAGAACTATGACACTCTGATACTAAGAATGGAGATACTGGTACACAAATGAGAAGAGTAATCCCCAGAGGACAGGAGAGAGAGAGAGAGCATGAGAGGAGTGGAGTGAGGGACAAGTGGTCAGGAGAGCCTTCCCTTCCTGTTGGGGTCACCTCTGGTCCCATTACCTTCCAGCTTGAAGAGCTTCCATCTACAAGGTCATCTCTGTGAAGGGGAGAATCAGATGCTGGGATCGTTCCCAACCACCATGTTTGCCTCTCTGCCTCACCAGTCTAAATGACTCCATTTACGGGGACTTCTTGAGGTCTTCTTAGTCAGCAACATCTCCTGTGGTCCTCCATGAGGTCCCAGGTGGGACAAATATCCCTAAATCCCAGCTCTCAGGAAGAGACCCAAAGTTGCTCTCTGTTTGCTGACACAATCAAGGCTCTCTCACTCAGGTGAAGTATGATCTAATGGGCCACGTTATACTTTCCTTTGACTGGGATGGGGGGGACATTTGGATCTGATTTCTCTCACTGTCTAATACCCAGACTGAGGCATTTTCCAGATGTTGGGCTGCATCACAGCTGAGTCATCACTGATGAAAGGTAATTGCCACTATTTGGAAAGGCAGAACCCCAACATGTAACATTTTACACATTAGATTGACTTCAGGCTCAAATAGAAGTCCCTCCTTCCCATTGTGAAAGTGAGGAAAACCTGGAATCACATGCAGTCTTAGCCCTCACCTCTGGTACAGAGCTCACAGTTCTCTAGGACAGTGGTACTGGAGTTATTTGCCAACAACAGGCAGTATGGGGTGAGGGGGGATGAGAGGAGAACCCCCACTTCTGACAGTTACCATCGAAGTAACAGTGAGTAGACCACTTCCCATCTCTAGGACTCAGGTTCCTCACCTATAAAAATGAAGGGGTTAAAGGAGATTATTTCTAAGGACCCTTCTGACTCCATGATATGACCTTGTCTCCCCACACCTCAGAAATGATGAGCATATGGGGCAGCTAGGTGGCACAATGGATAGAGCACTGGCCCTGGAGTCAGGAGGATCTGAGTTCAAATCCAGCTTCAGACACTAGACACTATCTGTGTGACCCTGGGCAAGTCACCTAACCCCCCTTGCCTCACACACAAGAAAGAGGAGGAGGAGGAGGAGGAGGAGGAGGAGGAAAGAAATGATGAGCATAGTAAGAAGCTGGGATATAGGAAAGCCCAACTCAATAAGTATCACTGCATGCAAGGCACTATGCTAGGCACTAGGGGTGGACCTGAAAAATAATCCATCCCCTCAAAGAATTTACTGGTGGGGGGGGGGGCGCACGCGCTTGAGTTTCCCCAGCTGAAACTGCTATAAAGGAAGCAGTTATGGAGCAGAATGGGGCAATTTGAGTTAATGATCCTGAAATAGAATGATCTGGGCCATTTCAGCAATGAGGATATAAAGTCAGCTCTAGAATGCTAACAGTTGGTCAATGGTTGGTATTGCTATTGGTTAGGACAGGGGGCATTCTAGACAAGGCTTCCCTATGATATTTAATTGAGGGGTTCAGGCTGGAAGGGATGAAGAAGAGAAAGATGTAAGACAAAGACTTCCTCACAAGTAGACAGCATTCAGACCATTAATATCCACTTGTTCAGAGGAAAGTGCCTAACTCCATCATTTTATCTATATTTTGTATTTGAGAGCTATCATGGCATTATAGAAAGAAAGCCAGTCTGGGAGTCAGGAAAACATGGCTTCAAAACCTGCCTTATGACATACACTAACTGTATGACCCTGGGTTAGTCACTTGACATATCAGTGTCTCTAAGGAATAAGTTTCTACAGCGGGTACCAGTTAGCATTTAGAGAGGGAGTTCTTATGCCACAGAAATCACTTACTATAGTGCATTTTCATTAGAATTTTCTTAAAACATATGGAGTACTAATTGAATTTCTAAGCTGAATGGAAATTAGCATGAATAATATTCTGTATTGACTTCTATGTAAAGAGATAGAGGTATTGTAGGAGGGGTAGGTTCAAATCCCACCTCTGGAACATAGTGGCTGTGTGACCCTGGGTAAGTCACTTGCCTACCTTTTTTGTTCTCTTGCCAACTCTCTAAGAACATAAGAGGGAGGGAAGGTGCCATCACACATCGTAGATGGAGTTTCCTCCCCAGAAATTCCCTGCCCAATGAAATCCACTCTGTCCCCTAAGTCTCTAAGTGCGTGTACTGTATCACCTCCCTACTCCCTGCAGAATAAGCTCCTTGTGGTAAAGAATGATTTCATTTGTGTTTTTGTATCCTCTCTGCCTGGCTGGCACACAGTAGGCATTTAATAAATGCTTGAAGAATCCCAAATAATTATAATAACTCATACCTCTATAGTGCATATGGTACCTTCTTCACAGAAACCCTTTGAGATAGATATAGTACATGTATTTTTATCCTCATTTTGCAGATGGAGAAAATGAGGCTTGTCCATGGCCACATAATTATTGTAAGGATTAGAGCCAGAATGTTTAGGCAAAGTATCCTGACATCTCGACAATCCTATGATCTTTGATAAAGAGCTGAAAGGGACTTCAGAGGTCACCATGTTCAAAGCTCTTCTTTTACAGATGCAGAAAGTGAGACATAGAGAGATTAAGTGGCCCTGGGTCACAAAGCCAACTTTGGCAGTGGGATTTGAACTCAGGCTGCTAGGGGGGCACCATAATACATAGAGCATTGGGCCTGGAGTCAGGAAGACACGCGTTCAAATCCAACTTCAGACACTTACTAGATGTATAGCTCCCCCTCCTCCAGCAAGTCACTTAACCTCTGCCTGCCTCAGTTTCCTTATCTGTAAAATAGGGATAATAATAGCACCCACTTCCCAGGATTATTGTCAGGACTAAATGAGATAATATTTGTAAAGTGCTTAGCACATAGTAGACATTATCTAAATGCTAGCTATGATAATTAAAGCATTTTGCAAACCTTAAAGTGCTATGAAAATTCAAGTTGTTGCTGTTATTACGATGATGATCCCTGACTATAAATCCAGTTGTTTCTTCTCTACATTGTGCGACTCAGATAACGTCCAGGTCCCCTCCAACTCTGAAATTCAGTGATTTTGTGGGTAGCATTTCTGTGAGTTAATAAGGTAGAGAGAAAATGAACAATAGCTCAAAATCCAAGGGCTCTTGAAGGTTTCCACAGCTCTACCCTCACACAATGACCCAACATCATCGGTAAGTGACTTGCCCAGAGTCCCACAGTCGCTGAATGTCAGACAGAGCTGGGTCATACCTCCATTCTCCTGTTGCATCCTGGTCCAGGAAGATTCCCTGCTCAGTTCTGGATCCAAGTGTAGAATCATGGGAAGTAGAGGAAGAGAACCACCAGAGAGGCCCATGAAGAGGAATAGCAAAGCTTTGTTACATAACCTAGACCCAGTATCTCTCTCGGAAAATCCTTCAGGGAGTAGCTTTCTCTGTCTTCCCTTAACCACTTGGCTTTAAGGAGGCCCCTCTGAAACAACATCTGATTTCTATCTCAGCAGAACAGGCCAGGGTCCAACCCAAAAGGAACCTGAGCAGGAATAAGGGTCCTATCTCCCTCCCGATCTGACAACCCCTGATGAATATCAGAAGCAGTTGAAATCCAGCTTCCTCGGCTGTGGCTTTGGCCAGATCTGCTTTTTCATAAGAAGAAAAGAATGGGAGATAAGGCAGACCAAGAAAACGCTGAAGGTAATGAACATAATATTCTGAAAAATGTTCCCACTGGGAGGGAGCCTGTAATTGAAATATATACAAAAGATACGGTGTCCTTGAGTTTCTCTGAGGAGTTTCTAACTTCAGGCAGTTGCTTATATTCCTCTCTTATGCTGTTTACTAGCAGTTGTCAACATTTCTTCTTAAAAAAACAAAACAACCCTCCCATGGGATGTTCTAAGGATCTTCTAAAGAACAGCATAGGCAGAGACTAGAGCTGTGAATTCAAAGGTCTAGGGAACATCTCAGTTGAGCGAACTCCTCCTCCCTACTCTGCTTGGCATCTTCTCTACAACTTTGGATTTCCCAGAACACCGGGAGGTTAAGCGATGTCCCCGGGGTCACCCAGGCAGCAGGGCCAAGATTCAAACCATGGTCCTCTGAACCATCCCAGGTCTCAGATTTGATCTGTGTGGGATCTCCACCCACAGATCCCAGCCCGTTTCACATTTTGTTGCTCATTTGTGTCTGACTCTGTGACTCCATTTGGGATCTTCTTAGCAAAGATACTGGAGTGGTTTACTGTTTCCTTCTCTAGATCATTTAACAGATAAAGAAACTGAGGCAAACAGGGTGAAGTGACTTGCCCAGGGTCACAGAGCTGGTAAGTGTCTGAGGCTGAATTTGAACTCAGGTCTTCCTGACTCCAGGCCTGGCACTCTATCCACTATAGTGCCACCTAGCTGCCACACTTTCAATGTTAAAATGGCAGTGGCTGAGGCTGTAATGGCTCCTCGTGGTTCCAGCTAATGGATCCTGGCCTCTGTTCCCAGGCCCAAACTTGAAGTTGTACTGTCTCATTAGGCCCTGCCAGAGCACATGGCCAACTGGCACAGCCTCTGAGGGAGAGCCCAAGGTCATTCCCATGCCATCTGGAGGCAATGGAGAGAGTGTTTGTGGAGGATGTACTGAGATAAGATGCTGACATGAGTTTGCGGCCCAAGTATCCAAGGTAATGAAGGGGAGTGAAGACACGGAGGCGCCAAGGAAAAGACCACATTTTTAACCCAGATTTCACCCCCTTAGCTAGAGTTTGCTCACTTTTCCCATCTGTAAAATGGGACTGTGATCCTTGTCTGACCCATTTCCTGGGGTTGTGATAAAATTGCAGCGAGATAATAAATAAGAAAGAATGTTACAAAATTTAAAATTACTCCAACATTTGAGTGATAGGCCTGAGAGGCCAATATGTAAAGATTCTCAAGACAGAGCGTATCATTGCAACTGGCAGCAGGGGGAAAAGAGACACGGAAGTTCTCTATTTAGGACTTAGGAATCACAGGATTCGAGCCTTCACCTTACAGATGAAGGTTAAGGAACTTGCCCAATGCATACAGCTAGTCAATGAGAGAGGTAGAATTCGAATCCATGTTGTCTGGCCCAAAGCCAGTGTTCTCCCCATGTTTCATGCTGCTTCTCAGTTCTCTAGTCCCCACTCTGATCAAATCTCACCTCCTGTAGAAGGCGTTTCCTGACCAGCCCCCTCCATAGCCTCGTCCCATCCCCCAGAGCCTCCCTCTGACATGACCTTCTGCTTCTACTGTCTACACCTTCTAAGTACCTAGTTATTCACATGTCGTCTTCCCCATTAGAATGTGGGCTCCTTAAGGAGAGGAAACATCATGATTATTCACGTTTTTGCTTTTCTCTGTATGCGCAGGACCTAACACATTGCCCGGCACACAGCAAGCACTTAGTAAATGCTGTTTGACTGGCTGACATTCACATATTCCCTATTCATAAACACGGTCTTGTGTGACCCTCACCACACTGTGTAAAGGGGGAAGGACCTGCATTCTTACCCCCATTTTACAGATGAAGATACCGAAGATTGGAGTGATGAAGGGACTTGCCCAGAGTCAACCAGCTTGGAAGGATCCAAGCTGGTTTGAAGCCAGGGTCCTGTGGATTCCAAGACTCCACCAGGATGCCACACTATGAGAGCCACCTTCCTGATGTTGGGTAGGAGGCAAGGCAGGGTGTGTGATACAGTGGAAAGGGACCTGGATTTGAATCCTGGCTCTTCCATTTCTGACCTGTGTGATCATTTAGGTATGCAGGCAATTAATTAGGTAATCATTTAAATTCTTTGGGCCTAGGGGGCAGCTAGGTAGAGCAGTGGATAAAGCACCAGCCCTTGGGTTCAGGAGGACCTGAGTTCAAATCTGACCTCAGACACTTGACACTTACTAGCTGTGTGACCCTGGGCAAGTCACTTAATCCTTATTGCCCTGTAAAAAAAATTAATAATAATAATAATAATAATAATAATAATAAAATTTAAAAAATATTTGGGCCTCAGTTTCCTTATCTGTAAAGTCAATGGTGGGACTAAATCAACTCTAAGTTCTCTTCATTTCTAAATCTACAAACCCATAACATATCATAGAACCCTGATTTTCAACTCTGGGTTGATCACTTCCATATCTATGATCACATAACTAATAGATAATTAAATAGCTCTTATCATGATCACTATTAATATATTAATACTATTAGTCATGATAACTATTAAGACCCAGCACGGAAGGAGAAAGTAAAGAGGATTCTGTCTTCCTCAGGGAAGTATTATGCTAGTTTTAAACCTTCAAGGAAGGAAACAAGGATTTCTTAATCACCTACTAGGTGCCAAGTACAGTAAGTAAAAATATTATCTCATTTTCCTCTCACAACAACCCTGGAAGGTAGGTGCTATTTTTTCCCCCATTTCATAGATGATGAACCTGAGGCAGACAGAGGTTAAGTGACTTGTCAAGGGTAACACGGCTAGTAAGTGTCTGAGGCCAGATTTGAACTCACAAAGAGAGTGTTCCTGACTCCAGGCCCAGCGCTCTATCTAGCCCCTCCCCACTCCCAACCTCAGCTGTCTCAAGAGAAAGAGTCCAGAGCATATCCCTTGGTTAAAAAACAAAAGCGAAAGTTTTCTTTTGGTAGAACCAAGGGTGTCATTGGAGAGGGAAGTGCTGAGATCAGGAAAAATCATCTGATCACAGTTCTGAAGAGAACAAGCACAAATTCGCTCCACAGGCACTTACTGAGCACCTTCTATATCCTGGGTGTGGCAGAGTGGATAGTCGATCTTGGAGCTGGGAAGGCTATAGGATTCATGTCCCTCCTCTGACTCACACTGGCTGGATGGGGAGGCTGAACGTGCCACTTCCCCTTGCAGTGTTCTAGAAACTCTAAGAATGCAAATTTCAAGATGGTGCCAATTCATGGGTAGAGAATATTCCCTCGTCTGGGAGTTTCCTTTGCCAATGAAATGAGGGAAGGGAGAGGGGAGAAAAGAGAGGGGAGAGGGGAGAAGGGAGAGAGGAGAGAGGAGAGGGGAAAGAGGAGAGGGGAGAGGAAGAGGATAGGGGGAGAGGAGGAAGGTCTTCCCCACCATGTTCTGCAGGGATCAGGCAGAGAGTCAGGCAGCAAAGCAGCCAGAACGAGGACCTGGGATGGGCCCCTGGAGCTCACAACCACTGACCCACAGGAGAGGGCTTGACACTCATTCACAATGAGCATTACAAAAACAGGCATCACATTGGAATATTGTTGTTCCAAGTACTTGTTGAAAGGAGTGGGTGGATCCCCTGCCTGGAGCTTGGAAACATTCTTGTTACAGGATTTTCCCTTGATGATCTTCAACCAAGGGGGTTTGTCTACAACAATCCCCACTTGTTAGTGTTGCTAGAAGACAGCCTTAGAAACTGAGGGAAACAAACGTCACAGTCTAGATAATGTGGAGAACATTAATACTTTAAGGAACTCTGTAGGTCTCTTGCTTGCCCCTAAGAGGCAGAGTAAATAATGAAAGAGCCGGTGACTGCCAGGTGCAAGAGGTCCCCCACTTCCTTTTCAACTCTTTGTGTGTATTTTCTTCCCCAGTAGAAGATAAGCTTGTCTAGGGAAGAGACTATTTTACTTCTATTTGTATCTGTAACACTTGGAATAATATCTGGCAGATAGTAAGAACTTAATAAATGCTTATATATCTATGAGTCTATCTCTATCTCTCTAATCTATGTACAAAGTAGGATTGATCTATCTATATATGTATATGTAGATATCGCTGGAGATAAATTCTATTGATCTACCTATGTCTACATAGAGATATAGATAGATTGGATGGGTGGATGGATGGATGGATGGATGGATGGATGGATGGATGGATGGATGGATGGATGGATGGATGGATGGATGGAAGGATGAATAGAAGGATGGATGGATGGATGAATAGATGGATGGATGGATGGATGGATGGATGGATAGATGAGTGGGTGGATGGATGGGTGGGTGGATGGATGAGAGAGATGGAGAGATATTGGACTCTGTGACGTTAGGTAAATTGCTTCTATTTCTCTGAACTGTGTGTTCACCTGTCAAATGAAGAAGTTGGACCACGTGAAGTGAACAATTCTTCCCTTGCTCTAGATTCTATAATTTTTGCCAAGCTAAACACCCCCAGTTCCTTCAATCACCCCTCCCACCACATAAACTTGAGGCCTTTCACTGTGCTAGTTGCTGTCCTCTTGATGTAGGTACTCTAACTTATCAATGCCCTTCCTGGAAGGACAGGCCTAGCTAAGGATGACCCTTCAGAAAAGGTTCCCAGCAGAGGCTGATGGGAAAGACTAGGCCCTGGAGCAACCCTGGGGCTACCAGGTCTAAGGAGGCAGAACCCCAAACCTCCCTCCCTCTGGACAGATAGAGGGATAGATAAATTGATTGATTAGAGAGAGGTTTGAGGTTCCATGTATGTGTGTGTGTGTGTGTATGTATGTATGTATGTATATACATGAGGAAAAGGGAGAAAGTGACCGTAGAACATTTGAGTCAAGTGTTGGAGGACAGGACTCTGCCTCCTGAAGATTTGGCCCTTCCCTAAAAAGGGAACACAGAGAAGAGAATGCAGTGACCTCTGAGCTCCTGGCACCTGGGCCCCAGAACAACAAGAGGATCTCTCTGCCTTACTGCTGCTCCTTACTGCCCTTTAGGCTTTCCATCTCATCTCATCGGAGCCTCCCCCTTTTGGAAGTCTGGGTCTGATTTCCTATTTGTACTTCCTGTGCTTAGTGCTTGACACATAGTAAGCACTTTATAATACATGCTCTCTCCCTCTCCCTTTTTTCTGTCTCTGTCTCCCTCCCCCCCCCAAGCCTCTCAATATCTAAATAGATTTATCTGGAACAAATCCCAGTATATGAATTGATGGGGTATTATCAATGATGGTAAATAGGAAGAATTCAAAGAAACACAGGAAGGCTCACAGGAACTGAAGCAGAATGAAGGATGCTGAAGTCGGTGCTCATGAAGACTGCAATAATGTGAAATGGAAACAGCATTGCAAAGCTCCCAGACTCAGATGAATGATAATAAGGAAGCTTAGTCTCAGAGAAGGAGGATAAAACACAATTTCCTCTCCTGTAAAGATATGGGGGGAGACTCCAGGAGCAGGAGTAGAATCTGCTGCCAGGATCATTCCTTTGATCAATTTGGATGAACTGTCTTTGTTCTGTTAGGAGGAAGGGTTTCATTGTGGTCACAAGTTAGAAGATGATGGTTGTATTTTTTTAAAGGGTATTTTAAAAAAGATTTGTATTATAAGGTCATTGATCTCAAGCTGGGATGGAGCTCAGAGGTCATGTGGTCCAAGCCCCCTTCATTTTAGAGACAAGAAAACAGGCCTCAGGCTTGAATGTCAGACTTGAACACAGATACTCTAGATGGATGCTTTCTTTTCACTGTTACACTAGTCCTAGAGTACACTTGCAAATCCATGCATGCATACATGAATAAATCAATAAATCCATACATGGATACACACATGCATACAAGCATGTGTGTATATCCACCCATACATATATGCACACACACATACATACAGCTAGCATGGTTTGTGTTCTCAAATAGAAACCTGATTTCAGAAAGTGCCTAAAAATTCCACATGAAATCCACCCCCCCAAAAAAATCAACCAGGCATCTCTTTCCCCAAAGCATGTCTACCCTGAAATATTAACCATCTTGCCTCTTTTCCTCCCCTTAGGAAGAGCTGCACCCCCGATCTGGCCCTATTTGAAACTCTTGGGTTACTAGCATATGATGCTAAATCCCCAGCCTACTCATTGAAATCCTTTGGAACAAATAACTTTGGGGAAGTAATGTATTTGTTCAGAACAATAAGGACATAGCCCCATGATGGGTTAGACTTATTGGAGCTGCCTAAAAAGAATGGCTGTAATTAATCTCCCCTCTACCCCTTAGAATTCCTGGGCCTTCAAAGATAGCTCAGTTGTCAGATCCCTACAACAAGCCTTGCTTGATCCACCCCCCCACCCAGTTATGATTAGCACCCACTCCCTCTTGAGATTCCTTTGTATCTACTTGTCTGTAATATCTGTCCAATCCCAGGAAAAGGTAAGCACTTGGAGGGCAGGGCCTCCGCATCAGACTTAGATTTTCATTTGGAAGGTGATTGTCCTATGCTCCCACTTTATAGATGAGGAAAGTTTATGGTACCTTGCACATAGCAGGAGGTAAAATTGAATTTGTAGTCATGGAATTATCAATATAACAACAACTACTTCTCATAAACATTTATCAATGAAATGTCAATGAATCAGAGATGCTGCTAAACAAGATCATTCCTTTGATCAGTTTAGACTGAGGATTTGTGTTTGTTATGAAGAAGGGATTAATTGTGGTCAGATGACAGGAGATGAATGTTATGTGAACAATGGCATCACCAAATGTGTTTTGACATCAGGTTGTTTTTGTTTGTTTTTTTTGTTTTTTTAGTGAGGCAATTGGGGTTAAGTGACTTGCCCGGGGTCACACAGCTAGTAAGTGTTAAGTGTCTGAGGCCGGATTTGAATTCAGGTACTCCTGACTCCAGGGCCGGTGCTCTATCCACTGCGCCACCTAGCCGCCCCCAAATGTGTTTTTAAAAGGTGGAGGGGATGGATTAGAGGATCATCGCTCTGGAGCTGAGACTAAGCTCAGAGATCATCTGGCCCAACACCTCTGTGTTTAAGAATAAACACTTGGAAAGTCTGGAGGGGTGCGAGGTTGGGGGGAGGGGAATTGATTGGATTATACTCACTGTATTAAGATACAAGAAGTAAGCCAGCTGCAAACTTTCTCTTTTAAGTTATGTCTTGTTGGGAGAGGAGGAAAAATCACTTTTTAGGCTGTTAAAATACCCGCCCCCGCCACCCCACTGCTGCCACTGACCCCCAAGCTCTTCAGATTCAGAATGTGCCCAGGCATAAGACCAAAGTCAAGACTCTGGAGAAAGCCCTTCTACTCAAGTGAAAATCCTTTAAGAAAGACCTTTCCAATAAAAGTGCTGCCCACAGGGGCAGCTAGGTGGCGCAGTGGATAGAGCACTGGCCCTGGATTCAGGAGGACCTGAGTTCAAGGCCAGCCTCAGACACTTAACACTTAACTAGTTGTGTGACCCTGGGCAAGTCACTTAACCCCAATTGCCTCACCAAAAAAAAAAAAAAAAAGTGCTGCCCACCCTTGACAAGGATGTCTGTGTCTCCAAGATGAAGCCTCATATTTGTGACCGAGCCGTTGAAATCCACCTAATGATTGAAAGCAGCCTCCCAAGCTGAAGAGCCTTTCTCTTACTTAGCGAGCTCACCCCAGTCCCAGCTGCTGAGCCCTGTCGCCTGACTCCACTCGAACACCTCCAAGGTCCTTCCTGCTCTAAATCTGCAGCCCTGTTATCTGTGACCCTGTGAATCTTACGCCTGGGTTCACAAGTCTGCGTCTGGATGATCCTTTGTCTCGTTTTTCCATCAGATCGACCCACTGAAAAGACCCTAAAAGGCCCCTGGAAGCCACAGAGAGCCTGCAGGGTGGGGGGCTGGGCCTCTTGCCTTTGCTCTTGAAAACAAAACCAAAGGGTTTCATAAACAGACCTTGAGCTCACTGGCTGACAGAAGTTCTGTGGATATTAATATCAGGGACGGGTGATCCTCAAAAGAGGGGATTTGGCAGCGGCTCCTAACCACCGTACGAATGGGATGTTGGTCTGAGCATATCTCCATGGAACTAGGCTCCAAGATGTCATCAGGACAGAATTCACAGTGAGGCTTCAGGGCCTCCTGGGTGGGACCCCAGCTGAGGGGCAGAAGACAAATCTTTCTCAGCTGCTTTAGTCTTTATAGATTGTCAATCTTCCCCAAAACTAGGAGAAGGGAAGGGGGAATCCTACAAGTGGTTATTTCAGATCCCCATGTGTGCTTTTGATGCTCCCAATGAGAACTTCTTCATCAAGTATCTCCTGTTCCACTGACCTCTTTCAACGCCGCTGGGGCCCCAGAGCAGAGACAGAATGAGGGGCTTGTCCCTTGATACTTTCCAGCAAGTGAGCAATTCATCAGAAATCACTGGCCTCTGTAGTGCCTGGAGGCTGGCACATTTGGCAAGGCTTTGAACACTCCCTGCCCCAAACTCAGAAGTCCCCACCCTAAATACACACACACACACACACACACACACACGTTTGTATTGGTAAAGTAATCCTTAGAACATAAGCCACTTTTGAGTAAGGGCTGGTTCATCCATTGTCTTTATACCCACAGTGCCTAGGTCAGATAGCAGATAACTGCTGATTTACTGAATACTGTAGCACATGGTCTTTTCCTTCTTTGGATAAAGTCCAGACTGAATGGGACTTGCTTCTAATAAGTCACTTTGAATCCTTCCAGGGTTCTTAATCTGGGGTCCATTAACTCGTTCTTTAAAAAAAATATATAACTGTTTCAATGTAATTGGCCTTCTTTGTAATCCTCTGTGTTTAATTCTATGCATTTAAAAACATAATTTTGAGAACAACTGCATAGGCTTCTCCAGATGGCCAAAGCAGTCTAGGACAAAGAACAGGTAGGACCCTTGGACAAGATGGAAAGAAAATTTAGTGCATGTGTAAAAAGTGACTCCTGATATTCTTACTCTCCATCCTGCTAAGGAGGACATAGTTGCAATCAGAAGATCATAGCTTAGGAGTTGTGATCACAGTCATAGAGTAGTAGTGAAGAAAGGAAAAGGAGAAGAGAAGGAGGAGAAGAAGAAGGGAAAGGAGGAGGATGAGGAAAAGAAGGAGGATGAGGAAAAGAAGGAGGAGGAGAAGAAGAAGAAGGAGGAGGAGGAGGAGGAGGAGGAGGAGGAGAAGAAGGAGGAGGAGGAGGAGAAGGAGGAAGAGAAGGAGAAGAAGAAGAAGAAGAGGAGGAGGAGGAGGAGGAGGAGGAGGAGAAGAAGAAAAAGAAAGTCCATTGAAACTTTTTTTTTTTTTGGTTAGGCAATTGGGGTTAAGTGACTTGCCTAGGGTCACACAGCTAGTAAGTGTTAAGTGTCTGAAATTGGATTTGAACTCAGGTCCTCCTGACTCCAGGGGTGGTGCTTTATCCACTGCTCCACCTAGTTGCCCCTGAAACATTTTTTAAAGTACTGAGAGAACACATAAAAGTTCAGGAAAAAGCATAGATAAGTAGGAAAGTTTTGAAAGTAACATGCTGAATTTATTATACCTTTTATTTCATTTTTTATTATATCCTTGTAAAAAAATAAAAGCAGACAATATGTAAGAAAAATTCATGGTTTAATATTGCAATCTATTTTTTGTCTGCCAGTATGTATAGAGAAATGCTTTTGTGTGTGTGTGTGTGTGTGTGTGTGTGTGTGTGTGTGCGCGAGCGCACGCGCGCGCTCGCTCTCTCTCACACACCTGTGTAAGTTCCTAAGAGAAATAAATAAGGACACTTGGGGGAGCAGCTAGGTGGCACAATGGATAAAGCACTCAGCCTGGATTCAGGAGGACCTGAGTTCAAATCCAGCTTCAGATACTTAACACTTACTACCTGTGTGACCCTCAGCAAGTCACTTAATCCTCATGGCCCCGGGGGTGGGGGCAGGAGTGGAATCTTGGAAAGATAGTAAATGTAATGGTCAAGTTTAAGAAGTTGAATGGAATGATAAATTCGAAATACAAAAATAGATGGTAAGCAGAGGCAATTGGTCTTCTGTAAAAATCTGAATGCCCGAGTTTCCTCAGCTTTCAATCTGCTGATTAAGAATAAGAAGCTATTTTGATACACACAGGGTAATTGGAGAATAGAGGCAAGCATCAGGACAATTCAAGCAGGCAATCATCTGTTTTGGATGTCTGTTGTTCCCTTCCTCTGAGCACCCAGCCATCGCTCCAGTGGCATACAGCCTCTCCTCAGGTTTCCCTCTCCACAGCCCTTTCCCCAGCCTCTCTTCCATTTAACCAGCATGCATGGTGCCATGTTTGGACAACTTTGCAATGGGTGCACCCACCTCAGATTGGCTTCGAACCAACCAATCACTGGACATTGGCAGTTTAGGATCACTAGTGACCCCACCTGGCAGAGACAAGGCGGAGCACCTGAGCTACTCACCCTCGATTTTATTTTGAGCCCTGCAAGAATGATTTTGTGTTAGCATCCACTGCCCACCAATGTTCACTGTGTATCTTTTATCATCGTGTGCCATTATTCACTGGAAAAGGAAAGTAAGTGGCAGAGATGGCATGGTCTAGGGCATCAAACATTGTATTTCTAGACAAAAGCCCTAGGTTTGAACTCTGGCTCACCACTTACTAGCATCCTGTGTGACCTCAGCTAATTCCCTTTATCTCTTTGGATTCCTGTTTCCCCTTGTAAAATGAAACAGTTAGACTCACTAATCTGTATGAGAACTTCCAGCTCGAGATCTCACAGTCTAGATCAATGACTCCCAAAGCAGGGCCCTCCACCCATGATGGGACATCTGCGGCATAACCCAGCAGGCTGTGACATGACTTAATGGATAATCAGATGAAAGGTAGAAAAATGGGTAACACTCCAAGCCTGCCACAAAAGCTTTGATGAGGGGGACTCATTTCATACAACCTCACTCTTCTACCCCCAACTTCACTCATTATCTTCCAACTTTCCCAAACAATGCTGCACCCCCTCCCCCTCCCCCTCCAGCAGGCTTCCTGTCATGGGCTAGCACTTGGCCTCTCTGCCTCTGCTCTAGGCATCAACTCCTCAGACTGGTTATAACTTATGCCTAACTACCTAGTTCTAGTATAAGTAGGTAACTAAATGGTTGAACAATAACAAAAAAAATAACTATGCCAGTAGTCAAACAGCTAAAATCCCCTCACTGTCACCCATTTCCTGCCTTCCCAGACCACTCTGGCAAGAGCTCCTTGGCAGGCGGTGGCCAGAGATTAAGACCATTCCCCACTCTAAACTTTCCACTTTTGGTGAGTCCCACAGGATACACACAGGCATGGATGAATGTTACTTTGCATCACAGATCTCATTACATTACCTTCCCCCTAAGATGACATCTTCTGAACTCTTTTTCAATTCAAAGGCATCACCATCCTTCTCATCAAAACTGGCAAAGTCGAATTCATTCTTGATCCCCCACTCGTCCTTTCCCCACCATCCAATCTCTTGCCAAGTCTTGCCGTTCTGTGTCCTCAAGATTTCCCACCTCTGTTCCCTCCTCTCAACTCAGCCACCACCCCAGCACAGGGTCTTATTGCCTTCCTCCTGACCAACATATTATTGTCTCTCCATTGTTCTCCCTGCCTCCTGCCTCTCTTCTCTAGAATCCATACCCCATGTAGCTATAAAGTGATATTCCTTAAGTGCAGGTCTCATGAAGTCACTCTCCAACCCAATCAACTCCGCATTAACTAAATAAATGGATCCAACATTATTTCATCTTTTGAGAATGTCTGTTTCATATATATGATGTAGACATAATTATATGATATATACATTCATATAATACATTATTAGTATAGTAGTACATGTACATAGTTTAGAGATAAGTAAATATGCATATATTTGAGGTACAAATCAGATACTGTTACTGATAAGGGTAATAGAGCAAAAAAATGTTAAAATGTTGATAATTTTCCTAGAAGTCTTTCTGATGTTAGATACTAGTTTAAATTTTCCACTAGGTGGCAGGATTCCACCATGATTTTTGAGATTTTCCTGATGTTGCACATACACCAAAGTTGTACTTTCTTCTTGATGCCAGTTTTTACAAAGGAAAGGCAGGGGAGAGGGGAGGGGGGGGGGGATAATTACCAAGCATAGTGGACTATCTACTTGATAAAGCTCTAGAATCCTATACTGATGGTAATAAAAAATAAAACAAAATTCAAAAATGACAATAAGAAAGCATAATGAAGACTATTCTTTCCTATGGTAAAATGACTCCCTACATTTTAAACCCTTATAAAGTCCTGTAAACAGTTCGTGTTTGATCGTCTTGCTATAACTGAAACTTGGGTATCCAAAAACAAGGCCACATTAGCTTGGTATGAATAAACTCTCTTAGGCTACCTTCTAATCTAAGGAGTGAGCCGATTTTAAAAGCTGAAAATGAACCTCTTAAACAGTGCTACGAATGAGCTTTGGGTTACTTAAGATAGCTTTCATATAATAATTTGATCTCATCTACATATAGGGTGGTCCATAAGTCTTAGTGTAGTTCTACACTGTATAATAGAATAAATGGGCTGTTTGCTAATGTATTCAATGCCTATCAGCCTTAAACGGACACTATGAAACTATGATACAAGCATTGTGACATCTTGTCCTCGGCGCCCTTACACCCCTGCCCCAAACTGGCCTGTGGCTGATCGCTGACGGATGGGTGCTACTATAGGCATCTCCCGAGAGATCCCAGGTCACCCAGCAAATGACTTATTCCAACAGCAATGCCTCTTCCCCTTCTAGGACCAAGACTCAGCCGAACTGGGCTTCCGAACCTCAGAGTCCCAAAGTTTCCCTAGGTGCTAAATGAGAGATGAACCCAATCAGCCCTTTCCTATCTCAGGCTGGGGGAAATGCATTGATCTCAACCGTGGCTTGTAATTCCAACACACATACCCGTGTATGTTCGCATCTTTGTAGCTAGGTGTGTATCTACTCTCCTGTCCTGCCACCATCTCAAGCAATCACAGACACTCAGGATAGGAGAAGCGCAGCCCAGCCCAGCCCAACGGCACCGGCCCCACCGGCACTGAATCTACCCTCCAAAGACTCCAGCGGCTATGTGGCTGGGCATCTCCTTCTCCGCCCCAGGCCAGGGCTCCCCTCCCTGCTTCCCCGCTCTTTCACAGGGGAGGGGTGCTGCCTACCTTGGCCACTTGTAGAGGTTGGTTCTGCTCCTTGCCACCTTGCAGGCGGAAGCCCCAGGGAGCCCCTCCAGTCATGGAGATGCAGAGAAAGTCCCCCGTGCCCATGGTGCTCCACTCAGGGGGCCAAGCAGCATGAAGAGCTGGGAACGAGAGGCACCAGTCCCGGTGGGTGCCGCCGGAGATGTGCGCTGGCTTCGGCTTCGGGGCGGCTGCCAAAGAGGGATCAGCTGCGCAGGCAGGCATGGAGCGCCCTCCCTCCTCTCCCGCCCTCCCTCTTTTCTCTCCCTCCCTTTCTCTCAGTCCCTCCTTGACTGCCGCCCTCTCCGCTATAGCTCATGAATATGTTTATATGCTTATTAGAGAGAGAGAAGCAGAGTTTGAGAGACACAGAGAAAGGAAAAAAACAGCTAGAGACCCAGAGAAACAAGGAGAGAGGCAGAGGAGGAGAGTCAGAGACATAAAAGGGGGGAGATTGGAGAGAGAAGCACAAGAGAGGGAGAGCCAGAAACTTGTGGGGGTGTGTGTGGGGGGGGGGGGGGGACAGAAACAGCCCGAAGTCCCTGGGCTCTCAATCTGATGGAGAGGGGGAAAGGCTCCGTGACCCTGACACATACAGTGCAGCTAACGCAGGATCTCAGACTTCCACTGCATGTGCATGCCCAGAAAGAACAGCACACGCCATTTCCCACTTTCTGTCCACTTAAAACATGCTCAACACAAGCTGCGCAAGTAGGAAAGAGTTTGCCTTTGTGCTTCAGCCACGAGTAGTGGGAGGGGGAGGGAGCAGGGGACCATGGAGAGAACACTGATTTGGGAGTCTGAACACCTGGGTTCCAATGTCCCCTCCAATGCTTAACTACAGGTCTGTGTGTCTCAGAGCATGTCACCTAGCTTCCCAAGGCCTCAGTTTCTTCATCTGTGAAATGAAATGGTTGAACTAACTGGTCTCTGAGGTCACTCCCAGCTCTAGATGAAGAGTGCTAAAGGAGTAACATCTGGTCTAGGTACAGCCCACGTCTCCTGAGTCTTCAGGATTCCCAGGGCACCTTCTTGGGAAATGTGCAGGTGCAGGGCGAAAGGAATTAGTTTGGGAGTCAGGAGACCTGGATTCAAAAATTAGCTTTATGACTTAGTAAGTACGAAGAAGAATAAGCTTGGAGCAGGAGGGGCAGCTAGGTGTCACAGTGGATAAAGCACCGGCCCTGGATTCAGGAGTACCTGAGTTCAAATCTGGCCTCAGACACTTGGCACTTACTAGCTGTGTGACCCTGGGAAAGTCACTTAACCCCCATTGCTCTGCTAAAATTAAAAAAAAAATTAAAAAAAACATCTTGGAGCAGGAGCAATTCGAGTTGTAATACCTGCTCTATTCCTCACCAGCTGTGTGACCTTGGGCAAGCAAGTCACTCCCTGTCCAGTCCCTGCACTATCTCTGTAAAAAGAAGATGGCTGAGATGAATGAGTGAACATAAAATAAGTGTTTACGGGGGGGGGGGGGGACTATGTGATAAGCTGGGGATACAGAGAGAAAAGTTGGAAAGTCCCTGCTCTCAAAGAGCTCACATTTCCACAGGAGGGACACACCACACAGGGAAGGTTTCAGCTGCAAGTCAGATGGAAAGGTCCCATGGTCCTTAGAGGGCAGCAGCAAAGCTGATGGTGCTGACTCTTCTTTCCTGTCATTTTCACTGATAAAATCACAGCAGTTTGTGATGTTGGACAGTGCCAAGGTCTGGTGGCCAGAACCTCCTTTTCTGGATCTTTAGTAGCTGTGACCACAACCCTGGTAGGAGCAATGGACAGGCTGCCTCCCCACATGGGCTGTTTGCCTGGATGATCACTAAGGGCCCTTAGGGTCATGGTTTCAGGGGAGATAGAGGTCAAGGTGGTGAGGGTTTGACTTGCCTGGAGAAATTGCCTCCCGTCTGCCCTCAGGGTGCCGTGCTACTTGGGGCAAGCTGATCTGCCTGCCCAGTGAGTCGGCTGGCAATCCGTAGAGATGGCTGGTTCTTTCCCTCAGGCATGGTTTCCCTGGCTCATGACTGAGGGCTGGGTTGGAAACAGGACTGGTGGTCTGGTGGGTAATGATACTCCCCAGGCTCCCAGACTCATCTGCCAGCAGTTATCGCTGCTAGGGATCAAGAAGGTGGGCCCCTCACCACCATGATTTCTCCCTTGCTGGTGGCTGCAGGCACTGGGCTGCAAGCAGGTCTGGTTATTTGAGGGACACGGATATTCCCAAGGCTGTTATTTTCAGGTGCTGGACTGCCTCCATCCAAGTCTGAGGGGAACTGATGATCAAGATGGTGGTGGTGGTGGTTTGATTTGCTGGGCACATATGCTGCCTTCCCTCTCTGTCTCTGTCTCTGTTTGTCTATCTGTCCGTCTCTCTGTTTCTCTCTCTCTTTTCACCCCCTCCTTCTCCCTCTTCCCCTTCTTCCCTCCCTCCCTCCCTCCCTCTCTGTCTCTCTGTCTCTCTCTCTCATACCCCACCCTGCCCCCACTCCTGCTTCAGTTAAGACCTTTCCCATGACCTCCAATGTGCTTCTGAATCTATAATCCTATGAACAATGCTTTCAGGTAGAATATTAAAAGTAATAACAACTCACAGGGGGCAGCTAGATGGCTCAGTGGTTAAAGCGCTGGCCCTGGATTCAGGCCTACCTGAGTTCAACTCTGGCCTCAGACACTTGAAACTGATTAGCTGTGTGACCCTGGGCAAGTCACTTAACCCCCATTGCCCTGCCCAAAAAAACAAACAAACAAATAACAACTCACATTCTAAGCTACAAGGAAGTTAATGAAATGTGTATTTTCCCACTTTGTGGAGGTATAAACTGAGACTCAGAGAGGTAAAATGACTTGCTGGTAAGGAATGGAGCAGGGATTGCAACTCAAATTGCTCCTACTCCAAATTCATCCCTTCTCTTACATGAAGGTGATACACTATGAACTAATATGAGAGGTTGAATAAGAAGCATTTTTCTGTATTTACAACTGCTATGGAGCCTGCAGAATCCCACAAGCAGAAAGGAAAGACCCCACCCTTCACCCCAACTTAAAATATATTTATGAGGGGGTGGAGAAGATGTGTTGCAGAAGGGGCTGTGCATCATCTGCAACCATGACCACTATATGGTTTAGGATATTTGAAATTCAAAGAAGTGTTTCATTTTCCTTCCTTGCCTCTGATCTTTGGAAGACTGCCTATAAAGTCACCTTATTCCTTGTAAAAGGAATCAGTAAGCACACTGCTGAAGAGCCAAATGTCAGAGGGTGGGTTGGAAACATGGCCCAAGGTCTGCGGTACTTTCACCCTGTGTACACATGATGGGTCGTGCACTGGACAAATGGGGCATTTTTCTGTCCAGTCACTCTTTGATTTTTCAAAAACCTTCATCCACATAAAATCCGACTTCATAAAGGAGAACCAGGAATAGCCAAACTACATTCCATGACTGTCCAAATGAAAGAACTTCCCAGAGCACCTGCCAGTTTGAGGTGAACAGTGTTCAGAACAGTCTTCATCTTCACAGGGCACCATCAACCCCCAAATCCCAACACACTGCAGCAAATTTGACCATTGGTTCATAAATGCCCCACCCATGCTCTGGGGCCATTCTCCTACCCTCCATCGGCACTGGCAGGCTGCCCCCAGAGGGTGGTTGCCCAATTTATCTTCAGGATTCAAAAGGTAGCCCTGAGGGATGGGGGTAGCTTCCAAATAACATGGCTCAGGAACCCCACTATAATGATCAGTTTATACCAATTAGCCAGACAGATGTAATTGGCTTTCTTTGAGAAACAAGTATTTACTAATATAGTAAGAACAGCTGCCATATATCACTCCCCCCCAGAAGTCTGTGTCACCCTCATCAAGTATACAAAGAGTACAGGGAAAAGTGAGTTCAAGCTTAAAGTACACATGGGGCAAAGGGTACCTCACAATTTCTAATTGCTAAAGTTCTTTCCTCTCATGTGGGGGATACTCATGAAGTCCCCCTTGGGCATGGGACAGGTCCTCTTCTGGAGAGTCTTGAGGCTCCCCTTTCTCAGATTGTTTATTCTGAATTATTTTTTTTTCTGGGGCAATGAGGGTTAAGTGACTTGCCCAGGGTCACACAGTTAGTAAGTGTCAAGTGTCTGAGGCCAAATTTGAACTCAGGTCCTCCAGTGCTTTATCCACTGCACCACCTAGCTGCCCCCTGGTTAATCTGAATTATTAACATTTTCTCCATCATTTCAAGTCTAGGACAATAAACAGAACAATAAAGCAAGCCCTAATGTGTACTGTTTGCAGATTTCTGAGGTATATAAATGCTCACATGAAAATTTGACAATCAATTCCTGCAAGCTGGGTTGAGCTGGCTTCAGCACCCCCCTGCATATTAGAAAGATAGATAGATAGATAGATAGATAGATAGATAGATAGATAGATAGATAGATAGATAGGTAGATAGGTAGATGGATACATAGATAGATGATAGATAGATGATAGAAATATATAGAGATATACACATATACATATATGCATACATGTATGTTTATATGTATATATATGCATATACATATATATATACACATATACATCTATAGCTAAATATTGTTATTGTTCAGTCATGTCCAACTCTTTCATGAGCCCATTTGGGGTTTTCTTGGCAAAGATACTAGAGTGGTTTGCCATTTCCTTCTCCAGACAGGGTTCAGTGACTTGCCCAGGGTCAGACAACTAGGAAGTGTCTGAGGCTGGATTTGAACTTATGAAGATGAGTCTTCTTGATTCGTCACCTAGCTGCCCATAGCTAAACATAGATCTACCTCCAATACTGGCAGCATGTTGTTTGGAATCATGTGACTATAGATGGAGAGCTCATTGGGAGCTTGGAGGCCACCCTGTCCAACCCTCTCCTTTCACAGATAATGATGACGAAGCCCAAAGAGGCTAATTAACTTTCCCAGGTCACAGCCAAGGCAGGCTTGAATCCTGGTTCTTCTGCCTCCTGGTGCATTAACCTTTCCATCAATCAATAAACATGTGTTAAGTACCTACTGCATGCCAAGCACTGTGCTAACCTCTCACACCACGTGGCCACTCTCCAACCTCTGGACAAGGGCCCAGATTCACTTCTCCCTCTTCTGATCCTCTGACTTTGTCTTAACTTTGAAACCTTTCATTCCCCCCTTTTATCTAGGAACATGCCATTCCTGTGGATAACCTGGAGAGTGTAGAGACTCTCTTCTCTCCTTCTCACCATTTTTTCCAAGAGCCAAAAGTCTTGTACACAAGTATTTCTAAAGTACCTGCTGTGGACAAGGTGCCTGTGCTGGGTCCTGGGGATTGAAGGATAGTTACTCATTGAAAAACATATATTAAGCACCAGCTGCATGCAAAATACTATACTAAGTGGTGAGGGCATGCAAAGTTTAGGTGTCATTCATCATGTAATCTTAAGAAATTTAAAATGGAATGCAGAAGGGGGAAACATGTAGAGAAATAATGAGTTGAGTAAATTGGTGAGGTCCAGACAGAGAGCCATGAGATATAATGGGGGCAGCTGGCAGAGCACGCACCGTATTCTCTACCTGTGGCAATCCACTATGGGGAGGCTTGAGGAGCCTGTTTCTGGGCATGCCTGATGGAGGAGGCTTTTCTCTTTCTAATGAGCTTTAAAATGTCCAACAGAGGAGTTTGCCTTTAACTCTAGAGGTAATAGGAAGTCATCGGAGGTGACAGAACACACCTTATCAAAACTCTGATGCAGGAAATCACTTTGGCAGCTGTGTGGTGGATGAACCAGAGAGGAGAGAGAATGGAGGTACAGAGACCAATTAGGAGATGATTGCCATAGTCCAGGAGAGGTGATGAAGGCGTAAACTAAAGTGGTGAATATGTGAGGAAAGCAGATACCAGACATATAAAGGGGAGGGGATCCTCCAGACTTCCCAACTCACTGACTATGAGGAAGAGCAAGGCCCTGAGGATGACACCAAGGTTAGCAAACTGGGTGGAAAGAAGGAAACGAGCATTTATTAAGTTCCAACTACGTTCCAGGACTGTGCTAAAGATTTTCACAACAACCCTGCAAGGTAGGTGCCATTTTAATCCTCATTTTATATTTGAGGAAACTAAGGCAGACAGAGGTGAAGTGACTTGCCTGGGGTCACACAACTAGCGATTATCTGAATCTAGATTTTAATGTAGTTTGTTCTGATTCTTGGTCATTCACTCTATCCACCACCTAGCTGCTTCTGGAAAGAGGATGAGGCATAAGATGCCCATAGGATAATCAAATGGAAGAGTCCAATAAACAGGAGGTGATTCAGGAATAGAGCTCCAGAAAAAGATTAGAACTGATTCTATGGATTTGAGAGCCATTTGCATAGAGATGATAATTTAATCCCTGAGAGCTGAGGAGAGAGACAGAAAGATAGAGAGAGAGACAGATGGAGACAGAGAGAGAGGGGAAGAAGAGAGGAAGAAGAAGAAGAAGAAGAAGAAGAAGAAGAAGAAGAAGAAGAAGAAGAAGAAGAAGAAGAAGAAGAAGAAGAAGAAGAAGAAGAAGAAGAAGAAGAAGAGGAGGAGGAGGAGGAGGAGGAGAAGAGAGAGAGAGTGAGAGCGAGAGAGAGCGAGAAGAAGGAAGAAAGGAAGGAAGGAAGGAAGGAAGGAAGGAAGGAAGGAAGGAAGGAAGGAAGGAAGGAAGGAAGGAAGGAAGGAAGGAAGGAAGGAAGGAAGGAAGGAAGGAAGGAAGGAAGGAAGGAAGGAAGGAAGAAAAAAGAGGACAAGGGCCCCAGTCAGAGCCTTGGGGAACACCAGTGGGCAGGGAACTCAATATGAGGGATAACCCAATCAGGAAACTGAGAAGGAACAGCCAGAGAAATAGGAGGAGAACCTGGGAGAGCAGTGTTATAAAAATCCAGAGGAGAAAGCATGCAGGAGAGTATGGGTCCCCAGTGTTCAGTCCTATAGAGGTCAGGAAGGATGAGGACTGAGAAAAGTGCCCTCGGCTTTGGCCAGGAAGAGGTCGGTAACTTTGGAGAGAGTCACATCAGTTGCACGATGAGGCCAAAAGCCGGACTGCAAAGGGACAAGCCTGTTTGCCATCACCCAGCTGTGCATGACAAACGTCAGCATTAGCTTGAATCTGTTGTTTTACAAAGAAAAGGCCCTTTTTTCCATTTTTCAGGCAGCAGTGTGAGACTTTGCATCTAAACAACTGGAAAGGGCAGGGCAGTACTGAAGAAAAGAGCTATGGATTTGGAGTCAAAGGGACTGAATTAGAACCCCAGCTCAGTCACTGACCACCAGAGTGACCCTGGAGGGAGCCTCAGTTTCCACCTCTGTACATTAAGTGGATGGAGTGAGAGAGCCTCTGAAGTCTTTCCAGCCCTAGTAACATTCAGAGAACAGGGATGCTTTTCTCTGATTGACCAATGGGTAGGAGCCAAGATACTCACTCATTTGGAGCAATGATACCAACTCCCATTTTCCTGGCTTTTTAAGTCCTTACTTATTGCAAACTTATGTAGTTATGTAGTCCTGTCCTGTGAGGTAGGAAGAATAAGTATAAGCATCATTATCATCACTTTAGAGATGAGGAAACCAGGGCTCCAAATATTTGTCAGTGGTCACAGAGAAAGGAATCGTCCAGGGTAGGATCCAGAATTCATCATATAACTTTTTTCTATGGTGAAAAATCACCAGAAGCAGCAGATGGTGATTTTCACCATAGAAAAAAGTCATATGATGATATCAATAGCTATAGTAATGAAAGTGACCCGTAAGAGCCATGGGAGGCACACTGGACTTGGCATAAGAAGACCAGAGTCTGAAATCCAGTTCCAACTCCCTCTGACCCTCACTTTCCTCATCTGTAAAATAGAAATAATATTATTTAGATGACCTAATTAACGAGGTTGCTGTGGTTGGGGGGCAGGGCAAGGAGAGCTTTATAGGCTTCTAAGGTACCCTAGAAATATGAATTATCAACAGCCATAGGGATGAATTCTGAGGAGAGGAAACTCCCAGAATTCAAATAAATAAGAAAAATGAGCCTATCTGAAAGCTTTGTCTGTAAGCCCATATCCTTTGCATTTTGGAATATCATATTCCAAGCTCCCCACTCCTGTAATGGGCAGCAGTGGCTCCTAAATTGTGTGTGATCCTGATTGTGGCTCCTTCATACTTGAAGTCTTTCTTTCTGACTACTTGTCTTTGATTCTGGAGAGAAGGCCTAGGATGGTTATGTTGTTGCTTTCTTAGGATATTGAATGTTGTGTTATCCCAGGGTCTCAGAGATAGGCTCAGAATCTTCAAGCTTTCAGTACTCCCCACCTGTTCTGACCCAGGGTAAAGTCTGATTGCTGCCCCACCCCCAACTCCTTGTATGAGCTCTGCAAGTTTCTGACCTGAGTTTGGGTCTGAGCAGGAGTAGATTACTGCTGAACTCCTCCCCATCAGCCAACTGGAAAGCTCTGCTGGCTCAGAACATCAGAACTGTAGGCTCCCCTTTGTTTGGGGATTCCCCACTCTGGTTATGCCTCTAGTTGAGTCTAAATGCTGAAATTAAGACCTTGCTTTGCCCCTGACATCTGAACCACACCATTCCTGCTGTTGCTGCTGCTGGCCTCTGAACTTCCTCCTTTGACCCATGGGCTTCCTACCAGGGAATCCCACTCCCTTTCAGAAGTCCTCTCCTAACTTCACACTGGATCTGTGACCTGGAACTGGGTAATGGAAAGCCAAGCTGCCAGTCTTCACCTACCCCTGTCAAAATGGCTCAGTATGGGTCTGGAGGTGTCCATGTTCAGATCTGGGACCACCTCTTGCCCTGGTGCACAGCCTCTCCTAGGGTGCTGGAGGTCTCTGTACCTGTAGTCACCCAACATGTCCGCAGTATCCCCAGACCTCCCTCTATGTTGACCCCTGCCAACCTGTGCTGGACAAATGACTCGCTGTGACTTTTTCTGGATTTCCTTATCAGGATTCCATCTAGTGCATTTTCTAGATCTGTTTGCAGAAGGGGAGTATGGCTCTGTTATTTTCTCTGGTTCCACCATCTTGATTCCACCATCCTAAAATGGAAAAAACAAAAACAAAAACCAGGTTTTTTTCTTAAAAACCAATTTTGCTCATTTAGCCCTATACTCTACAAACCAACTGACCATCTCATAGAGCCAAAATGGTGGGCATTCTAACCCACTGACAGCTCTCTAAGAGGGGTGTAGAGATCTCTGAGTAATGGCCCCCAGAATGGCATGGGGAAGGGAACTCTCCTCATAGAGATAGTTCCAATAAGTACTACTCTTTTTTCTCTCCATGTTAGGACAGTTGGACTGATCTTAGCAGCCCCTCAGAAAGAAGCTAATTCCCACAAGCCAGGTAAGCAGCACCCCCCAATTTAAAAATCTCATTTCCACCAACATGGTTTCCACAAATCCATTCCCAGTCAGGATTCATCCCTTCAAAGGGTGGTTAGGGGTAGGAGAAACAATAGACACAGTCAATATGAGGGAAATGAAGCTGTTGGCATAAAATGGATGCAGTAGTTTGTATCTATAGTTATACACTCTCAGGAGGATGGTACTTTAACCTCATCAAAACATTAAGTATTTTGTACAGCAACCAAACATATAGTCGCCATTTCACTTTGGCTCTGCACTTTCCAAACAACTCCTAGTACATGTGTTCCACTGAAATGGGTTAATTTGGACCAGTCCTTGTGTTGGTGCTAGTCTTCTGCATGAGTGCTGGAGTACTTGACAGAAATTCCTCTCTTTGCCACCAATCAACTCTAACCCAAAAATATTTAGGTGCTCTGGGCCTCTTAAAGTCACAAGGTTGCCTCCAAGCCTGCACACAGCCATAGGCGGCTGTTAACCTAGGATCAGAAAAGAATAAATATCAGAGGGGCAGTCTAAGCCCAGGGTTCGGTTCACCAAGGCAGGGCATGTGTTTTTGAGGGCATGTGCTCACATAGTGGCTAGGGCAGAAGATGAGGCAAGCTACCTGTCTCCTCCTCCTCCTTCTGAGAAGTGACTCTCAGCAGTCTTGACATTATCTGAAGCCAAAGGGGAAGAAAATTCTAAGGGTGGAGGTATTCTTTTTTTAAATATCCACTGAGCTCTCAGCTTTTCCTAATTAACAATCTCATGTTCTCAGCACACGGAGTCTCCTCAGCCTAAGTCACGCATATGTCAACTGGAAGTATATAGGTTAGATTTATGTATGACCTGTTCAACAACTGTTACAGCTGATTAAAGGGCTTTCCATACATCAAACCTCATGACAGACTGTCATATTCCAGCTAAAGAAAAACAAAGAGGTGGATGTCACACTGTGCTTGATGTCAGAAAGAACTCGAGAGTCTACTTAACCTCAACTGTGACAGAAAGGAAAAGTTCCTTGGAGCTTACCCAGATGATTTTCCAGAAGCACACTTGGGCTTTTCCGTGCATTTTGTTTCCTAGCACCTTGTCTAATCTGGTTTTAAGTGCCCCAAGAGGAGGAATTTCCTGTCATCTTTCTTCTTTCTGTCATAAGTCATTCTGCCAATGGTTCATTGATTTCACCACCAAAAATGTTTTTCTAATAGCACACAGCTCCCAAATCTCTTCCAGTTTTTCTTCCTGGTCCCTCCCTTTCTCAGGGGTTCCATTGCTTCTTCCCTCCTTTGAATGAAAGATGATGATGATCAAGACCACTGGAACTGAGGGATTCTAGCTCTCCAACAATTCCTTGGGCAATCATTCAAAAGCTATCTTGCTTTCCTTCACAAACCGATAGATGGATTTACTTATGAAAACATCCGGAAGTGATGTTATTCAGGAAATACAGCTGCATGGCTAAGTTCCATTAGATTTTATAGAAACATAAGGAAAGTTTGACATTTGAGAAGGAGCAGCCATGTGTATAAAGTATTCTCAGATCCCATCTTCATTCATTAACCATGAACATAATTGGAGGCTCCATTTTTTTCCACTCATAGAACATTTTGCTTTTGAAAACGCTTTAAATGGTCAAGACAAATACAAGGAATTCTAAGAACTTTAGGAAGATTAGTATGAACTGATACAAAATGAAATAGGAAGAACAGTGGGCCTAGTGACCTTATCAGTGCAAAAGAAATTAAAAGTTCACTAAAGAGAAGCCAATATCTGAGTTGCTGTGTGGGCGCAGGGGCAGGGGCAGGGGAAGAGAAATGATCCTGAAAAATAGTTGATAAAACAATTTCCCTCCTCTCAGCACAGAGGCAGGGGCTATAAGAGCAGGTTGGTAAAAGAAGTGATTCTTTTTTGCTGGGCTGTTTTTCTTTGTTGCAAAGGAGGCTTCAGTGCCTGAGGGAGTAGGAAATTAGTACTCTAAAATGGCTGTTTTGTAAACACTAAATTCATCAACAAAATTTCATTTCTTAAAATGGTTGTTGAAGCAACATGGTGTCATGTAACAAATGCTAGAATTGATGTGAAGAAAACTGAGTTCAATGCTAAACTCAAAAGGGGAGTAGCTGGGCAAGCGATCGCCTCTCCAAGCCTCAGTTTCCTTTTCTGTAAAGTGGGGAAAACAAGGCTTGGGAGCATGAACTTCAAGAGCAACACATAAGGAAAGTCATTTGTAAACTCTTAAGTTGCCTATCAATCATTCAACATCACTAGGCCCCTTCTATGTGCCAGGTGCTGTGCTAGGTCTGAGGAGATGAAGACAAAAAAGTGGAATCAATGTGAAAGTGACAATATTATTCATTTAAGTACTTAACCTAAAAACTGCAGAAGTAAGCTGACTCTGCAAGTCACCCGAAGGCCACCTTTTAAGTGTGTTTGTGTTCAATAAATGCAAGTGACAAACAGGGACATTTAATCCTAGCCAAGCCTCATTTTCCCTTTGGCAAAACTAACTCAAATCCTTTGCCCCTCTAATCCAGAACAGAAAGATGATGATCATGAATTTAGAGCTAGAAAAGGGACCTTAAAGGTCATCTAATCCAACCCCTTCACTTTTAAGCTAAGGTCCAGAAAGATTAAATTATTATTAAATTATTAATGTTAAATTATAAATTATTAAATTAAAGACTTCCATGAGGTCACATGGGTAGTGAACCAGGTGGAATTCAAACCCAGGTCCTCTGACTGAGCTTTCCACTGTGTCACATGCTATAATGGGCACTAAAAACCCCTCCTATAATAAGGTGACCTAATATAGAAACATGCTAGCATTTGTTTTCATCATGCAAATAGTACCAAGGAAAGCAGACCAAGACTTAGCCCCTTCCCAAAGTCTAACATGGCTGAGGCTGCCCAAAGACATGGAGTGCAAGTGTCCACACTAAACTCCAACCAGCCTGGTTTTACTTGTTTTTTTTCAGGATCTATTTGATCTTGCCCCAGAAATCAATGAGATCCAGATGTGGGAACGATGAGCAGGCCTGTTTTAAGCTTAGAATTGCCAAGGAGGATACTGGTCATGACGCTTGATCTTGGGGATGATCATTCCGGACCCAGGAAGGGGGAGAAGGAGGAGAGGAAGGTGCTTTTTGTTGTTATTTGTTGTTGTTGTTGTTTTGTGATGGTGGAATAAAAAGTGGGGCTAAATGATGAAAAACATCTTAAAGGCAGCCATGCAAAGATAATAATCCACTTCCAGCCCAGAGATTCAATAACAACTATCAAAGAAGCAAACCCCAACATTTCAGGACTTTAAATAACCTTTGTTCAGAGTTTGGGTGAAAAGTTTGGTGCATTTTCATTGGAATGTGAGGTGGGGCAAGGTAAGAATTCTTTAGTGCAAAAGAACATTGGGCTAAGCCTAAAAAATCCTTATCTATTCCAAATTCTAATTAGCATATAGATCATAAATCTAAAGCTAATGACCTTTATTTTTTTTTAAGCTAATGACGTTTAAGTCATTACCTCTCTCACTTTTGGTCAGTTGTTTTAGTCATGTCTAATTCTTTATGACTCGATTTGGAGTTTTCTTGGCAAAGATACTGGAGTGGTTTGCCATTTCCTTCTCCAGTTTATTTGACACATGAGGAAACTGAGGGAAATAGGGTTCGGCGACTTGCCTAGGGTCACACAGCTAGTACATGTCTGAGGATAGATTTGAACTCAAGTCTTCCTAACTCCAGGTCTACTGCTCTATCCACTGCAGCACCACCTAGAGGCAAAGGGAGTCCAAGTGACTTGCACACAGTCATGTAGCTATAAACAACTGAGGACTTGAACCAAGGTCTTCTTGATTCCAAGTCTAACATTCTACCCACTCCACCATTCATATGGAAGAACATTATAAATTCAGCAGGACTAGGAGGATACTGACTGACACAGTTCAAAGGTAGCAATGAGGACCAGATGTACTTAGGAAGCCAGTGATCTAATGGGAAAGCATCAGCTTTCTAGAAAACTGGTGGCTAGGGAGACCCCCAGCTCTGGTCTACCTTAGTGACTCCTGTAAACCAGTGGGGCAGTCTGGGCCTGTTGTCATTCTCTTGCCTGGCCCAGCCTGACCTTTATCTTTCCATTTTTAAATGGTGGATAATAATAACTACCTGCCCCCAAAGCCTCCGGGACATGACATTTAACACAAGAGTGACTGCCAAGGTTCAAGCAAAGACCTCACCATTATCACAGAACTGCAAAGAGCTCCATCTGCTTGGCTTCCCACAAAACCTAGGAAGCAACAATGACCAGAGAGATGACCCTTTGGCAAAGCAGGGCTCCTCCCCTCCTCCCCCCCCCACCCTGCCCCCTGCAGAGCATCCAGTCTCCCTCAGGAAGAATTACTCAATCAGACCAGGTGGCTGGTAGAGATGGGAGAGGCAGTCTATGGTTCAGAAACAGGCTGCAAACAGCCAGTTCATCATGAGTTCTCATCAGCATCTCACCAAAGGAACTTTCTGTTTACCAATAAGCCTCAATAATGAAGAAGAAATAATAATACAAGAAGGACTAGTGAAGCACCTACAATGTTTCATGCACAGGAGAGATAATTTAAGAATTATTGGACTACTTGAAAGCCATGATCAAAAAAAGAGTCTAGACACCATATTCCAGGAAATTTTCAAGGAGAACTGCCCTGATATTGTAGAATCAGAGGATAAAATAGTCATTGAAAGAATCAATCACCTCCTGAAAGAGATCCCAAAATGAAAAGTCCAAGGAATATTGTAGCCAAGTTCCAGAATTATAAGGTGAATGAGAAAATACTGCAAGCAGTCAGAAAGAAATAATTTATATATGATGAAGCCACAATCAGGATTACACAAGACCCGGCAACTTCAACATTAAAGGATCTGAAGGTTTGGACTATTATATTCTAGAGGGCAAAGGAGCTTGGATTACAACCAAGAATCAACTACCCAGCAAAACTGAGCATTAACTTTCAGGGGAAAAGATGGACATTCAATGAATTTCCTGATGAAAAGACCAGAACTGAACAGAAAATTAGATCTTCAAATCCAACACTCAAGAGAAGAATAAAAAGGTAAACAGGAGAAAAAGTTATTTGATAAGATTAAACTGTTTACAACCCTACATGGGAAGATAATACTTGTAACTTTTGAGAACTATATTTCTATTTGGGCAGATAAGAGGGTATAAGTATAAATTGACTTTGAAGTGATGATATAAAAAGAATTAAGGGGTGAAAAAAAGGATTATACTGAGAGAAGAGGAAAAGGGAGATGGAATGGGGTAAATATTATTTCATTTGATCTTCCCAACACCCCAAGAGGTGGGTGCTCTGATGATCATTATTTTACTGTTGAGCAAAATGAGGCAGGCAGCAACTGAAGTGAAAGCAATACATTTTAGTTGTCTTTGGCAAAGTGGGCAGTCAGAAATTTGACCTACAATATAGTCTTTGATCTTAGATATACATGATCTTAATATATGTTTGTATATACATGTGTTTCTATATATTTATATGTAGTGTACATATGTATATGTGTGTATAGTATATATGCTAAGGATATAGGACATGTTTTATATGTACATATATACACATATATATTTTTGTGTTTATATACACACACACACACACACACACACACACACACACACTAAGATCATGTATATCTAAGATCTAGGGCAACTAGGTGGCACCCTAGATAGTGTACCAGGCCTGAAGTCAGGAAGACATGAGTTCAAATCTGGCCTCAGACACTTACTGGGCAAATGACCCTGGGCAAATCACTTTACCCTGTTTGCCTCAGTTTCTTCATCTGTAAGATGAGAAGGAGAAGGAAATGGCAAAGAATTCCAGTATTTTTGCCAAGAAAACCCCAAATGGGATCACAGAGAGGTGGACATGACTGAAACGACTCAACAACAAAAAATATTCTATGATCATAGAATCCCAGGGTGTAAGAATTGGTTGGGACCTTAGACATATTCCATAACAACACAAAAAAGGAAATCCCTACTATAACGCACCTGACAAGTGGCCATTCAACCTCTTTGTGAAGACCTCCAATGAGAGCAAGTCAACCACCTCCCAAGTCAAATCAGGTCAATAAGCACTTACTATGTGCCAAGCATTTAACTAAGGGTTGGGAATAGAAATGCAAGCAAAAAGAAAAAGGGTTCCTGCCCTCAAGATACTTCCATTCTAAAGGGGGAATTCTGAAGTGGTGGGGGAGGGAGGAGAACTTGATGGAGAAAGAAGTCTAGAGAGTGAGGGAGGAATGAAGGCAGGAACATGGCTGCCCTGGGCCCTTTTATTAAAATGGAGGATCCAGGAGGAATTAATCAAGGATGGCAAAGAGGCAAAGGGATCTACCAGGATGAGAAGACTGCTGGGTCCTGAGGCATCCCACTCCACTTTTGGACAATTCTAATTATTAGAAGGTCTTTCCTAACATCAAGGCAAAGTTGGTCACCATGTTACTTCTACCCATCATTCCTGGTTCAAACTTCTAGAAAAAAACAGAACAGTATCTCATCCATATGACCAAGCTTCAGATACTAGAAAATGGCAAAACTGTTCTCCCAAGTCTTTTCTCATCCAAACTCAATGTTCTCAGTTCTTTCAATCCTCCTATGACTTGGACCCAAAACCCTTCCATCCTCTTGGTTGCTCTCCCTGCTCACTCTCCAATCAATCACTGTCAAAATGTGTTGCACAGAAGTGAATACAATATTCCAGATAAAGTCTAAGGAGATCAGGCCAGAGGGGCCATCAATGCCTTATTCTTAGAAATAACGCCACTCCTAATACATGCAGGCTAAGAACCCATTCACTTTTTTGACCACCATATCATACTGCTGACTGATTTTGGACTTGCAGTCCCCTAAAAGTTCCATATCTTAAAAAAAGTCCCACATCTTTTTAAATACAAACTGTTGTCTAATCTTTTATTTTTGAATTAGATTTTTTGAACTTGAGTGCAAGACTTTACATGTATCCTTGTTGAGATTCATCTATTAGATATAGTGCAGTGTTTTAGCCTGTCTAGATCCTTTTAGATTCCTACTCTGGCATCCAGTATGTTAGCTATTACCCCGAGGCTTCTGTCACCTGCAGATTTAATAAGGATGCCATCTAGCTTCTCATCCAATTTAGTGATAAAAATGCTAAATAGCACAGGACCAAGCACTGATCTCTGAGACCCTTCACTGAAGACCTCCTTCCAAGTGGACATTGAACCATCAATGACTATTCTTTGAGTCCACATATTTAACCAGGTCTGAATCCTTCTAAATGTATTGGTCATCTGGTCCATGTTGTTCCAATTTTTGCCAAAGAGGAGTATGAGGTCAAATTTATCAAATGCTTTGCTAAAACAACAACAACAACAACAAAAAAAAAAAACCTAGGTAAATTCTTAACTATAGCATTCTCCTGATCTACCTGTCTAGTAACCTGGTCAAAAAAAGAAATAAATTTAGTCTTCAATGATCTATCCCTGATAAAGATGTGCTGGCTCTTTGTAATCTCTCATCCTTGTGTAGGTGTTTACTAATTATCTTCTTTTTATTTGTTTGTGGGGCAATGGGGGTTAAGTGACTTGCCCAGGGTCACACAGCTAGTAAGTGTCAAGTGTCTGAAGCCAGATTTGAACTCAGGTCCTCCTGAATCCAAGGCCAGTACTTTATCCACTGTGCCACCTAGCTGCCCCTAATTATCTTCTTAATGATCTATTCAAAAACTTTCACAGGCATGAATCGAGGTCCAACTCACTGGCCTATAGTTAGTGGACTCCATTTTGTTCTCTTTTTTGAAAATCTAGACAATTGTCCTACTTTAATAATGTAGTACCTCTCATTCCCTCTTCCCAGAACCTCAATAATCACATCTACCAGTTCTTTGAATACTTAAGCTCATCTTGGCCAGATGCCTTTAATTATTAAGATTATTATTAAGATCAAAGGTATTCCTTTGATTATCATAGGTGTCAACTCCCTGTTTCAGAGGTAGGTTCTTTTAGTATTCCCATTTTATTGATAAGGAAACTGAGCTTGAGAGAGATTCAGTGACTTTCCTAAGGTCACCATTACTAAGTGCCTGAAACTGCCCATTAATTTGAATCATCCTGACTCCAAGTCCATCATTCTGTCCACTGCACCAACTAATCATCACCATTATCTGGAATAACTCTATCTCCCAGAGGGCAAACTCTCGAAATCTGGTCTCTGACCACAATAATGATAATAGCACTTATGTCAATTATCTCATTTGAGCCTCACAAGGACCTTGTTAAGTGAATTCTTCAGGGATTATTGTCATCTCCACTTTACAGAAGAGGAAACTGAGTCAGGAAAAATGACTCATCCATAGTCATAGAGCTTGAAAATATGAGAGGTCAAATTGGAACTCAAGCCTCTAGTCTTCATGCTTACAATAACCCCCAGACCTTTGATGCTTCTGAAGACAAATTTTATATTTCTTTTTCAGGGGAGGAGTAAGTAGGAAGAGGATGACTTATATCCTCCAAAGAGGGTATTTATTATTCTTCAAGGAGGACTATCCAGGGTTCTTATGTTTTTGAAGTATAGACAAAACTTCTGATGTTAATATATGCAATTTGTGAAGTATTTCTGTGATTGGTCACCTTAAAAAACAATAATCCATATTCACTAAGGTGAGTGAATGGATAGGTTCGATTCCCTGTTGTTCTAGGCTACCGATTAATGTTTTCATTTTTTCAGTGGTCTTTAGATTATTTTATGTTTTTCTTTATTTAAATTATCAAAATAGTCTAGACTTCAGTTACTGGGAGAAAAAATGACATGACAACTGGGAAATGATGTATTTTTAGAAATATGAATCATGCCCTGTGAACACACAGGATTTCTGACTTTTTAAAATGCTGCATTGGTGCCCATACCTTATACCATGCATGATATGTCTTCCATGATAGTTTATACAGAGCATGTAAAATAAGTCCCTGCTTGTTTCAAACCAACACCTGGAGACTTGAGGAGGCTCATTCTTTTCATAAGCGAATGAGAGGCTAGTTCTATGTGATGACAAGGAGAGCAGACTCCAAGCTAAGTTTTTGTTAAAAAAAAAAAAAAAAGTCCACAGGGCCTCAAAATGGAAATGATCTGACCTATGCCTCGGTTTGGGCTTCCTCCTCCTTTTTCCAGACCCTCTCTCAAAAAACTCTCTACAACAATGCGAGGAAGGCTTTACACTGTTTATGACCTCAGAGGCCAATTGAATCCTGGGAAAGCATCTGAATCCCCAGAGTTACACTGATGTAGGGCCAGATAGCAACCAAGGGTTACATCCACATTACCATTACTTCCCACTGACTCCCGCCACCCCCAAGTAGAATCCTACCTTAGCTGTGAATTCTCTTGTTATCGTTTTTATATTGGGAATTTAATTTCCCCCCTGTTTTTAAAAAATTATATTAATTAATGGTTTGTGTGTTTTATTAGTTTGCTTTAAAACCAGCTTCTAGTTTCATACTTTAATTAAACGGATTTAAATTTTTTTTAACTTTGTTCCTCTCCTTTAATTTTTTCTTTTTTTCAGGGCAATGAGGGTTAAATGACTTGCCTGGGGTCACACAGCTTGTAAGTGTCAAGTGTCTGGGGCAGGATTTGAACTCAGGTCCTCCTGAATCCAGGGCCACTGCTTTTTCCACTGCACCACCTAGCTGTCCCCTCCTTTAATTTTTAAAACTTCTATTTTTATGTTTGATTTTTGCTTTCCTTATTTTTGAATTGCATGTCTATTTATTGATTGGTTCTTCCTCTCTTTACTTGATAAAAATGTTTATTGAAATACATTTTTCCCTAATGATCCTTTTGGCTACATTTTACAAATTTTGGGGTGTTATCTTATTGTTATCCTCTTCTCTAATGATTTTACTCGGTGTTTCTATGATTTTTTTGACCCATCAATTCTTTAATATTATTTAGTCTCCATTTATGTTTGAATACTTTCTTCAAATTCCCCTTATTGATTTTAATTTCACTGGGCTATGACTCTCTCAAGTATGCATCTAATATTTCTGCTTTTCTGTATTTATGAGGTTTTTAATGCCCTAGCATATAGTCAACTTTTATAAAGATGCCCTGCACAGCTGAACAAAAAGTATATTTTTCTATTTCCATTCAACAATTGCCAGACATTTATCATCTTTACCTTTTTTTAAATTCTGTTTAGGTCTGTGACATCTTTCTTGTCTTTTTGTTATTTGTTTTGGTCTAAAGGGAGCATTCTGAGGTCCCATCCATCAGAAACACTTCACCCTAAGAAAACCTTGCTGGAAAAGCCAGGTAACACCTGCCCAGTGGAAGAGTAGGCTTCCCTGTCCTTTCTGGAAGCTGCAGTCCAGAGGGAGTGTGAACAGGATGGCACTGTCCATCAACCCACTACTCCAAGGCAAAGTTCAGCAATGGCCAAGCCTGGTGATGACCCAGCCCCTCAGTGCATTGGCTTATCCAGCCTAAATACCATGTTCATAAGGAAGCTGCCCAGTCCAGCAGCAAAGCAACCATTTCATAGCCAACACCACAGCCAGTAGCAAATGTCATACGGATATTCTAGAATTGTGACTTGCCTTATCCACATACATTCCCTACAAGTATTACCCACTATTATTGTATTTTATGTTCATACCCACTCTCCCCACTCCTGGACTTTGGATATATTTGTGGAGAATTTGCTCTTTATACTAGGGGTGGGGAACACTTTATAAATACTGTTATTGCTGTGCCTTTGCTAAAGAATTTAGTCTACTGGCTGATTGCAAAGGAGAAGGACACTGGTAGGGGCTGCGGACTAGTGTTAGGGGTGAGTCAGTCATATGGATATCTATAGAACCTTGAAATTAGTAGCAGTCACCACTCCAGGACCCAACTTACCAGTATTGGAACAAGGTGGGGGAGGCCAAATAGGGTATGGAGATTGTTAAAATTCTAATTAGTAATGCACACCTTTTAGCGATTTGTAATGGGGAATGTGATAGAGAACCTGCTCCTTCTACCTCAGCTTATGTTGACTGGTCAGAAAAGGCATCTTCCTGGTTTTAATAAGGAAGGTCTCCATTGATCCAAAATTAATTCATCCCTGGTAAGAGGGAATCTTCCATTGACCTTCATGTCTGACTAAGCTTGAAATGTAAAGAGACTATATAACCTAAGCATGCCTAGATCTTAGCAAGACAGTAAATAACTAGATGCATGCAATTGGCCAGAATAAAAGCTATAGAGAAAGCTTAAGAAGCAATCAATCTGCTGAAGGCTCTGGTCTTTTCCTGTTCTCTTCTTCTTGGGGAAAGGAACATTACCAGTTCTGCTCTCATTTCTTTCTTAGCATAACCATTGGAATTATGCTCTTCTCTGCTGACTGTCAATGGACCTAACAATGCCCCATTAAGTTAATGCTAAATAAAGTTCAGAGAGATACATGTTACTCAAGAAATGCTACTTGTTCTTGACACTTACAATGCACAATTACATAATATATCATCCTGTCTCTCCCTCAATAATAGGATCATACATTTAGAGCTGGAAGGGGGCATCAAGGACAATCTCGTCAACTTACAGATGAGAAAACTGAGTCCCACAGAAAGGAAGTGACTTGTCCAATTCCAAACTCAAATATAAGTACTTTCTTCACAGCCTGGTGGCTGATCTCTAAGAAATTGTTAGTCTTCGAGCCAGGTAGCTTTTGCATATTCTTTCCTTTGATCGGTAAAACATTCCTAAGACATTGTCTAATTTTAATTTAATGAGAAACATTATTTAGAAAAAAAGTGGTTTTTCTCTATGAAAATCGGGGTGGTCCTATTGTCCTGTAGTCTTTTGACTTCATTAAAAGTCAAGTCTCCAATGACTTCCAAACTCAGTTTGGTCACTGACCTCCATTTTGCATTTTTCCATCAAGAAATTTCTGGGTCTGGAATTCTCTTGGATGGAGCTCTATTTTTTAAGCCTCCTTTTATTTTAGTGGGCCAAATGCTCTATGGAGTTCTACCAAAGCCAGTTTGGTCATTTCCAGGGAGGGCTCCTTTCTGGTGGGTAAATGAATGCAGACCAGTTCCCTCTGGTTACTTGGAAGAAATGAGGGCACTTTGCCCCAGCATGCGTCTTGGATTACCATTTATTTGTTTATTGTGCTTTATTCCCAGGGACCACTACTTATCTCTTCGGCATTTCCATCTGGTTACCATTTCCAGCAGTTTCCTGAGAAGGGAGGAGTTCCAGGGCAGCGGGTGTCTACTTGTCTCTAACCTGTCTCTCCACTGCACTAATGACACTGAAACGGTTTTTTGGCTGGCAATGGCCACCCTCCCCCTCCTAGTGTTTGGTTCTCATTGCTGTATTAAATTACCCAGAACTCTGCAGTGGCATCTTTGAAAAATGTTTGCCTAAACACCCATGTGTCTAGGCTTTTGGATAAGGGGGAAGAAGTTCATAACAATAAGAGTTGACCCATAAAGCTGAATTGTGCATATTTTCTAGAACATAGTTCTGGAGCTGAAAAGAACCTCAAGGGCCATTGAATTAAATTATCTTACTTTGTAGATCAGGAAATTGAGGTACAGAGAAGGGAGTGACTTACCTATAGTCATATTGGTAATAAGAATGAGAACCAAATTTGAACCCAGGTCTTCTGATCAGTGATTTTTCTACTATTCAATTCAACTCAACTGAAACGTATTACATGTCTACTATGTGCTAGGCACTGTGGTATTAGAGATTTAAAGATAAAATTAGTCTCTGCCCTAAAGGAACTCATACAAATTCCTCCACAAATGAGTAAACACAACAGATATTGTGTCACTCACAGTCTAGGGGTTTCCTCTTTCCACAAAAGGGCTCCTCCAGACCTGGACTCATGCAAACTGAGTTCCCCAGGGTCCTAGAGGATCATAACCACAAAAGAGGGTATAGAGGGTTTTTTTTTCCTGCACTCAGACTCCTCTCCTCCACACCTGACCCCAACTCAGCTTATGCTAGGGAAATTCTCTTAAACAAATATTAAGTGTGGCATATGTCTATGGTCTCCCCAAAAGAAATTAAGCTAGAGCATTTCTGGAAAGGTACTCAATATGTGAAATAGTTGATATCATAGGTTCACGGAATTTTCGAAATAAAAAAGGACTTAGCAGCTATAGAGTCCAGCGAGGGGTGTGCCAATAAAAGTTTAAGAATTGATTCTCCAAAGAGAAAAAGTATACACATGAACAGACACATGTTTAAGTTTAATCTTCATTTTTAACATTTTCTTCATTACTTTCTTAAACCTAGATAATCAAAGAAATAAGCCCTGATTTGTAATGTCTGCCAATGCCCAAGGTGTAAATGTTCAACCTGAAAAATTAACAGTAGGTTCTTGTGAGTCAACCTGGTGAACCAACAGAGTCTTGACTATCAATAACCTACCAAGAGGTCATCCAGTCTGCGGTTGCAGACCGTCTAGAAGGAAGAGCCCACCACCTCTCAAAGCAGTCCATTGAACTTCTGGGCAACTCTAATTGTTAGTCAGTTTTCTCCTGCCATCAAACCTAAATTGTCTTTCTGTAACTTCTGCCCACTGCTCCTGGTTCTGTCCTCTAGAGCCAAGCAGAACAAGTCTAGAACCTTCACCAGATACTCGAACACAGATATAATTAATCTTCATATGACATGGACTCAAGTGCTTTTAACATGGTTGTTCTCCACTGGTACTTTCCAAATTATCAATGACTCTCTTAAATTGTGGCCCCCAAAGCTGAAGACAATATTCCAGAAAAGGTCTAGTGTGGGAATTCACCTCCATCTTTCTGGAAATTAGGCCCCTCTTTTTTTTTTCCTTCAGGGCAATGAGGATTAAGTGACTTGTTACACAGCTTGTGTCAAGTGTCTGAGGCCAAATTTGAACTCAGGTCCTCCTGAATCCAGGGCCAGTGCTTTATCCACTGCACCACCTAGCTGCCCCAATTAGGTCCTTCTTAATGGAACCCATGATTACATTAGCTTCCTCTCCCTGCTCCTGTCCATAGTGAGCCATACATATATTGGGTATAAGACAACTATTTACTTCTTCCACTACAAAAGAAATGCTTAAAGCACAAAAGACCCATAAGTTCTCACTAGCAAATGCCTAAAACATGAATCAGCTGCCATCACTCTTCTTATATTCTCCCAGGAAGTAAGGAAAGATCATAGGACTATTCAACAGAGACCATACATTCACTTTGGATTGTTACTGTCCATGCAACTCATAAATCCTGATCTTCTGGCCAGGTAAGCAAGGTTCTTTAGTCATTTCAGCTGAAGAATCTTCCTGGTGGTGGGTACCCTTCTCCTGCAAGAAACCAACCAATAAACATGTATTAAATACCCACTATGCTAGGGCACTATACTGAGTGCTAGGGATACGAAGAGGAATAAGATACTCCCTAACCCCAAGGATCTTACAATCTAATGAGGGAGACAACAAATAAATATAAAACAAGCTATACTTAGTATAAATACAAAATAAGTTAGGGAAAAGCACTAGAATGAAGAAGGGTTGAAAAGGGCTTCCTATGGGAGATTGGATTTTAGTTGAGCCTAAAAGGAGCCAAAGAACTCAGCAGGGAAAGATGAGGAGGGAGAGTATTCCAGGCACAGGGAGAACAACCAGAGAAAATGGCTGAAGTCAAGAGATGGAGTATCTGGAACAGCCAGGAAGTCAGTGTCACTGGATTAAAGAGAATGCAGGTACATAGTAGGATTGAGGTGTAAGATGACTGGACAAGAAGCAGGGGGACAAATTCTGAAGGGCTCTGAATGCCAAACAGAGCATATGGCATTGCATTTGATCATGGAGGCAATGGGGAGGCACCGGAGTTTACTGGGGTAAGGGATCAGTGCTACATGATCTGACCCACCCTTTCAGAAAAATCACTTTGGTGGCTCAATGGAGGAATGGATTGGAGTAGAGCGAGACTTGAGGCAGGCAAGCCACTAGGAGACATTGCAATAGTCCAGGCTTAAAGTAATGAGGGCCTGCACTAGAGTGGTGGCAGTGTCCAAGAAAAGAAGGGGGCATATACAAGAAATGTTGCAATGGTAAAATCACATACCTTGGTAGTAGATTGGATATGGAGAGTGAGAGAGAGTGAAGAGTCTAGGATGGTTCCTAAGTTGTGAGCCCAAGGGACTAAAAGTTATCACCCTTTCCTGTAATAGGGAAGGTGGGAAGGGAGACAGGAGGACTTAGGGGGAAAGATGATGAGTTCTGTTATGCACATACAGAGTTTAAGATGTCTACTCAATATACAATTTGAGATGTTTGGAAGATGGGTTAAAGATGTGAGATTAAAGGTCAAAAGGGTTGTGAGATTGGAGGTCAGCAGAGAGATTAGTGCACGATAGGTAGATTTGACAATCATCATAGAGATGGTCATTAAATCCATGGGAGCTGATGAGATCACCAAGTGAAATAGTATTTGAGGGAGAAGAGAAAACGGTCCAGAACAAAGGGATGCCTACAGTTAGAGAGCATGATCTGGAGGAGGGTCCAGCAAAAAAAAAATAAGACTGAGAAGGAATAGTCCAATAGGTAGGAGGACAACAAGAAGAGAGGAGTGTCCTGAAAACCTAGAGAGAAGAAAGTATCAAGGAAGAGAGAGTGATCGACAGTGTGAAAGGCTTCAGAGAGGTAAAGGAGAATGAGGATTGAGAAAAGGCACCTAAGAGATCTTTGGCAACTTTGGAAAGAGTCGTTTCAGTGAAATGATAGGATCAGAAGCCAGATTGTAAGAATGAGAAGAGAGAGAGCAGAGACACCTAATGTAGACAGCCTTTTCAAGAAGTTTATCTACAAAGGGAAGAAAAAATATAGGATGATAGTAGGGATGGAAGAACCAAGAATCAAAGGTGTTTTTTTTTTTCAGGGTGTGAGAGCTATAAGCACGTTTGTAAGCATCACAAAAGTAGTCAGTAGATAAGGAGATAAGTGATAGACTGGGGAGGACAATAAGGGCAATCTGTTGGAGGAGACAGGTTGAAATGGGATCACGTGAACAGGAGGGGTTAACCTTGGTAAGAAATATCATGTGAGACAAGGGTGAAGGAAGAGATAGTATCATAAAGCATCTGAGTGATAGGAGATGAGGAAGAGGAGAGAAGAGTGAGTTCATGGCAAATGGCCTCATTGTTTTCTGTTAAATATGAAGCAAGGATCTCAGGTGAGAGGGTAAAGTAGGGGAAGCTAAAGGAGGCTTGAGGAGGGATGAAAAGGTTTGGAAGAGCTGCTGTGGAGAGCAGGATAGTAATAGTAGTAGTAGCAGTAGTAGTAGCAGTAGTAGTAGTAGTAGCAGTAGCAGTAGTAGCAGTAGTAGCAGTAGTAGTAGTAACAGTAGCAGTAGTAGTAGTAGCAGTAGTAGTAGTAGCAGTAGTGGTAGTAGTAGTAGTGGTATTAGTAGTAGTAGTAGTGGTAGTAGTAGTGGTGGTGGTGGTGGTGGTAGTGGTAGTAGTAGTAGTAGTAGTAGTAGTAGTAGCAGTAGTGGTAGTAGTAGTAGTGGTATTAGTAGTAGTGGTGGTGGTGGTGGTAGTAGTAGTAGTGGTAGTAGCAGTGGTAGTAGTAGTGGTGGTGGTGGTGGTAGTAGTAGTAGTAGTAGTGGTAGTAGTAGTGGTGGTGGTGGTGGTGGTGGTAGTAGTAGTAGTGGTAGTAGCAGTGGTAGTAGTAGTGGTGGTGGTGGTGGTGGTAGTAGTAGTAGTAGTAGTAGCAGTAGTAGTAGTGGTAGTAGTAGTGGTGGTGGTGGTGGTGGTGGTGGTGGTGGTGGTAGTAGTAGTAGTAGTAGTAGTAGCAGTAGTGGTAGTAGTAGTAGTGGTATTAGTAGTAGTGGTGGTGGTGGTGGTGGTAGTAGTAGTGGTAGTAGCAGTGGTAGTAGTAGTGGTGGTGGTGGTGGTAGTAGTAGTAGTAGTAGTGGTAGTGGTAGTAGTAGTGGTATTAGTAGTAGTAGTGGTGGTGGTGGTGGTGGTGGTAGTAGTAGTAGTAGTGGTAGTAGCAGTGGTAGTAGTAGTGGTGGTGGTGGTAGTAGTAGTAGTGGCAGTAGTAGTAGTAGTAGTGGTAGTGGTATTAGTAGTAGTAGTAGTGGTGGTGGTGGTGGTAGTAGTAGTAGTAGTAGCAGTAGTAGTAGTAGTAGTAGTAGTAGCAGTAGCAGTAGCAGTAGTAGTAGTAGTAGTGGTGGTGGTGGTGGTGGTAGTAGTAGTGGTATTAGTAGTGGTAGTAGTGGTAGCAGTGGTAGTAGTGGTAGTAGTGGTGGTAGTAGTAGTAGTAGTAGTAGTAGTAGTAGTAGTAGTAGTAGTAGTAGTAGTAGTAGGCCTCCACCAGTCACGGACAACCATGGATCAGCACCTTGAAGAGCCACAAGCCACAGTGTGGCTGTGCAGTCCGATGTGGGAGCCGCAGCTCCTGAGTGACTTATAACCGGTAACTGCCGCATCTCGTGTTGTATCTACCCCAGGAGGAGTCGTTGGAGTGTCCTCTCCAGGGCACTGGCCTGGGTAGATCAATATGGAAAACAAGCTGTTGCCCATGCAGCAGGTTTTCCCTCTCTGTGACATTGGTGGATCCAAAGGAGAGGCAGAGCCAATGCAGTTTGGCACCAGGGCCACCGCAGGAATTGCCAGAGGGATGTGATGTCCAATATCCAACTGCCTAAGGGACTCTGACTCCTGATTTTTCCTCGGGGTTAACTCCCAAAGCCTTTCCCATATATGGGTATAGCCACAAGGCAGTGGAGGTTTAAAATCAGGGTTCCTTCCCCTAGGTGGGTTGCTTGACAAGGCTAACGAGCCCCTACCTGCCCGAAGCAACTAGTTTTAAGGTGCCAGTGACTCGCCTTCGCCACTTCTCCTGTTAGTGGAAACAGTTCCGCCATGAGAAGGCCAGCAGTTGGGCTTCAGTTGTCAGAGGCTATTTGAGACGCACGCTATTGGAGCATTTTATAGAGAGTGGGAGTTTATCCCCACTCCCACCCCGGCATGACAAACCTTTGGAACCTTTGGAGAGCAAGATAGTGAGCTGATAAGGGAAGTATAGTAAGATTGCCTAGCATCATTGAGGACCCAGTTGACATTGCACATCATAAATGTGTAATGGACCCCATCAGAACAGTTGTATGATTTTCTCCACCTTCATTAAGAAGCACGTGTGCAGGAGAATTATGAGAGTGACCCAAGGTTGAGGCTTGGCAGAAAGTAACTGGTAATATGATAATGGAGCTAGAGATTCAAGAGAGGAGGACAGTATAGAGTTGAATTGGTTCAGCAATGGGTCAAGATGGGGCGGGGGGAGAAGAGATAGTGCAAAGTGCAGAGGAGATAGCCTAGTTGAGAAGTGAGAGGTCAAAGGACTGGAGGGTCAAGGAATTCTGGATGAAGAGTAGGGTTTTGTAAGGGAAGGCAGAAGAAGGGGTGAAAAGCCCTTGTTGTTGTAGTGACATAAGGAGATTTTAGAATTCTTGTATATGGAGTTAGTACATTTGTGGGTGATAGAAAATCAAGAGTATGATCTTTGTGGCTGAGGGAAGGTAGAGAAGTAGCTCATGAGAAGTGAGTAGCATGAAGAACTGAGTGACTGGGGTTTTGAGGGAGGGAGGATCATTATGTATGTTGATGTCTCCTAGTACATGGGGAGGAGTTGGAGAGGAGAAAAAAGTATGACAGTTATCAAACACATTGAGGAAGGAATAGGAGTGACCCAGGAGTCTATGGACCACAGCTAACAGAATTTTGAGTCATGAGCCCCAAAAGAAGGGTGGTCACTGAGTGATAGAGGGTGGGAGAGAACCTGGAAGTGACAATGGAGAGCAAAGAGTATTCCAGCTACCCACCTCAGCCAGTGAACTAAGGAGAATGAAGTTCATTCAGCTCTGGAAAGAGTATTCAGAGAGGCTGTGTCATCTGGGGATAAGCCAGATTTCAGCGATAGCTAGTATATGGAAGGGGTGGGAGAAGAAAAGATTTAAGATGATGCCTTGTTGCCTATTTAACAGGCATTCCAGAGGGCACAATGAAAGGGGAGGATAGTATTTGGTTGAAACTTTGGGGTGGGAGGGCTGAGTGGGATGGGACTAAGGAATCACATGATGGAGGTAGGAATAGGGTTGGGATAATGATCTGCAGGGGTTCAGAATTACTGGGATAGGAAGAGTATGACCAGATATGAGAAATCCTCCTCTTGATCCAGCACCATCTCATTTGAGAGCTGTTTTCCATCTCTGTCCTGGCAACTGACCCATTGCCAGCTCAAATTCCCCTTCCTGCCTTCAGTTTCTCTGATTGGACTCTAGTTATCAGAGCCAAAGGGAGTGAGCCTCTAGTTAGAGCCCTGGTTTGCCATTGGACCACTGATGGAAAGATCACATTATAAGGAGTGCTAGACATAGTAAGGAAGTCCTAGGTTTGAATCTGACCCTGAAACTGATCACATACATGTATGACCACAGATAAGTCACAACCTTCAGTTTGCTGTATAAAATGGGGTGCAAATATACCTGAGATGCTGAACCTACAGAATTTTCATGAGAAACAGACAGATAAATAAGCATGTGCTAAACATGTTGTTTGCCTAACCATAGTCATGAAAGATACATTTACAATAATAATATTAATTCTAATATTAATACAATAATATCAAGGCTCAAACGGAGGGTGGTTATTTCAACTCTTTCCTTTGGCAAATAAATAATGTTTGTAAAGATAAATTTCATGAAGCACTTTGAAAACCTTAAAACAATCTTCAAAATGTCAACACTATTTTTAGTGGAAAGAAAACTGGACTCAGAGTTAGGAAAGACAGGTTCAAATCCTGCCTCAGACATTCATTCATTTCTCATCTTTAGAGAGGGGGTCATTGTGCCAACAGGGTCAACCTCCCATGGCTGTAGTAAGAATTAAATGATATCATGCGTGTAAAACTGTATAAATAAATGCCAGGTAAACTTATCCTAATTCTACCCCTCTTTCTACTCTTGTTCCACTGTCCAAATACCCCAAAGCATAACCTGAAGCAAGGATCTCAGTTGCCCCAGAATGTAGCCCCTTCCTTTCTTCTCCTCACCCCTACCTTTTCCTTTCCTAGAAGGAAGAAGTTACAGTCTATTGAAAAGGACCCTGAATTTGGAGGCAGAAGAGCTGGTCCAAAGTCACTGTTCTACCCTGGTCAAGTCCCTCTCTGTCTCTGGCCCTCCGTGCCCTCATCTTAAACTAAGGGGTTAAATTAGGTGATCACCATGTTCTTCTCTAGTCTTAGTTCCCAAGACCCTGGATAGAGCAAGACATCTCATTTCTTCCTCCTGCCCATCCTTCATCCCTAACTTTCCCCAAGTTCTCTGATCAGAGCTCACTATTTATACCTTCAAGGTTTCCCCAGCATTTGCCTCACAGTGACCCAGCTACTTTTGCTGACAAGAAAATGGGGACTTCTTTTAAAAATCCAACAGAGAATTTATGAAGGAAAGTGCACACATTTATCACCATACTCCTCCTTGGGTCCTTCCTCTTAAAGAAATCTGATTTCATAGCCGGGAGTAGACCGAGCTACATTTCAAAGTCAATTTCACTTTCTTGGTGTATTTCACTTTCATGGACATGTCTAAAATGACCACGGAGGGGCAGCTAGGTGTCGCAGTGCATAGAGCACTGGCCCTGGATTCAGGAGGACCTGAGTTCAAATTCAGCCTCAGACATTTAACACTTACTAGCTGTGTGACCCTGGGCAAGTCATTTAACCCCAATTGCCTCACCAAAATAAAATAAAATAAAATAAAATGACCATGGAGGCATTTGGTTGGGTCCCATGGTATTGGCTGCAGTCAGTGTGGAGATGTTTAGCAGTGTGTGTGTGTGTGTGTATGTGTGTGTGTGTGTGTGTGTGTGTGTGTGTGTGTGTGTGTGTGTGTGAAAGAAAAAGCCAGTTCCTTCAAAGTCATGGAATGTCCCCAGCTAGTTCGTTAAAGGAATCAAGTTAGTCCGCACAACCCCCAACGGTAATCTCAGGTTCCTGGATTCAAATGGTCTAAAAGTTGCAGTTCTACCAGCCCATGTTCCTTTTCAGCGCTGGGCGAGGATGCCCACTATCAGCTGGAATCCTGACCTCCTTGCAGCTCCTTCTGAAGAATGCAGAAACTCAGCAGGGTGTAAAAATTCATGAGGTCAATTGGAAACAAATGGGACACATTTTCTACTAGAGAGAGCACTTCCCCACCCCCACCCCCAGCTGATTCATCCTCAACTAGTGTTTGATGTGAACTGATCTGGCTTTACAGCAATCCAGACTCTTCAAAATGAAAATGTTTTGATTTTCATAAAGAAAAGAGATTAGAGTATGGACACTATGGGTAATCCAGACTTTTTTCAATGGGTCCCAGAAAACAACTCTATAAACAGAATTTTACTATGGAAAGAGCACTGTGCCTAAAGTCAGGAAGACATGAGTTCAAATCCAGCCTCAATGTTTACTAGCTGTATGACCCTGGACAAGTCACTGAACATCTCCCAGCCTCAGTTTTCTCATCTGTAAAGTGGGAGGAATCACAATTACTGCAACGCTTGTTGTAAGGATCAAATGAGATAACACATGAAAACCTGATTTGTAAACCTTGAAGCACTATATAAATGCTAGCTGGCAATTATTATCTGGAACAGGGAAACATGGGATATCATTTTCAAGGACTTGAAGTCAGCCTCCACAGTCAGTAAATCTTCTGGGCTGGTCATGTCTTCTTCATTCGACCCAGCAAACATCAAAGTGCCCACTGTGTGCAAAGCACTATGCAAGGATGCTCAGGATACAAAGACAAAAAAAAGTTTTAAAGGAAATAGTCTGCCTAGAGAATGAAAGAGGAGATGGCAGGCTTCAAAGTGAATGTGATTAAGTATAGACAAAGCATTTAGAAAGGGATTTTTGGAGGAAGCATAGTTTTAGAGACTTTAAAGGGATTGTAGAAGACATCAGGATTTATCTCCTCATTTTATAGGTGAGGAAACGAAGGCAAGCACAGATAAGTGACTTGTCCAAGGTCACACAGCTAGTAAGCATCAGAGGCACAATTTGAACCCAGATCTTCCTGACTTCGTGTTCTATGCCCAATTCATTATGCCAGGTTCACTTAGGGAAAGAACACTGCCACCTAGAGGTTCAAACAACTATATACAGGTTGTAAACCTATAGTAGATATCAAGGGAGGAAGATTGAGAAGCAGTTTTGTTGAAGGGTTCAAAAGCAGGAGGGATTTTTGTTATATAAGGAGATAGATAGAGATTCTTTAGTCAACATGTTAGATTTCCTGAAGAGAAATATAATCTGATGCTGCATAATTACAATGACCAGTCTTGGCCTTAGAGAAGAAGAGAGGAAATGATCCACCCTCCTTTTGTTTCAAGGGTGGACTACACCAAGTGCAGTATGTTGCAGAGGCTATTAGAAGGTATCCATTTGGCCTTTGCCTTCTCTTTATTTCAAGAAAAGGTTCTCTGGGGAGAGGCTAGAAGAGGAATCTGTTAAAAAATGTCTGTGGTATAAAAACAACAAAAGGCATTAATTAAACTTGGGAGGAAAAAAGAAAAATGTTACTTTGAAAATTTTTTATGTTCAAGCCAAGTAAAAAGGCATTTTAACCCCATCATAGAAATTCCATCCCACACATTAGTTACAAGAATAAACTTGAGATTTAGTCATCCTCAGCTGAGAGAATAGAGAAGAATCATGGGGTAGAGAGAGAAATTCAACTCAACAAACATCGATTAAGCATCTGCTTTGAGCAGAGTGGGGTACTGAGACCACTGGGTCCCTCCCTTAGAGGAGTTCATGACCCACCGATTATAGTTCTAAAGAGGAGAGAAGAAATGGTGAAGCACTACAGCTTGTACAGGTGTTTTTTAAGAAATTGATGTTCAGAGCACTTAGGAGACCTATTTATGTCACAACTGACTGTTCACGTGGAAACGCATGGATAGGGACTCATAAGCTAGCAGAAGCTGCATCATCATCACATACAATGTAGGGAAATGGGATGGGATATTATATTAGTTGTACTCAGGGCTTGAAGGGTCCCTCCTAGGTTCATGGGAGCAATAATAACCATCTTTTTGGGGACCCAACCAGTCAGTGGGATTGTGGATTGCATGGGGAAGCTCCAGGTGAATGTTACATGAGGAATAATAAGTACACCAGTTTGGCTGGGCCACAGTGTTCAAAAAAGGGAATAATGGAAAATCTATCCAGAAAGGCAAGTCAGAGCTAGATCATGAATGGTTTTAAATACTGATGAGATTTTTTTTAATTGTCCTGGGGCAATTGGGAGAAACCTAGATCACCTTACTTCAAAACTAGTGTTCCTTTCTCTGTCCATTGTCTCTGTGCTGGTGCCAGCCATGCCAATTCAGAACTCTAATGGCAAAACACCAGGACTTTGCCAAGCCATCTAAGGGACACCTTTAAGAAATGAATGTACACATATTCTGTGAACATTTCCTGTCCACTACTGCACAGCAAAAAAAAAAAAAAAAAAAAAAAAAAAAGGTTGGCTTCTGAGCTTCAAGATATCAGGAGAAGCCACTAGCCAGAGGGTCACAACCTAGGTCCATGCCAGAGTCTGCCAACAGTCATAACAGTCATTCCCCATGTGTCTATGTGGCCCTAAGGCATGACCTTCAGAAGCAAAATTGGTGGGGTCAATGCTTCATGGGACCCATTTTAAGTTTGAGCCCAATACCCCCAGAGATGAGGGTGGTAGAGGGGAGAGTGTATCCGTGGTATTGGAGGGGAAATGCTTGGTAATTTCTGTCCTAGCTATTTTTTCTAACAAATATCATTTTGTCTTGCTAATTAATGTTCACTGGCAAGAATGACACTGAGCCACTAATCAGTGTCAATCAATGATAAAGTTAATCACAGATAAAGGTAGCTAGATGGCTTAATGGATAGAGCACTTGACTTGGAATCAGGAAGGAATTCAAATCCTGCCTCACATACTTACTAGCTGTATGACCCTGGAAAAGTCATTTAATCTCTGTTTGTCCCAGTTTCTTCCTCTATAAAGTGGAGATAATAATAGCACCTATCTTTCAGAGTTGTTGTGAGGATAAAATGGGATATTTTCAGATATATTACAAACAATAACAGACTGTTTAAATGCTAGATAATATTATAAAGGAGAAATACTAACTGTAACTGATATTGGTTATATTGAGGAGATATTAATTAGCAATTGATATGGGGGAGAACACACTAGAATTGGCTTGAGCCAATATCACTAAAAGAATCACCCCAGTCCCTGAGCGTTATTCCCTAGAACTTTGAGGGGGAAATGGATCAAGCTACCCAATGGAGACTCAACTTGCTAGTGAGAATGTGAGTTGGAATAGGCAAGTATAATATAAGGAAACTTTGCAGGCCTACATTAAGTCTTAACATGATTTCTTAAAATGAACAATGTCTGAGTTAAGGAAGAAATTATAGAAACAAAGATTTTATTTAAGCTAATAATATCAACACATCTAAATTTACTGTGTATAGAATAATGAAGCAGAATAATGAATAATAGGCAGAATAATAAATATTAATTGATTGATTGATTGATTAATGAGGTAAATGTATGTCTGTGAAGATTATGGGAACAACATGGTACAGTAGAAAGAACAATACTTGTGGAGTTCAAAGACATGGATTCAAATCTAGCTGTGTCACTCACTGCCTATGTGACCAGAGGCAAATCACATCACCTCTTTGGGCCTCAGTCTTCTCATCTATAAAATGAGAGAAGTAATTACTAAGATGCTCAAGATCAAAAATCCAAAACTCTATGATTTGTATTACTGAGAGATAAAAAAGAAAAAATGAATTGTGATTGAAGTTAGAGGAATTAGAAAATGAACATGTTAATGCACTAAAAGCAAACACCAAGAAGGAACATACTAAAGTCAAAGAAGAAATCAGCAAAATAGAAAACAAAATGATGAATAAATAAATAAAGGCCAAATAAAATGAAAAGCTGGATTTTTTCTTAAAACACTATTTAAATCAGAACAGCTAGGTGGCCCAGTGGATAAAGCACCAGCCCTGAATTCAGGAGGACCTGAGTTCAAATCCGGCCTCAAACACTTGACATTTACTATCTTTGTGACCATGGGCAAGTCACTTAATCCTCATTGCCCTGCAAAAAGAGAAAAAAAGAAAAATAACAGAAATTATTTTTTAAAATAAAGAATCACGGCATTCCACATAATTCTTTCTATGAGGCAAATATGGTTCTGGTCTTTAAGCTTAGCAAAACATAAGAAAATTATAAACTAACATCCGTAATCAATATCAATGCAAAAATAGTAAAGAAAACACTGGCTAACAGAATACAGCAATATACTTTAAATGATTCATTATGATCCAGTTGGATCATACTTGGAGTTCAGAGCAGTCAAGAATACAAATATATTTAAATGTTTAGAGAAGATCCATTCAATATGTGATATTAATAAGAACAAACAAAAATTGTATGATTAAATTAATATACATGAGACCTATTATGTAGTACAATACAAAAAACATAAACGCATGGAATTATTTTTAAAAATACTCCAAACCAAGTGTTGACATTGTATGTAATGGGAGGAGCATAAGCAGTTCTTCTGCCAGAAATAGCAGCAAGGGCATTCTATTCTCAACATTACTATTGGATATAGGTTATGAAATGTGAGCTATAAGAATTTAATAAGAAAGAGAAATTAAGGGAATAAAGAAGGTGAAGAAGAGACTTGGAAAAAAAAAGCAATAACTGACATGATAAATGGTAGTAAAGAGTGAGAGGTATGTTGAAGCCAGCTTTTGGGGGAGTTTATTGTTAAATCTTCAGTGTATTTATGCCTTGGAAATTAGCCAAACTACAATTAGAGCCTGGTTTACTGTTTTATTGATTGTTTAGACTTAAAGCAATGAAGAAAGTATTATATAATTATTAATATTATTAAAGTATTATAAATAATTCAGATTACATTTTAAAGTACATCATAATCTTTTAAACTTTTTTCTAGAAAGCTGATTATTAAACATTTACCATACACCTCTTGGTATAGAGGCTAGAAAGCCATCCTCAGAACCCACAAGACCTGATTTCACAACCTATCTCTGACACAAATGGGCTATGTGACCCTGAACAAGTCACAACCCCTCTAGGCTCCTGGTCATTTTCTAAGATTATAATGGGCAGAGAAAAAGCTAACCTTCTTGGGTAGAGGGTACTTCCTCATGAGCAATTTGCTATACCGGTAAAATTACAGGTCTAATTCTCTGTCTCTCTCTCTCTCTCTCTCTCTCTCTCTCTCTCTCTCTCTCTCTCTCACACACACACACACACACACACACACACACACACACACACACACACACACACACACACACACACACACACACTTTAGTGGGTAAAAGGTTTTCCTTTTTGTTTTGTTTGATGGTCTCCCCCATCAAGGAACCTGTACAGAGTGCTGGTGCTTCTCGTCTGGAGGGGCTTCTAGTTCTCATTGGCTTGGGGGAGAGGATGAAATTCACTACCAAGAAGAGAACCTTTCACTTCAAGCAGAGGGGAGCAATGGTGATGCAGAGTGGTTGAAGGGTGAGGAGAGACTTGCCACTATCCTGGATGTGGAGTTCTTCTAGTTGGAGGCAGCCATTGAGAGGGTGCAAGGAAAGGATGGTACAGAACTTGCTCCCACATGCCTGATGGAGACACACTCCCTTTTCATTTGCTTTCATTCACTCCTACTTATAAGAGGGCAAAAAGGGAGTAAAGAGTGGAAAAAGCTACAGACCGAGGGCTGGCATTAGACCTGTTATCTCTTTTAGCAAGGTTTTGGGGGTTTCCCGTGATGCATTTGAAATTGTATTAAAACCAGATAGCTAATCTACTCTGTGCCAATTCTGCTTATTTAAAGGTCTGGGGAGAGATTGGAAAGAAAGAGAATGAATCCTAGGGGAAGGATATCTAAATTTATGAAGAGTTTATAAATCCAAGTTGGAGCTGCCACTGCAAACTGGCTGGGGGAGTTCAAGATCCACATATTTAATAGAGATAAGAATTTATTTATATGAGAGAGATCCAGAGAGCAGGAGGTGGGGGAGGAAGGGGGAGAGAGAGACAGAGACAGAGAGACAGAGAGACAGAGAATTTAACTACAGAAATTATTAAGCAAATAAGGTGACTGTTTATTGTTCCTTTTTCCAGGGAAACAACAGAACATCCTCTTTTGGGTTAGAAAAGGAAGTCACATCTCTATGAAGGGGAGGAGGGAGTGAATGTTCTTCCCCACTCCCACCTCAGCATATGCTCCAAGAGACAAGCCCCTCTGGCTATACAGTGTGATTGACAGTTCTGCCTACCTTGTTCACTAGCACCACCTGGTGGTCCACATTTGTCTTCACCGATGATTATTTGAAGTTCAGAATAAATGGATCATTTTAATACCTGATTGTGGACCACAGAACTCTTAAGTAGCAATTTTTGACTTGACAAAATGCCCAAGGCCCCTGCAGCCGATTCTGATCTCGAAAAGCCATATAACTGGAGGAGCTTTGGGCAAGAGTTTACATAGACCATTCCTTGCAAGACCATTCCAATGGCATGAAGTGCACTGAGCACCATTCCAAATCACCGCTCCCATAACTGCACCTCTCCAACAGTTATCTTACAACAGAGATTCCCAGACACTACCATTTTCTGATGCTGGTTCTGCCTTTGTCACATTTGTAGAATTTGTAGATAAGATGTCTACACAACCTGTTGCAATGTGCTCCTCAGTTATCCTCAAACCAATGGCCAGGCTAAAACTCTGGGGCACATTACCAAGTATGCCCAGAAGGCACTGCTAGAGGACTTTGGCCCACAAGGCTCACAGGATTTGTCACCATCTAGTCAGCTACTTCATGTTCAATAAAAGGAGCTAGTTCAAATGAGTAGGACAGCATCTCATGTCTTGACATTCTCCATCCAGACTTACCCTTAGAATTGATAAGACTGTTCTAGATGGCAAAAAGCTGTGCAACATAATGGATGGAAGACAAGCTTTGGATCCAGAAAAGACCTGGGTTCAACAACATACTAATTGTATGACCATGGGTGGATCTCAGTTACCGTCTAAGCGATTATGTTACTGGAAATGTGATAACAGTGAAATAAAATTCAAACCAACTTGTAAGAAACAGTGGCTGAGAAAGAAACTCAGCTAGGTGATACAGTGGGTAGAGCCCTAGGCCTGGAGTCAGCAAGACCTGAGTTTAAATCCAGCTTCAGACCCTTACCAGCTATGTGACCCTGGGCAAGTCACTTAACCTCTTAGTTTCATCATCTGTACAACGGGGCTAATAATGGGACCTCACCCCACCAGGGCTGTGGTGGGAATCAAATGAGATATTTGTAAAGTGCTTAGCACAGTGCCTGACACATTGTAGATGCTAAATAAATGCTTGTTCCATCTCCCTTCCCTCCCCCAAGAAAGTGGAAGAGTCAGAGAAGGGGAAGAATCCCCAGGACGGTTCCAGCAGCTTTTCCATAGTCCTGAGAACACCATCTCCATGTCCTAACAGTCATCCCTCATTGCCTCCTCCAAGCAGGTGATGTTTCAGTCTGTGCTATTGCAGCCCTATGTGTCTCCTCCCTCCTTTGCTACTCAAGACTTGCCTTGGCTTGCTCCTCTGCCAGCTCCAGATACTGCTTCTACTCTTCCCATTTTGGATCAGAGAACACATGAGCCAAAGGGATACCTTATAGGTCCCAGTAGCTAGAGTTCTTTTCTCTCCTTGATCATGACTGATTTTTATTTGTACCAGGGATGAAAGAATAATTCAACCTGAAGAAACAAGTCAACCTAATTAACTATATTACAAATAAAGGTGACCAAACCTACATAACAGTGAGCCTTTGACAAAGTTACAATGTCATTTATGCTGAAATTTTTTTCATGCATTCATATAGAAGATCCAATTTTTTAATATGTTGAAAAGAATATTCTAAAATCATGTCACTATCTTTTGCAATGGAAAATACTAGAAGTTTTCCAACAAATAGAGAGGGAAGGAAAACATGGTCTCTTTCCCCACTATTATTTGACATAGTTCTAGAAATACTAGTGAAAGCAATAAAATAAAATAAATAAGTTAAAACCATCAAGGCTGTTAAAGAAAAGATAACGTAAGTCCTATTTGCAGATAATGGAATAGTTTACATAGAAAACTAGAAAATAAGCAAAGAAACTAAGTGAAATAACTTCTCTAAGGTAGCAGGATGCAAAATGAATTTTAAAAAACCACCACCATTTCTACAGAGCAATAACCTAATCCAGAAAGAAAAAAAACAAAAAATGAAACCCTATTCAAAATAACTACTAAATGCATAAAATATATGAATCAATTTACCAAAACACACTCAAGATTTACATAACTATAGGTATAAGATACTCTTCAAAGAAGGCATTAAATAATTGGAAGGATATTCATTATTTGTGATTGGGCTATACCGATCAAACAGATTTAATGCTATTATAATCAAACTACTAAGGGTTTGCTATGTAGAGAAAGATAAAATATAAAATTATTTTTTTTGGGGGGGGAATATCTAGAATGTCAAAAATGTCAGGGGAGAAGAGCTAATAAAACCTCCAGAAGTCAAATTATATTATAAGGCACTAATTATTGATGTGATTTGTTATTGTTTTAAAAAATAGAAATGTAGATCTCTGAAACTCAATAAATAAGCAAGAATTAAAAGGAATACAATTTGGTGACCTGCTCTTCAATAAACTTAAAAGTATAGACCTTTGGAAAAGGACCCTGTATTTTACAAGAATTGCTGATGAGTATGTAAAGCAATATGTCAAAAATTTGTTTGAACCAGCATCTCACACCATATACCACTATAAGCTCAAGATGGACAATACAACCTGAATATTGAAAATGTTTAATGGTGGGAAATGGGTATATGTGTCCAATACCCTCCAGGCTCAAACTAACAACTGCCATTGGATTAAAAGATTGAATCCTCAGAGGGCAGATGGATATTCCTCCCGCCTGAGTTCTAGGGTAACCTTGAGTGGCTGGAGTTTCTGGTATTATTGTTCACAAACTCCTTTCTGGTTTGCTGCCCCAATATCAATTAACCAGCTGATATCAATTAACTTCTACGGAGGGATAATTAATGAAAAGGCATAACAAGGACAAAAGTTTTTTTTTTTAATCTGCCAAACTAGGGGTGAACTTTCTTTGAAGCTCACTGACTGGGGAAAGTAGGTTCAAACTTGAAGCCCAAAATCTATATATAGAATATATGTGGCCATGGGATTCCTCCTGGACCAGGGACTCCTTTTCTACTTTTGTGAAGGCCTCACAAAGTTTATTTCTGAATGTGGCATAGCTGATGGATGAGTTGCTCCCTTGCTCAGCTAGGCTAGCTCCTTTGGGGCCTCTGCTATTTCATCCATCTATTGCTTGACCGTGTCAGGTAGGCTGATCCTTAAGAATGGTTCCCCACTGGCCTCAGCTACTGCTTCATCTAGTGCTAGAACTCCAGTTATTGGTGGGAGCAGAGATGGCTTTGATGCAACTCCCAGGCTTACTAGTCACCTGGGCACTCCCATTTCAGAATACTCATTTGACTAAGACTAGGAAAAAAGAAACATTATAGAGACAAAAGAAACAAAAGTGCCATGCATTCATGGTCATGTAGCAGTCGCATGGGATGTAGGACCCCTGCCCTTTGCTCACCCCCCATCAATGATCAGCAAGAAGCCCAACAACCCTCCAAAAAGAGACTAAACAAGGAACATACTGGCCCCTTTGTATATCAACTCAGTTCAAGCTTCATCATTAGTCTTCCCAGCTCTTTAATCAATTTGAAAACTGCTCATCCCAACATAGCACCTCAATCATTCATGGCTGGACACTGGCTACTCAAATTTTATATGTTAGGTAAATTCAGGCAGGAAAGATTACACATATAATGTATAAATAGCTAGGAAGAGAAAGTCTGAGCATCCTTTCCAGACTGCCTTTGTTGATCAGTTTTCCCCTTATAAATGGATCTTTTACAAGTACGGCTAGGGGAGAATTCTTAACCAAACAAGAAGTAGAAGAGATCTCAAGAGACATAACAGATAATTTGGGTTACATGAAATTAGAAAAATTTTGCCCCCAAATTTTAACCAGCCTAATAAGGGAAACTATCCACTGAAGAAAAATAATCTTTGCACCAAATGTTATTAATAAGGGTCTGATATCAGGGATACCTAGGAAATTAATACAAATAGTTAAGACAGAGCCATCCTTCAATTTCTAATTGAATAAAGCTTTTAAGTGGCTTGCAAGAGAAGAATTGCAAGCCGTATTAAAGGTTGTTCCAAATCGTTATAATAATAAATGCAAATGAAAACAAGTATAAAGTTTCATCAAACTGGCAAAAATGAGAAAAGATGGAAAAGTTAATACTGGAGAGATTGTAGGAAAACCAGCATGCTAATACACTTCTAACACATTCTGGGATTTTGTACAAACATTATGGAATGAACTCTGGAATTATGCTTTCTTTAAGGGGGGGAGCACCTAAAATATCCATTCCTTTTGCTCAAGAGATCTTACTGAACAGATCCCATCTTCTCCCAGAAGGTCAAAGATAGAAAGAAAGGTTCCATTTATATACCAAAATATTCATTGGCAATTCTTCTTTGATTGCAAATAATGGTAGTCCACATAGGTGAAAAGGAAGCAGAACCAGAGAAATAATATACACAATAATTGCAACAATGCTTTAAAAAACAATAGAGTAAAATTGAATGTTATGAAATTAAAATGATCAAGATGATAAGTTGAGAAAATGTATATCCCTTCTTGTTTCACAGAAGCAGGAAACTATGGTTGTGAAGTACTGTGTACACTGTCAGATGCAGTAGATGTGTTGGTTGGGTTTGTTGAATTCTTTTTTTTTCATCTGTCTTTGTTTCAGATCTTGATTAAGAAGGTTTGGGAAATAAGGTCAAAATGGATACATGATTTAGACATAAGAGGTGATACCATAGGTAAATTAGGAGAGAAAGGAATAGTGTACCTATCAGATCTTTGGAAAGGAAAACAGTTTATGACTAAACAAGAGATAGGGTATATTTTAAAATGCAAAATGGATGATTTTGATTATATTAAATTAAAAATTTTTTGTACAAACAGAAGCAATGCATCCAAAATTAGAAGGGAGGCAGAAAGCTGGGAAACAATTTTTTGTGGCCAGTACTTCTGATAAAGGCCTCATCTCTAAAATATATAGGGAACTAAATGAAATTTATAAGAATCCAAGTCATTCCCCAATTGAGAAATGGTCAAAGGATATGAACAGGCAGTTTTCTGATGATGAAACCAAAGCTATCTATTCCCATATGAAAAAAATGCTCTAAATCTCTAATGATTAGAGAGATGCAAATTAAAACAACTCTGAGGTACCACCTGACACCTATCAGATTGGCTAAAATGACAAAAAAGGAAAATAATAAATGTTGGAGAAGCTGTGGGAAAATTGGAACACTAATGCATTGTTGGTGGAGCTGTGAACTGATCCAACCATTCTGGAGAGCAATTTGGAATTATGCCCAAAGTGTGATAAAGCTGTCCATACCCTTTGACCCAGCAATACCACTCTCGGGTCTTTTTCCCAAAGAAATCATGGAAAGGGGAAAGGGACCCACATGTACAAAAATATTTATAGCTGCTCTTTAAGTGGCGGCAAAGAATTGGAATTTGAGGAGATGCCCATCCATTGGGGAATGGCTAGACAAGTTGTGGTATATGAATATAATGGAATACTATTGTGCTGTAAGAAACGATGAGCAGGAGGAGTTCAGAGAAACCTGGAGGGTCTTGCGTGGGCTGATGATGAGTGAGATGAGCAGAACCAGAAGAACACTGTACACAGTATCATCAACATTGAGTGTTGATCTACTGTGATGGACTATATCCTTCTCACCAATGCAATGGTACAGAAGAGTTCCAGGGAACTCATGATAGAAGAGGATCTCCAAATCCAAGAAGAAAAAAAAAAGAACTGTGGAGTATAGATGCTGAATGAACCATACTATTTCTATTGTTTTTGGTGCTGTTGTTTTTTTCTATTTTGAGGTTTTTCATCATTGCTCTGATTTTTCTCTTATAACATGACTAATGTAGAAATAGGATTAATGTTATTATGTATATATATATATATATATATATATATATATATATATATATATATATATATATATAACCTATATCAGATTACCTGCTGTCTAGGGGAGGGGGAAGGGGAGGGAGGGAGAAAAATCTGAAATTGGAAAGCCTGTATAAACAAAAGTTGAGAACTATCTTTACATGTAATGGGAAAAAATAAAATACTTTATTAATTAAAAAAAGAAGGTTTGGGGAGAAACTTATTCAGAAATTAATGTTATATACAACCAGAAAGTATCTTTTATTTTAAAGAAAGAGAAGGATAGAAATAAGACTGTAATTAGAAGAGGCAGAAGGACCAAGAAAATTCTCTCCAGTTGCCAAAATAATCTTCCTATAAATAGGTTTAACCATGCCATTCCCTTGCTTATGAAGTTTCAGTGACTCCCTATCGCCTTAAGGATAAAACACAAACTTAGAAATTTCACATTCAGCTTCTGTCTACTTTTCCAGGCTCGTTTCACATTCTTACCTCATAAACACTCCACGTCCTCACTAAATTGGCCTATTTGCAGATTCCCATACGTGACGTTCCATTAGCCAAATGCAAGCCTTTGCCCATGCATAGAATGTGTCTCCCCCACGTCTAAACTTCTTAAAATTTCTAGCATACCCCTCTGCTGGCATTTTAAAGCACTTTACCGCTTTGACCCAACCTGCTTTCCAGGTTCACAAGGCATTGTTCCCTTTCCCTAAGTTTACAGTTGTTAAGGGCTAAAATTCTAGCTAAACTGTCTAAAATATCTAATGAGTGGTCGCCAATAAATTATAAGCTTTAGCAAGAGTTAGACTTTTAAGCATTTATTAAGGAGAATAAGAATTTGGTAAAGAGAGAGAAAAAGGCCTAGATTCCTATCTATTAAAGGGAGAGCACATTTCTAGCTCCGCTCTCCACCAGAGTCCAGAGGAAAGAGACCCAGACTGAGCGCCAGTCTCTTCCTTCCTCCTCCCACTAGCCCGCGTCACTTCCTGACTCCTGGTCTTGCCCTCAAAGACCTTCCCTTCATGGGCAGAACTCCTCTACAGTAAGTATCCAGCAGGTGGCGTTATTCCAATCGTTACAGTCCCCCCTGTTGTTCCTCAAGAAACAAAATGTTTCCTTGACGGAACAGTAAAAACAATATGATAACTATTGCTAACTAATAATATGTGAACAACAATATAGAAAAGGAAGAGAGGAAAGTTTTGTCCAGAGGGGCGATTTTTTTTGTCCTCATGAACCGACGCTTTGACATTAGTCTTGCAAAGGGAGGGCCTCTGCAGAGAATACATGTTACAGATGGTGCATATTATAACAGAAAGAGAAAAAAAACCAACAAAAAGAACAAATCAAAACTGTTCATTTAAAGTCTCTGAAAGTCTTTTCTCAGATGTCCTCTAGGTGTAGTCGTGGAATGGAAGTCTTTTCAGGGGTTGATGTGTGGATACTGGTAATCAGCCAGGAAATTTCCTACAAAATTGAGCTTAACACAACTTTAAAATAGCTTTGTCAATAATCAAATCAAACAATGAAAGTTCTCAAAAACATGTCTAAGGGAATTCATAATCTTAGTTGTTACACATGAAACATATAATAAAACAAAATTGAAACATTCTTTAAAATTATAATATTACTGAGAAGACAATTGCTGTGATATTAAACTTTAAAAATAATTTTTATCTTTGTTTCATCACTTTTTGCATCATCTGCCTAATTATCCTCATGCCATTATGAGAAATTAGAAAATCTAATATAATTGGTAACAGGTGTCAAGGCCAAATTCAACACTGTATTTATCATGACACCTGAGATAATTATGGGGGTTACCATAAAAGAACAGAGAAATGATGGGATATGAGCATTCCCACACTTGAGCAATATGTACTGCCCATACAGTATGCCAGGCTTAAAATAGGTGGATGGAATATACGTCCATGCCACCGAACATATTGGAGGAAACTGAGTCAGACTTAATCAGATCCATGGGATTAAGATGTCCATGGCATCAGGCATATAGGAGGGAGCATAGAAGCCAGGCGTAGAATAAGATGGGTGGGATGAATACTTCCAGCCATCTGTACAATATTGTGGGGAAAAATAAAATAAAATATTAAACCAAGAGAATCCAACCTCAACATTAGTCAAAAGCCGTTCCCTCGGCCATACCTTGACTTCATGCATGTCTCCCCTCATGTGACAATTCAGTGTCTGCTCTTGCATGTATTCCTCTTGTGATTGGATGGCATCTTGGCCAACTGGCATCTGATAACTCAGAATAAAGGCAATTAATGTCTTAAATGATAAGTTCCCATAATCCAAGTCTCATATGGATTTAAAAATTGAGGATAATAAATGATTGCAAAAAATGTGAATACATCTTGACTCAGAACACAATATATAATTATGCAACAATTTCAAATAATACCCCTTTTTTTTACTTAGTATACAATTACTTTTTTGAAAAATCTGAACATATTTAAATAAAAGTTAAAGCACAACACAATCTCAAAGACAACTTTTACAAATGTTCCCCTCTTTTTTTTTTTTTTGGAATATGCTTATCAAAAATAATACTTCTAGAATCAATTTACACTTGCCATGGCAAACAATTTGCCAGGGAAATGCTTTAAAGAGTTTGATCAAATAATCAGTTGAGAAAAAAAAATAACAAAAACAAACAACTCAGAATATGGGAGCACAATACTCCTAGAATTAACATTGTATTATGAAATCAAAACCATGTTTCAAAATTAGATAGATGAATGAATAGAAGAAAATACACATGGAACAATAAAATACAGTGAAATTCAAACTAAGGAAATCTAAATGAATATGAACTTAATATCAATAAGAGTATTATAAAATATAAACTTGATCACATGACTATAAAAAGCTTTTACAAATATTCTCCTTGTTTTAGAAACTAAGTATAAGACACAATCTCAAAAGCATTAAAATCTCTATGAAAATAAACCCATACCATTAATTTCAAAATGTATATGTAATAGTATAGAAATCCTATGTAACCTCTGAACTGATACTATTAATAATCTGAGTGAATTTAGAACACTTTTGATTCCGATATCTAAAATCCCCAATACTCATATCAATACCTTGCTTCTTACTTCTACATTTCTGTAAAATATATATACTTCCATGGCAAAAGAAGCGGAGTCTTGAACTATGGTGATGATTGTCATTCTTATTCAGCTTAAGTTTTTCTTCTTTAACCCCTCTATATTGTCTGTCAGTCTTTTCACCATACAAATGCTTTATAAGATTACTAATTAAAGACAAAAGCAGGTTAGCAAAATTATGAACAAAACGAGCATATCTGGAATTTAAAGGGCTTTCTAAGGTTGTCTCAGAAGCACAGCCAGGCTGGGGAAGGGCTGAGCCTGAAGCTGCAAATGTAGTTAGAGAAAGTTGAGCATGCGCATTAGATCTTTGGACTTCCCGGGCAGGGGAAGCAAAGGGCTTGGCCATGGGGGGAGTAGAGGGTGGGGTCTGGAGAGGAGGGGAGGGACCAGCACAATTTGAATCAGACTTGATTTTGAACTCTGGCCTGGATTCCTCTTCCCCCACTTTGCCTCCAGGTGCTAGGGGATTAAAAACTTCTAGAGGGTGGGTCATTGCCTCCAGGCATGCAAAATTAGAGCAACAATTAGTGTTAGAATTGGGAAAAGCTGCAGGAATCTCTTCAGGTTTCTCTGAAAAAGCATGGTTGGGAGAGGGAGTGATATTTCCTTGTGTGAGTAAGTTGCTGGCTCTTTTAACAAAAATAAAAAGAAAAATAGAAAATCCACAAAAACAAAGCATTAACATGATCTTATCTCCCATTTGTCTGGTTAAACAGACTAAAATAAAAAATAGGGTAATTAGGGAGTTTAAAAGGTCCATTCGAAAAAATTTAAAGGAAAACACAGCCAGTGCGCCAGTACTTAGCAGTTAAAGGGAGAGGGAGGGGAAATTTCTTACCCAATCAGAAGACTGAAGTTTAGCTTTCCTCTTCGTGGTCAGCCATCTGTTAAGGGCTAAAATTCTAGCTAAACTGTCTAAAATATCTAATGAGTGGTCGCCAATAAATTATAAGCTTTAGCAAGAGTTAGACTTTTAAGCATTTATTAAGGAGAATAAGAATTTGGTAAAGAGAGAGAAAAAGGCCTAGATTCCTATCTATTAAAGGGAGAGCACATTTCTAGCTCCGCTCTCCACCAGAGTCCAGAGGAAAGAGACCCAGACTGAGCGCCAGTCTCTTCCTTCCTCCTCCCACTAGCCCGCGTCACTTCCTGACTCCTGGTCTTGCCCTCAAAGACCTTCCCTTCATGGGCAGAACTCCTCTACAGTAAGTATCCAGCAGGTGGCGTTATTCCAATCGTTACACAGTCCAGCCAAGCTCATCTTTTCAATGTTTCATCTCCCATTTCCATTTCTTTGCATTGGCTGTCCCTTTGGTCCTCCCCTCCATCTCACAGAATTCCTCATTGGCTTCGCCTTTCCTGACCCCCTGCCCTGGCTGCTTGTTCTCTCCTTCCCCAAAATTTCCCCAGCATTTGGCTTATTTTTGTTTTGTCTATGCTTAGATGATATGGACACACTGCCTTCTACTATAAAACATAAGTCCTCTGAGAGCAATTAGTGTTCCAGTGGGATTTTTTTGTCTCTATCTCTAGCACCTAATACAGTACTTGACACATGATAGACAATAAATACATAATAAATGCCTGCTAATTGATTTATTGCTTGATAGATAGAGGCAGCTAAGTGACACTACCTGGGGAGATCGAGTGTTGAGCCTGGAGTCAAGAAGACCTAACTACAAATCCAGGCTCAAACACTTACTAACTGGATGACCTTGGCCAAGTCACTTAACCTCTGTTTGCCTCAGTTTCTTCTTCTGTAAAATGGGGGTAATGAGGACGACAAGAGATAATAATTGTTAAAGAGTGCAGCAAAGTGTCTGATTACTAAAGGTTGATTGATCAGTATGGGCCAAGGTCACAGAGGTATTGAAAGTGCAATACCACAAGGCTGTGCCACAGCAGGGAAACTGACTGTTAACCGATTTCTCTGCAGAGCTGTCAGGGTGACTGGTTTTTAACCACTTATTAAATTTAACTGTTACTGCTTAGCACAGCAATTGAGCTTTTGCTGAAGCAGTGTATTAGCTAAAATAATCTAATTATCCTAATTCCAACATCTTCAGTTTTTGGCTATGTCTCTAAGAGGAAGCATTGCAGGCAGACAAATCATCAGCTCGAGGACCATATGACTCATTGCATTCCTAAGACCTGCCTGGTCCAAAACCCGATGGGATTTGTGAGCTAGGATCAAGACAGGGATGAGGCAGGGGCAGGGGTAGGAGATTTGGTCACAAAGAAAGGTGAGGGGGAGGAGGGCCACTGAGGTCAAGAAGAGGATCAGAAAATCCAAGGGCCAAGAATCCTAAGGAAGTTGGGGAATCCAGGTAAGCCCAGGAGTTCAGCTTGGTCTTGGATCTTGATAAAAATAAATCCAAAAAAGCCTCCGACCTGGGGCCTTGCCCCCTATATATTCATATTAAATATGTTTAATTGAAATGAGCTAATTGACCTGGTCCATAATTTCATGACACAAGTCCCCTGAAAGGACTAAAAACTCATAGTCAAAGAGATTTTAAAGCTAAAAGGAACCTTTTAAGTCACTGAGTCTGACTTCCATTTTACAGATGAAGAAACTGGGGCACAGTTTCATTGCTCATCTTGTGCTCTGATACCAAGGCTCAGAGACCAGGGTTCAAGAATGTGTGTGGGAGGAGGAAAGGCTGGGGAGGGATCTTCAAGTCTGTTTCATTTTGGATTTGATAGATGTAGACAAAATGTGAAGTCTGAAAAAGAACACTTAGATACATGAATCATCTCTCCCAGAATCGCAGCCACTAGAACTGAGCTTAGAGGCCAGCTAGTCCAGCCCCTAAAGGGAGCAGAAGTCAACTCTGAAACAAACCCAAGGAGGGGCTGTCCAGTCTTTGGTGAAAGGTCTATAGGGAGGGGGGATCAGTTACCCTATCCTGCTTTTTACCCATTCCATTTCTGTGGCATCTCTAATTGTTAGAAAATCCCACCCCCAACTCCATCCCTGTCCCATTCCCTTCCTGAGGCCTATGACTGCTTTTGGGTTCTCTTTGACCCCCAGGGCCTCCCACTGGACCTTCCATGACAAATACTGGTTGGCAGCCATTATGTCAAGTCTATCTTTGCCTCTTTTCCACATCTACCCCGACTCCTACTTCTGCTCTCTGTGGTCCAGCAGAACTTTGTGGTGATTCCATTAGAAAGGGGATCTCCCAGATAAGGAAACACCCCCTGCCCAAGTGGGTCAACACTTTTTTTTTTGCAATTTCACAGCCTCTGAGAGTTGCCTCAGGCACTAAGAGATTAGGTGATGAAAAGGGAGTACCACAGACAGTTTTCTCTGGAAGCCCAGGGGTGGCGTGAGGGACAGTGGGATCTCTATCTCTCTCTATTTCTAAATGTTAGCCATCTCTATCCACTGTCATTCATCCTCTCTGGGGCTCAAACGCTAAAGGAAGTTTTCTTTGAAGAATATCTGAGGGGGCAACTAGGTGGCACAGTGGATGAAGCATCGGCCCGAGATTCAGGAGGACCTGTGTTCAAATCCAATTTCAGACATTTGACACTTATTAGCTATGGGACCCTGGGAAAGTCACTTAACCCTCGTTGCCCTGCAGAAAAGGGAAAAGAAAAAAAAAAAGAATATCTGAAGATTTCATGTCCATGGAGAGAACCCGACCATTCCAAAACCTTGCCTAGACTTTAGCATCTCCATTATGAGTAACATAAGCATATCTTTGTCACAGTGCGATGAAGGGAAATACCTGGAGAGAGTGTTACTTTTGTACAATGGCTAACTGAGCCACAGGGGCTACCAGCCTGTACCAATCACTGTCCTTTGTCCAGGGTTTAGCCCAAGGGAAAACCTGCCTTCTCACTATGGGAAACAGACTTCCCAACTTCGGCACTCATTGCCTCACCATCACCCACCTCTGATTCCCCTTTGCCTCTAGGCTAGGAATACCCCTCCCAACTCCAGCAGGAAAATAAAGGAAATATTCTATATACAACAACAGGAATCGTCATATAACGGGCCCGTTGAGTTCCACACATAAATAATGTTAGCTGCAAAGATCCCTGCGCACATTACGGACAATTAGTACCTACTTTGGCAGTCTCGCTTATCTCTTCTAGGATAGGCAGCTGCAAGCCTCCTTGTTAGCCAGACTGCCAATCAGTTGTTTGACATATCACCTCTGTTCTAGCATTGTCCAGCCCTACTCTGGAGCATAATCCATTGGAGTTCTCTCTGCTGGTGACTCTCCCCACAACTACTTGAACAGCCTTTGCCTTGGATAGTAGCTGCTGAGGATTAGGGGCTATGGGTGGGGAAGATGTCAGGTGCTTTTTTACCTTCTTCAGTGGAAAGAAGACACAGGAGGGAAATGGCCCCATCCGAAGCACCACTTTCCTTAGGCAGAATTTATGATCATAGCTTGGGGTCCGGTTGTTGAATCAAATAGGGGCCACCTTCCCCTGCCTGACAGCCCAGACCCCTCCTCACCCTTGTGTTTCAAATATCCACACAGTTCTAGCTCAGCAGTCCATTAAAAGCCTTCTCACCATCACACAGTATCAACTGGAATCATCATGGCCAATAGAAAGTAATCACAGGATACTGGTGCATGCTTTGAAACGTGGGACAGGGATGGGGCTCCAAGCACTTGCTTGGAATGTTGACTGAGTGGACCCCAAGGGGTGCCACTAGGGGGCACTACATTCTAGCCATGTCAGTTACTGTGTTGTCATTTTCACTAGTCAAATTAGCTTTTATGTTGCTATTTTATTTTTAAAATGGCCAAAATGTCTAAGGGTTAAACACCTGAAAATATGGAGATGTCAGGTATAATGCATTTTTAAATTGGCACATATAGAATTAATAAATGACCAAAAAATGTACTTTCAACTGGAGAAGAGTATTTTGTGAAAATGAATCATTATAATAGCTGAAAATTTCATTTGAGAGTTCCAGCCAATTTTTAATATATTATTGCTGCATTTCAATATAGCATCCCCGTAGAGAAATAACAAACGTCAAGTAATCATTCTGATCCAGAAACCATGACTGAAGGTATATGTGACTATTCCTTACCTAGCCACCATCCACCCCCTGCAAGCAAGATGAAAGTGAGTTTCTTCCTCAGCTTCTGAAACCAATGCAACCAGCATTGTATCTCATCTGAATCTTGTCATTTTTAGACCTTTTTACAAAACTCAAATAATCTTCTGCATGTTATATAGAAACTAAATCACAAAAGTGCTTCTTACATATAAAATTTACTTACAAATTTGTGTAATTTATATATAAGTTCTCATATAAACATTACAATTTTTCCATAACATCACTATACATAGTTAAAGGAAATATCGAAAATATTGAAAGAAATGACCAGCAAATCTGTCAACTTCTAATTCCTAGTGGAAAATTTAAAGGATTTGGAGTCAGAAAGCTTTAGTTGGAATCATAGCGTATATGCTTACTGTGTGACCCTGAGCTTGTCCCCATGCCTCTCTGAGTTTTCTTATCTGTAAAATGGGTTGCTAAGCATTCAACCTCAGAAGGATATTATGAGGAAAGTGCTTTATAAAGCATAACAGTATTATAGAAATGTGTTTCATCCTATTTCTTCTGCCAATGGAGTACATATACATTTTTAGCAAAGGACAGTTTGTCATGGCATATTGTTTCTTTTAAAAACTCCTTAATCTCATTTCATCAATTTAAAAAAAATCTTGACCTCAGACAGGAAGAAATGTGATCTTCCATACTGGATGACAAAGTAAGTACAGGGATCATAAGTCCTGAATTATCCACAGCTGTATAGTGTTAGGAAGTCAAAATTCAGGCCTCTTTCTGTCAACAAAATATCAGACATCATTACTTAACCCTATCATACTATTCTACCAAAAATGAGAATGTTTAATACAAAGTAAATTTGATTTAAGGAACCACACTATCCTCTCAAACGAAAAGCTGCAGCCAACTAAAATAGGTAAATTCATCTGTACCATCCTATTCAGAGTCTATCATCCTGTCTTCCCATAACAAATTGCCTAAATGGAGTAGGAAGATAAGCAGTAAATAGGGGAGAGCTCCGGGCCTTTCAGAATCAGAGAGCAGTCCATCTTTCCTTTTTAAAAAAATTTCCTTTCTTTCCAGTGTTATCTCAAATTATTCCCTTCTGTGCAATGTATATGCCAAACAATTAGTCCTCCTTCCATCCTTCAACTGTGCTATCGACCCTGATGCCTCCATCCCTTTCCCAATGCTATGTCTTATGCCTGATGTTCATCAGTTGAATTTCTTTTTTTAATTAATAGTATTTTTCTCAATTATATATAAAGATAGCTTTCAACATTCATTTTTGTAAAATTTTGAGCTCCAAATCTTTCTCCTTTGCTCCCTTCTCTATCCCCTCCCCTTCCCCAAGAGAGCAAGCAATCTGATATAGGTTATACATTCCAATCACGTTAAACATATTTCCACATTAGTCATGTTGTGAGAGAAGAATCAGAACAAAAGGGAAAAACCACAAGAAAGAAAAAAATAACAACAAATAAAGTGAAAATAGTCGGCTTCAATCTGCATTCAGCCTCCATCATTCTTTTTCTGGAAGTGGAGAGCATTTTCCATTATAAGTCTTGAATTTCAATCAGTTCTTTAAAATCCAACTCAAACACAACCTCCTTTAGGAATTCTTCCTTGATCCACCCAGGCAGTAAAGATCTTCCCTTTCAGACATCATGGGGTGCTTTGTTGTACATCTCTCAAATGTCCTTATCACCTAATACAGAATAGAACAGAAATCTGTGTTGCTTCTTATCTCCCTACTAAATCCTAAGCTTCTTTAGGACAGACTCTTTTTATCTAAAGTCTGTTAACTTCCCATTACCTACCACTGTATTCCAAAAGCAGTACATAATTATTAAATGACTGATGAATGAATGAATCCAGACTTTCATTCCAGAAACAATAAACAAAAATAAAGATGTCTTAAACATCTTATATAAATGAGAAACTAAGCATAAGGGATGAAGAGAAAAAACATGAAACAGTCCTTGACCTAAAAGATCTTACAATGTTGGGGAGGTGGAGAGGAAATGTACACATTTAAGTATATACCTGTAATCTTTCACTGTCTAAGTTTGGAGAGTTAAGAAAAATATGAACGAAAGAGGTCATACTCACTCACTCCTCTGACCCTTACCTTTGGAATTCGAATGCTGACAGACAAGTACAGATGTTTTATTTCTCTTCCCACTGGACAGTCCCTTTTCTCTAGTTACCAACTTTGACTCTACTCCTACACAAAGTTTTGTGTATAAATGCGGGGAGAGGAAGGAAAAGGGGGGAATAATAAGAAAGGAAACAACCCTAAAATGGAACCTCCTTCCACTAGTAGTAGCCATTAATTTACTTTAACTTAAGGGCATGAAAAGATTCCCCAATTCTAACCAATGTTGGGACATTTATATAATGTATTTTAAAAATCAATGTCAAACAGTTATGAGATCTATACCCCAAAGAAAGCAGAAAAAAATCTATATGTACAAAATATTTATAGCAACCCTATTTGTGATGGCAAAGAATTGGAAACTGAGGGGATGTTCCTCAAATGGAAAGTGGCTGAACAAGTATGGTATATAAAGTTAGTGGAATACTATTGTGCTATAAGAAAAGACAAAGGGGATGGTTTCAGAGAAACTTGGAAAGATTTGTACAAACTGATAAAAAATTAAATGAGCAGTACCAAGAGAACAATTTATACAATGACAATGGGAACTCTGATCAACACAATGCCCAAACACAATTTCAGAGGATTCATGATTAACCAGGATAGAACAAGTTGCCCACATTTTAATACAGAAGACAGATTGAGATTTCTTTTTCAACCTGACCAAGGCAAGAATTTGTTTTGCCTAACTATGCATGGCTGTAGCAGGGGAATTTTGTTTTTTCCTTGCATTTTCTTTGCAGATGGGGATTATGAGATACAATGGGATTTTAAAAATTTTATTCCATTTTATTAACTTTTACTATTTCAGATTCAGGGCAATTCCTTCTGCAACTTTTTGTTACCTGAAATCTGTCTTTTGTTAATATTAACCTCACCTGCAGAAAACCTGTTGCATGGGATAAACAAAAAGAATTACTTAAGGCCTTAAACATTACTTATATAAGAAACTAAAGGAAGAATCTCAACTGTCCCTGACTCCTTGGTGACATGTAAATCTTCCCCTTCTATTAGCCTAATTGTGAACCCTCTAAATGTAGTTTAACCTGTTACTTAATTTAGTTTAGCTATAGTCTATTTAACTACATTTATCTATGCATGAAATTATAACTCTGTTTAACTAAATTTGTTCAACTTTTATGACATTGAAGGAAGCATGGGATTATGAATCTCTTTAACTTTTATGAAGTAAGAATGTACAAGATTACAATATATAAAATAATTATTTCTCTGCAATTATGTCTATGCAATTATGCCTATAAGAGGCCATGATAGAATCCTAATCTTCATTCAGGCTTTTGTTTTACTTTGAGACCTGAACTTATGCTTAAGCATAATAAAACCTAGGTTTCTTTTTGGTTTTATAATTTCTGCAAAGAAGTAAATATATTTTGGCAGCATATGAACTAAAAGAGGAGATATTTCTCCCAAAACAGGGAAAAAGTAAGGGAGAGAGAAAGTAAATCTTCATTTGAGATGTTTTTTAAAAATCAATATTAAGGCAAGCAGAGCCAAGATAGTGGAGGAGGGGCAACTAGGTGGTGCAGTGGATAGAGCACTGGCCCTGGATTCAGGAGGACCTAAGTTCAAATCCAGCCTCAGACACTTAACACTTACTAGCTGTGTGACCCTGGGCAAGTCATTTAACCCCAACTGCCTCACCAAAAAAAAAAAAAAAAAAGATAGTGGAGGAAAGGCAGTGACTTGCCTGAGGTCTCCCCAAGACCCTTCCAAATACCTTCAAATAATTCCATAAGACAATTCCTGGGGCAGCAGACCCACAAAAAGACAGGGTAAAAAGAATTTCCAGCCAAAGACAACCTAGAATGTCATCAGGAAAGGACTATAGCACCAGGGTGAGAGTGAAGTAGAGTCCAATGCAGGTCGTGCCAGCACTGTCACAGTCAGCACAGACCCAAACCCAGAAAACTAGGAACAGGCCTTGTGAACCACTGAATCAGAAGCAGCAGCAACAGCCTACAGAGCATAAGGGGGTTGAACAATTAGCCAGAAGGAGATTACAAAAGTCTTTTTGCTAGCACTGAGGAAGGACAAGGTTGTTTTACCCATACTCCAATCCAGGTTGCAGTCTTAGGTGGTGGTCCCAGGCCAGGGAGGAGCACTAACACACCAGAGCTTGCAGCAACAGTGGAATGGAACACTCCCTCATAGTTCCAGGGCAGAAAAGCAGGTTTGTGGTTGCTTACAGACCAGAGGACAGGTCAGGAGAGTGGTTAACATACCTCTCCTTAAATCATACCACCTTGGAAGAACTAAAAACTGACAAATCCCTAGATGTATCTCTGAAAATAGCTGCACAAACTCCCTGAGTCTTGGGACAGTGCATCCTTCACCCTAAAAGCAGTGCCTCACCTTAACAAAGAGTTAAAAGTCAAGAAATAGGCTGGGAAAATGAGTAAACTGAAAAAATTATGACCAAAGAAAGATACTACAGTGACAAAGAAGATCAAAATACACCCTCAGCAGAAGATTTAAAAAGTCAAAGCTCCTACATCCAGAGCTTCCAAGAAAAACACAAGTTGTTCACAGGCCATAGAAGTTCTCAAAAAGCAATTTGAAAATAAAGTAAGAGAGGTAGAGGGAAAAATGGGAAGAGAAATGAAAGTGATGCAAGAAAATCATGAAAAAGAAAGTCAACAGTTTGATAAAGGAGACACAAAAAAAAATTGAAGAAAATGACACTTTATAAAACAGATTACGACAAATTGTAAAAGAAGTACAAAAAGACAATAACAAAAAGAATGCCTTGAAAAGGCAAATTGGCCAAATGGAAGAGAAGATACAAAAGCTCACTGAAGAAAATAACTACTTAAAAATTAGGTTGTAGCAAATGGAAGCTAATGACTTTATGAGAAATTAAGAAACAATAAAACAAAACCAAAATAATGAAAAAACAGAAAGCAATGTGAAATAAATAATTAGAAAACTGAACTGGAAAATAGATCCAAGAGAGATAATTTAAAAGTTATTGGATTACCTGAAAGCCATGATTGAAAAAAAAAAGCCCAGACATCATCTTCCAAGAAATTGTCAAGAGAGACAGCTCTGATATTATAGAACCAGAGGGTAAAGAGAAATTGAAAAAATCCACCAATCACCTCCTGAAAATTATCCCCAAATGAAAACTTCCAGGAATATTATAGTCAAATTTCGTAGCTCTGAGGTCAAGGAGAAAATGTTGTTAGCATCAAGAAAGAAAGAATGCAAGTATTATGAAGCCACAGTCAGGATCACACAATATTTAGCAGCTTCTACAATAAAGGATCAGATGGCTCAGAATATGATATTCCAGAGGGCAAAGGAACTAGGATTATAGCCAAGAGTCACCTACCCAGCAAAACTTAATGTAGTCCATCAGGAGAAAAAATGGGGATTCAATGAAAGAGAGGACTTTCAGGTATTCATGATGAAAAGACCTGAACTGCATAGAAAATTTGACTTTCAATACTCAAGAGAAGCATAAAAGGTAAACAGGAAATATAAGTCATGAGGGATATTAGCAAGTTATACTGTTCACATTCGAACATGGGGAAGATGATACTTGTAACTCATAAGAAATTTCTCATTATTAGGGCAGTTGGATGGAGCATTTATAAACAGAGGGCACAGACATGTGTTGAATATGAAGGGATGGTGTCTAAAAATAATAAAATTAAGGAGTGAGAGAATAATGCACTGGGAGAAAGGGAAAGGGAGAGGTGGAATGGGGTAAATTATCTCACATAAAAGAATTTAAAAAAAGCTTATATAGTGGAGGGGAAGATGGGGAAGTGAGGGGGAGTGAGTGAACCTTTCATCAGAATTGGTTCAAAAAGGGAATAACACATACTCAATTGGGTATGGAAATCCATCTTACCTCAGGAAAGTAGGAGGGGAAGGGAATAAGGGAGGAGGGTGATAGAAGGGAGGATAAATTGAAGAAGGGGGCAGTCAGAAGCAAAACACTTTTGAGGAGGGACAGGATGAGAGGAAATAGAGAATAGAGTAAATGGTATGGGGAATGAATAGGACAGAGGAAAATACAGTTAGCAATAGTAACTGAAAAAAATTTTAAAGCAAGTTTATCTAATAAAAACCTCACTTCTCAAACATATAGAGAACTGAGTCAAATTTATTCAAATAATAGCTACTCCCCAACCAATAAAAGATCAAAAGATATGAACAGTTTTCAGATGAACTAATCAAAGCTATCTATAGCCATAATGAAAAAAAAATGCTCTAACTCACTATTGATTAGAAAGATGCAAGTCAAAATTATTTCCAGGGAACTACCTCATACCTATTGGATTAGATAATGGGACAGCAGAGGAAAATGACAAATGTTGTAGGGGATATGGGAAAAATGAAACATTAATGCATTGTTGGTGGAGTTGTGAACAAATTCAACCATTCTGTAGAGTAATTTGGAACTATGGCCAAAAAGCTATATAATCATGCATACTATTTAACCTAGCAATACCATTACTCGATCAGTCTCCAAAAAGAGATAAAAAACAAAAAGCTAAAGGACCTATATGTATAAAAAAATTTATAGCAGTTTTTTTTTGTGGCAAAGGATTCAAAATTGAGGAGATGCCCATCAATTGGAGAATGACTAAACAAATTGTGGTATGTGATTATGATGGAACACTGTTGTGCTATTAGAAATGATGAGCAGGGTGCTCTTAGAAAAACCTGGAAAGACTTACATGAGCTGATGCAAAGTGAAATGCACTGTGTATAGAAAAACAGCAATATTGTAAGATGATCAGCTGTGAATGACTTGGCTATTCTCAGAAATACAATGATCCAAGATAATGCTGAAGGACTTATGATGAAAAATGCTATTTAACCCCATAGAAAGAACTGATGGTGTCTGAATACATATTGAAGGATATTTTTTAACTTTATTTTTCATAAGTTGTTTTTTGTCTGCTTTCTTTCATAACATAATATAAAAATGTTTTGCATGACTACACATGAATAACTTGTATTGAATTGCTTGCCTTCTTAAAGGAGCAGAAGGGGAGGGAGGAAAGAAGAGAATTTGAATCACAAAGTTTTTAAATGGATGTTAAAATTGTTTTACATGTAATTGGGGAAAAATAAAATTCTAAATAAATGACAAAGGAAAACTCAAAAATAAGTAAAAATAAATATCAATATAAATGTTGGAGACATGGGGCAATTGGAACACGTGCATTGTTGGTGGAGTTGTGAACTGATCCATTCTGGAGAGCAATTTGTATCCATGCCCAAAAGGCTATAAAACTATGCATATACCCTTGAACCTAGCAACAACACTACTAGGTCTATATCCCAAAGAGATCATTAAAAAGGGAAAAGGACCCACATGTACATAAATATTTAATACTGTTCTTTTTGGGGGCAGCTAGGTGGCACAGTAGATAAAGCAGCAATGCTGGATTCAGGAGGACCTGAGTTCAAATCCGGCCTCAGATACTTGACACATACTAGCTGTGTGACCATGGGCAAGTCACTTAACCCCCATTGCCCCGCAAAAAAAAAAAAAAAAAAAAGCTGTTCTTTTTGTGGTGGCTAAAAATTGGAAATTGAGGGAATGCCCATCAATTAGAGAATGAGTAAACAAGTTGTGGTATGTGAATGTAATGGAATACTATTGTGCTGTAAGAAATGATGAACAGGAAGATTTCAGAAAAACCTGGAAAGGCTTACATGAATTGATACTGAATAAAAGAGTGGAACAAAGAGAACATAATGTTGATGATGAACTGTGATAGACTTAGCTTGTCTCGGCAATGCAATGATCCAAGACAATGCCAAAAGATGCATGATGGAAAATGCTCTCCACATCCAGAAAAAGAACTATGGCATCTGAATGCAGATTGAAACATACTATCTTCACTTTTGTTGTTGGGGGTGTGTGTTTGTTTCTTCTTTCTTATGTTTTTTTTTTGTTCTGATTTTTCTCTCACAATATGACTAATGTAGAAATATGTTTAACATGATTGTAATGCGTAATCTATATCAGATTGCTTATAGGCTTTGGGAGAGGGAAGGGAAAGGACAGAGGGAGAAATTTTTGGAACTCAAAATCTTACAAAAATGAATGTTGACAACTATCTTTACATGTAATTGGAAAACAAAATAAAATACTATTTTAAAAAATCAATATCAATAAGATTCTCTCATTTTCTTGGGTCCCCCAGTCAAGAGAGAATCCTAGTGTTTTAAATGGAAGGAAGTAATTTTGAATTTCTTTTTATACCAATTCCAATCACTGTTCCTCTTTTTTGCAGCCCCACCATTCATACCTAATAAAATACATAAATGAAAGTAGGGTGTGGCCAATCATAATTTTATATAGAGAGTAAGATGACTTAAAAGTAATAGCTAAAACCACAAGTAAATAACTTTAAGGAAAAGAAAATCTTTGAATTGAATATCCATCCTATCAAACAGAAAGGGAAAGGATAAAGGGAAGGAAAGACACTACAACATACACACGAATTCTTGGTCAGGGTAAAATTCAGTATTAATAAGACACACCAAAGCTGTGCCTCTATGGACAAAGGTACCAACCACCACAAGATGCCCAGCTGCACTCAACATCAGTCATGGCAGTGGCCCTTCTTCTCCATGTCTCCCCAATGTCTGTCTCTGCCATTCCTTGTTCTTTAAACATGTGGGCCCTTCTTTCAACCCCCTATCTCTATATACATTGTCCACAATAATCTCTTTGTCTCTCCCAGGACTAGAAGACACAGTACTGTCTGTTTCCAACTATAGTTCCCAGAAATTCATGCAGCTTGGCTTAAAGAACCTTCTCTCTCTACCTGAAGAGGAATAAGTTTTCTCAAAAAAGCAAACAAACCCTGATACATACATACATACATATAAAATATAAAATCAATACAAGGTATTTAGGAAAGGAAGATCCAAGCAGTTGGGGTGGATTGATCAAGAAAGGTTTCATTAGGAAGGTGATCTTTAAGGAAGTAAGGTACACTATGAGGTAGAAGTTAAGGGGAGAATGTATTTCAGGCATGATGGATGGCCAGTACAAAGGCACTAATGAATGAATCCAGAAGAATTTATTAGATACTTACTACATGCCAAGGACTGTGCTAAGCATTAGTGGATGCAAAAACAAAAAAAGAAAACACACTTTGCCCTCAATGAGCTTACATAATAATGAAGGGGACAACAAATATAGGGCATTGGTAGCCAGAGTGGTATGTTGGTATGGAAATTACAAATATTATGTGAAACCATAAGATAGTAGATTGCTATAATAACAATTACAGTATTGATTTGATTATGATATCAAGCAGGGACTTGAGAGTAGCAGACAGAAGGTATAAATGTGGTAGCAAGGAAGTTGTTGAAAAAAATGGCAAAGAGACTTCCAGTAGTAAGGACCAAGACGGTAGCACAGAGAAAGAACTCAGATGAGTTCTTTAAAATAAAACCTCAAACTGAATTCTGGACTGGCAGAGCCAATAAAAGGTCATAGTGAGACATTCTTATATCTTGGACCACTTAGGAGATTGGAAAGAGAGATCTGTGGCATGACGGTGGAGGCTGAGCTGAAGCTTATGTAGATGAAAACCAGTGGTTGGACTAGATGGTGATGACAGAAGCAACATCAGCTTCAGGAGCTCTCAAACCAGAGATGGTAAGGGTACCTGTCAACTTATCAGAAAAACATTACAGGGAGCCCTGTGGCAGCAATAGACACAGAATCAGATACTGTTTGGTAACTTCATTGCTTATACCTACTTCTGGGTCACAGTTCAAGGGCATAGAGAAGTACCTTTATTCAGGAGGGGAACAAGAGTCCTAAGGAGTGGTATCACTTTTGGTCACAAAGCAATTAGGGATCCTGAGGAACTTTATCACTTCCAGTTCCAAGGGAGAAAGGGTCCTGAGGAGCAGTATCAATTGCAATTCCAAGGAATCAGGGATCCTTCCTGGGTAAGGACCAGAACACAGACCAGGAAAGCAATGACAATACTTCTCCTCAGATCATATCATATTGGAAGCATGAAAAACTTCCAAACCCCCAGAACTAGCTCTGAAAATAGAAATGTAAAAAAGCCTGAAGTTTAAGACAGTGTCTCTTCACCCCACCCCCAATTCTCCAGTGCCAGGAACAGAGACCAACTTTGACATGAAGTTCAAATCAAGAAATAGAGTAGGGAAAATGAGTAAACAACAACAACAAAAGAACTTGACCATAAAAAGCTACTATAAGGACAAGGAAGGTCAAGACCCAAATTCAGAAGAAGACAATGAAGGCAAAACAACTACAAGCAAAGCCTCAAAGGAAAAAAATGTGAATTTTACATGAACCCAATAAGAATCCCCGGAAAGGAAAAAAAAAATTTTTCAAAATCAGATTGGTAGAGGAAAAATTAGGTAAAGAAATGAGCAAAGGAAGAAAATCATGAAAAGATAACTAACAACTTGGTAAAGGAGGAGACACAAAAAATTACTGAAGAAAATAACAGCTCAGAAAAGAGAATTGTTTTCTATCCAGCTGAAAAAAGAGGTATGAAACTTCACTGATAAAAATAACTTCTCACAAAGCAAAATTGGTCAAATAGGGGAAGGGGAATAAAACCTCACTGAAGAAAATTATTCCTAAAAATTAGAATTGGTCAAGTGGAAACTAGTGACACATCAAAAAATAATAAAAATCAAAATAATAAAAAATGGAAGAAAATGTGAAATATATAATTTGAAAAATAACTGACTTGAAAAATACATCGAGAGAGAATTTAAGAATTATTATACTACCTGAAAGCCATGATCAAAGAATGATCATAGACATCATATTTCAAGAAATTATGAGGGAAAGTACCCCACTATACTATAACTTTTATGATTGCCCATTTTTGTCTGAAACTTTCCCTCGATATCTCTAATTTTCTTGAAAATACCTCATCTTTCCAATTCTATTTTCTTTTATTTCTTTGCATTGCTCATTTTAGAAAATCAAGTGGAAATTTCAGACAAAAATGGGCACAATAAAAGACAAAAGCATAGGAATTTAACAGAAGCAGATGAGATTACAAAGAGGTGGCAAGAATGCACAAAAGAAATATACAAGAAAGATTTTAACATCAACAATAACCACAATAATGTGGTTACTGATCTAGGGCCAGACATCCTGGAGAATGAGGTCAAGTGGGCTGGAGGAAACATCACTAACAATAAGGCTAGTGGAGATGATGGGATTCCAGTTGAGTATTTAAAACTCCAAAAGCTGATGCTGGTAAAGTGCTTGGATTGGAAAAGATCAATTTATATCCCAATCCTAAAGAAGAGCAAAGCTAAGGAATGTTCAAATTATTGAACATTTGCTCTCATTTCACACTCTGGAAAAGTTATGCTTTAGATTCTGCAATCTGGACTTTGGTAATATATGAACCAAGAATTAACAAAAGAACAGATTGGTTTTCAAGAAGCAGAGGAACTAGAGACCAAATTGCCATCATTCTTTGAATTGTGGAGAAAACAAGGGACTTGCAAGATATCTACTTCTGTTTCATTGACTACACTAAAGCCTTTGACTGTGTGGATCACAACAAAATGTGTCAAATCCTCAAAGAGGTCATCTTATTTGTCTCCTGAGGAAACTGTATGTGGGCCAAGAAACAACAGTTAGAATCGAACATGATTGATTTAAAATAGGAAAAGGAGTGTGACAAGGCTGCATAGTGTCATTTCATTATTTAACTTATATTCAGAATACATCATGGGAAAGTCCAGGTTGGATGAATCAAAAGCTGAAATTAAGGTTTCTGAGAGAAATATCAACAATCTCAGACATGCAGATGATACCACTCTGATGGCTGAAAATAAAGAGGAATTTAGAAGCCTCTTGATGAGTATGAAAGAGGGCAGTGTAAAAGCTGAGTTGAAGCTTAACATCAAGAAACTATGATTTTGGCAACTGGTTTCATCACTTCCTGGCAAATAGAGGGAGAAGAAATGGAAGCAGTCAGATTTTATATTCTTGGGTTCAAAAATCACTGCAGATGGCAGCTGTAGCCATGAAATTAAAAGACACTTGCTCCTTTTAAGGAAAGTTATAGCAAATATGAACCACATACTAAAAGGCAGAGATATCACCTTGCTTACAAAGAGCCAAACAGTCAAAGCTCTCCCAGTAGCAATGTATGGCTGTGAGAATTGGACTATAAGGGATGCTTAGCACTTCAGAATGAACACTTTGAATTGTGTACTAGAGAAGACTTTGAGAGACCCTTGTAGAGCAAGGAGGTCAAATCATTCAATACTTAAAGAAATTAATTCAGGCCATTTACTAGAAGGTCAAATACTGAAGCTTAAGCTTAAATACTTTGGCCACATAATGAGAAGATGGGACTCATTGGAAAAGACCCTGATGTTGGGAAAGACAAGGCAAAAGGAAAAAATGGCAACAGAAAGATAGTATCATGGAAGCATTCAGTCATGTACAACTCTTTGTGATGCATGGACTACAGCACCCCAGGCCCTTCTATCCTCCACTATTTCTTTTTTTCTTTTTCTTTTCTTTTCTTTTTTCTTTTTTTTTTTTGTAGGGCAATGAGGGTTAAGTGACTTGCCCAGGGTCACACAGCTAGTAAGTGTCAAGTGTCTGAGGCTACATTTGAACTCAGGTCCTCCTGAATCCAGGGCCAGTGCTCTATCCACTGCGCCACCTAGCTACCCCCTCCACTATCTCTTAAAGTCTGTCCAAATTCCCATTCATTGCTTCCACTATCTTTCTATCTCACTGAATGACTGGGCAACAACAACAATATATCCTATAACTAGAGGGTAAAGTAGAAATTGAAAAAATACACCAATTGCCACTCAAAAGAGATCCCAAAATATAAACTCCTAGGAATATTATAGCCAAATTCCAGAACTCTCAGATCAAAGAGAAAATACTTCAAACGTCCAGAAATAAACTATTCAAATGCCATGGAACCATATTCACAACCACACAAGATTTAACAGCTTCCACATTAAAGAAGCAGAGGGCTTGGAATATGATATTCCAGAAGTCAAAAACAAACAAACAAACAAAAAATCTGAGATTTCAAACAAGAATAACCTACCCAGCAAAACTGAGCATAATCCTTACAGGAGAAAATGTATATTTAATGAAATATAGGACTTTCGAGCATTCCTTATGAAAAGATCAGAGATGAATAGAAAATTTGACTTTAACATACAAGACTCAAGTGAAGCATAAAAAGGTAAATATAATTGAGAAATCATAAGGGACAAAATAGGGTTGAACTTTACATTTTTATACAGAAAGATGATACTCTGAAGAACTTTATGATTGTTAGGGCAATTAGAAGGATTCTACATAAAAAAGGTTATAGGAGAGAGTTGATTATGATGAGATGATGTAAAAATGGATAGATGAGAAAGAAGGATTCACCGAGAGAAAAAAGAAGGTAGAGGAAGAATGAGGAAAATTATCTCACATAAAAACGCAAAGAAGAGCTTTTACAGTGAAGGGGAAAATGGGGGGACAACACTTGAACCTCACATATCTAAATGGGTTCAAAGAAGGTAAACATATATATGAATATATATGTGTGTGTGTAGAAGTATACATATATATATATATGTATGTATGCATGCATACACTCAATTGGTAATAGAAATTAAACTTATATAACAGGAAAGCAGGAGGGGAACCATAGAAGGGAAAAGAAAGTAATATAAAGGAGAACAGATGTTTTAAAATGCAGCGGACAGAAGCAAAACAGACTTTAGAGGAGGGACAGAATAAAGAAAGAGAGAAGAATAAATAGAAGAAAATAGAATGGAGGGAAATGCACAGTTAGTAATCCTAACTGTGAAGGTGAATGGGATGAACTCACCAATAAAACAGAAGCAGACAGCAGAATGGATTAGAAACCAAAATCCAACAGCATGTCATTTACAAGAAACATACCTAAAACAGAGAGTTAAAATAAGGAACTACAGCAGAATCTCTTATGCTTCAGCTGATTTTTTTTAAATTCAGGGATATCATGATGTCAGACAAAACAAAAAGAAAAAATAGATCTAATTAAAAGGGATAAGCAGGGAAATTACATGTTACTAAAAAGTCATTATAGAAAATGAAGTAATATTAATAGTAAACATATATGCACCAAATGGCACAGCATCCAAATTCTTAAAGGAAAAGTTAAATGAATTACTAGAGGAAATAGACAGCAAAACTATACTAGTGCACTCAACTTATCCCTCTCAGAGTTAGCCAAAATCTAATAATAAAATAAATTTTAAAAGTTAAGGAAATTAATAGAATCTTAGAAAAGTTATATATGATAGACCTCTGGAGAAAAATGAATGGAAATAAAAAGAAATATACCTTTTTCTCAGTTGCATATGGTGCCTTAACAAAAACTGACATGTATTAGGACACAAAAACCTCACAACCAAATGCAGAAAAGCAGAACTATTAAATGCATTCTTTCCAGACCCTAATGCAAAAAATATATTTAATAAAAGGCCGTGGAAGCATAGAATAGAAAGGATTATGTCAACAGTGTGTTGATAAATGTTTAACAACTGGCTCTCTGGGGGGAAATCATGCACGCATGAGTTTTAAATTTAATTTTCATTATTAACATTTTCTTTCTGTCTGTCTGTCTTTCTCTCTTTTTTTTTTTCAGGGTAATGAGGGTTAAGTGATTTGCCCAGGATCACACAGCTAGTGAATGTCAAGTGTCTGAGGCCAGATTTGAACTCAGGTCCTCCTGAATCCAGGACCAGTGCTTTATCCACCGTGCCACCTAGCTGCCCTGATTATTAACATTTTCTCCATCACTTTTGTAAGTCTAGAAAATCAATAAAACAATAAATCAAGCCCTGATCTGTGTTTGCCAATTTCCTACCTATAAATGCTCATGCTGAAAATTTATTAATCAGCTCAAAAAAGTGGTTAGAACTGGCTCTAGCACATCCCTAGGTTAAATACTTCAGGGCGTGGTTCTTACTCTGGATGGCAAGGCTACTGACAGGAAGATGGCATAAAGACAGGTGACTGAGCTGTGTATGAACAGCAAGGGGTTAGTTTGGACCATAGAGTAAGGGTTCTCATTACAGAGGCAATAGGTAGATGGCAAGGTCTATCAAGCAAGGGAATGACAAAGTTAGATCTGTATCAAAACAAATTCATTTTGCACAGTGTGGTAGATGAACTGGAGTGGGGAGAGATGAGATCAGAGAACAATCAGGGTGTGGTTGCAATAATTTGGGTAAACCTAGTGGCTCTATGGGTAAAGTGAAGTGGAAGCCTTCAAGAAACGTTGCAATAGAAAAAGCAAAATTCATAGGCTGCCCTTCCCAGCCTTTCAAGTCTTTTTATATCTTATGTAATCACATATGCTCTACAATCCAATGACAGGGGGAGCTAGGTGACACAGTGGATAGAGCACCGGCCCTGGAGTCAGGAAGACCTGAGTTCAAATCTGGCCTCAGCCACTTGACACTTACTAGCTGTGTGACCCTGGGCAAGTCACTTAACTCCAATTGCCTCACCAAAAAAAAATCCAATGACACTGGTATACTTGCTGTTCTTGAACAAGATACTCCCTCTCCTGCCTGGGCATTTCTACTTGCTGTTGCCCATACATGGAATGTTCTCCTTTCTCATTTCTTCCTCCTGGCTTCCTTCCAATCCCAGCTATAATCCCTCCTTCCACAGGAAGCCTTTCCCCAGTAGCCTTAAAGGTAGTACTTGCTCTCTGATGATTACTTAACATCAGACAAAAGCTATTAGGAAACTTAGAAAGCACTGAAAGAAACTAGGTATAGATCAATATCTCACAGAGTATACCAAGATAAGCTACACATGAATACATTGCTTAGCCACAAAGGATGGACTTATAAACAAGTTAGAGGAACAGGGAAGAAATTAACTTTCAGATCTATGGACAGGGGATAAGTTCATGATCAACTAAATGATGGAAAGGGTCACAGAAAAGCAGACGAACCATTTTGATCATATAAATTTAGAACTTTTTGCACAAACAAAACCAATGCAGCTAAAATTAAGAAGAAAGCAAGTTACTGATGGTCTGGACCAAGGAATCCTCAAAACACATAGGACATTCCCTTTGCTCCAGTGGTCCCTGCAAAATGAGAAGGCATTACATATAGAGGTCAGAGGATAACTAGGTGGCACAATGGATAAAGCACTGGCCCTGGATTCAGGAGGACCTGAGTTCAAATCTGACCTCAAACACTTGACACTTACTAGCTGTGCGACCCTGGTCAAGTCACTTAACCCCAACTGCCCCACCAAAAATAAATAAATAAACTAACTAACAAATCAATAAATCAATAATAAATCAATAAATAACAACAACAACAAAAAAGACAGACGACACAAGCAGCTTAAAGAGGAAGCAAATAAACTTGGTTGAACCTTGAATACATGTGGAGCTCTCTCCAGATGGATTAAACAACTAAGGGTTGAAAAGAACTGATCCCTCAGATCTTGGAGGAGATCCCAATGTATAAGGAGCAGGTGGCACTGGGGAGGTAGGCAGTCAGAACTCTCCATCATCCATTGAGGCAATGGACCCTTTTAGCGTGCTCATCCAACTTGTCCCCTCTCCGGGTATAGACAGATCTCTCACAATTCTCCCTCTCAGGAACTCAGCTTCCCCTTTCCAAGTAACTTTTCCCATCCCTCTATGGCGTATGGCTTGTTTTTCAAAACCTGGTGTGTCCAATGATGACTGCCAATGAAGAAACAGAGGAAGGATAGTGCTGACTTGAAGCCTGCTGTTCTCAGAGGCTCCTGATCTTGCTTCTAGAAGTATCTAAGTTTTTATTTCACTGGAGTTGTGCACAGTCCAATACTGGGCTCTCCCCCATTCCCATCTGTTCTAAGCTTGCTCTGAAACCCCAGCTCAGCATCTGCTGATCCTATAGCCAGGCTCCTTCTCCAAACAAGGGATGCTCTTTCTCTCTTCCTTTCCTGTCTCTATCTGAGCCATGTGTAAAGTACAATTGCTCAAGTTACATTGACCAACATTTCTTTTTTCATCAGTAAATATTTAACAAGACAAACTAAGCTTCTCTAGCTCAGAAGGAAATAAAGATGTTCAAGACAGCAAACAGCCCTCAGGGACACTTGGCTTCCTCACTGGAGAGAGAGAGGAGATGAGGAAATAAGGAATTCTTGGTCTGTCATCAAAGTTGCTGGCATCACAGACTTCTCCTCCCTGCTGCTCCACACTGTCATTTCTGTGCAGATGACTCTCTGATGGACACATGCATAATGCAGATCTTTCTCCTGAACTCCAGGACTGCCCACCAGGTGCCCATTGGATATTTCCCACTGGATGTCCCATAGGCATCTTAAACTCAACATGTGTGACCTGTCACCCCACAAGTCACTTAACCTTTGTTTGCCCAGTTTTTCAACTGCAAAATGGGGACAATAATTGCATCTCCTCTGCAAGTGTTGTTGTGAGGGATCAAATAAGAGACTATTTGTCAAGTGCCTGTTACATGCTGGGCACATATTAAGTGCTTCTTGTTTTCCTTCCTAACTTCCTCCTTGCTCTTGTGAGCACCACCATCCTTCCTGCCACATTCTCGGCATTATCATGGACAGTTTTCAGTCCAATTAGTAATCAAATCTTATCATTTCCACTAAAATGTCTCTTTTCTCTGCCTCCCTTTCTCCACTTCCACATCACCACTGCAGTCCAAGTTCTTATCACCTCTCAGATGGACTGTCACAATAGCCTTCTAATTGACTCTGTCTTCAGGCCCCACCCACGTGCAGTCAACCCCAAGTCCTCTTTTCCTTCTTCCTACTTGCTCAGCTTTCCTCAATTGGGGATCTTTGACGCACAAGCCTTTTGTTCAAAAGTGTGTGCATGGACAAACTTGGTAGTCAAGCCCAACTCATTCCCACTCCACCAGTGACAATGGCTATTTCCACCTAAATCTCTTCAATCACCATCCCAGTGCTTAGCACAGTACCTGGTATATGGCTGGGAGTTAATAAATGCTTGCCGACTGACTGTGTCCTGTGGGCATGGCCAATGGCCTGGGACATGCACATTGAATACAAAGTAATTTCTGGGGGAATAGTGGCACTAGCAACTGTCAGAAGAGGATGGATCATTAAAGATCTTTCATAGGAGGTGGCCCTGGGACTAAGTGGTGAAAGAAACTAGAAGGAAAGTGAGGAAAGGGTGCCTGGATATGGGGGACAGCCAGGCAAAGAGAGATGGAAGGACATGTGCCAGGAATGGTGAACAGGCCACTTTGATTGGAATGGACACGGCCTAAAAGAGAGAGATGTCCAGTGACCACACAAGGGAAAGATGCTATCTGCATTGAGAAAGAACTGATGGGGCAGCTAGGTGGCACAGTGGATAGAGCACCAGCCCCGGATTTAGGAGGACCTGAGTTCAAATCTGGCCTCAGACCCTTGACATTTGCTAGCTGTGTGACCCTGGGCAAGTCACTTAACCCCAATTGCCTCACCAAAAAAAAAAAAAAAAGAACTGATAAATAGATGTATAGAATGATTTTAGATCTATAGGCACATTGGTGTCTAATGGTAGCCATCGGAATGGTGGGGGTAAGAAAAAAAAAAGAAAAAATGACGGTGATTTTATTATATAGTTAAAAGGAATAGCAAATTGTATATAAGAGATCTGTAGTTTCATGTGCAATCATCTTTTTTATAGTATCATGTTCTGGCAATGCTTGTTTTATTCCAGAAATTAAAAATAAAATAATGTGAAAGAATTTATAGATAAAAAAAACAAAGAAATGAATGGAAGTTGCTAAATGCCCAAGGAAAAATGTCTTAACTATTGGAGCTCTCCAAAGTGGACCAAGCTGCCTTTGGGAATGGCCGGTTGTCCCTCACTGGAGATCCCCATACAAAGTGGATGGCCACTTGTCAAAGAGCTGGTATATGGGATTCATGCAGATTTGGATTTCTGGACCCTGAAGTCCCTTCCAACTCAGGTAGTTCGTGTCATATTGTAAAATCCTGTCTGGATCAAAGAAACTAAAGAGAAGTCAGAGAACCATAAGAGTGTGATTAAAACAGGTCTCTCAGACTGAGAAGAGAGGGGAAAAACCATCACCTTATTGTCCCCTTTATATTCTTACTCTGTGTTTAAAGAAACCATTTAACAAGAAGAAATTCATTTTCCTTGTGGGACCAGATGAAATATGAACTCCTTAGCTTGGCATTTGAAGTCCTCACCAATCTCACTCCAACCCGTCTTTCTGGCCTTATTTCAACATCATTGGCTTTCCCAGTCAGTCAATAAAGGTTTATTAAATGCTTCCTGTGTGCCAACCACTGAGGATATGAAGAGTGGCAAAAACAATCCTTGCCTCTAGGAGCTCGCATTTTAGTGGTGGAGACAACATGTGAATAACTATGTACAAAGGAGAGAGGAGCAAGAGGAGGTAATCTTGGAAGGCAGTTCTAACAGGGGAGGAGTGGGGGGGGGGTCATCCTCATGGCCTCAGCACAGGGCTTTGCCCATAGGAGATACATACTAAGTGTTTGTTCAAGGCGAATGAGTGTTTATCATTCACATCTGATTGTGAAGAGTGCCCTTTTGTACGGTCTTAACATCATCCACTTCAGATGTGTGCTGATGAATGTTTAACAACCAGCTTTCTAGGGGGGAAGTATACCCAGCAGCTTTTAAATATGATCTGCATTATTAACATTTTCTACATGACTTTCTTAAATCTAGATAATCAACTAAACAATAAAGCCCCAATTTATAACATTTCCTGATGTCTAAGGTGTAAAATGCTCACAGTGAAAATTAATAATCAGTTCTCTAAAGTCAGTTTAAGTTGATCCAGCATACCCCAGACCTACTAGAGCCCACTTACCCTACTTTTAAAAGTGAGGGTAAGCACTCTAAACTCCCAGGTGAAAAAACTCACTCTACCATTTCGGGTTGATACTTTCTCTACAAGTCGTAGCCTTAGAGTTGCCATGGGCATGGAGAGATTTAGCCAGGGTCATACAGTGTGTATCTGGCAGAGATGGGATCTAAACCCAGGTCTTGCTCCCCACTGATCAAGGTTTCCATTCATACACTCCTTATCATCATATAGATAGTGTGTCTGAAACCACTTTCCTTTTCCTGCTTGAGACAAGTTTTACTTCCATTTCAAGATCACATATGCTGTCTTGACCTTTGTCTGTTGATCTCTGCCTTGCTGTGAGCTCCTTGATGTCCACCTATTCACCCTGGACACTTAATTAGTCACTGGAGTGAGAGATCAGCACCATCTTCCTGAGAAACTGGGGTGGCAGTCTCAGAATGAGACATTAAGTTTGGTAAGAGTTCACATTTGTCTCGCTTGTTTAGTTGGTGTAACATGGTCCTCATGACCACCCAAGAGGTGGGCAATTGAAGATTTATTGCCCTCTTTTTAGAGATGAAAATGAGGGTTGAAAGAGAAAAAGTGGCTTCCCCACTGTATAGTGTTCATACATAGCAGGGTTGGACTCTGACCTAGATTCCTAACAGCACATCCGGGGGCTTTTTCCCACTCCTTACCTAAGGGCAGGACATTCTGGGAGACCAGCCTTTCTGTAGGCTTAAGAGGGTTTGGCTCTGAGGGTTGGAGGGATGCAGAGCTCATTGGGAAAGTAACTGTGCGTATCTGGAGTCAAGTATTTAATAACTTCTGGGGAAAAATGCCTACAAGACACACTTTGAAGTTTAATCTGCATTATTATTATTAATATTATTATTATTATTATTATTAAGACTTTCCAGGGCAGCTAGGTGGTGCAGTGGATAAAGCACCGGCCCTAGATTCAGGAGGACCTGAGTTCAAATCCAGCCTCAGACATTTGACACTTACTAGCTGTGTGACCCTGGGCAAGTCACTTAACTCTCATTGCCCCGCAAAAAAAAAAAAAAAAAGAAAAGAAAAAGAAGACTTTCCCCATCACTTTCTCAAGTCTAGATAATCAACAAAGCAATAAATCAAGACCTGATTTTTAACATTTGCCCGTTTTCACCAAATAAGCGATTATTCTTGTGAGTTTATGCTGCCAGTTCTATCATTGTATTCAGTCGTGTCTGACTCTTTGTGACCCTACGGACTGCAGCACACCAATGAATGCCAACGGGGTTTCTTGGCAAAGATAACGGAGTGCTTTGCTATTTCCTTCTCCAGTGGATGAAGGCGCACAGAGATTAAGTCTCACACAGCTAGTGCGTCCAGAACTCTATCCACTGAGCAACCTAGCTGCCTTTGGGCTCCATCACACCCAAAGACAAATCCCAGGTGTGTGACCTTGGGTGAGTCAGTTCACTTTCTCTGGTCCACTGTTTTTCTTCATCTATAAAATGAAGGGGTTGGAATAAATAACCTCTGAGGTCACAACAGCTCAGACTATATCACATTCCTTACATATCTTTCTCTTGTAGGGCTCTCCTGAGCCCTGAGCTCAGACTATAATAGACTCTCACCAGTACTGTAGGCCTTATACTTTAATTCAATTAAATCTCATTCAATAACATTGATTAAGCCCCCATTTTGAGTAAAACATTCTTTTTATAAGCCAAATTGTTTTTTGACTTAAGAATAAGGAATTCTTAAAGGGTTAGGGGAGTTATCAAACCTACTGAACATTTTGACGTGTTGACCTTGGGCAGGTCACTTAACCTCAGCATCCTGAGAAACTAAGACTATTAAGTCACAGACGAATAGATAATTTATGTCACTGGAAGAAATTTCCACATCAGAAGTTCGGTACATTGATGCAAACATGGCTTGAAACGAAACATTTTAAAATTGCGAATGATTTAGAAAACCCAAGAGACCCAACAAAACAAGAGTAACGGCAACAAAAAAACCACCAGCTGTGTGGAGGGGGTGCAGTACCAGCTGGGGACTGTGGGAATCACTGCCTGTGTCCAGTCACTTTGGGCCAGGGACCTAACCTCACATAGCCAAAGTTTCTTCATCTCTAAAACAGAGGAGATGGACCAGACCCCTGAGTTTCTTTCTAGTTCATAATCTATGACGCCCAAACACACTTTTAAACTGTGGTTTCCTCATATATGGATAGCCATCGAAATATTTAGATGAGGGAAAGAGAATGGGTGCCAAAAGCTACAAATGAATGAGCTCTATGCTGAATGCAGGCAAAATTTGAGGTGGTCTGTTAATGCCGTGGCTTGTGGACTCCAAGAAAGGGAAACAGTAAACACACACAGAGCCAACACGGGGTTCATAAGATTAAGCCATGCTAGACTAAGCCAATTTCCCTTTTTTTGGAAATTGTTACTAGACTGGTAGCTCAGCAGATGCTCTAGGCTTTATCTCTCTTGATTTATCAAGACATCTAACAAAGTCTCTCATGATTTCTTTGTGAACAAGGCAGAGAAATGTCAAGTGTGGATGAGAGAGTAAAGACGGGCAGATTCAAAACAGGTAGAAAGAATGAATTTGTAGATGAATAGATGAGAGTCTAGAGGGAGGTATGCCTCAGCTCATTCTGCTAACATTTTTTTTCAATGTTAGATGCTGAAATAGGCACTATATGGAACATCCAGGGCTGTTCTCATCTTTTGTGCCCAACCCTCTTGCAGTCACACATTATGCTAAGACCCAGCAGGACTGAGGCCCTGCCCCAGATCCTGGAATCCAGATCTCATTAGGCATTAGACACCTTCTCCACTGAATGCAGGATCTCCTCCCATCACACTCCTGTCCGAGGTAATCCAGAGTTCTCTTCCACTCCAACTCTTGGGCCTACTCCTCCCCCCTTGCCGATTGTCATTAGTTGGGATCATGGCTGCCCATACCACTTGGATGAGGAGATGATCACTAGCTACTAACCTTTCTAGTAAGATGGAGAAGCCCTGGAGACTTCTCATCTGCCCTGCTATTGCTCCCCCAAACTCCTTCTGGCGGTGATGTTGAGCCCTCTGGATCTTTGGACGTTGTCATATGACCTGCTATGATAGGTCAGAGGCAGCTAGGTGCACAGTGTACAGAATGCTGGGCCCAAGTCAGAAAACTTGAGTTTGAATCAAACCTCAAACATTTATAAGCTGTGTGACCCTGGACAAGTCACTTAATCTCTAAAATGAGGATCCTAATAGCAACTGTCTCCCAGAGTAGTAATTGTTATTGTTTTTAAGAGTATTTTATTTTTTCAATTCCACATAGACAATTTTTAACATTCAATTTTTAAAAATTTAGTTCCTCCCTCTCCTCCCCACCCTAAGACAGTACGCAATTCATATAGGTATATGATGTGTGTGCAGTCATGTAAAACATTTCCAATATAGTCATGTTGTGAAAGAAGAAACAGGACTAAAAAAAGAAAAAGCACCAAAAAAAAAATAAAGTGAAAATAATCTGTTTAGATCTGCATTCACACTCCATCAGTTCTTTCCCAGAGCAGTTGTGAGGATCGAATGAGATGATAAAGTGCTTAGAATTCTGCCAGGCATATAGTAGGTACTTAATAAATCCTGTTTCCCTTCCTTCCCGTGGCATCTTAAGACTAGCCAGGCTTTGTCACTTATGCTGCTGCTGCATCCTGAGGACCACTGTCTGGGGTTTTCCATTTGTCCTGCAGCTGAAATCCCACTAGGTGTTGGCTCTCCTGATAAGAATGTGAGCTCTCGGAGAGCAAGGACTGCCCTGCTTGTCACCTCAGTGCTTAGCACAGTCCTGGGCACATTTTAAGTGCTCGATAAAGGCTCTTGAGACATCTTTATTACATTTGCATGATGCAAAGCTGGCAGGAATAGCAAACGGTTAGGATGACAGAACAAGATGTAGAAAGATTTGGACAAACTGAGGAAATGGGACAAATTAATAGCTTGGAATTTAAATAGAAGACATATGAATCCCTGCACATACATCAGAACAGTCAATGGCAGCATTTGTCCTAAAGGAGAGAAGCCCTGATTTAACAGCATTTCTAGTGGGGGGGTGGGGTAACCCCAAGGAATTTTGATGGACTGCCAAGTCAACATGAGTCAGCAAAGTGATGCTGAGTTATCTCCAAAGGTTAATGTCATTTTAGACTCATGTCATCAAAGAGCTTGACAAGTCTTAGAGATCTGGTCCATGACCTTCATTATAAATCTAAGGAAACTAAAGCCAGAGAGAAGGGTCTTGTCCACAGCCATAAGTCTGTAGGCAGTAGATTTGGACTTGACTCCAGATGAGCTGTCTTTTCTAGACCCTAATGCGGAATAATCAGAATTTTATACATTCAAAAAGAGGGAATTCTACTCCACTCTGTCCTGGGCAGGGCACACCTGGAGTACTCTGTCCAGTCCTTTGGACCACATGAGGAAGGGAATTGTCATGCTGGAACATGTCTAAAGGACAGAGATCAGAATGGTGGAGCAACTACCGATGATGCCCTAGGAGTATAGCACCCACATGACGGTATTGGCCAACCCACTACCCCTGGCAGCTTGATTTTCTGGAGCACAGCCGACTACAGCCCCTCTCAGGCTCTACACAATTCTGAGGATTGTAGTTTCTATAATTATTGCTCATAACCCCCATATTATGTGTTCCTCATTGATTACCAATTAGCTGGAGCAAGTTAGCTCACTTTAAGAAACAAGATATTTGCTAGGACAAATAAAGCAAGGACAGTTGTTACAGAAAATTCATCCTCCCTACCCCCCTCAAAAAAGAAAAAAAGAAAGAAAACCAGCTCTGGGGGCACAAAAGGTCCCAGGAGAGAGTGGGCTCAGATTTAGACAGCTCCTGTGGCCAAAGGGTAAGCTCACGCTCCTTCTTATCAGAAATCTTTTTTCCCTTTGGAGAGTCCTCACAAAATTGACCTAAGGTGTAGCAGTGTGTGGGCTCAGAGGGCTGGTGTCCTTGCAAAGTCTAGAGTTGTTTTTCCTCATTACATTTGTTTGCCTAGCTGCTGATGCAGTCACTGCTGCCACTCCTACCAACAGCAATGGGAACTCCAGATGTTCAACCTTGCACAGTTCACAAGATATTCCCAGGTCAATGGGAATGGGGAGAGAAACTCCCCTCCTCCCTCCTCCCACCTCCCTCCCTCCCTCCTCTCCCCAAGATTGTTCCTGCTTGGGACGTTCAATCCCACACTGGCTTGCTTTGAAGTACACAGGCCCAGAGGTCTGTTTGATCCTTTCAGCCAATGATGAGTAATTCCTATGTGGTGTCATTTATTTCATCTAACGATCAAAGCACCTCAGCCTCCGAAATTGATTAGAGGCTTATTTGAATCTAGTTTACACCTTGGATTGATTCTGAGGTCTGGGCCTACAGGCTTTCTAAAAATAGAATCCCTACCCTTTCATGTAGAAGAACTGAGGGAGTTTAGCCTGAAGAAGAGGACGCTTATTATATTGGCAGAATCATGATTCGTGTCATAGCTTTGAAAGGATTTCAGGTGCAACAGATTCTAACCTGTTTGTTCTGCATGACCCCACAGAACAAGCCAGCACTAACTGATGACTGTACAGGGAGGGCAATTTTGGGTCAGAATAAAGAGCATTTTAAGGCTTAGAGCTTGGAGTAGGATACCTTGTGAGGGTGTGGCTTCCGCAATCATCGTAGGTCATCAGGTAGAGATTTGCAAGATGCTGTAGAGAGAATTATAGACTGAGTAAGGTCCAGTTCTGGGATGCTGTAACACCATGGTAGACTAACTCCCTATCAGTAGGGGCTGTTTCACAGCATGTAAGTATGTGTTACATACTTAACAAAGGACTAGACAAGATAGTGTCAAGGGATAAATGCCAATACTCATAACTAGCCTTTATATGGCATTTTAATAATATCAGTAACACATCAGGGAAATAGAAAAGAACCTACATATTCTCAATATTTATAGCAGTTCTCTCTGTGGTGGCAAAGAACTGGAAATGGAGGGAATGCCCATCAGTTGGGGAATAAGCTAATAAGTTGTGGTATATGCTTGTGATGGAATACTTCTGTGCTCTAAGAAATGATGAGCTGGTTGATTTTAGAAAAACATAAAAAGACTTGCAGGAAATAATGAAGAACAAAATTGAAAAGAATCAAGAGAACAAAGTATAAGAGTAACAGCAGAGTATTGCTTGAAGAATAATTCTGAATGACCAGGTTATTTTGTAATAATACTCAAATCAGCTACAAAGGACCTATGAAGTAAGGTGTATTCACATCTAGAGAAAGAACAGAGAAATCAAGAATGCATGGTGTGCTTTTACATGTATTTATATATTGATGTTGAATGGTGGCCTTCTCTAGTGCAGGGTGGGAGGGAGGGAGTTAAAATCTAACAAAAAATAAATAAAATTAATTTTTAAAAAATATATGCAAAACACTTTACAAATGCTATCTCATTTGATTCTCCCAACAACCCTGGGAGGTGAGCACTATTGTTATAACCATTTTTACAGAAGAGGAGACTGAGGAATGGAGAGGTTCATTGACTTGCCCAGAAAAGTCAGTGTCCCGACCTGGCTCAGACGCATGAGTCAGGATTTGAACTCAGATCTTCCAGACTTTAAGTAATGTGTCCATCCACTGTACCACCTCATGCCTTTGCTCCTATGTGAATACTGCTGGAGGAAGTACTCAGACAATCTCCAGAAAATGGATTAGGTTCATCTCTGCATGTATTGTACAAAAGATTACCAGGCCATAGATAGGAGTTCCATGGAACATCAGAAAGAGCGCTACATTGAGAGGTCGCAGGAACCTTCACCTATGGGCCTGTACTTCACTCTCTGGTCCTCAGTTCCCTCATCTGAAAAAATGAAAAATTTAGACTCACTGGATTCTCAGTTCCACCCTCAGAGAGTAAACAGAATTTATCAAATTCCTTAATAAGAGACTAATCCACAAACTCCATTGTCCATAAAAATGTCATGTCCTAAAGGGCATCCATGTTGGAGTATTTGTAACTACCTGGCTGAAACCCACCCCCTCTCCCAACTGGGCATGGGTCAAAACTCTGCACAGCCCAGATTTTTAGAACAAAATGGAGAGGAGATCCGTAGGATCCCAGGGTTCTCCTTCAGCTACCTTCATTTCCATTTGTCAGCCACGTCAGAGGTTGACAATTGTATGGCTCCAAACTTGGCCATAGGACTCACTCCTGGATACTGCTTCTTAAACCTAGAATGTGTGTGCATAGTAACCTCTCAGCTGGAGGCCGGCCACCCATTCAGAAGCCCAGTCTACATTTCCTACAGTTGCAAGTTGTGTGTAAGGTAGCTTAAGTGGGATGGTGAGAGCCCCGGATTGAAGCCAGAGGGCCTCTGCCTAAGTTGTGACTGTGCCACTCACTTCCTGAGTGATATTGAGCCAGTCTTGAAAATAAAAGGCTTGGCCTCCATCCCAGCCAGCTCTGGTTCCATGGCTACAGAAGTCTCCCTCCCCCCACCTGTATGCTTAGGCCCTTCCTGTGAGCTGATCTCACCATTACTACCGTGTTCAGCTTGCACATGCATGGCTGCTTGTGTGTTCGTCACCATTAGACAGTGAGGTCCTCAAAAGCAGGAACCTTGGTTTGTCTGTCTTTGTGTCTCCAGTGCCTCAGCTCACTTGCCCTGGAACACCGTAGATGCTCAGTCAATTGCTTCTTATTGATGACAATGAAGTCTCCTTATTATTTAATTTTTTTTTGGTTATCGATTTCCTCCCTCTGAAGAAAGAAGGGAGTTGAATTAGAAAGTTTCTAAGAGCTCATAGACGCCCTACTCTATCTCTTCATGGGGCCTAGTGTTTGTTTTACCTCCAGAGAGTGCCTTGGCTCTTCTTAGGTCAATACGCGTTGCCGGTCAACTCTGACCCTCCTTCTGTGCAGTAACAATGTCTCCTCTTACACAGAATCTGTCTTGAAAATCACTCCTTAGGAATACATACGAAATGCAGAGTGGGAGCTCTCACCAAGCATTTTCTGAGGATGGACATAGGGACACAGAGGGAGAGCTCAAAGGGAGCTTAAAGAGCATTTAGACCATCCGCCTTTTACATATCAGGAAACTGAGGCTCCTAGAGAAGATGGGGCTTGCCCCAAATCACATAAGATCAGAGATTTAGAGCCAGGGGAACCTTGGAGGCATTGAGTTGGGTCTCTTCTTTCTATAGAGAAGTTGGCTGATGTTCAGAGAACTTCAGGGAGGAAGAGGAAGAGGACTTGGATGGGTGCCGGGAGGAGGAGAAGAGGAGGGAAGGAAGAGGAGGAAGAGAGGAGGAGAAGGAAGAGGGGAATGAGGAAGGGGTAAAGAGAAGGAAGAGGAGGAGGAAGACTTGGAGGGAGTGGGGGGAGGAGAAGAAGGAGGAGAAGAGGAGAGAAGAGGAGGTAGGAAAGAGGAGGAGGAGAAGGGTAGAGGGAAGGAAGGAGGAGGCGGAGGCGGAGGGAGAAAGGCAGAGACAAGCCGCCTGTGCCTGCAGGACCGGGAGCGCGCCTCACCGCTTCGCGGCTCTGGGCCCCGCAGCGCCGGGAGGGCGCGGGCTCGCGCCCAGGCGCGCGCACGGGTGGACTCCGCGCGGCCCCGAGCCGCGCACGCGCGCGCTCTCCCGCAGCCGCGGCGGCCTCGGGCAGGGCAGGCTTTGACGTGGCACTCACTGCCCGGCTAGCGAGCGAGCGACGCGAGCGAGGAGCCGGCGGGCGGGCGGGCTGGTGGGCGGGGGGTGTGCGCGCGGAGGAGCGCGCGGCAGCCGCAGCGGGCCAGGAGCAGGCGGCGCCGAGCGGCCGCAGCCAGCCAGGTAGGCAGCCCCGGCGGGACCCCCGCCCGCGCCCCAGCGCCCCACCCGCCCCCGCGCGCACCCCCGGCACTCCCGGGGCCTTTGCGTGCAGTTCGACCGCGATCTGCGGGCCCCCGCCCTTCTCCTCCAGCCTGGGTCCCCGGCTGTCCCGAACCCCTCTCGGTGGCACGCACTTCCGAGGACTCGGAGATCACGGGTCCGCCCCTTCTTGTTACCGCTGGAGAACTGAGGCCCAGAGACTGGCCCAGGTCGGACAGGCGAGTGGGATTCGAATCAGGTCCTCTTTCCATGACACCGTGGGCTCCTTCTCCCCACCCCACCCCCAGCTTTCCCGGAATACGGGACCGTTTGAGGCGTTGTCAAAATCGGGGTCGTGACTTTAGAGCTCCAAGATCTGCTATCGAGACGGTTTGCGTGGCTTTCGGGGTCCCAGGGCGCCAAGGAGCCCCGCTTCCTCCGGGGGGTCCCGGAGGCTCGAGGCCACTTCCCTCCGAGGATTCCCTTTTCGGGGATCTCTTCCCCTGCCTGCCTGTCTTCCGCTGAGTCAGGGTACATTGGTGTAAACACGCCGTTCCTGTATGTGATACAGTGTGTGTGTCAGTGAGTTAGTATGTGTGTTGTGTGCGCTCTTGTGTGTGTTTTGTGTGATGCGCCGGGAAGTTTGACGTGGCACACTGCGTGGGCGAGAGAGGAAGCAAAGTTTCCCTCACTTGCACTGGAGGAGATCCCAGCCCCTTCCTGTGCACTTGCGAGAAGCATCGGGTTCCTGGTGACAACTTTAGTCGGCAGCCGCTGAAGCCGGCAGGTGGACCGGTGGACTGGCGAACAGGGGTGTGTTCCTGGCCGGCTCTGCTCGAGCGTTGCCAGTTGGATAGGCTTGACCAAAGCTCAGGCTGCCACGCTCCCTGGCTGCTAAGTAGGGGGAGGAGGGAAAGTACTGTCCCCACAAAGGCCACTGCAAACAGGCTTTGGTCTTTGCCTCGCTGGTCACGTTTGCTTCTTGGGTGGAAGGAAGGAAATCGGTTTGTATCTCTCTTACCTGATCACAGCATTGGACTGTAGAATAACATACTACATGCAAACGAATAATGGGGGGATTTTCGGCTCCAAAGGTTAAGGAACCCCCCACCATCTCCCTTAGCAGAAGTCTGGTTTCTAAGATCCTTCCCATGAAGGCTTCAGGCTGGTGGTCTGGGAAGAACGCTGGCTCTCCAGACAGAGACCCTTCACCATCTTTGTGCATGGATCCCTGGAGCAGGCTGGAAGAAACCTCCGGCAGGGTCTCAGAAACCAGAGGCTTTAAATGCAGAAAATGAATACATTGAATTAGAAAGCAACAATGGTTACTGAAAATCAAGCTGTCATTTTTTCCCCTATCCAAGTTCCGGGACATCCTCGGACCATTGGACCCCAGGCTAAGAACCTCTGATCTGGCGCCAGGTGGGCTGATTTGAAATCCTAGCTCAGCTACTTACTCTCTGAATAACCTAGGGTAATCCCTTAATCTCTCTGGTCCTCCGTGTCTTTATCTGTAAAAATGAGGGCGTATGATAGGAAGAATAGAAATCTACAGAGAAGCTTTAAGTCCTAAGGAAAACACAGTTAAGTATGATGGATAGTGTTCCTGTTGTTATGACTTCGGGTTGGAGGTCACGGGTTGAAGGAAACAGACGGTAGTTAGAAGAAATCCAGGAAACTTGAGAGTTGAAAGAGCTCTCAAAATAATCACCATCATTTTAACAGGTGGGGAAACTGAGGCACACACCATGAAGTGGCTTGCTGAGTAGCAGCTGCACTAGAACTCCGGCTCTGTCCACTTCATCTTCAACTATACCACCAATAAATAGATAGATAGATAGATAGATAGATAGATAGATAGATAGATAGATAGATAGATAGATAGACAGACAGACAGACAGACAGATAGATAGATAGATAGATAGATAGATTAGATAAATAGATAGATAGATATAGATAAGTGAAAGTTAATGGAGCAGCTGGGTGGCACAATGGATAGAGCACTGGCCCTGGAGTCAAGAGGACCTGAGTTCAAATCTCACCTCAGACACTTAGCTGTGTGACCCTTGGCAAGTCACTTAACCCCAACTGCCTCAAATATCCTGGGCCATCTCCAGTCAACCTGGGATATATGTCTTGTCACTGGAGCCAGATGGCTGTGGAGGAGAGAATGAGACTGGTGAGCTTGCACAGTCCTCCCTCACTTAGAATCCAGTTCAGTGCAAGCCATGAGATCAGCCTGATGTTATGGTCCTCTTGGAGAATGAAGGACAAACAGCAACTGCAAAACAGGTTCCATGAAATCCCTTGCTGTCATGCAGATGACTCTTATTTTTGTGAAAGCCAGAAAAGATTTTAGGCACACAGATTTAAGCCTGGAAGGGAAAACTGGCCCAAGCTCCTCACTTTGCATACACAGAAACTGAGGCTCTGAGAGGGGAAGTCAGCCCTAGGCTGCACAGGTGGCAGAGCCAGGATTTGATCTTTCCACTGTGTCCCCATTCTCCCCATACGGTAAATTGAAGTCAGTTCTAAAGAATCGAAATGGGACCCCAAACCGATAATGGTCATTAGGAAGTTTCACTATTTCCTCTGCCTCCCTTTTGTAGAGTTCTGTGTAACTGAGCATCATTTAAGCCAGAAGGGAGGGATTAAACCCTTCTTGACAAGTTCTTAATTGACCTTCTATAGATTTTAAGACTGGCCAAGTATCTTTCTCCCCAGCAGGTGGAAAGGGTTTCAAAGAGTTTATGTTATACCACAGTAGTGTCTGAAAGCTCTTCCCTCCTAGCCAGGTCTCCTGATTCCCATGACTCAGTGCTGGAGCCAGTCAGGCATTACTGCTGTTACTTTGTTAGGAAGACTGTAGGTCGCTGAAGCTTTATTATAATCTGGCCCCTGATTTGGCAAAATTCTGACCCATAGCATCGATTCAACAATACTATGGAAAGTTAGAAAGGGCTTCCAGCTGACCTGAGTTTGAAGTTCCAGGTTTTACCTGTGTTCTTCAATCATTTCAGTCATGTCCAACTCTTCGTGACCCCATTTAGGGTTTTGTTGGCAAAGATACTGGAATAGTTTGCCATTTCCTTCTCCAGTTCATTTTACAGTTGAGCAAACTGAGACAAACAGGGCTAAGTGACTTGCCCAGGGTCACGGAGCTATTAAGTGTCTAGGTCGGGATACTTAGAACTCAGGTCATCCTGACTGCAGGCCCAGCACTTTATCCACTGGGCCACCTCTTGAGCAAATGTCTTGGGCAAATGTCAGTTTCTTTATTGATAAAATGAAAGTGTTGGACTTGGTGAGGCCCAAGGTTCCTCCCAGACCTGAACCCTGTTGACTTTGATGTCATCCATCTTTAATGTTTTTGGGGGGTGGGGCAGTGAGCATAACCCAGGTGACTTGCCCAGGGTCACACAGCTAGTGTCAAGTGTCTGAGGCTGGATTTGAACTCAGGTCCCCCTGAATCCAGGGCTGGTACTTTATCCATTGCACCACCTAGCTGCCCCCCCATCTTTAAGTTCTGCCACATTCACAGTATCACATAAATTCAGAGTTGGAAAGGACTTCAGAGTCCATCCAGTTGATCCCATAGCCCTTGCTTCCATACCTGCTAACTAATCTTTCAGTCTTCCTTCAGACCTTCCAATAAGCATCCTATCTTCCTTTGAGACAGCTCTAATTGTTAGAAAGGGGTTTTTTGAGGTTTTTTTTTCCCATCACATGAGCCTTAGTTTCCTTAATTGCTGCCTCCTAGTTCTGCCTTCTGGGACCAAGTAGAGCAAGTGTAATCCCTCTTCCATATGACAGTCCTCTGAATGTTGGATTTCACCAACTATCTTTTTAGTAATGCGTTCTCTAAGTCAAACTCTTTGACCTACCATTTATAGACTTTATTCTCTTTCCCTTTTGAAAATTGGGTCAATATTTATTCTTCTCTAGGTGGGTGACAACTATCATATCCCACAGAGACTTCTCTCAAAGTTAAAATGTCCCTAAATTCATTCAAAAGTTCTTCATTTGGTATGAACCATCCTGGTGATTTTCCTCTGGATGTTTTCCAACCTATCGATGCCTTTCCTAAAATGTGGTTCCCAGAGCTAAATACGGTACTCTGGATGTTGTCTGATCGGGGTGGACAGTGCTATTTCTCTAGTCCCAGAGCTCATCAAGGCCCCTCGGGTTGGGTTAACCTTTGTATGACTTCCATATCCATTGCTGACTCATGTTGAGTTAGTAGCCCACCAAAGAGCCCGAACCTTTGTCTAGCCATGCACCCTGCCATCTTGTGCTTGTGATGGGTTTGGGGGGGGGGTTTGCACCCAAAGGTAATAAGCCCTTATATTTATTATCTCTATTCCCTTTCATCTTATTTGAGTCCATTAAATGTGCTAATGTATCAGGACCTTTTTGAGCCCTTCCTCTGTCAGTCAGTGTGTCAGCTATCCCTCCCAGTTCTGTGTCTTCATCAAGTCCTTATTAAAAATGTTAAACAGCACAGGGCCAACCAAGCATGCACATCCCAAGGATGTTCTAGTGGAGGCCTCCTTCTGAGTCAATTTAGGCCCATTAACAACTATTCTTGAGCTGGTCAACTGGTGGGCATTGAATCACTTCTTGAGCCACTTGACCTGATTATAATATACTGAATTGTACTGTCAGTCTCTATCACTCCACCTTGTCCCCAAGAAGATCATAGAGACTTTGTCAAATGCCTGCTGAAATCCAGAGACTGTTTCTATGTGACTCTGCTGATTTGCCAGGGTAGGAACCCTAGGCTGAACAGGAAGGTTAAAGGTTAGTCTGGCATAGCTAATTCTTGAAGTCATGATGACTGTTCTCATCACATCCTTCACCAACTGTACCTTTTGCAGTCCATTCTCTAAGTTTGCCAGGAATCAAAGTCAAACTCTCTATATCGATTCTATTCTGTTTCCTTATATAAAATTGGGACATATGTTCTTCTCTGGTTAGGGAGGAGTGATAATTATCTGGTTCATCATGATCTTTCAAAGATTTTTGCTTTTGGCTCAGCGAGAACCTCTTCCTATATCAGTGGATGAAGTCTATTTGAACTTGTTATTTTAAGCTCATCAAGGGAAGCCAGGTACCCAGGAATGATCTCTCTATTTATCTTGGGTATCAACCTCTATTAGTCATTTTTATTTTGTTCTTTCTAGTTCAAAGATCATTCTTGTTGGCAGAAAAAAATAATCAGTCTAAGAATTCAACAACTCTGCCCTTTCTCTCTCATCTGTTTCCACTGTCCCATCTACCATGAGCAGAGGTCCTATCCCTTCTGGGAGCCTCCTCAGTTCCCCATTATGGCTTAACAGTCCCCACCCTTTTTGTTATTCAGTGTCTCTCCTCTGACCTTAGCTTCCTCCAAGATAGACTTCTCTGACATTCTGCTAACAAGACTTTGCCACACTTCTTTGTTCATCCTCAATTACCTGCCCTTGCATCTCCCTTCTGTACATGTCTCTTTAACAATATAAACTACTAATAATAGTAAACATTTATATAGCACTTACCATGTGCAGTTACTATCTCATTGATTTGATCCTAAACTAACCCTGGGAAGTGGGTGCTCTTATTATCACCTCCAATTTACATATGGAAAAACTGAGGCAAAGAGAGGTTAAGTAACTTACTTGCCCAGGATCACACAGCTAGTGTCTGAGACCAAATTTGAACTAATGTACTTCCTGACCCTCAGGAGCTTATCACTCTACCCAGCACACCATGTAACTGCCACTAATGAGTTGCCTGCAAGATTGACGAGTTCCACTTTTTTAGCGGAGAGCTACGTGGTTGAGTGGATAGAATGCTGGAGCTGGAGTCGTAGATCTGAGTTCAAATCAAGCCTTGGACACTTACTAGTTGTAGTGATCCTGACAAGTCACATCACCTTTGTCTGCCTCAGTTTTCCTATCTATAAAACAGGGATAGTAATAACACCTACCTCCCAGGTTTCTTGTCGGGATTAGATGAGATAATATTTGTAAAAGTGTTTAACATAGTGCCTGGCACATTGTACATAATTAATAAAAACTTCCTTCTTTTCTTTCTTCTTTCCTTCTTTCCTTGTTTTTTATTCCTTCCTTTGGACAATTCCTGTTGTTCGTCTTCCTTGTGTATCTTCAGATTTCAATTCTAACGTTTCTATCTCCTCTGGGCTGACTTCTCCTATAGAATTTTAATCTACTGGATCCTACCTGTCCTTCCTCTAAACCCTCCAAACTCCATTCTCCTTGAATCTAGGGTGCATTTCTGTGCCTGATTTTCTTCTTCATCAGAATTTTTTCCCTTTTTTGTGGGGCAGTGAGGTTTAAGTGACTTGCCTAGGGTCACACAGCTAGTGTCAAGTGTCTGAGGTCGATTTGAACTCAGGTCCTGCTGACTGGAGGGCTGGTGCTTTATCCACTGCGCCCCCTAGCTGCTCCCATCATCACAAATTCTGAGATGGAGTAGTTACTTCTCCATGCCTAGAATGTTCTCCCTCTTCACCTTTGCCTCCCAGAATCCTTGGCTTCCCTCAGTACTCCACTCAAACACTACCTTCTTCCTGAGGTTTTTCCTGGTTCCTCCAGCTGCTAGTTTCTCCCACCTCCATCTCCCAGGTTACCTTGTAACAATTTATTTATACTTATACATAGTATGTTACATGTTGTCTCCTCCATTAGAAAGAAGTTAAGCTCCCTGAGGGTTTTTACCTTTCTTTGAATCCTTAGCAGTTAGTGCAGAGCCTAGCTCAGGATGATCACATTATAAATGCCTGTTGATGCATTAGATGAAGGTTCCCATTATTTATAACCCAGCAGTCCTTCTTTGTTTTTAGAATGAGGTCCAGATTTTTTCCTGGTGCTCTCAATTTGGGCATTTTAAATAAATTCCTTTTTAATAGGAAGGAAGGAAGGAAAACAGGAAGGAAGGAAGAAAACCACATATATACATGCCCAGGTTGGCCTCAGGGTGATGACTTTTGGGCACATAATTTTCAAGCCTTCCTTCTAAGTCACAGTCTGCATCAGAAGAGACTGTTCCCACAGTGATGAAAGCCTGGACCTTTGAGGAATTTAAGTAACTTGTATCATTCCTCATATCCCACCTTCCACCTTGTTGTTATTGTTGTTGCTCAATCATGTCTGACTCTTCTTAACCTTACATGAGGTTTTCCTGGCAAAGAGACTGGACTGGTTTGCCATTTCCTTCTCTGATATATTAAGGCAAACAGAGGTTGTAAGTTTTTCTGGGTCACACAGCTAGTGAGTATTTGAAGAGGGATTTAAACTCAAGTCTTCCTGACTCTGGGCCCAGCACTCTATCCACTGAGCCATGTAACTACCTTGAAAAATACACGTTGACTGGGAATTAAACCCAAGTCAACTGTTTGGAAGCCAGCTGTGCTAACCACTGAACCATCAGTGCTTCCTACATCATCCCTATTAGATTGTAAGCTCCTAGAAGGGAGAACCTTTAGTCTTCACATCTTCCCAGCACCAGCAGAGTACTCAATAAACAGCAGGAGCTTAATAAATGTTTGTTTAGTAGTCACTTAGCCACTCCTTTTTGTTCTTCAGCAGCTATAATGAAATGGATGGTGCTTAATGATAAATGGACATAATGACTATCTTTCATGGCAAATGCCCGGTCCCCCACAGCGTCCTTAGAACTTCTGCAGAACGTCCATTTCCTTTAGAAGAAGAATGACTCAGCTGCTGAGTCTGACATTGTCTTTTTTCCCGTTTCAGCCTTAGAAGAAACCTGTGATCTGGAATGAGATAACTCCCACCATGAGCCAACAAGGTTACGTCGCTACCCCTCCATACTCCCAACCCCAGCCTGGAATAGGGGCGCTCTCCCCACCTCTTCGTGGACATTATGGTGACCCGTCACACTCAGCCCCTCCATCAGGTAACATGGACCATGTTAGTCCATTTATGAAGAAGAGTGATTTTGAAAAGGGTTTAGTGGAGTCCAACCTTCATGGGAATCAGTAGTGTGATATGGCAGTGAAGAAATCTAATACACTCAGGCTCCAGCAAGAGAAAGACCTATTTCCAGGGACTCTGGAGGGAGTAGTCCTGCTCCACTCAGCTTTGTTCAGCATAGCCTAGTGCGCAGAGTCAGCCTCAGAGCTCAGAAGACCTTGGGTCAAGTCTGGGTCCTGACACAAGCTGGAAGAGTGACCCCGGGCAAATCACCTAACCTCTCAGGGTCCTAGACAGAATTCAGAGACTAGAGATTGCAGAAAAGGTGCTGGTGTGTGCTGGTAGTTGGAGTTTCCTCATCTGGGAGTTCTTTACACCACTGGACTCTGTCCTCCACCCTGTCCCTGTCCTCCTGAGTGCTGATCACTATGGGAGATTGTGATGTTTTTTCAAAGACCTTGATAGGCTGGAAAGTGTCCAGTGCAGGGCACCCTGCAAGGCTATGGGATCCAAGAGCTAGGGCAGCTTAGCTTGTCCAACCCCCATTCTTGACAAAGATGTAAGGTGACTAAAGAGACACAATCCAATAAATCCAACAAACATTTATTAAGCACCTGGTATGTGCCAGGCACTGCAGTAAGTGCTGCTCATTAGTTAGTTGTTCATTTTGATATCATTATATAATTGTTATAAATGGAAATATGTCATGATTGTGTAATACAATTATATAATTATATTTTAATATATTATATAATCATGTACTATAGCATTCATTATTACATAGTTATACAATTATTTAATTTTTATTCTTCAGTCATTCGGTCATGCCCAACTGTTTGTGACCTCTCGGGCCATACTATCCATGGGGTTTCCCTGGCAAAGATACTAGTGTGGTTTTCCATTTCATGGATTAAAGCAAACAGGTTAAGTGACTTGCCCCAAGTCACATAGCTAGTAAGTATCTGAGGCTCTATCTACTAAGCAATCTAGCTGCCTCCTTAATCATAAAATACAACTATAAAATTTATATATAATAGAATCGTATATTATACGGTCATATATCTATTATATCATTATATAACTATATAATAATATATAACATAGTTCTACAGCATATACTCATATACTATAACTGTATAGTTATATATTATATGATGTTCCATAATATAGCTATATATCAATGATTGATTAATGAATTAATTGATTGATTAATATGTTTTATTAATGAACTTATATATTGATTAATAAAAGGAAAGACAGTCTCAGCCCTTAGGAGCTTACAATCCAAAGACGCAGAAATGGGGGGAGGGGCAAGGCAGGGGAAGGTCATAGAAGTAACTGAGATGGGATTTGATCCCAGGGCCCTCCCGATCCAAATCCACTTTGGTCCCTACTGCAGGGCCTAGGACTCCTGTCCCATGAACAAAGGAGGCTGAAGTCTAGCCTAGAGGAGACCAGACTTCCAGGGTGATGGACTCACAGCTCTCTGCAAATATTTGAAAGCAGAAGGGATTAGACATGTTCTGTTTCTCCCTAGAGGGACCAGAATCATCGATTTAGATCTGGAAGGGGCCTCAGGGGGCAATTCCCTCATTTTACAGAGGAACAAACTGAGGCTGAGATGGCCAAGGCCATGTCCTCCCACTGCCAGGTCATATGTGGCCGAAGGGGGATTCAAACCCACATCCTCTGACTCTCAATCTGACTGCCTTTCCTCTGGACCACACTGCTGAGAGAGGTGAGGAGTAAGGAGGTGATGGTCCCTTTGTAAGCAGTACTAGTCATGAGGCATCTTGGTGAGGTGGTGGAGGTAATCCGATGGAGAGAGTGCTAGAGTCAGTAAGACCTGAGTTCAAATGCGGCCTAAGGCACTTACTAGCTGTGTGACCCTGGGCAAGTCACTTGACTTCTTGTCTGCCTCAGTTTCCTCATCTGTAAAATGGGAATAATCATTGCACCCACCTCCCCAGGTTGTTGTGAAGATCAAATGAGATGGCATTTGCTAAATTCTTTTAAGCTCTGTAAAGCACTAAAAATGCTAGTTCTAATGAATTTGCTGCAGAAATAACCTACTCATTTGATATCAGTCCTGTTGTCAGATGTTCCTACTGGTATCCTAGTCCAAATTTTAAGGCAATTTCACCCTCCGTGGCCCATATCCCCTCTTCTCACCTTATGCCTATCCTGCAGCTGTCTCTCTCTATTTAAATAAACCTGTAGCAGGTTCTCCAGCCCTCATTCAAAGCCCTTCTAAACATCCTCATCTTTGGGGCAGATGTTCAGTCGTGTCTGACTCTTGGTGACCCCATTTGGGGTTTTCTTGGCAAAGGCACTGGAAGGGTTTGGCATTTCCTTCTCCAATTCATTTGACAGATGAGGAAACTGAGGCAAACAGGGTGAAGTGACTTGCCCAGGGTCACACAGCTAGTGAGCGTCTGAGGGCAGATTTGATGACAAGGAAGATGAATCCTAATTCCCACCACACCGCCTAGCTGCCCCAAATTCCTAGGCTCCTGTCCTCCTCTCTTTTGGGGCTGGAGCTGTGATTCATTGATATGAGAACTGCCAGGCACAGGCTGTCGCGTTCTCTGCAACTTATACTCTTAGCAAGTTGCCTTGAGTAATGAGAAGTTATGGGACTTGGCTAGGGCCATATAGCAGCACGTATGAGAAAGGGGATTCTGGTGCTGACCTTGGTCCCCAGCTCTCCATTCTGCTTCTTGTTACTGAGGCAGCAGAGGTTAAATTCTATGCTTAGCATATTGGTGAATCAAATCATTTTTATTTGCCAACAAGAATACATAGCTGTCATATTAAAATTAGCTTCCTTGAACAGATTTTTGTGGGACTTTATTTTCATGAATGAAGCCAATCTCAGGAAAACTAGAATGCATGATCATGCTAAGAAGGGGGAAATTTGTCCAAGACAGAAACCCCAAACCGCAACAACGAACATGAATATTTCTAGCCTCTGCTCCCTTTTCCTGAAGCCTTTTCAAAGGATGGTGGGGATACAACAAAGATCAGCACTGGAGAAGAGCCACTGGGGGTTGGAAAGTATTCCCCTTAAAAGATTTTTATTATTTACACCTGGCACCAGGCTAGGTGTATCACAACAAAACTTAAAAAGACTTCGCCACACGTTTATTAAGGACCAAATGTTTGCTAGGTGCTAGGCATACAAAGATAACAAAGATTTTCTCAAGTGTAGAGTGTGCTTAGTGGGGGTAAGGGGTGGGAGAGGGAGGAAATATTTGTGAAGGGTTCTAAATGCCAAATTGAATTCTATTTTAGTCTATAGGCAAGAGGGAGCTATGGAAGTTTATGGAGTAGAGGGTTGGCATAGTCAGATGCCTGCTTTAGGAAGATCCATTTGGCAGCTGCGTGGAAATTTGGTCCCTGACCTCAATGAATTGCTGCTACAGACTTAATTCATCACAATGTTAAACTACGATTTTCTCCAGATCTGCTAGAGATTTACTAGGCACCCCAAGAGGCAGCATGGTATAAAGGATAGAGAGAAGAACTGGGGTGAAGCACCAGCTCTGACACATACTGTGGCTTGATCCTTGACAAATCACTTAACCCCTCAATAGATCCAGGCAATGACTAGTTGCAAAGTAGATACTGATCTGAAATGAAGGAGGAGGCTTCCTCCCTAGCAATTCCCTTTGCCCATTAAATTACAATTCCAAGCTAGAGAGAGAGAAAGAGAGAGAGAGAGAGAGAGAGAGAGAAAGAGAGAGAGAGAGAGAGAGAAAGAGAGAGAGAGAGAGAGAGAGAGAGAGAGAAAGAGAGAGAGAGAGAGAGAGAGAGAGAGAGAGAGAGAGAGAGAGAGAGAGAGAGAGAGAGAGAGAGAGCAGGACTGGAGCCTAGAATTCAGCAAAGAGTGAGAGGATCACATGACTCCAAGCTGGAAAGGACATTAACTACCCCTTTGTTTTACCCTTTTGTCTTCAGGATGAGAAAGTTGATCCATTGATCTTTTTCTTCCTTTATCAGCCTATGCACTTGGTTGAAGGATTCTGCATCATCTGCGGTAATCTATTAATAAGATATACACCTAAATTTATTTACCTGTACCCTTTGTTGCATTACAGGCATAATGAAGCCAACTGGGCCTTTGGGACCAAATGCACCTGTTGGGGTGTTACCTCCTGGACCCCCCAATTCTGGGGCCCATCAATTTGGCCAGAATGGTCCTAATATCTCAGGGTATCCCCAACAAAGGTAAGCTACCCAGACTCAATTTATTCATGACGATACTCGATCAAAAAGTTGTTTCTAAATAACCTGAGTGTTTATGGGGTATGCTGGTAAATGTTTAACAACTGGTTCTCCAGAAGAACAAAAAGGGTATGCTCAACACAATTTTAGGTTTAATCTTTATTATTAATATTACTTATCACTTTCTTAAGTCTAGACAATTGACAAAACAATAAATCAAGCCCTGATTTGTAGTATTTGCCAATTTCTGAGTTATAATCAATCACTCACAACTGAAACTTAATAAATAATTGGTTCTCTCAAGAGGGTTTGAGCTGGCTCCAGCATACTCCAGTCGTAAATTTGACCTCTGGATTGACAGCTTTCTCTGTCACATGGATCTGTGGGTAAATTCCTCAGATGTAGCAGTTAGAATTTTCAGAGGGTAGGGAAAAAGATTCAAGCCATGGAATTTATTGAGTATTATATTTACCAGATGTCTGTCCCAGAACACTTGTCGTGATCATTAGACAACATTTAGATGATAAATTTAGAGTTAGAAAGACCCTTAGCCCCATCTAGTCCAACCGTCCTATTTTTACAAGTGAAAAAACAACCCCAAAGGCATTAAGCTTTGCGGAGAAGAATCAAAAGCAAAGACAATCCTTGAGTTCAAGGCGGACGTGATCACTGACTATGACATAGAACTTAGAACTGAAAAGGACCTAAGTGATTATCTGGTCTGACTCCCTTGTTTTATAGAGCACAGTGGGCAGAGCTCTTGGTCTGGAGTCAGGAAGACCTGAGTTTGAATCTTGCTTCAGACACCTACTAAGCTGTCCGACCTTGGGCAAAGTACTCGGCCTCAGTTTCCACATCTGTAAAATGGGGACAATGATAGTACCTATATCACAGGGTTATTATGAGGATCAAATGAGATAACATAGATAAAGCACTTAAAAGCCTTAAAGGGAAGAAAGGAAGGAAGAAAGGAAGGAAGGAAGGAAGGAAGGAAGGAAGGAAGGAAGGAAGGAAGGAAGGAAGGGAGGAAGGGAGGAAGGGAGGAAGGGAGGAAGGGAGGAAGGGAGGAAGGGAGGAAGGGAGGAAGGGAGGAAGGGAGGAAGGAGGAAGGAGGAAGGAAGGAAGGAAGGAAGGAAGGAAGGAAGGAAGGAAGGAGGGAAGGACGGAAGGAGGGAGGAAGGGAGGAAGGGAGGGAGGGGGGAAAGGGGGGTAGGAAGGGAGGGAATGACTATTGTTTGGGGCTGGCCTGTCAACCAGTCCCATATCTATTGTTTACTCCATGTTGCTCTATCTTACCCAAAGACACAGCTAAAAATGTTTTCTGTCACCTGGGTAAATTGTATCAACATAATCCCCTATATCTGTCATTCTTATAACTGCATTTAAAAGGCAGTGAGGTTGGGGCAGCTAGATGGTGCAGTGGATAAAGCACCGGCCCTGGATTCAGGAGTACCTGAGTTCAAATCTGGCCTCAGACACTTAACACTTACTAGCTGTGTGACCCTGGGCAAGTCACTTAACCCCAATTGCCTCACTAAAAAAAAAAAAAAAGGCAATGAGGTTAATCTGATACAACTTGGTTTTTTATTTTCTTTTTTAATGTTAAATTTTTAATTTTTTTCTTTTAAAAATATTAATTATATTGATATATTTTGTTTTATCACTGTCTAAGTTTCTCCCTATATCTCTTTTAGAGAGACATCCTACATAAATAATTTTTTAAAGAAAAAAATAAGCAAAACTGAAATCTAAAAATATATATGCAATGTTTCACACCTCTGCCAAAGAGTTAGGGAAGGTGTCTCCTTATCCTCTTCCTTGGGACCAAGCTTGTTCTTTGTAATTTCACAACACTCATTGGTCATTGTTTTGTGGTTATTATTTCCATTTTCATTGTTATAGTTGTCTTTTATATTTTTTTCTTAGCTCTGCTTACTTTATTTTGCCTTAATTCCTGTAAGCCTTTCCATATTTCTCTATATTCATCTTACTTGTCCCTTTTTAAAGAACAGTAATATTCTATTACATTCGTGAACTCTCAGTTTGTTTATGGGCATCAACTTTGTGTCCGGGTCTTTGCTACCCAAAAAAACACCCCAAAACAAAACAAAAAACTGACACAATCTGTTTTCAATGTATTGGGGTTTTGTTATCACTTTCTTTTTCTAAATATTTACTCACTGTCTCTGATAATAAATTCTATTTGGCCAAGTTTGGCCAAGAATCAAAATCAAGTTTACTGGCCTAGATTTTCCTTTTCTTGAAAAATCAGGACAACATTGACAATTCTTCCATCTTTTACCAAACACAGATTTGCCACCATTTTTCGAATGTCTCTGACTGATGTGGCTCAGCAAACACATATGACAGATTTATCTACACCATGGGATGTTGTCAGTCTGGTCCAGTTACTTGAACTCCTCCAGGGCACTGAAGTAATCACTTATTATCTCTCTGCTCATCTTGTGTGTCCTTCACAGAGATAACAGAAGAACTGAGTAACCTCAACCTATTCAGGCATCTTTTATTGTTGCTTCATCTACACACACACACACAAACTGTCCTATCCTTTCTTTGATCTTCCACTTTCACCCAGCATAATAAAGTTTCTTTTTTCATTTTCTTTAGCATACCTTCCTAGCTTCAGATAATTCTGATCGTTAGCACTTTTGCAGACAACCATTTCAATTAGGTTCTCAGATTTCTTAGCACAGAGCTGTGTATATATAACTCTCTCTGATCTTTTTCTTGATTTCTTTGAGGTCATTGTGATCTCGCCTTTCTCCTCTTGAATTCTGGTGATTTGGTTTGCTCTCCCCTTTTTTTCTTAGATCTGCTTATTATTTTCCTTTATTCGTCTTCTAAAAAATAGCACTTCAGTTTCATTATTGTGTCCATTGATTTCCTATTTTTAGTTGTATTGATCTTGGTTATTTTTCTTCTGTTTCCTGTTAGTTTGTTACTTTGTTTTTGCTAAACTGTTGGATTTGGGGGCGGGATACAAACTGAATTCTTTTATTGTTCCTTTCTCTTTTGCTAATATAACCATAAAGTTCTACCTAAGTACTGCTTCGGCTCTATTCCATAGAGTTTTATGTGTAATGTCAGTGTTCTCTTTCTCTCTGATGTGATCTGTTAATACTTCTTTAAGTTCTCCTTTAACACAGTTATATTAATAAACTGGTGTTGATTGCTTATTCTTTTTTAATTTGTTTTTTGTGGGGCAATGAGGGTTTCCTAGAGTCACACAGCTAGTAAGTGTCAAGTTTCTGAGGTCAGATTTGAACTCAGGTCCTCCTGAATCCAGGGCCGGTGCTTTATCCACTGGGACACCTAGCTGCCCCTCTGATCACTTATTCTTGATGTCATTATTTCAAATCCATTTTTATTGTCTTTAAATGTAGTGTATAGAATGTCTTGTCTTCTTAATGGTCCAGTTTGTGATTAATTTTTGTGTTGATAATGTAAAAACTTGGAAGACCCTACATACTTTCCTTGTCCTAGCTCTTTCATTCTCTATTTCTCAGTCATTCTCTATGTCTACAACAGATTAGTAAAGAGATGAATTGTTGTGACTTTTTTTAAGCTTTTGAAATCATAAGTAATTGTTCTTGTCTATTTGTTTCAAATTTCCTTGGATATTTTGAATATCAGCTCTTATCAGAGATATTTACTGAAAAGACATTTTCCCCATTTACCTGCTTCTTTTCTAATTCTAGTTACATTGATTTTGTTTATACAAAAGCCCTTCAATTTTATATAATCAAATTATCATTTTAATCTTCCCCTCTCTCCCTTGTTTAATTAAGAATTATCCCAGTATTTGTAGTTGTCAAAAGTAATCTTTTTCCTTCTCTGATTTTATGACCTTTTATGTTTAGGCAATGTATTCATTTGTAATGTATTCTGTTATTAGATGTAAGGTACTGATCTAAACCTAAGTACTATCCAATAACATTCCAATTTTCCCAACAATTTTTGTCAAATAGTTGTTATTACAGGAGTTGGTATCCTTGAGTTTATTAAAGACTATAATGTTTGGTTTGTTCCTGGGTATTATTTACCTAAGCTGATCCTTTGATCAACTTTTCTACTTTTAAATCATTACCAAAGAGGGGTTTTTTTTGGGTGGGGGGTGAGGCAATTGGGGTTAAGTGACACTTTAAAATTCATTTGGGAATGGGGCTTTTCCTTTGCAAGTTAATTTATGATTTATTCAATTTCTTTTTTTAAGTTATGCTGTTTAAATTTTTCTATTGATCTAAGTGTTTTTATTTTTCTTAATTATTTATGCATTTCCTTTAAGTTATCAGTTTTGTTGGCATTTAATTGAGAAAAATAATGTTTAACAATTTCTTCTTCACCTGTTATAAATACTCATTTTTCATTTTGGCAATTTAGTTTTCTTAATGTTTTAATGGTTTTTGTTTTTTTATTTTGTTTATCTCTGTTTTTCATTATTTGAATTTTTGTGTTTATTTGGAGTCTTTAAATTTGATACTTTTCTACATCTTTTTTCTAGTTCCATGCTCAATTCTTTGATCTCTGCTTTCTCTCTTTTATTGATGAAAGTATTTAGAAATACAGTTTTTCTCTTAAGAATTGATTTGTCTGCATCACAAGAGTTTTCTTACATTATCTAATTGTCATTTTTCTCTGATAAAGTTATTTGTTTCTGTGAACCATTCTTTAATCCACTCATTTTGTAGGATTATATTATTTAGTCTCTATGTCATTGCTTTCTTTAAAATTCCCCATATTGATTATAATTTTGTTGTGTTGTGACCAGTAAAGAATGTGTTTAACGCATTTTTATCAGAGGGTTTTTTTTTTGTCTTAACACAAAGTTAATTTTTGTAGAGGTACCATGTAAAATTAGGAACTATGTGTTTTTCTTATGATTCCCATTCAGTAATTACCAGAGGCTTATCATATATGACTCTTCTACAATTCTATTTAGGTTCTTAATTTCTTTCTTGTTTTTCTTTTTGTTAGATTTGTCTAGATCTTAACAGCATATTTAATTTTCCAATAATTATTGTCTTACTATCTACTTCTCCTAGTTCAATTAGCTTTCTCTGAAGTACTTAGGTGCTATGCCATTCAATGTATATATAATTAATAGTTATAATATTTCATTATCTATGGTGCCCATAAGCAGAATGTAGTTCCTTAGCTTATTTCATTTAACCATTTGTTATTTTGCCTGAGATCATGATTGTTTGAGATTCTCCCAAGATATAATAGATTCTTCTGTAGCCAATTATCATTTTAATTGTGTGTGAATCTTTATGTTTCAGGTACAGTTTTTATAAACAGCCAGCTATTTGGTTTCTGTTTTCTAAGCCATACTGCTGCCCCCTCCCGTTTTACACATCAACCCATTCCAATTAAATTCACAGTTATTATTGTTAGGTGTTTTTTCCTCCACTACATCTTAGTGTTTTCTCTCTAGGGTCCTTCCCATTCCTCCTCCATTTAAAAAGAAAAAAGTGAGGAAGGAAAGGAATCAACTATAGTAATCTGTAATTATAGTTGTCTGATCCTGCTTTTCTGCCCTCTCCTCTTGAGGGAAGCAAGATGGCAGCTAATGGAGAGAGTGCTGGACCTGGGATCAGGAAGACCTGAGTTCAGATCAGATCTCAGATACTTACTGAATAGGGCAGGGGACATAACCATTCAGCCTCAGTTTCCTCATCTGTAAAAGGAGAATAATAGCACCTATCTCACAATGTGGTTATAGGGATCAAATGACATCATTTACAAACATCACAAATTTTGTAAACTTTAAAGCCCTATATCGGTGCTAGCTATTAATATTCTTTTTCTGTTATATAATCAGCCCTCCATAATTGAATTTTCTTTTAGTTGTCAGTCAATCACCTTGTGCTTATTAAGTGTCAAGCACTGTGTTAAATGCCAAGGATACAAAGACAAATGATAGTCTCTGCCCTCAAAGAGCTCACAATCTAATCTCTAATGGGGCACATACAAACAACTAGGTACAAACATGGATGGTGTAGACTGCGTAAGTTGGAGGCAGTTTCAGGGAGAAGGCAGTAAGATTAAGGAGAACAGGAAAAGCCTTTCTATAGAAGATTGACTTCAGCTGAAGCTTGAAAGCCAAGAATGCTAGGAGGTGGAGGCGAGGAGAAAGAGAATTCTGGTCATGGAGAACAGCCAGTGGAAACACTGAGTTGGGAGATGGAGAACAGTAAGGCCAGTGTCATGGACTGCAGAGTACTTGGATGAAGATGAAGGGAGGAGGGTGGAAGATGTAAGAAGAATGGAAAAATAGGAGAAAGGACCAGGTTATGAAGGCCTTTGAAAGCCAAACTAGAAGACTAGTTATTTTGGAGGCAAGAGGGAGCCACTAGAATGTGTTGACAAGGGTCAGACTTTTACTTTAGAGAGATCAGTTTAACAGCAAAGTGAAGGAAAGGCTAGAGTAAGGAGAAAGAAAGGGGAAAAGGGGAATGAGTAATTATAGAGCATCTACTATGTGCCGGGTCCTGCCCTAAGAACTTTGTTGTTGTTGTTTTTTAACAATTATTACCTCATTTGATCTTCATGACAACCCTACTGTTAGGTGCTCTTATTATCCACATTTTACAGTTGAGGAAGCTGAGGCAGACAGAGGCAAAGTGACTTGCCCAGGATCACAGAGCTAGTGTCTCAGGCCAAATTTGAACTCAGATCTTCCTGACTCCAGGCTCAATACTCTTTGCACCGTGACACCAGCTGCTGGGAGAGACTTGAGACAGAGAGGCAGGTTGGAATAGTCTAGTTGTGAGGTGATGGCAGCCTGCACCTTGGGATTGTTCTCTTCCCAAATCTATCCTCCCTCTTTTCTTTCTCTTCTCCCACCCCAGCCTATTCCCAGCTGACTATAGTGTATTACTATAGCAAACACTGTGTGTATGTGTGTGTGTTTGTTTGTGTGTGTGTGCATGCATGCATTCAACTTCATCTGCCCATTCCATATGAATGAAGTTTATGGGATTCTTGATCTCCCCACTCCAGTTGCCATGTGTGTGTGCACTCCTCTTGGATATACCCCAGCAATGAGAAACATTAGGCCCCTATCTCTTCTCCCTCATTTTGTCTCTTTTCATACTCATCTAAAAGAAAGGGAATAGGACAAAACCAGACCTTTGTTTTCCATGACCCTTGATGACTGTAGAATTTTGAAGAAACAGTGGTCTCTTTCCTTTCTAATAGGATGTAAGTCCTTGATCATCATTTAACCCCTTTAAGTTGCTCAGATATATATATATATATGTATATATATGTTTTTCTAGTTTCCTGTGACTGCATTTCAGAAATTCTACTCCATCTGGTTTTTGTAACAGCAATGCTTGAAATTCATTTATTCTATAGAGGTCCATTCTCCTCTCTCTCCTCCTCCTCTGCCTCAGTATTATACTCAGCTTTTTAGGTTTTGTTATACTTGATTACAGGACTTCTTCTTGCCTTTTGTCATATAATATTCCAACCTTGCCCTTTTTGTCTAGCATTTGTTGTATATCTTGGTCTGTTCTGATGGTGGTTCCTCTATAGTTTATATCTTTTTTCTTAGATGCTTATAGAATGTTTTCTCTGACCTGGAATATCTGGATTTGTGCTATGACATTTCTGGGGATATTCAATTGGGGTTTCTTTCAGGAGGTAATTGGTAGATTCTTTTTCTTTCCTCTTTGCCTCTGGTTATGAGAGTTCTCAGTAGTCTTCTATTATTATCTGAAATATGATATCTGGGATCTTTCTATGGTCATGATTTTCAGGGAATCCAGTGATTCTTAAATTATCTCTCCTTATTGGATTTTTCAGGTTGATTGCTTTGGATATTATATACCTCACATGGTCTTACAATTTTTTTATTCTTTTGTTTTTGTTCTAAAATTTCTTGTTGTTTCATTGAATCATTGAGTTTTTATTCTATTCTTCTTGGAAGGGTATAGCCACTATTTGCCTAAGGATTCCCACCTTTGTTTCTAAACTATTCTCTTTCCAAATGCTCTAATTTCTTTGTCTCTTTTTTCCAGCTACTCTTGGAGTCCTTGTGTCCAATTCATTCTTTTCTCCAAGGCTCTGTAATTATTGTGATCTTAATTTCTTCCTCCAGGATATTATCTTGGGATTCCTTTAACCCATGGCATTTCTTCATCATATGAGTTTTTTTCTTTTACTCATCTCTTCAGCATCAGTTTCCAGATAGGAACTTTGGACTGGGGCAAGGCTCTGTCCCCTCCTGCTTTCTTGGAAGGAGTGGTTAGGCCTAAGGCTTGTCTCCTGCTTTCTCCTACCTGGAGTAAGATGAAGCTAAATTGGAGTTTGGTCCTCCCCACTCTAATATGGATGCCTGGCCCTGCTGCAGGTCTAGATGGAGTGGTTGCACCTGATGCCCCTCCTCTGGATGGAGAATTGTTTGAGGCCAGTCTCTGGCCCCCTCCACAGCCCCGACCTGGAACAGAGCTCCAGCACTCTTTTTACCATGCTTCCTCTAATTTCTGAGGGCAGAGCTTTATTCCTCAGGTGCATTGGCATCTTCAGCATCTGCTCAGAACAATGCACTTGGTGGAGCTAAGGAGCTGAGAGAAGATGAAAAGATAGGGGTCAGAATGAACTATAGGCTGAAAAAGTAGGTGGGAACAAGATTCTGCAGTGCCTTGAGTGCAAGCCTAAGGCATTGGCATTTTAATCCATATGGTATAATAGAATGAGAGCTGGTTTGGGGGTTGGGGGAGGACCTAGGTTCAAATCATAGATCCATCACTTACTACCTGTGTGACCTTTGGTAAGTTAGTTAATTTCTCTGGGTCTTGGCTTCCTTATTTGTAAAAAAGGAGGGGATTCAGGCTAGATAATTAAGGTCCCTTCCCTCTATGTCTGTCTGTATGTATGTAGTTATACATATATACAAATGTTATATATATATATATATGTGTGTATATATATATATAGTGTGTGTGATATATGTGATATGTATATATGTGTGTGTGATATGTATATATGTATATATGATCCTGTGATCCATAGAAAGCCCCTGAAGTTTTAGGGTTGGGTTTGTTTTGTTTTGAGCAGTGAAGTGTCAGGTCAAGCCATGTCTTAAGAAAATGATTTGGGCAACGCCTTAGCTAGGCAGCTGTTCTAGTAAACCAGACAAAGATGATGTGGTCCTGACCCAGAGCAGTTGGAGCATGAATAAAGGAGGACAGATGTGAGAGATGGATCAGAAGCAGAATCCACTGAATGTAGTTGGAGATGGGATTGGTGAGGGGGAAGGGAAAGAGGAAAAGAAAGAAGGGAAAAGGGATGATTTCCAAATGACTCTACCAATTCAAGCATGGGAGCATGGTGGTGCTATCAATAGAAATAAGGAAGCTAAGAGAAGGGCATTCCAGGGGGAAGCGAATGAGGTCAATTTTGGATACAGTGAATTTGAGGTCATTGTGTAATATATTTTGAGTTGGAATGGTCACATGACAAAACAGAGGCTAAGAGGAATGAAGGCCAGGCAAACTGTAAATAGCAACTCTGCCTCATTTAAATCCAGTTCACCCACAAGTCAAGACATCACCCCATAATGTCATTGATCCTCTTCAAAAATGAAGGGCATCACCACCAACAACAACCAGAACTGGGATTCCCCCACAATTTTCCAATTCCAGATACAGTAGTATTCTTTTCAAGATGTTCCCAGTGGCATTTGGACTTCAAAGAACCATCTCATCCTTCCTGATGCTGAATTTGTGAAATCCTTTCTGTGGTCTAACCCCAACTCTTCTCTCTTCTCAGGTTTCCAGGACCTCCACCTGTCAACAATGCTGTCCCTCCCTATCCACCATCTTCTCACCTGCCACCAGCATCCTATCCCAGTCCTGTGTCCACGTCTGCTACCACCCAGCTGGGTCATCAACTCAGTGCCATGCAAATTCACAATTATGGTAATGGTGAATTCTTCCTTTTCAGGGTTCATTCATGGGCTTCATTATTTTTCATGAGCAAAGGCAACTGCTGCTGGAACTTGGTTTATCATAGGACCATAGAGCTAGAGCAGAAGGGGCCTTAGAGGCCCTTGGAGGCTACTGAATCTAACATTTCATGTTGCAGATGGGGAAATGGAGATTCAGAGAAATTAAGTAACTTGCTCAGGTTTATATAACTGAGAAGTGTCCAAGACAGAATTTGAACTCAGGTCCTCCTTTCTCCAAGTCTGGCACTCTATCCACTTATTATTATTTATTAATTAATATTAATTAATTAATTGATTGATTTTACATATTGTCTCTTATGGGTTCCTAAAAGAAGGAATTTAAGAGTGGTGGATATTATTTTCCACAGTGAATTTTAACTCTATTTGGTTAAAAATATAACTTCCTTAATGCCAGGGTCTACTTGATTTTTGTCTTTGTATAGTTCTAGTGTGGGACATATGGCAGGTGTTTAATAAATGCCTATTGATTGATTGACTTATATGCAAAGTAGAGAATAATAGAGGAGAAAGCTATTTATTATATGTGATAATACTATAGGAACATCTCATTTTCAAGATGGAAGGGACCTTAGCCTGACACTGTGGCCTAGAAAATGGAGGAAATGAGCCCCAGAAATATGGGCTCATGGATGGCCACATTCCCAAACTGAACAGCTCCCAGATTGACCTGGTTTGTTTCAGTTAAAAGTCTTATCATCTCCCTTCCCTTCTTGCCCCTTAGACTGCTGGGGAGTGCTATTAGTCAAGGCTGAGGTGCTCATGGGAGAGGGTTGGAAGACTTAATTAATAGGTAGGGATTTTCACCAAGGTCTTCTAAAGATGATGAGGGAGATGAACATGTTTTAGGGGCATGAATACCACATCTGGGTTCAAATCTGACTTTGCTGCTTACAAATGGCTTTGCACAAGATACTTCCCCTCTCTGGGCTTCAGTTTCCTCCTCTGTAAAATGGGAGAATTATACCAGGTGATTTCTAAGGATTTCTTCTGATTAGCTCATCTTAGAACTGCATCTAAAATGACCGGGAAAATGGTCCTTTCCAATCAATTTAGGATAGATTGGGGCCTTAATAGAGGCTTTGTTAGGCTACTAGCTTTCCAAGTATAACATACTTTGTTCCTAGGATGAATTAATAATTTACTTAAAGTATTTTCATCTAAAAAGATCACCTCACTGCTATCTTATCCACATTAACTAGATTTCCAACAGGGTTTTTTGAATAAAAATTGATTCTGTTCCTGACCTTATCTCTTCCTTTTATATAAGAACAAAACTAAAAATTAGTCTTCAATAAATTGTTCTGTAGAATTCAGTATCAAGTAACATTATCAGTGTTCCTCACGTATTCCCTATCCTAGCCCTCCTCAGTCTTGGGTCCTCTTCCCTTCTTTCTCCATGTCTTCATGATCTCATCAACTCCCATGAGCTCAGTCTCTGAAGGTAACTCGCATATCTAGCTATCTTTCATCTCTCTCCTGAACTCCAGTCCCACATCACCAGCTACCTGAAGGACAGCTCCATTTGGTTTTGCTGTTGGCACCTTGAACTGAACAAACCTGAAACAAAGCTAATCTTCCTGGGCCCCATCCAAACACACCCTTCCTTGATTGAAAGCACCATCATTCTTCTAGGTTCATAGCCTCAAGGTTATCCATGACTTCCTTCTTCCTAATCCCACAGAAGCAATCAGTTGCCAAGTCTTGTCAATTCTATCTCTCCAGCATCTTTCAGTTCAGTCCCCTTCACTCTACTCCACCAGTCACCACCCTGCTTTAAACCTCCTTCTCTCTAACCTGGACTGTTCTGATAGCCTCCAGCTTGGTCTTTTTACTAGTTTCCAGGCTCTCTCTTCTCCAGTCTGTCCTCTCTACAACTAATAAATTGATATTCCAAAAGCACAGATCTGATCGTGCCATTTTCCTGCTGAAGAATTGTCAATGGCTCCCTCTTGACTACAGGATAAAATACAGGTTTCTCAGCTTTGAATTTGAATCTGTTTTCAATCTGGCTGCAGCCTACCTTCCCAGACTTTTCCTTAGACTCCCTTCACCTAGTCTGGGTTTCAGAGAAACTGATCTAGTAGATGATCCCTGACTGTGGAGTTTCATCTCTCTCCAAGCCTTTGCACAGGCTGTGTATATATATATATATAATTATTACATTTATTATTATAAATATTCCATTTAAATTATAGATATAATTTAAATGGAATATTTATAATAATAAATGTAATAATTATATATTATATATAATTATATATAATAAATAATATATTATTTAAATGGAATATTTATAATAATAAATGTAATAATATGTAATGTAATGATAACTTATAAATAATATATATAATAATCACAATAATAATAACTAGCATTTATATAATTCTAAAACAAGCAACAACCCTAGGAGAAAGGTACTATTGTTATCCATTATCCTCATTTTGTTTGGAAACTGAGGCAGACAATGGTTAAATGACTTGCCCAGGATCACATAGCTAGTAAATATCTGGGGTATGATTTGAACTCAGGTCTTCCTGACTCCAGATCCCATGTTCTATCCATCACTTATATTTTTCCCTACTACATCCAAGGCTCATCTCAGATGCCATCCATGGGAAGCCTCTCCTTATCCCCCTGGTTGTTAGGGTTCTTTCTCCAAATTATTTTGTATTTACTTAATCTGTGTACATGTTATAGCTATGCCATGCTGAAAATGTCAACTCCTTGAAGGCAGTGACAGTTCAATCATTTGACCTTTTTGTCCCTAGCACCTAGGACAGTGGCCAGCACTTAATAGGTATTTTATAAATATTCATGTAATTGAATGAATCCTGTTCCTGTTTTTTGGTGTCTTCTAGTTTGCCAAGGAAAAACCAAAATGATCTTTCCCAACTTTTGGAATATACTTGGTCATAAGATAATCTTAGATTGTATTGAAATTTTTTCTAGTCTCTGACTCATGAAATTCCGTGACAGACATGCCAAAGTCTTGCTGTTACTGAAAGGGGATCATATTGTCTGTAGAAAGTTCCCATTTAACCAAAGGTCCTTTGTAAATATTCTCATAGCCTCAAAGGCTCATAGAATCATTAACCTGAGGTAGACATGTAGAGAGCTCAGAGGTCACATATTTGATGCTTCCTTTTATAGATTCAGAACCTAAGACCCAGGAAGAATTAGTGACTAGTCTAAGCACACACAGCACAACTAGGTGGTACAGTGAATAGAGTGCCAAGCCTGGAGTTGGGAAGACCTGAGTTCAAATCTGGCCTTAGACCCTGTGTGACCCTGGGCAAGTCACTTAACCCTGCTTAGTTTCCTCCTCTATAAATGAGCTTTTGCCAAGAAAACCCCCAATTGCAGTCACCAAGAGTCAGACATGATTGAACAGCAAAGGGATGAAGTGGGGAATAGGGGGTTCAAACATCATTAGTCTCAAGATCTGTATTACGTTACATCAGGTTTATTGGGTCTCAGGTTCTTTTAAAGTGAAAAATAGTATTTGCTTTTGTTCCTGAATGAATGACTGATTTCCACATGTTTAATAATCTAAAAATATCACTCCACTACCTGCTCAGCAAAAAAGAACACTAGGGTTCTCATTGACTCTGGTTAAGTTTTCTTGGATAAAAAGAGGTCAGAGGGTTCACTTAGCCTGTTAAGAGAGCTGAAAAACATTCAGAACGCAATCTCTTTGTTAAGCAGGTTTTTTTAAGTCCCGAACTTTTTAGATGAAAAAAAGTACGTATATAATACATAAATATGTATGTGTCATTATATATACATATATATGTATGTATGTAGTATATATGTATGTATATGTATGTTATGTATATGCATGTGTGTGTATATCTGTATATATATATATATATACAGATATAAATAAACATATAAACTAGGTTTAAAAAATTATTTTCAGTTTGGTCAAGGCCTTCATCTTCAACCCATTAAAGAATGTGGTGACTTTTAAGGCCTCTAATATTGATTTCATTCCACAGCGTGTTTGGGAATGAGCTATAAGAAGAATTGGACAGGGTCAAGAATGCAGTCATTCAATCAGTAAACCCCTTAGTAATATTCCAGAGAAAACACAAAGGGCCCCTCCTCTGTTAAATACAGGTAGTACACAGGAGCCTCATCATTGTTCAACATCCGGTAAAATGAGTCATTCAGCAGCTTGAGGGTTCTTAATAATCAATCCCCTTATAAACAAATAAATAAATGTGTGTATGGAGATGTATGTCTGCATACATACACACAAACAGCACAAGGTAAAAGAAGTGCCCAAGGCAGGTCAAAAATAGTACATGAAAATAAAAGTGAGTAAAAGCCATTGGCAGTGGCATGAAAAACAATCTGCAAGGAGGTTCCTGGGGCTTTGGGAGCACCCCAAAGTCCTCAGAGCCTCACAGGGCCCATGGGTAAGGCAGGTCGCCCAGGTCTGCACCCCTTCTTTCTTGCGTTCTTCAGCCCACTCCCATGCTCCCGGCCAGGCTCAGAACATGGGCATTTTATAAAGGCTTCGGCTTTCCTTTTCACATGATCCCTGATGCCTTTGCACAGGTCCTGGCATGGCTGCGGGCTCCCCGGGCACCCTGGCTCCACCTTCAGCGGCATCCTTCCAAGGCCCGCCACCGATGCCCCAGCCATCCATCCTACAGCCGGGCCCCCGGATGCTCCCACCCCCACCAAGCACGCACAATGGCCTTGGCACCGCCCCCTCACTGCCACCAGCAGGCAGGCAGGACGGACTCCCCGGATCTGGCCCCCCCACGGCCAATTTCCCATCTCTGCCTCTTCCAGGACAACCCCCAGGCCCTGGCTATCCTCCCCAGCAAGGTAAGAGTGGCGTCATTTCCTTTGAGGGAAGTACCAAGGGGGAAGCTAAGGGCGCTCAGGCTCCATTAGGACGTCTGACATTTATATATACAGCCTGGTCTCAGTCATGGCCCACCCACTGAGGCCCACGAGTGAAAATCTGACAGTGTATTCAGTGTTCCACACTCAGACGGTCCTCCCCACCTCTGGAGGGAGGGACCAGAGGCACACGGGAGGACGGAGGCATCTTCTCACACTCGCGTCTGTGACACCATTAACTCTTAGAAATAAATCACTCACTCAACAATAAAGCAAAAGCAAAAATAATCATAACCTTCATTTCATGAGAGACAGTGTAGCAGATCTGGAAGCCCGGGAGACATGAATTCAAGATTTACCTTGGGGGCAGCTAGGTGGCTCAGTGGATAAAGCACCAGACCTGGATTCAGGAGGACCTGAGTTCAAGTCCGGCCTCAGATACTTGACACTTACTAGCTGTGTGACCCTGGGCAAGTCACTTAACCTTCATTGCCCCACCAACAAAAACCAACAACAAGAAAAGATTTACCTCGGGTACATCCTGGCTGTGTGACTTTGGGCTAATTCCTTAACCTCACAATGCTCTGGGCAACTCTCCAAAGACCCTAAGGCTCAGAGAAGGTGCCAACCTTCATTGGCAGGGTGACTTTCCTCACCTAGAAGTTGCCTCTTCCGATGAAATCCTCTCTCCCAATTTCTCTTAGCTATGACCACTATTGTGTAATCATATAACTTCCCCTAGTCCAGTCCCAGTGAAAGCCCTGGATACTCTGAAAACAAGGACTTGCAAATGAGCCAATGGACCACAATGCCGAGTGGCCACCATGTCCTGCATCCATGCTCTTGCTTCCCAGGGGACATTTCCCTGAGGGGCAGCGCTCACCACAAACAGTCTGAGGCTCAGCTCTGCTTTATCTGACAGCCAGTGTTTCTTCTCAAGCTGATTTTATCAGTTTTCCTTATACATAGCCTCTATTTCTGTCCCCCTCGGCATCCAGAATGTCCATGTGTGAAAGGGGCAGTTGTTTACATATAGAGGAGGGGCTTTGTTATTGGCTCCATCTGATAACTCCAGAACTTTGAAGCTGAGGTTTCTTTCTAAGAAAACTAGAAAAATGACCTTATGTCCTATAGTTTCTCCTTAGTCTTTGGACCTGTTTTTAATACTTGTGAGAAGGATTGAATCAGGACAGAGCTACACACATTCTCCCTCATACTGCTGTCCTCTGCCTGCCTCAGGGAATTCAGCAAGTCATTAAAAGAGATCCTTTCATGAATAGAGCTGGAAGGAATATAGAATCAGGCCCTATCTCTACAAAGGGCCTCAGGGGCCGGCACTGAGGCACAGGAAAGTAAAGTTACTTACCCAGCATCACAGGGCTAGTAAGTGTTAGGGATGGGATTTCAACCCAGGGCCATTGACCCCAGAACCAGTGCTCTTTCCACTATAATTGCTAGAATTTTGGTAGGACTTGAAGGTTTTCAAAGGCTTTACAACATTATCTCCTTGTCCTTTACATTAATCGGGGGAGGTAGCTGCTCTTATTGTCCCTATTTTCCAGAAGCAGCAGCAGGGGCAGGCAGCAGTTAAGTAACTTGCCTAGAGTCACACAGCTCATAAGTATCTGAGTCAGGATTTGAACTCAGGTCTTCCTGAGTCCAAATCTGTAGCCCTACCCACTGTGCCACCTAGCTGCCTCTATGCTAACAAGCAAGGGGAAAAGACCAAGGATTCTTCCATTTGGCAAAACAGTGGTAATCTGACATTATCTTTGACTGTCTTCCACACAATAAATAATTTTCAGCTTCTTGTAAAATGTAATTTCCCCCCTCTGCTGGAAACACATGTTGGTCTTTAAAATTGATCATTTTTCAGTGATCTATTTTTTAAGAGCTGAAAACTGGCATCGTGGTCATCAAATGTTTTAGCCAAGCTCCCCCTCTGATGGTCTCTCAGGAAATGCCCCTATTCTAACAGGTGCCTCTACCTCCATTCCCTTACTTGGACATTGCCAGACATACATCTGTCTTTCTGACTTTGAATTTCATCAGGGCAGTATCCTACAGTCCATCATTTTCATTTAAGAATTCATTTTTGTGAGCACTTATTTTGATTGGGTATCGCCATCCATAGTTTTATAGGTGCAGCGTAGTATGTTGCAAAGAACACTGAATTTAGAGCCAGACCACCTGAATTCTAATCCTGCTCCCATCACTTATCACTGGTGTGACCTCGAGCACTTCATTTAACTTCCCCGGGCCTCAGTTTCTTCTGTGTAAATATGATGAGGGGGTTGGACCAGATGGTCTCTGCAGGCCGTGCAGCTCATAATCCTGTAACAACGAGATTTCCTTACCAAGAAAGAGGGTCAATTTCAAATATTAAACACATTTCATTTATTCTGGAGCAGGACAATATGTGGTCACTAGTGGCTTTTCCATGGTTCTCTTTCTTTCAGGGACAGAAGTTGGCATTTCTGAAAGGGCAAACACTACCATAACTCCCTTGTGGGATCTGCACGTTATCTCCATGATTAAATGTTATTATTGTTCAGTGTATACAACTCTTCGTGACCCCGTTTGGGTTTTCTTGGCAAAGATACTGGAAGGGTTTAGCCATTTCTCTCCCAGTTAATTGTATCAATGCAGAAAACTGAAGGCAAACAGGCTGAAGTGACCTACCCAGGGTCACACAGCTAGTAAGTGTCTGAGGCTGGATTTAAACTTCCTGACTGTAGGCCTAGCACTCTATCCACTACACTGTGCAATTGCCCCATGAAAAGAAAACTATTAAGCATGCATGATACCAGGGTATATTTATATATTATGATTAGGGCAGAGAAGGTAGACTTTTGTTGGTTAGCGGTTATTTTTAGTTGTCTTGTGTTTTGTTTCTGGATTCCTCTGTTGGCAGCAGGGTGTAGTGGTTAGAGAGCTGGCCTTGGGAGCTGTAATTGTAACTGTGCAAGGAGGCCCAGAAGCCTCGAATGCCACCTTGGTCACTAATGATTGCGTGACCCTGAGCCAGTCACTTAACTTCCTATTGCTTTCGCAAAACTGTCAGGGAGTTTGGTAGAGAGAATTTCCTCACCTGGGAGTTCCCTCTACCAGTAAAATCATAGATGTAGCCCTATCCCCATCCTTGCAGGTGTTACTCTGCTTCTGGGAGGTGTTGCTATCCTTAAAGATTCCATACTTTAAGGGATGGACAGAAGGCCAAGAAGCAGTCTTGTTCATACCTGTAGATGACGAAGGCCATCCAGGGCCCCAGTGATCTGAGGTGCTCAAAGCTGACTTGTATCTCGTTCTTTAAGGGGCCAACTATGGCCCTCCCCAGATGCCCGGAGCTCAGCTGACTTCCCCGGCTGGATTTCCTGGTGGTCCTGCACAGATGGCGGGGCCAACACAGCCTCCAAAGAAGCTTGATCCGGACTCCATCCCAAGCCCAGTAAGTGATTCAGACCCTTGAATGTTTTCCTGAGCATTTGTAATCCCTCCTGGGGGGACTCTTCCTCCACCCCTTGTCATCTCTTGTGGCCGTTGTCTATGTGTCTCTAAATCCCCCTTCAAAGATGTACCCAGCATTCCTGGGCGTCTTAATCAGTAATTTTGTACTTTTCGAATACAAGCTATTGGATACCTCGACCCAAATTTGTCCTTATTCTGATCTTGGAGGCTGCACATAGTTTTTTCCTTCCTCGATGGCTGGATCACATGTCTTCCTCTCTTCCCAGTGTCTTCCCCTCTATTATGAGATATCGTCATGCACAGCGACGCCCTTTGAATATCCTGACTTCCCAGTTCCTTAATCCTCCCCAGTTCTCATGATCTCCTCCTCCTCTTCATGTCCACCTCTTCTATGCAGGGATGGGCAGATCCTTGCCACCCGTGAGTGTTCTCTTCCCTGTCCACAAACTCTAAAATTCCTAGAGTATATCATTATCTTTTATCATACAAAGCCTGTCCTTGTTCTTTTCATCACTGTGACCTCCGTGCCCCAGCTCTTCCCAGCCATATCTCTTCCCCTCCAAAGCTAAGCTCCTTGAGAAAGAAGTATTCCTGTCCTCACACTCTCCCCTCACCCCTCCACTATCTAGCTTTGAACTTCTTTTAGCTGAAACTGCTTCCTCCACATGTACCAGGGGATCTCTTCTTGCCCAATCTAATCTTTACCTGCTCTTCACTCTCCTCAGTATTTCCACACTCTTTTAGGCTGTTGACCATCTTCTCTCGCTCTCTTCTCACTAAGATTTTGTGCCACTATTTTCTCTTGGGTTTCTTCCCATCTGTCTGACTGCTCAGGGTCCTTTGCAGGTTCTTTATGTGGGTCATGCCCATTAACCATGGATGTTCCTCCATGACTTTGTCTCAGGCCATCTTCTCTTCTCCCCTCTATTATATCTTGCGTGGTAATTTTAGCTTCCATGGGTTCATGTTATCATCCCTAGGCACATGACTCCTAGATCTGTATATCCAGCCCTAGACTCTCTCTTGAGCTCCAGTCCCACATCACCAGAATCCTTTGAACAGTTTTTAACTGAGGTAGAATTGAACCCGGTCCTCTTCAGTCCAAACCCAACATCCTAATATGCATGCTGCCTCCATTGACTTAATTTTACAGATGAGGAAATAGAGATCCAGAAAAGCTTAGTAATGTTGCCTCAATCATACAGAAACTTTCCTAGACCACCGTGCTTTTCACAAAAATTCAATCAAAATTTGTTGTTGTTGGGGCAGCTAGGTGGCGCAGTGGATAGAGCACTGGCCCTGGAGTCAGGAGTACTGAGTTTCAAATCCAGCCTCAGACACTTAACACTTACTAGCGGTGTGACCCTGGGCAAGTCACTTAACCCAATTGTCTCACTTAAAAAAAATTGTTGGTATTAATTCTTTCATTTATATCCGACCTTCTTTACTATATGGACCATAGCACACTAATGCTATCTAGGAGGTTTCTTGGCAAAGATACTGGAATGGTTTGCCATTTTCTTCTCCAGTGGATTAAGGCAGGTTAGTGACTTGGCCAGGGTCACAACACCTAATGAGTGTCTGAGGCACATTTGAACTCAACTGTTTCTGAGTTTAGGCTAACACTCTATCCACTTATCTACCTAGCTGCCTCCAATCAAAATTTAAATTGCTCAATTCTATAACAAATAGTTAAAATTAAACAAACTAATCCTATGCAACTTCTCATTGCACTCTCATAAGTCCCATCATGCACAATCCAGCACTCATTTATACCAATTAAAGGCTACTGGACTTTAGCCAGAGTTTATTTTTAGGCCTTTTCTTCATTTCCATTTTGAATAATATTGGTTATAGGAAGAGCAACATTAAGACCAGCATGAACTGGGATTGAGCTGTAATCTTCATTGTCAAAGAACTAACTGCATCAGTGATGTCACAGAGGCATGGGCATATTGCTGTGATGGGACTCATGTTCAACAAGGTGGTATGAAATAAAATCTCAGGCCAGTGTTGTAGTGGAAGAAAACTTCCTGGACATAAGGAGCCCACAGCATGCATCAGGGCTTGCCAGGCTCTGCTTGGCAGCTCCAGATAGATGTCTTTCTTATTTCATAGGATCGATCAACAAGCACTCATTAAGGACTGCACTGTACCAAGTGCTGGCGATACTAAGAAAAAACAAAACCATTTCATGTGCTCAAGAAGCTTACGTTCTGATGTTGGAGCTGCCTTGTGTACCTGAAAACATAAACTGTTGACAAAGAGTAGATCAAAGATAGCCTTGGGAGGGATGGCACTAGCATCTGGGGAAGGGGAAGAGGGGGAAACCAGGACTGTCCTCCTGGAGGAGCTGGCCCTTAAGTTGAGTCCTGAAATCAGGAATTCTAAGAGTCAGGTTAGGAGGAAGAATATTCCAGGAGCCCTGTACTATCTAGTGCCAATGCATGGAGGCAGCAGATGGTACATTGTGTTTAGGGAAGGGAAGGCAGACCAGCATGGCTGACTCATGGAGTGTGTAGAATTTAAGAAGACTAGCACAATGATCTCCCAGTTCTTCTCACTTTACTTTGCGTCAGTTCATATAGGTCTTGTCATGTTTATGCTTTCTGAAACCATACCCCACCAATCATTTCTTATAGCATGATAATACTCCTTCACAGTCATAAGCTACAACTTAGTCAGTCATTCCCCAATTGATGAGCATCACCTTGATTTCCAATTCTTTGCCAACACACAAAAAAAAACTGACACAAACATTTTTGTACAAATAGAACCTGTTCCTTTTTCTTTGATCTCTTTGGGATACAGAACTCCACCAATAATTTATCAGTATGCCTATTTTCCCTCATCCTCTCCAGTATTTGTCATTTCTGATAGGTGTGAGGTGGTACTTCAGAATTATTTTAATATGCATTTCTCTAATCAGTAATGGGTTAGAGCATTTTTATGCCTCAATAGCTTTGATTTCTTCTGAAAACTGCCTGTTTACATCCTTTGACTATTTATCAATTAGGGAATGGCTCCTATTTTTATAAATTTGATTCAGTTCCCTTATATTTGAGAAATGAGGCCTTTATCAGAGAAACTTGCTATAAAACATTTTGAAATTGCTTCATCATCTATGGTACCTTTTAGCAAAATGTAGTTTCTTTGATTATCTCTTTTTGCTTTGTCTGTCATCATAATTGCTACCCTGCCTTTTTTGGCTTCAGTCGAAATATAATAGAATCTGCTCTATTCTTTTATTTTGACTTTGTGTGTGTTTTGAAGGGTGTCTCTTGTAAACAACATATTGGATTCTGACTTCTAATCCATTGTGCTATCCACTTCCATTTTATAAGTGAGCTTATCCCATTCACATTCACAATTATGATTACTGTATGTTTCCCCATATCCCATTTTCTTCTGTTTATCCTTCTCTCTCTTTTTATACTGTCCCTTCTCAAAAGTCTGTTTTGATTCTGACCACAGCTTCTTTTAATCCACTCTCCCTTTTATCATCCTCCACCCATATCTCTTTTGCCCCTTCCCTTCCTATTTCCCTATTGGGGTAAGATATTTATACTCTCAACTGAGTGTGTGTGTGTGTGTGTGTTGTGTGTGTTGTGTGTATGGGGAGGGGGGTATGTTTATTTGTGTATGTATATGCATGTATATGTATATGTGTGTATATATTTGTGTATATACACACACACACACACACACACATATATATTCTTCCCTCTATGAACCAATTCTAATGAAAGTGAGGTTCAATAATTGCCCTTCCCTGCCATTTCCCCCTCCATAATCAAAGCTCTTTTGTGCACTTTTATGTGAGATTAACCCCATTCTTCCTTTCCCCTTCTCTTTCTCCCAGTTCATTCCTCTTTCTCACCCCTTCATTTTATTTTTTTTGCAATCATCCCCACTTAATCCACTCCCATTCGTGCCCTCTAACTATGTAGATTCCTTCTAACTGCCCTAATAATGATAAAGTTCTTAAGAATTACAATTGTTACCTTCCCTTATAGAAATGTAAGCAGTGTTATTTCATTGAGTCCCTTATGGTTATTCTTTCATGTTTACCTGTTTATACATCTCTTGAGTCTTGTGTCTGAACATCAGATTTTCTATTCAGCTCTGGTCTTTTCATCAGGAATGCTTGGAAATCCTCTATTTCTTTAAGTATCCATTTTCCCCTGAAGGATTATTTACTCAGTTTTGCTGGGTAGGTTATTCTTGGTTTTAATCTCAGCTCCTTTGCTTTCCAGAATATCATATTCCAAGTACTCTGCTACTTTAACAGGAAGCTACTAAATCTTGTGTGATCCTAACTGTGGCTCCATGGTATTTGAGTGGTTTCTTTCTGAATGCTTGCTATATTTTCTCTTTGATCTGGGAGCTCTGAAATTTGACTATAATATTCCTAGGAGTTTTCATTTGGGGATCTTTTTCAGGAGGTGATTGGTAGATTCTCCCAATTTCTATTTTACCTTCTGGATCTAAGATATCAGGGCAGTTTTTCTTTATAATTTCTTGAAATACAACATCTAAATTCTTTTTTGTTTTCAGGAAGTCCCATAATTTTTTTTTTTAATTGAGGCACTTGGGGTTAAGTGACTTGCCCAGGGTCACACAGCTAGTAAGTGTTAAGTGTCTGATGCTGGATTTGAACTCAGGTATTCCTGACTCCAGGGCCAGTGCTCTATCCACTGCGCCACCTAGCTGCCCCAGGAAGTCCCATAATTCTTAAATTATTTCTTCTTTTTTTTTTTTTTTTTTTTTTTGCTGGGCATTGAGGGTTAAGTGACTTGCCCAGGGTCACACAGCTAGTAAGTGTCAAGTGTCTGAGGCTGGATTTGAACTCAGGTCCTCCTGAATCCAAGGCCAGTGCTTTATCCACTGTGCCACCTAGCTGCCCCCAAATTATTTCTCCTATATCTATTTTCCAAGTCCCTTGTTTTTCCAATGAGATATATTGCATTTTCTTCTGTGATTTCATTCTTTTGACTTTATTTTATTATTTCTTGATATTTCATTAACTTCTACTTGTTCAAATCTAATTTTTAAGGAATTCTTTTTTCCAGTGAGCTTTTATACCTCTTTTTCCATTTAGCCAATTCTATTTTAAGGAGTTATTTTTATCAGTGAATTTTTGTACTTCTTTTTCTATTTGGCCAATTCTGTTTTTTAAGGTGTTATCTTCGTCAGTGTTTTTTTGTGCCACTTTTATCAAGATTTTAATTCTCTTTTCATAACTCTCTTACATTATTTTCATTTTCCCCAATTTTTCTCCTACTTCTCATCTCTTTCTTTAATTCTTCCAAGAATTCTTGTTGAGTTTGGGTCCAATTAGCATTTTTCTTTGCTTGTAGCTGTTTTCACCTTGTTTCCTAAATGTAGGAAATTCTGCATAAAGAAATATAATTTCTCTGAAAATTGAAGTCTTGAACAGTTGGCAGGCACTGAGAGGTTTTAGGGGACTTTGCCCCAAGATACACAACCTGCATGTGGCAAAAGTAGGACTACACCAGGTCTTCCTGGCTCCAAGTCCACTAGCTTTCTAGCCATCAGAACATGTTCCTTTCTCTGTATACAAAAAATTATATTACTGAATCTTTAAAAATGAATTAAGATAATACTTACTTATTTTTTGGTGGTTTCTTCTTTGTCAGATTCAAGTGATTGAGAATGACAGATCTACCAGAAGCGGTCAAGTCTCTGCTTACCAACGTGATGAGGCCAGGTTCCTCCTCTAGTAACCACAGACTGTATGATCCAAGATCAAGGTATTTCTTTTCAATGCCATTTTTATTTGACTTTTCAAAGTTGGAACAGCTTGCTCAAAGCAAGCCATACTATGGGACCAATTCATAAGTGAAACAACTTTGTAATCTTGTCTTTCTTCCTGCTGTGCGATGCAGTACAAGGTAGCAGGAATTTCAAATAGCAAATCAGCAGTTTAAAGCTAGAAATGGCCTTATAGATTTATTCATTTCCTGACTTTACAGGCCAGAACAGTTCATTGAATTGTTTAAGGTCACACAATGCATCTCTGGCATGACTGGGATAAGGACCTACATTTTCTGACTCCCAGTCCATTAACTGTTATACTCTACCAACGAAACACAATGGTTGTTGTCCTTCATTTTCAAAGAGGACCAAAATCACATCACCATGTTAGAGTCAAGGTTCAGTGCGTCTGACTGTGGCTGATCAGACCAGCACAAGCTCAGATGGCTCTCTACCACAGGTCAGGCACAAATAGTCCATACGAACATTTGCAATGGAGATGTCTTTAAATCTGTGCATCTCACATTTCTTTTGAGCTACTGCAATTCTACTTCACTCATAGAACACAGCACCTTCTTTGATGTAAGAACACCACGCTGGGTGGTCCTGTACTGGTATCTCACAATTGATTCTGGAGTTCTTCAGAGAGAACTTAAGGGTGCCCTTGTATCATTTCTTCCATGTGAGTGCTTGCCTTGTGTGAGTTCTTCATAAAATAGTCTTTTAGGTAAACATACCTTTGGCATTTGAACAACATGGCCAGCCCATTGGAGTTGTGCTCTCTGCAGAAGAGATTGAATGCTTTGTAGTTTAGCTCAATCAAAGACCTCAATGTCCAGTACATTATTTTGCCTGGTTATAGCTTATAATTATGGGTGACTTTAATGAAAGAGCAAGCACAGACTACCAGACATAGCAGGGAGTCCTTGGGAGGAATGGAGTCGGAAACAGCAACAGTCACTACTGAAAATTTCTGCTTCTCATGACCTCATCACCAATACTATCTCCCATTTGCCTAAGATACAGTATGGTAACTCTGATTAGATAGTTTGGAGGAATATGTTATTTTTTGAAGTACTATTTTATATTGTTCCCTTTTACATAGAAAACCAAAAGCAGTTTCTAAAATGTAAGCTTTAAGGTTATTCTGCTACTTCAGTGGATCTGTGATCATTAGATGTGCCCACGTTGATCACATTCTCAGCTTATGTGAATTTCCTCTGGTTCTCTCCATTGGGTCAGTGGTCTTCCTCTGAGGTTTAAATGTTGTAAAGACATCTTTTCCTCCACTTGTTGTCCTGAATCCATGTTAGTCACACCACTCTCTCATCTTTTCCTGCAAACCCACCATTTTCCTTTTTTTAAAAAAAATTAATTTTATTGATATCTTTTGTTTTTGTTACATCACCAAAATTTCCCCCAGTAACCCTCCCCATCCCCTCCCAGGGAGCCATCCCATATAATAAATAATATTTTTAAAACAAAAAAAGAGAAAGAGAAAAAAATCAGCAAAATTGATTATAGCAAGGTATCTATAGCATATAAAAATAATATCAATATATAATATGTTATGGGTTATGTATTCTATTTTATGTATAATTTATAAGTATATGTAATATATAAATAAATATAAATGCTACATAGCATAAGTAGCACTTTAAGGTTTAAGAGTGCTTTATAAATATTATCTCTTATTATCTTCATGAATAGCCCAGAAAGCAGTATGCTATTATTAACCTCATTTGCAGATGAGGAAACTGACGCAGACAGAGAATAAATGGCTTGTCCAGGGTTACAGAACTACTAAGTGTCTCCGGCAGGATTTGAATCAGGTCTTCTTGAATCCAGCTCCAGCACTCTATCCACTGTACCAACTAGTTGCCAAATCAAAAAAAATCTGAAAATGTGTACAGTGTACCACACTTGGCAAAGGGGTGGAATAGGGCACCATTTGTCTTTCTTTTGCCTTTATAAACATTAGACTTGGAGGGGCAGCTAGGTGGCGCAGTGGATAAAGCACCAGCCCTGGATTCAGGAGGACCTGAGTTCAAATCTGACCTCAGACACTTGACACTTACTAGCTGTGTGACCCTGGGCAAGTCACATAACCCTCACTGCCCTGCAAAAAACAATAAACAAAAAAACAAACAAACAAAAGAACATTAGACTTGAAGTCCTAAAGTGCTGGGTTCAAGTCCTTCCTTACACATTGACTAACTATGTTACACTGACAAGTGACTTCACCTCTCTGGATCTCAGTTTCCTCATCTGTCACGTAGGGGGCCATACTAGGTGACCTCTGAGATTCTTTCTAGCCCCAGGATTCTGTGACCTACAGTCTTGAGACATCGTGTGACCAGGATGTTTCACAAGAACATCATAAGAGAATGTGGGCCTTCAAATGATAAGTATTGATTCCAAGGGCCATCTTGGGGTCATTAAAAATGCTATGGAATTTCCAAATCTGGCCCATCCCCCTCCTCTCCTCCAATTCTGTGTCTAGTTCATAGAATTGTAGATTTGGAGCTGAAAGTCCCGAGAGACTACCTAGTCTTCTCTTCATGTACAGATTTGAAAACTAGAGCCTAAGGAGGTTAAATACCTTGCCCAGAGTAACCCCAGGTAGAACCAAAGCCAGGATTCTAACTCAGGTCCCTGGACTCCAAACCCAGCACCTTCTCATTGCACTGTACTCTACTACCCATGTAGAGCATCTGTCCAAGGTATGTTTCTCTTGAGTTCCCACCAGCTCCCCAGGAACAGCTTAAGTCCTGTCACTGCAAAAAGCCTTTCTTGATTCCTACAGTTGTTAGTGCCCTCTCCTTTATTTGTATATTTTTAGGATATATTCCTCTCCCTCCCCCCACCCTAGTAGGGTATATTTCTCCTCCTTCCTGCCCACCCCACCCCCAACTTCTTGAAGGCAGGTTTTGTTTCATTTTTGTGTGGATTCCCCAACATTTAATATGGTATCTGGTAAGTGCTTAATAATACTTAATTAAATTAAATCAAATTTATGGGTTCTCAATGGGTTGGCCATTGACCAAATGTTATCATCTGTTTGATATTGTTTTTGTTGACTTGTTTCAGTTGTGTCTGACTCTTCATGACCCCATTTTGGAGTTTTCTTGGCAAAGGTATTGGAGTGGTTTGCCATTTCCTTCTCACGCTCATTTTACAGATGAAGAAAACTGAGGGAAACAGGGTTAAGTGACTTGCCGAGGGTCACACAGCTAGTGTGGAGTTCAGATTTGAACTCTGGAAGATGAGTCTTCCAGGTGTCCAAGTCTAGTGCTCTATCTACTACACCACCTTGCTTGCCTTCTGTTTAACATACAGTCCTTTAAAAAATATTATGTATTTTGCTTTGACACAACAGATGCTTCCCAGCCAATGGCTCAGACAAACACTCATATAAAGTACATTCTCCACAAAACAGGTTTATTGATTATTAATCGAAATAAGGGATGTATATGTTCATTAACTCTGGCAATGAATATCTGTATTGTTGTATAGACCAGATTTTGTTACCTTTCCACAATGACTTTATCTGCATTCTTGTAGTCTTATGTATGGCAATATTCATTCCTCATGGTGGCTAAGTGGTACAGTGGATAGAGTCAGGGAGATTTATCTTCCTGAGTCCAAATCTGGTCTAGACACTTACTAGCTGTATGACTGGGCAAGTCACTTCACCCCATTTGCCTCGTTTCCTCATCTGTCCAATGAGCTGGAGAAGGAAATGGACAATCACTGCAGTATCTCACCAAGAAAATCCAAATGGGGTCATGAAGAGCCAGATATGACTGAAAACTACTAAACAACAGCATACATTCTTCATCCAGCTGGTTTTTCCCACATGGATGGCTAAGGTCCATTCTGTTATTGTTAAAGTGAATATTTTAAGTGTATTTTTTTCATTTTAAAAATCGCATCTTTTTGAATGTTTCAGGGAATGCCAGTCCTCGTTATATCCGGTGTACAACATACTGCTTCCCAGCCACTTCAGATATGGCCAAGCAATCTCAGCTACCATTAGCTGCCACCATCAAGCCATTTGCCACTGTTCCTCCAAATGAGGTAAGAGACTTGGACGCAAGCATATGACAATTGAAAACTCCTATATTATACCTCCTGGGCTTAGTTCTTGCATCCTATCCTACTTTACAAATGGAGCACTGATAATAAAATACTTTTATGAAAAAAAAAACAAATGGGGCACTGATATCTATATGATACCTAGCCTTTAGTCAAATCACTCTAATCAGCAGGAAAAAAGTAAACAAACCCTTAATTGACCAAATCTTTTTCACTTCAGCTTTTTTATTTTTTTGGTAATCATATATTAGAGCAATTAAGTGACTTGACATAGAAGTTACTTAGAGTGGAATGTCTTACTTTTGATGATATTTAATGCACACATCCAGCCCCATGCAGTCTCAGAATTCCATGTGTTAGTTGTAATACTTCAGTAATGAAGGTAAAGTCTAAAATCCACTTCCCTGCCTCTCTTCCCATTGGACTAAGGTACTTCTTCACTTGGGTTTCAAACTCAACATTCAGTTCAACCCGAGACATTTTTAAGAAGCATCTACTAGGTCAAGGATAGTGTGAGGATCATTGAAGATCATGCCAAGTTTAGATCAAACCTGGTCCTTGCCTGCATGAGTTCCCTGTCAAGTAAGGGGATGTGATATACACAGATAACCATAACACCTGATAGGTGGACCCAATGCCATCATTGCTGGGGTTTTGATGAGATGGAGTTGAAGAGATAGGGGAGGAAGAAGAAACACTGCGGAATCTGGAAAATGGTGGAGGTGGAGTTTGCTGAATGTACCCAATGAATGCATCCCCAATTTATTTCTTCTTGGGTCCAAAGGGGAGATTAATGGAGGTTTTTACTTGAAGAGAACATTATCATCATAGCCCATCATTGGGCTAGATGGCAGGATCCTGGCATATCCTCAAGATTCACTTCCAAGTCAGTGAAATGTGTCATGGGATGAATTCATATACTTTGTACATAATTAGAAACATAGACTTTTAAAATAGGAATATTATCTCATTATCTGAATGTTATCTTATCCAGCCTTTTCATTTCACAGAGTAGGAAACTGAGGTGAAGGATGATTTTTACAAGTTGCCCAATGGGAGAAAACGGGCATCAGAAGGATAGGAATCAAGGAGAGAGTGAGAGGGAAGGGGAGACAGCCATGAACAGCTGGGGAATCAGGGAAGGCTTTAAGAGGAAGTGAGGATGTGACTCTGGGCTGGAGGGATTGAATGATTGAATCCTTTGCTGTTTTTAGAATTCCAATGATCACTGAGCTTAATTTGTTTTGTGATTCTCAGTCTACTTCATCGGGCATTCTCTAGCAGAAGTCCTTCTTTAGCCTCAGGCCTGCTCTGAGCACAGGACGACATTGAAGAAAACCTGTCAGGAAAGATGATTTTTCCCTGTAAATCAGAGATTGATGTAAAACAGGGATCCTGTTGAAAGGAAGAATGAGCTTTAGAATGCAGCGCTGGTGCTAGCGGGTCTATGGACCCAGCCTCAGCCAGGAGGGTGAGAAGGAGGACTGTGAGGAGGGTCTGGCAATGGCACAAGGTAGTCCCATCCAAGGAAAGCAGGGAATGTCTGTCCATATGCCAGCTCTGCTGGGGGACCAACACTGGTTAAGTCTCTCCTCTGTATTTGGCTTTTCATGTAGAAAAAGAGGGCATTGGAATTATAGGAGCATCCAAGAGGAAAAGGGCTTAATTTAACATTAGGAGACCTCAGTTCATATTCTAACCTTGCCACCTATTTCCTGTGTGACCTTGGGTAAGTCACAACTTCTCTAGACCTCGATTCTCTCCTCCGTCAAAAGGAGCAATTGGAATGGGTGATTATGAAGGTCGCTTCCAGCCCTAAAATCTTATGAATGAAAGGATGGATAAAAAATTACTTTATCAAGCACCTACTATGTGCAGAGGGATATGCTAATGAACCCATGAGTTTTCTTCCCATTGGAATCATTGCAGCCTCTGCTGTCCCTGAGCTTGAAAATCTACCTATATAAGGGAAGCGCCATAAAAAACAAATACAAAAAATGCCATTTATAACTGAAGATTATCCCTACATCACACCAAGTGTGTGGATGAAGAATGAGAAATATCATTAGCATTCTGGCTATTTCCAAATATCTGCATGATTGCTATGCTACAAACAAACCATCCCTATCTATTTGGCCTTATAGGGGTGCAGAGACAGAGTAGCAGAATCCTTCATGCCTTTCCCATCTGTATACACATATATGTGTATATGTGTGTGTGTATATATACATGTATATGTATATAAAAGCATTCTATACCTACTTCTATTTATCAGTTCTTTCTCTGGAGGTGGATAACATTTTCCTTCATAGGTCCTTTGTAGTTGACTTGAATATTTATAATGCTCAGAATAACTTAGTCATTCACAATTACTCTTTGAAACATATTGCTGTTACTGTATACGATGGTCTCTTGGTTCTGCTTATTTCACTCTTCATTATTTCATGCAAGTCTTTTCATGTTTTTCTGAAATTAACCTGTTCATCATTTCTAATTACATAGTAGTATTCCATCACAATCATATACCATAACTTGTTCAGCCATTCCCCAATTGATGGGCATCCCCTCAAATTCCAGTTCTTTGCCACCCACAAAGAGAACTGCTATAAATATTTTAGAACATAAAGGGTCTGTTTTCCTTTTTCTCTGATCACCATCTAATAGTGGTATTGCTGGGCCAAGGGGTATACACAGTTTTGTAACTCTTTGAACAGAATTCCAGATTGCTCTCTCTAAAATGCGTGGATCAGTTCACAGTTCCACCAACAGTGTATCAGTGTCCTAGTTTTTCCACAGCCCCTCCAATATTTGTCATTTTCTACTTCTATATTTTAGCCAATCTGATAACTGTGAGGTGATATCTCAGAGTTGTTTTAATTTGCATTTCTCTAATCAATAATGCTTTAGAGCATTTTTATAAGACTATATATACTTTGATTTCTTCATCGAAAAACTGCCTGTTCAAAAAAAAAAAAAGAAAGAAAGAAAAACTGCCTATTCATATCCTTTGGCCATTTATCAATTTATCATATTCTTATAATTTTGACAAAGTTCTCTATATATTTGAGGTATGGGGCCTTTATCTGAGAAACTCTACATAAATCCACCCCTAGTTTTCTGCTTTCCTTCTAATCTTGGCTACATTGGTTTTATTTGTGCAAAACCTTTTTAATTTAATGTAAGCAAAATTACCCATTTCATATCACACAATGCTCTCTCTCTTCTTTATTCATAAATTCTTCTCTTATCCATAAGTCTGCTAGGTAATATGTTCCATATTCTTCTAATTTACTTATAATATCTCCCTTTATAGCTAGGTCATGTATACATTTTGACCTTACCTTGGTAAATGGTGTAAGACATTGGTCTATACCCAATTTCTGCCAGACTGCTTTCCAGTTTTTTCCAGCAGTTTTTACCAAGTCGTGAATTCTTATCCCAAAAGCTTAAATCTTTGTCACATATAGGGTTACTACAATCATTTACTATGGTGTATTGTAGCTCTACTCTTTCCTATTGATCCACCTGTTTTTTAGCCAGTACCAGATAGTTTTCATAATCACTGCCATATAATATAATTTAAGAACTGGTATTGCTAATTCGCCTTCCTTTACAATTTTTCCCTGATTAATTCCTTTGATATTCTGACCTTTTGTTCTTCTAAATGAATTTTGTTATTATTTTTTCTGACTCAATAAAAATTTTTTGGTAATTTTATTGTGGTGGCACTGAATAAGTAGATTAGTTTAGGTTAAATAGTTATTTTTATTATGTTGAGACAAAATGTTTTAAAGCCCAATATAAATGACCGTGTTCTGAGCCAATGAAAAGAGTTCCAATACCAGTGGAATCAAGATCCCTGGGAGCCAGTTTGGTTTAGTGGATAGAGTACTAGACTTGTCAAGAAGACTTGAGTTTGAATCCTCTCTCAGACCCTTAACAGTCATGTGACCCTAGGCAAGTTACTTCATTTCTCATAGCCTCAGTTTCCTCATTTGCAAAATAGAGATCATAACAGTACCTACCTCTCAGGATTGCTTAGACGATCAATAGTAATAACATACAGGCATACTTCATTTTATTGTGCTTCACTTTACTGCACTTCACAGATATTGTGGTCTTTACATATTGAAAATTGATGGCAAGTCCATGTCCAGTGAGTCTATCGGTACCATTTTTTAAACAGCATGTGCTCACATTGTGTCTCTGAGTCACATTTTGGTAATTCTGGCAATATTTCAAACTTTTTCATTATGATTATATCTCTTATGGTTGATCCGTGATCAGTGATCTTTGATTGCCATTGTTTGGGGGCACCACACACCCCACCCATATAAGACTGTCCACTTAATTGATAAATGTTGTGTGACTGCTCCACCAGCCAGCTATTCCCTGTCTCTCTCCCTCTCCTTGCGTGTCCCTATTCCTTGAGATGCAACAATATTGAAATTTGGCCAATTAAGAACCCTACAATAACCTCTAAGCATTTAAGTGAAGTGGCAAACTTCATTGTGTCTTATCTTAAGAAATTGCCACAGCCACCCCAACCTTCAGCAGCCACCACCCTGATCAGTGCTAGCAGCCAACAAGGCAAGACCCTCCATCAACAAAGATTATGACTCACTGAGGGCTTAGATGATGACTAGCACTTTTTAGCAAATTAAGGCATGTACATTGGTTTTGTTTGGTTTGGGTTGTTTGTTTGTTTTGGGTTTGGTTTGTTTTGGTTTGGTTTTGGGTTTGGGGGGTTTTTTGGTGGGGCAATGAAGGTTAAGTGACTTGCCTAGGGTCGCACAGCTAGTAAGTGCCAAGTGTCTGAGGCCGGATTTAAACTCAGGTATTCCTGAATCCAGGGCCGAGGCTTTATCCATTGCGCCACCTAGCTGCCCCCATGTACATTGTTTTTTTAGACATAACCCTATTGCACACTACACAGATCACAGTACAGTGTAAGCATAACTTTTACGTGCGCTGGGAAACTAAAAAATTCATGTGACTCACTTTATTGCAATATTTACTCTATTGTGGTGATCTGCCTGCATATAAAGCTCTTTGACAACCTTAAATAGCTATTAAAATGTTGGCTATTATAAAGCACCGGCCCTGGATTCAGGAGGACCTGAGTTCAAATCCAGCCTCGGACACTTGACACTTACTAGCTGTGTGACCCTGGGCAAGTCACTTAAGCCCCATTGCCCCACAAAAAAAAATAATAATTTAAAAAAATGTTGGCTATTTTTATTATTTGATTATTTAACTCAAAACAGTCATTACCTGGTAAAAAACTAATTAAATTGTAAAAAGAAAAGGTTAGAAAGAAGGTAACGGGTTACCTGTCATCTTTACTAGGGACAATCTTCATATCAAGTTCTTTCCATTTTTTTTCTTTCTCACAAGAACAGCTGACCATTCCCCTCCCCTCTTTTTCTCCTGAAATACGTCCCTTTTTGATTTGTGGATGTTCCATTGCCTCTGTAACACTGAGAGCTGGGCACCCTTGTCTCACCATCCCTCAAGGACCTCCCGATTTGGTCTCATCCAGGGAGGTTTGTTTAGGACGGTTTCTATAACACTGGGGTCTGCTGGCCAGCTCTGCCTTCTAACTCAGTCTTGTGTTAGCAACAGCTCTGACAAACAAAGGCAGCTAGGCTGCCTCATCGCCCCACTCCTGGCCAGCCCCAGCTTTGATCGATTGTCCCAGGGGCTGGGGCCATTATCCATTTTTACCCCTCTGTTTTCCTGGTGTTTAATTTTCAAGTTGCACTTGAAAGTTTGGACACAACCCCTGTTGCCATGGTTCAGATGATTGGAAATCAATTCTCTGTTTTGGGAATTGATGTTTCTGCTTTGATGCTATATCTGAAGAGGTGGTGCAGAAACTAGGGAGAATCCTAGCAAACCAAGGGCTGGCTGAACTTTCCAAGTAGTATTTTACCTAATTGAGAAGTGTTATGGTGCCCCCAAAGGCCTGGGGCTCGAATTCTAACTCACATTAACTGTGTGACCTTGGATAACTCACCTCATCTTTCTGGAGACAGGGGTTGTACTTGATGGACAGTTCTCCATGTTTGGTCCTTGGACTCCTGGGAGGCCCTGAGAGACTTTCAGCCGCTCTTTAAGGTCACAACTGTTCTCATAATAATACTAAGATATTTTAATTTCTGATTGGGTAAATATTGATAGATATAGCCATAGAAACAAAAGCTCTTATCAGGGGTGGGGGGACTCATTAATTTTTAAGAGACCAACACATTTCAGAACCAGTATGCTAGAGAATCTCTTAGGGTCCCCTCTAGATCTCCACAGGGTGATTTATAGTTTCTCTTCTCACTAAATACAGAGAAATCCTTGGGGTCCTAGAGAGTTTCCTGAAGCCCTGAGAGGCTGTGGCCTAAGAGTCACACATCCAGTATGTGTCAGAGCTGGGACTTAGACCCAAGCAAGCACTCTATCCACTAAATCACCATGCCTTTCACCTCACCTATGTGATGGATGAGGTGTTCAGGGAGGACTGGCACCCCTGGTGTGAGGGCTGCTCATCCACCTGTGGTGTCCACCTGATTCACCCAACTCACATGTGGCTCCAAAAAGCTGTAGCATGCTCAGTGGCCACATCCCAGTAAAACCATCTCAGCAAATGGGCTAAACCAGGTGGAGGGACACTGACAGGCTTCAGACTGGTCAGTGAGTTGGGGGGTGTCTACCCCAAGCATGTAAAGACTCCCTCTAATAGGATTGTGGACGAGAACAGTTTGTTCCAAAGGCAATGAAGGCGGCTGAAGCAGGCACCGTGGAGCACTTAGAGCTTGGTCAGACACCAGAGACACCAAGGTCATCCCCTGTGTCCTGGGCCATCCCCAGTCATCCTGACTTTTGTCCTACCACTGGCCTTTGATGACTCTGGAAGAGAGAGCGAGGCTGATGACTCTGAACAGCTCTGCCTCACTTCAATCCAATTCGTGCATGAGGCAAGCCATCACCCATGATGTCATTGGTCCTCTTCAAAAAGAATGAACAACGGGGCAGCTAGGTGGCGCAGTGGATAGAGCACCAGTCCTGGATTCAGGAGAACCTGAGTTCAAATCCGGCCTCAGACACTTAATACTTATTAGCTGTGTGACCCTGGGCAAGTCACTTAACCTCAATTGCCTCGCCCAAAAAAACAAAAACAAAAAAAAGAATGAACAACAACAAGAGTAAGCAGTAAATACTTTTTTACTTGAATTAAATGGAGTGAGGAATCACAGATGCAATCTTGCTCTGCTACTGTCACAGTGTTAAAACAAATGCTCCCAAGAGGTCTCCAGTACATTGGCTAGATGCCGGGTGAGGATTTAAGGGAGAAGACAGATAAGATAGTTACAGGAGAGAAGAAGAGGCATATGGGGGACAAAAATGCCACTGATGTCTCTGGGCTCCTTCACTTTCTTCCTCTCTACAATGAGAGACATGATGATGTTCAGTTTTCCATTTGCCAAATGATCCTCTTGGATCCAAGTTTGTCAGGTAGCTGTCTGGGGAGAGGCCTAGCAGCTAAGAGCCAAAGAGCCTCGTCAAAGCCGCTGGCCCAAAGTGGGATTCACACCTGTGACCCACCTTCCTAGCACTTGTTCTAGACTCCCAGGTGGACGTGCACACAGACTAATTTCAGCATTCTCTTTCCCGGATGTAGAAAGTAGACACAGAGGGGACCTAGTTGTCCAGGACTTTTTTTAGAAGGTTCTGATTCAGTGTTTCCTCTCTTCAGTCTTTGGTATGTCCTTTCTTTGGGAGGTTAATGTGAGAAAATTCCATGGCCCAAATCAAAATGGCTTTGTTTCCATTTATACTTTTATTATATAGTATAGTAAGATTTTAGGGTCGACCACACTCACTTGTAACCAACCTATGGTAGTCGGCCCTCAGCCTGCCACATGAGCTGTTACCTTATTCATCCTCATCCTGACTGCAGGGGAAATCTAATGGTACATTTGTCTATCTCCTTGTTAATTATAAAAATTGCAACCTTCACCTCATTAATTAACCAGAGCCACATCTCAATTTATTAACATATGTGATTTATTCAACATAATCAACCACTTCCAGTAAGCAATTATTTCTCTCTTTGTATATGTGTGTATGCATATATACATACACATACACTTATACGCATACACACACACACACACACACACACACACACACACACACACCACACACACAGAGTAATGTAGATGGGCAGCTAGGTAGCACAATGGATACAGTATCAGGCCTGGAGTCAGGAACACTCATCTTCCTGAGTTCAAATGTGACCTCAGACACTTCCTGGGAGAGTCACTTCACCCTGTTTGCCTCAGTTCCTCATCTGCCAAATGAGCTGGCGAAGGAAATGGCAAACCACTCTGGTATCCCTGCCAAGAAAACGCCAAGTGGGGCTATGAAGAGTCAGACATGACTGGAACCACTGAACAACAATCTTCTAGATAGAAATTACTATCTACATAAATTATTAACAAGGTAACATGTAATAACATGGACATATAGTAACAAAGATATGTAAAATGATTTACAATGTTGTGAGAAAATAAACTGAGGAAAAGCTGAGCCCTACTCACCTCAAATCTCCTCTGTTCCTGCCGATGACTTGCAATTAAGTGATTTACCCGTGTTCAAATGCCTAGTGGATGTCAGAGGTAGGGTTTGAAGCCAGGTCCTTGAATTCAAGCCTAGCCTTCTCTCCACAACCATCTGAGCTACAGCTACAGATAGAAATTATCCTTGTGCTAAGCCTGATTTTAGTGATTATACTTTTACTAAAAATACTCAAAATACAACTTGGAGAGAAAATCAAATGGATGCTCAAAGAATCGTGCCCCGCCTCCTTCCCCCCTCCCCTCAAGGATTGGTCGAGCTCTGGGAGAATCACGGTAACCCCCTGTCTCCTCCCCGGGTACTGTCCCAAGAACCAGGATACCTTAGAAGTCGTGCTATGTCCCCGAGGACCCGACATGCTGGTCTGTGTCCTCTCCTGCAGACTCATTCATTGCCATTGTTAGGCTCACATGTGGAAGTAGTGACAAAGACAGAATCTTATCTCCCTTTAGATCAAAGTACCAGACACCTGGGGAAATCCCCATCTTTCAGGAAAGGGATTATTCCATTTCTCTTTTGGTCATCTATCTGAAGCTAAATTTACTATGTTTCCATTCTCATCCGACAAGATGGCACATGCTCATTTACCGATTCCAACATCCATTTGAGAAAAACATTTTTGTTAATAATTTAATCTTTTTAGTTTCACAAAGATCGTCAGTGCCCCCAAGACATAACCTTAGGGTGGTTAATAGAAGATGCCATGGGCACCTTCTATTGAATTCCTGGAGATCCAAGGAACACCCAGGACCAAGATTGGGAAACTCAGGAACAAAAGCTATTCCCCCATTCATTTCTTACCTTATACCTCCCACTGTAAATGCTTGGTTAGGCTTGAACTATTAGAGCAAGCACCTACAAAAGGGTTGTTACTTTGCAGCTTAGAGAGCTATGCAATAGAAAAAAATGGTTCTAGCAGCACAGGACCTGGGTTAAAATTCAGATGCTCACTAATTGTGTGACCTTGGACAAGTCACTTCACCTCTGTGGTCTCATTTTCCTCATCTGTAAAATGTGGGAGTTACTCTGGATGGGTTCTGAGTTCTTTTTCAGCTCCCTAGCTGAGTTCCTATGTACTTCGGTGATGTTCCCCCCTGGGTCTTAATTTCTCGCTCTGTAAAATAAGGGGCCTGAACTAGATCCCTTTCAACTCTCTAATCCTATGAACTCTGGATGTATTGGACATTTCGTGATTCTGCTCCAGGGCTTGTTTTATTGCTGTTTTTGACATTTTGTGATTCTGAAGCAGCAGTATGGAAACTTTTTTGATCATGCACTCCTATCAGTAAAAAAAAAAAAATTGAGTGTGCACCACCACAATGTATATATTAACTTATTTATCAATTACATAATATAACTGTTGTAGTCATTGTATGTATTAAAATTTATATAGAAATTTAAAAAGGATTAGATAAAGATGAAATAATATTAAAAACCCTAGAGGTCAGAGGGAGCCCCTGTAGTATAGTGAAATTACCTGACCTGAGCTAAATTTAGTCTGATCACTTTGGCACTAAAATGGAGACTGGCCTGGAGTGGGTCGAGATTTGAGGCAGACACACTCACCAACCACTATTTCAATAAACCAGGCTTGAGGTGATGAGAGCCTAAGCCAGTAGGGTGGCAGTGTCAGAAGAGAGAAGAGGGCAGATTCAAGAGATGATGTTACAGTAGAAATGACAGATCTTAGCAACAGATCAGATATGTGGAGGTCACGAGGAACTGAGGATGACAACGAGGTCTCAAGCCTGGGTGACTTGGAGAATGGGGCCACCCTCGACTGTAATGGGGAATTTGAGAAAAGGGAAGGGAAAGGAGATATTGAGTTCCATTTTGGAAATGTGGAATTTGAGATGTCTCTGAGACACCCCTTCTAGATGTCCCATAGCCAGTTGGTGATGGTTGACTGGAAGTTGAGAGAAGTCAGGACTGCGTAAAGAGATCTGAGAGTCCTCAGATAGTGGTGAAAATTGAACACTTGGGAATTAATGAGCTCACCAAGTCAGATAGTATTGAAGGAGAAGAAGAGAGCCCAAGACAAACCCCTGAGCAACACCCAAGGTCAGCAGGTGTGGCCTGGGAGAAGATCCAGCAAAGGATCCTGGGAAGGGCAGTGGTTCAGTCAAAAGCCCCTACTTTGGTGACTAGTCCTCTAACGCAGTAGTGTCAGACTCAAATAGAAATGGAGCCACCAACCCATACATAAGGATCTCTGCTGCACAGACTATTTTAAAATGTAATATTACGTGGATTGTTTTTTATTTTGATAGTTTTTTAGTTTGTTTTAATGTTGTATATCATTTTAATGTTCTACTGTATTTTTATTGATTTATTTTGTTAAATATTTCCCAGTTGCTTTCTGCCCTGGGAATGTTGTGGACCCTAAGAGGCTTGACTCTAAAGTATGCCCTTAGGGACACAATGTAGCACAACCCATCTCAGATAATGGGGAATGTGCTGGGAAGAGGCTTCAGGAAACAGAGACGGGATCTGGGCTGATTAGTGTCTTCAAAACCAGCCTATATTATCATTGTCAGGAAGCCTCTGAGAAACATATGGCCCTGACATTATAGGCTCTGCAGAAAGCCTGGAAGGGAGAATGCCCTTTTAGGGGAGTGATGCTAACACACTCCCCAGGTTGAAGTGACCTTTGGAGCAGCCCATTGGAGGAGTCAGGGGAATCTCGGTGATGCCACTTACAGAGCAGACACAAGGCAGAACTTTGTCTGTGCTTTGTCTGTTCAGACAAAAGTGAGCTTCGGAAAGAGGGCTGCTGAAGGCAGCAAAGAACTCTAGCTTGGCAGTTAAGGAACCTGGATCCAAACTGTACTTGTGACATTCATTCCATGTGGCTTCAGGCAAGGCAAGCGACATCTCTGGGCTTCCATTTCCTCCTCTGTAAACTGAGGGAGGTGGACCAGACTGGGGACCTGCACCTGTGTCTACAAAGCTCCAGAATGCTGCCCAAGCCGCATGCAAGTGGAATTGACCATTTTTTAACAAAATCAATAAAACCACAATAGAACAGAGATCACATTGTGTAGTTTTCCAAGTCAACGTGCACCCTCAGGGACCTTTATGTACCTGGGGAGTTTGACAGCACTGCTCTACATGGCTACTCAAATGCCCAGCACTCTAAATCTGTCATTCTTTGATCCTGTGGTCTCCAAACTTCCTGGTAGCCTTTGGGATCTATGAATTAAAACCCTGATGAATATGCACAGATGCCACTTAGAAAGGACATCACCACACCTGTACCATGAACTTTAACTCGGATCAGTTGTGGAACACGAAAGAAATGAATTTCGAAGTGGGATGACAACCCCTGGGATCTTTTAGGAGTGTTTCCTCATTAGGAGTATCCGGGTCCCAGCGGGATATCATTCCCAACCCTCATCCTTCTTGTGGGTCATAATCTAACCCAGTCTGTCCTTTCCCTTCATTCATTTCTTTACATTTCAAAGGATGAAGTTAGGAAGACAAGCCAAGAGCTGAGTGGGTGCTCTGCTTTGGGCACAATGAGAACTCCAGCAGGAATTCTGTTAGCTTACTCCCCTCCAGGTACTCTGTGGTCCAGGGATAGTGGCCTTCCCTGCAGTGCATCTCCTTAGTCTGCACTTTCACTGGTGACTCCCCCCCTTGTCCGGAATGCGTCCCCTCCTTATCTCTGCCTCCTGGTTTCCCTGGCTTCTCAAGCCCCAGCTAAAATCTGACCTTTGGCAAGGAGCCTGTCTGCAGCCCCCTAATGCCATAGCACCTTCCATCTATTGATCAGCTCCAGTTTCTCCCGTCTGCAGTTTGTTCATAATCGTTTTCATGCTGTCTCCTCCATTACATTGTGTGCTCCTTAAGCAGGGACTGTCTTCTGCCTTTCTTTTTATCCTCAGCCTTTGGCACAATGACTGGCACATAGTAGGCGTTTAATAAATATTTGTTGACTGACATTCCAGATAATCAAAGACCTCCACAGTTAATATCCTGCCTTGGGATGGTCAGCATCGTTCTCTGATGACAACATCATCTCCTCATCTTCTTCCATTCTCCACCATGCTTTCCCCCAACAGCTCCAGGATTTCCTCACACAAATATAGCATTTTGATGGACACTCCACTCTGCCCTCCACTCCACCTTCACAGCCTTTACCAGCCTTAGCCTTGCTTCTTTGGAGTCTGATCTCTTAAAATGTTCAGTTTCTTTTAAAGTATATGCTGAGAGCCCCATTGGCACCATAGGTCACATTTCACCAAGTCAGTTTCAGCGACAGTTTCAAGTTTGAATTTCTCTCCTTTACATTAGCATCTCTTCTTTGTCTTTCTTATTACTTATTCTTTGTCTGTGTAGAGATGTCTGTGGCCCAGGCTTTTGTTTATGCCTCCTTTCTTGAATTTGGCATAAAAACTAGGAACCATTCAATTATGGGGCAGTTTGTGGGTTATTTTGTGACTCATCTTTACATTTCGGAATGGGACATCGGGCGGTATTTCTCTGTCCTTCAGGGGATTGTTTTGGTTGAAAAGCTACAATTCCTTTTTTTTTTAAATCTTATAAATTCGGGTTGAGAAATCTTGAAACTCTTATCTGTCTAATGTAGATGAGTGGAAATCGTAGCTGTTGGTGAATTGCCACAAACCCTTAAATCAAAAATTATTGTTACTCTTTTGAAATTCAAATGAATGCCTCATTGGGGATATAGAAATGATTTGTACGCAGTGGCTATAAAGTTATTTGACTGTTTTAAAATGCATTTTTGATATTTCTTTTTTTAAAACACCTGGATTTCCCTCTTTGTCCCTCTCCCTCCAGGGATTCATCCCTTAGGACAAAACATTTTTAAAAAGGAAAAATGCAGTAAAACTGATCAAATCATCAAACAATATAGCATTATATGCAGTGTTCCACACCTGTGCTCCATGACCCTGTCAAAGGAGATGGGGGAGGGGTCATCTTATGTGACTGTTTTTTTTAACAGACCTAGAAGAATGTCTGTATCCAAATAAATGCTGACCCTCCATGTGGAGTATCTTGTTCCAACAGTGTTAACATTGCTCAGATATTTTTGGAATGTCTTCTTTGAAATTGCCTTGGGGCCGGGTTTCAAGACACAAAAGAATACCTGTCTTGTTACTTTATAATTATAACTCAATTTTGACCAAAAAAAAAAAACAACCTTTCTTCAATGTGACCACTCCCTATATTTGGCAGACTTGCCTCTGAATGATTTTTATTTGTTTGTTTGTTTGTCTTTTCCCCCCGGGCCCCAAACCAAATCCAACTTCCAAGAATGAAGATTTGCTACCATTGAGAACATTCAAAAAAGGATTAGGGAGAAGGGATATCTGACTTCCAATTCTAAGGGATATCTCGAGGAAGCATATTTGTTCTGTTTTTTCCAGATTACAATATTAGGACCAAGTGGTTAGAAATTTTTAAAATTCAGAAGTTTGTTCAACATAGAATTCTTCTTTAAAAGAATTTATAACAATTAGTCCTGGCAAAAAAAAATAAATGGATCCATGTGTGGAAATAGGCTCACATAAGGCCTCAGTGGTGGGGTAGAAGGCAAGTTTCCATGTGAGAGAAGTAGGTCCTCAGATGACAATGGCAGGAGATAGAAACTCAACAGATGCTAAGGTCTAGAGGAACTTAGGAGATAGTTGAAGGACAAATGGTTAGGACTGTTGGCATAGAGTTGTTGACTCATTCCAGCACTGTGGGTGGCCAAACAGCCAGGATAAAGGGGGAAGAGAAGAGAGTAGGATGCTGCCACCTCTCCCCAACCCAATGGCAAGTTGGATTCTGGAAGGCAATGTGGGTAGAGTGTCCCCAGTGGTGACAGTCCCACCTGTTGCCCAGGCAATCAATTATACGTGAAGAAGCTTCATAAAAGACGTCATCAAAAGTATTTATTTAAGACTGGAAGGAAGCTGGATTGCCTCTGGATCACAATGGAGGGATAACAAGCAAGCCTACACTGAGACTCAGAGAGTAGTGAAAAGATAATGGTCTGGGGGCAGCTAGGTGGTGCAGTGGATAAAGCACCAGCCCTGGATTCAGGAGGACCTGAGTTCAAATGTGGCCTCAGACACTTGACACTTACTAGCTGTGTGACCCTGGGAAAGTCACTTAACCCCCATTGCCCTGAAAGAAAAAAAAATTTGGCCCAAGGAAAGAACGTCCGTACCAGTGGGGTCCCTGATCTACCAAATTATCAAAGAAAGCACTTTCTGTCAAAGAATGCACTTTGAACAGTGCTTTTCTTGATAACATCTGCCAGACAGTGAGATGCTTGGAACGGAAATGTCAGGCAATTCTTACTCCTGAATAATCAAGTTCCTATCCTGTAACTTGCCTCCTCCTCCTCTGTCCCATATTGAGAGTCAAAAGATGCCCTGCCATTTTCTGAGAAAGCTGAGTGCACTAACTATTGGATGGCAGAGAAAACTTCCCCACTAATACCTCCAAAAATCATTTTGTTTTCCATGTATTCAAGCACATTCTCCATGTTTCATTCAAGCTCACTGGAACACTGTCCACCATACATTCATGGACTTAGGATCTCCTCAGTGTAGAAGTTCCCTCCAATGACCAGTACTCATGCAATTATCACGGAGTCAATGTTAGTGTTAGGGGGCAGCTAGTTGGCGCAGTGGATAAAGCACCAGCCCTGGATTCAGGAGGACCTGAGTTCAAATCCGACCTCAGATACTTGACACTTACTAGCTATGTGACCCTGGGCAAGTTACTTAACCCCCATTGCCCTGCAAAAAACAAACAAACAAAAATGTTAGTGTTAGGAAAAAAAAGAAGAAGAAGAAGAAGGCATTGTTTCAGCACAGAGCTTGAGGTCATTAAAAATACCACGCAGTTTCCCGGGTGTGATCCACTCCGCTCTCTTTCTTCAGTGCTGGGTCCAAGTCTAGGGGCTGGATCACGTTCTCTATCTGTCTGAGATACTGATCAAGTTACTATCTGCTGTGACTTTGGTGACATAAGTCCATCTTACAAAAGGCCTCTCATTAGTTACTGAAATGTGATCCCCATAGAAACCAACATGAAGCGATGTGGGAAAATGTCTCTCGTCCCTGCATTGTTGCATATATTCCTTTCCTTGAACAGTTTCAGGCTTTTCTAACAGCTGCTTCAAGAATGAAAATGTGTTGCTGACCTTTAGAAATACACTCATCACCTAGAAGGCTCTGTCAGCAAAAAAATCTAAAATCAAATCCAGCCAGTCCATTATTATTTAAGAACCCTTAACGATTGTGGATGCAAGAGTCACGAATCTGGCCTTCTGTGCCTGACAGCTGATATATCAGGGAGCTTTGTGGCCCACACTGGGCTTAGGATTCCCTTGGCACTCCATCCTGAGGCCTTCCTTCGGGGCTCTGTCCAACCTAGGTCACCATCATCAGCCACCCGGCTTCCAGAAACCCCTCAGGGAAGAACCAAAAGGGAACAGCTGTGTTTGTTTTTGAAGACTTTGGCACACTTTCTCACATAACACTCTGCGGATACAGTTCTTTTTTTCTCACTTTTGGAGGTCGCCTTGACTGGTGGGGTTCATCGAAGAGAGTCAGATTTCCTGGAGGGTTAGGGGTACTTGCATTTTTCTCTCTTTGTGCTCCCAGCTCCTCCCACAGCACCCTGATAGTAACAGCTTAACAAATGCGTGTTTGGTTGAACTGAGTTGCACAGATCCGTGGTTCTCTCTGAAGAGAAGTGATGAAGATGCTAGAGTATAGAGAAATAAAGGAGACCTCAGTTTTACCCTTAAGGAGCCAGACCCTTGGGAAAAACTTTTTTTTTGTTTGCTTCAGAATTTTGAAAAATAGTTAAATTTACAAGGAGTGTGACCCTAGGCAAATAAATTTATCTCTTTGATCCTCAGTTTGTTCATCTGTACATTAGGGATACTTTTACTCCCTACCTCCTCACAGCATTATGATAAAGAAAGTGCATTATAAATCTTCAGGCTGAAAGAAGAAATGAGCTATGAAGAGGAGAAAGAGAAAACATCTCACTTTCTTCACAGAAGCATGGGGAAATGCATAGGCTTAGAAGCCAACTCCTGTAATCCACACTATCTTTGCAGATGAGAAAAATTATTCATTTTTGACACTAGTTATAAAATCCTCTCCCAGTGAGACTTCCTCTGAAGGAGTGACAGTATGTGTTTTCTTTTCCTGGTGATGATGAAGAGAAAATATCAGTGCCTTCATACTTCACAAAGAGCAGCAGTTTGGTCTCAAGGCTGGATGCTCCTTCCATTAAAACAGATTACAACCTACAGCAGCTTGGTAGACAGTCCTGGAATGTGGCTGTGTTTTCTGGACCAGGCTTAGCTTAGATAAATCCAAGGATTCAGGCTGGAGATTGGTGCCCAATGAAACGCTCATGGAACATAAAAGTCAATATAAATGAATTGACTTGCAATAAATTTTAAAGGAGTGCACACACTAATTAAAATTGACTCTGCTCCACTGTGCTCCACGTTGACACAAGCAGCAGCACTGTGGAATTCTGACAGATCAAGAAAAGGCCATAAAATTTGGCAATGGAAAATTATAGATGACTTTGGAGAGAGTAGATTCAGTTGGATGATGGAGGTTGTAAACCAGATTGCAAAGAACTGAGGAGCTACAAATTCTATAAGTTTGGCTGTGAACAGGAAAAAGATATAAGATGGTTGGTTCTAGCAGACCGGTATTTTTAAAGGGAAGGAACGGGGCAGCTAGGTGGTGCAGTGGATAAAGTGCCAGGCCTAAAATGAGGAAGATTCATCTTCCTGAATTCAAACCTGACTTCAGATACTTCCTGTGTGACCCTGGGCAAGTCACTTACCCATGTTTGCCTTTATTTCTTCATATATAAAATGGGCTAGAAAAAGAAATGGCAAACCACTCCAGTGTCTTTGCCAAGAAAACTCCAAATGTGGTCAAGAAGAGTTGGACACAGGGGCAGCTAGGTGGCACAGTAGGTAAAGCACCGGCCCTGGATTCAGGAGGACCTGAGTTCAAATCAGGCCTCAGACACTTGACACTTACTAGCTGTGTGACCCTGGGCAAGTCATTTAATCCCATTTGCCTCAGTTTCCTCATCTGTAAAAGGAGGTAGAGAAGGAAATGGAAAACCACACCAGTATCTTTGCAAAGAAAACCCCAATTCAAGCATGTTTTCAAACATTCAGAAAAATATTCCAAGGTGAGGTATAGGTGTAATTTTTGATGCCTAACAACTCCAGGCAGCAGCAGCATTATCACCGTCACCATCACATAATACTTGAGATTTTCAAAGTGCTTTACATTATTATCTCATTTTGTCTTCACAAAAACCCTTGGAGGAAGGTGCCCATATTATCCCTATTTAACAGATAGGAAACTGAGGCCGAGTTGTTAAGTGGCTTGCCCAGGATCCTACCTATGTAATGCCACCTCTATTATTTTATTCTTCACTAAGTGTCCTTTTGATTGTGTTAGTTTGGCTATCCCATCTTGCCTAAATAAACATTACATAGGACAACACAAAAGAGACCCAGCTGGTTCGGAGTTTTTCTCTTGTACCTGGGACTTTCTGCGGGAATCCAGATGACACTTCTCTCAATCATCCCACACTCAGATGCCCCTTTTCCTGGTATTTATTTAAATCCTTAGCATTTTTAGGCATGGTTGTCCCGCACAGGTCCTGGATGATCTCTGCAGATGCCCAGTTTGTGCTTCTACATAGATCATCCGTCAGTCCTCATTGCTGACAATCACTTGGAATCAAATGCACCAGGAAACTGAGGAAACAGTTGGTACCTTCAAAACCAAGATGCAGCGGGTACCCCTGTCTTACTCGTTTATACTATAGTAGAAAGAACCATGTGCTTGGAGTACAGAGATCTCCAAGTCTGGCTCCAGCATATACTAGTTTTAAGACCATGGGCAAGTCATTTAAATCCCTTGAGCCTCCGTTTACTTGTTCGTCAGGAGTCAGGAAGACCCGAGTTCAAATCCAGCCTCAGACACTCACTATCTGTGTGACCCTGGGCAAGTCACTTAACCTCTGCCTTAGTTTTCTCAACTGTTAAATTTGGACAAAAATAGCACCTACTTCCCAGAGTTGTTGTGAGGATCAAATGACATAATATTTGTAAAGTGCCCGGCACAAAGTAGACTTATTCCTTCTTCCCACTTACTGCTTTGATGCCATTTTGGACTTAGATTCTATTCAGTTCACTCCTCCAAGCATTTACTAAGGGTCTAAGGTGAGCACTACCCTGTACAAGGCACTAAGTGTACAAATAGAAAAATTTTGTAACACCTGCCCACAAGGAGCCAATGGCTTTGTCTCCCCTTAGGCACTGTCACTGTCTGGATATTTCTTTCTGCTATGTGATGCTATGTGTCTGGTATAATAGGTATCACAGGGCCTGTAGGTACCACTATTGTGTTCAGAATGTGTGGATTCCACTATAACCCAAGTAGCCTCCTTTTGAGCAGAATGAAGAGAATTCAAGGGAGAGGAGGGGAGTGAAAGAGTCAGAGAGGGAAAGAAAAGGATATTTTTTTCTGAAATAACTGAGGAGGAATTAGAAAGGAGGCGGACCAAAAGTATGCTTCCCTTTGAAGAAGTATGGAAAAGGACTGTGCTAGAAAAACAAAAGCCATCAATAAAATGATGTTTTATTTAAAAGAGATGGGAAGATAAAATGGGTCACAGATTTTGTGTGTTTATGTAAGAAAGAGATTGCCTAAGATAGAATTAACTGTTCCCTAAACCACAAAATCAGCAGAAAAGTAAATGCAAATGGCGCGTGTATGAGGGGAAGAAAGGAAGTGGTGGGGAAGAGATACTGGAACACACAGTCCCCTTCGCAGGCCACGAGGTGACATGTTTGGCTCATTTCAGCGTGGTTTCCTGTCTAAAGTAGTATCCCAGAAGGTTGAAGGAGAAAATAACCATGCACATAACATACTTAAACATTTACTGTTCAAATGTTTATAAATCAAGTATAATCTATACCCTGAGACATACTTACTATGTACATTTCCATAATCTTTCAAAACCAGTGTTTACATGCTATGTTCTAGTCCCAAATAGGGTACAATTTACTGCTTTGTAAAAAATAGCTTCAGCATCACATGATGCTATTGACCCGGACATTGTCTGCCAGCTTGGGATTTTTAACCTCTTAGAGCTACCTCCTAGATATAAATGTTTACTCGTTACTTACAGACCTCATCATACACACTCTAAGAGATCATGACTTCATGAGAAAAGGAAGTCTTTGGTTGTTTTTTTTCTTTTTTCTGGGAATGATTTGAATGTGACTAATATTCTTCACTTAAATTAGGGGGCACCACTAGAAGTGGGGGACATGGGTTCTAAGTCTGATTGGGTCACTAAGTAGGACTGACCTTGACCAAAGCACTTTGCTTTCTGGGACTAAATTTCTCCATCTATAGAATGCTGGGGGTGGATCAATGACTCTGGTCCCCTCCCAGTGTAAGACCTATGATTTTCTGTCACTGGAAGTCACTTCTGAAGATGCCAACTATTTTTGTTTGCTTGACCCCCTTGCCACAACTAGTTGCTCCAGTGATCTTCCTGAAGCCTGGGTCTGATTGTGTCACTCTCCTACTCAAGAAGCTTTAGTGGCTCTATATGCCCTCGTGGATAAAATAAAAACTCTATTTGGAATTTAAAGTCCTTCACAGACTGGTTCCCACCTGTTCCTCCAGATGATTAGCCATTGTTCTTGTTCAGTCACATCCAATTTTTTTTTTATTTTTTTATTTTTTTTTTTTTAGTGAGGCACTTGGGGTTAAGTGAGTTGCCTAGGGTCACACATCTAGTAAGTGTCAAGTGTCTGAGGCCGGATTTGAACTCAAGTCCTCCTGACTCCAGGGCCAGCGCTTTTCCACTGCGCCACCTAGTTGCCCCCATAGTCACATCCAATTCTACATGACGTCTATGAGGTTTTCTTTTCTTTTCTTTTTTTTTTTGCGGGGCAATTGGGGTTAAGTGACTTGCCCAGGGTCACACAGCTAGTAAGTGTTAAGTGTCTGAGGTCGGATTTGAACTCAGGTACTCCTGAATCCAGGGCTGGTGCTCCATCCTCTGCGCCATCTAGCTACCCCTATGAGGTTTTCTTGGCAAAGATACTAGAGTGGTTTGCCATTTCTTCTCCAGTTGCCTCCATTTTTTAGATGATAAACTGAGGAAAATACTGGTGAAACAACTTGTCCAGGATCACACAGACATTAAGTATCTGAGTCCAGATTTGAACTCAGATCTTCCTGACTCCAAACCTAGTGCTCTATTCACTGTACCATATAGCTACACCTGACTAGCCATTACTCCCCGTCATACACTATAAATTCCTACCAAAATGTCCTTCTTACTATTCATTGTACAGTAGAGAAAGCATTGGCTCTGACATTTACCACCTGTGTAACTTGGGCAAGTTACTTAACCACCCTGAGCCTCTTTCTGTAATCCTTGAAATGAGACTGATGGACTAGCTGGGCTCCGAGGCTCATTCTGATGCCAAATCTATGATTCTGTGACATTTCATAGCCTATCTTCACCCCTTTGCCCAGGCTGTGCCCCATGCCTTCTGAGCTCTTCCTCCATACTTCTACCTGGCACATATTAAGCTCCTGTTGTTGGTTGACTCTTGGAATCTCTAGTTCTGAATACAAGGTAATGAGGCTTCTAGATGGCAAGTTGATTCAAATTGATTAATTCAAATTGATAAATTGTCTTTTTTGGGGGGTGAGACATTTGGGGTTAAGTGACTTGCCTAGGGTCACACAGCTAGTAAGTGTTAAGTGTCTGAGGCCAGATTTGAACTCAGATATTCCTGACTCCAGGGCTGGTGCTCTATCCACTGGGCCACCTAGCTGCCCCCAATAAATTGTCGAAGGTAAGTGTCAGAAGGCATTTTCTGAATCTTTATTCTGTCATTTAAAATATATGATCCCACTTAAGTTGATGCCGTTTGCAAATTTTATAAGCATACCTACTCTCTCTTCACCCAAATCAATAATCAAAATGTAATACAGCTGGGGCAGCTAGGTAGCACAATGGATAGAGCACCGGCCCTGGAGTCAGGAGTACCTGAGTTCAAATCCGGCCTCAGACACTTAACACTTACTAGCTGTGTGACCCTGGGCAAGTCACTTAACCCCAATTGCCTCACTAAAAAACAAATTAAAATGTAATACAGCTGTGGGCCAAGTAAAGCTTCCCAGGGTACTCCTGGAGACCTCTGTCCTAGTTTGCCAATGGTTTCAACAGGCTACCTCTAAGAGCCTCCCCTTCCCCTGCACCCCTTTTGTGCAGGACACTTTGGGCCTTTCATATCTTGGGCCCATTTCTGTCTTCTAACTATTCTCTATCTGGTTTTTCCTTTAAGTTCTATCGATGCTCATGAATACCTCTATTAGGTAAGAAAGAAGCATCTCCTTCCAACCCAGCCTCCCAGATATCTTTGGTTATTCTCTGTGTGATGACAGTGATCAAAGGTCAGATACCACAAAAGAGGAAGCACCTAGCTGTCGGTCACAGGGTTTTTAGAGCTGTCCTCAAGGCTGACTTTCACTTTTCTATTTTAGAATTGTTTGACTTGTAGTCTTTGAAAATTGTTCAAGACATAGTGCTTTCCAGTGGCATTTGGGGGTCCTTTTATGTAACAAAGTGCATATTTCTTCTAGCCTTATTTCAGGATCAGAACAAAAGCAAATCTTTCTTCTCTCTCATTTCCAAGAATATTGAGACGCTGAAAGCCAAACTTACAAAGTGTCTGCCAGGCAACTCCCAAGTTCGTATTTTCTCAGAATTGGTTCATACAGTTGAAAAGTAGGAGGGACCTTTGAGATCATGCAGTTCTTTTACAGATAAGAGAACCAAGGCCTAGAGAGAAAACAGGATCTCAGAGCTGGAAGGACCTCAAAGGTCAACTTGACCAAGACACGCAACAAATGGTCATCTGGACTTTGGCAAGAAGACACTCAGCGGGGAAGAAAGCACCATCTTTCTGGGCAGTTCCTCCTTCTAACTTTAGATAGCTCTAATTGTTGGAAGTTCTTCCTTACATAATGCTAAGATTTCCTTTGTGACTTCCACCGAAAGGTCCTGGTTCTGCCCGCTGGCCAAGAAGGTCAGATCTATTCCCTCTTTTTACCTGGTAGTCCTTGAAATACTTGAAAACAGATCAGGGGCCCTTCTCCAGGTTGTACACATGACTAATTTTGTCACCCAATTGGTCCCCAAATGTCACCATCTTTAGACCCCTCCCATCTTTATCTTGTCCCCCCATTTGGGCCATTTTACAGCTTGCTGAAGTCCATCCTAAGAAAGAGGTACACAGGACTGAATCTACTACTCCCCCAGTGACCGGTCTGGGACAGAGAACATAATATCTGTCCCCTCCGCGTTCTGGACTCTATACCTCCATAAACATACTCTACAATCCCAGTAGCCTTTTTATGAACACATCACCCTATGGATAACGGAGGTGCGTTGAGTCATGCAGAATCTCATGGATGGTAAGAAAGAGTGTGGAGGGATCCAAAGCCAGGGCCTTCCTCCAACCACTTTTCTTCCCAGTGCCCCTATTCCTGCTTGGTATCCACGCAAGTGAGCAAAACTAAGGTTAGACCAATTAGAAATAGGACAAGAATCCTCTGAGCCTGGTAGTGCCATGGAAGGGCTCTCATAGCCTTTGAGGTGGAAAAGGTGTGTGGAGTATACCTGAACATCCCAGACCTCTCCCCTGGACGACAGTCCCACCAAGCAAGGAGAGCCGGCAGGTGTGCTGGGTTGGGTCTAGAGCTCCGGAAAACCTGAGTTCAAATCCAGGCTCAGACAGACACTTACTAGCTGGGTGATCCTGGGGCAAACGACTTCACTTCAAGGGCCAACATGGTGCCTCATTAGAAGAAGAGCCAGAGGTACTGGGGGGTTCCCTCATTTGGGAGTCCCCCATGGCAATGAAATCACAAGCCCAGCTCCTCTCTGGATCCCTGTTGTTATCTTGTAGATTTTGAAAGTTTTCCTTTCTCTTATTTTGTTTCCATTCAAATGTATGTTATTAAAAAAAAAAAAAGATTCTCATGGATGTGAGTAAAAGCCTGGTTAAAGGGGAGGAGAGCAGAGCAGGAGCCAAGGCCAACAGAACCACATCGGTTTCATTCTTGGCCGATGGCTGGGTTACAATCCCTGGTAGCGCAGTGCCCCCTAGAGGAATTCGGCTGTGAGGGCCATCTTCCAGGCTCGGCTCTCTGCATGTCTGAGTGCAGAGATTCCTGTCTGAATCCCTCGCCCCAGTTAATACACATCTTTCTCAGGGTTCACCAGTCTTCCCATTTTACAGATGAGGACACTGAGGCAGAGAGGGGTTAAGTGACTTGCTCACAGTCACACGGCTAGTCAGTGCCTGATGCAGACTTCAAACTCAGGGTTTGTCTATCTCGTTGGAAGGCAAACTATATGAGGGCAGGCCCAGAACTCAGCACGGTTCCTGTCTCATAGTAAGCACTTGATACGTATTATTTGGTTGGTTGCTTTTCTGAAAATGATCTGGGAGTTTTAGTGACCCATACTCAGTATGAGTCAAGTCCATGACATGGTGGCCAAAACCCTCTGTCAGACTGCATTGAAGGAAGGAGGCCAAATGTCATATGAGGGAGGACCGGCCTGCTCTGCTTGCCCCACCCTCCCCAGGGCAGAATGAGAAGCCATTCTACCCATCTTCCTGCTGAGAGTCTATGACTTTGCAGAACACTTGTGTGTCCTTCCCTGAGGGTCACAGAATTCCAAAACTTGCCCCCCCCCAGCCCTCTAAGAGTTGGAGGTGAGGTGGAAGAGCTTCCCAGGCAGGGGGAACAGTCCTTGCAAAAGGAGATAGTCAGAGATAGAAGGACCAGTGGCTTCCTTCCTGCCCTGTCTCTTCAGCCCCTGGAAATCTAACTGAGGCCCCCTGGACCAGTCTCTTCTCTTAGCCAGGCCTTGGTTTGCTTGTCTGTAAAAGGAGGGCTCCGGACCAGGCTTCTGAGGAAGCTCTAGCTCCGAGATGTCGTAAGGGACCTCTGGCCTTATTCCATCCCACGGCCCCAGCCAAGAACAGCTGGTTGGGGATCTTAGGCTCAGGGCCCCATTCCGTCACCTTCTCGATGAGGAGAAATGTGCCCAATTCTGGGGGGGGCAGCATGACTTGGACCAAAAAGAGCAGAGGATAAAGAAGAATGACCAGGGACATGGAACTATTAAGAGGACCAACTAGATCCTGAGTGCTTGGTAAGAGCACAAATACATAATCCCTCCAGGCAAAAATCAGGGGGTGGTTAAAAAATGACAAAGCCACCTTCAGAAGGAGAGGGTGAGGCTGGGCTGGCTGTTTATAAGATCAGGCTAAGTCCTGCTATCCAGAGAGGGCTGGAAAGCTTCTGGGCTGGTCTGAGCATGGTTGGAAAGATGAGATGAGTCAGGGCCCCTGGGAAGCCGAGCTCCCAGGGACTGAAAACAGAAATCTAAACAGCTGAAAAGCTTTTCACATTCCTGAGCTCTGGGAGCACCAGCTCCCAGGTCTAAAGACCTTGCTAAGCTCTCTGTCACTGGAGTTTTTAAAAGAGGGTGGAAACAGGAATGTGAGCATGCTTTCACACCTACAGGAGACACTGGATGATGCTGGCACTATTTATTAGCAGTCTTTTTGTTCTGAAAGGGCCACAGTCCCAGGAATCACTGGGGGGAGAGGGGGTTCTCTTCTTTAGGGCTAGAAGGTAGAGTGCAGATCTCCTTCACTGAGGAGGCTATAAAGAACCCCTGAAGGTGTTTGAGCAGAGGGATCCCACAGCTACCTCTGTGGATCAGGTAGCGCCCACTGAAGCTCAGCCTGGTGATTTAGGTTGGGGCAGGGCATGCACCCCAGAATGGTCAGGAGGAAAAAGATTCCGACCAGATCCCGTCCTCTGTTACCAGTGATCTGCCCTCCCAGGAAGGCTGTCATCAGACTTGGTTTCTGAAGACGGCTGGGGAATGAATTGCCAGCTAAATGTGTCCTTTTTTTTTTCAGCTGATCTCCCTATGACATGACTTCAAAGTCCTTCCCATCCTTGTTTCCTTCCTTCCTTCCTCTCAGCATTCTTCACCTTAAACAGGTCCTTCCTGAATGTGGTTCCCAGAACACAGCACCATAGCCTTCATGGGATCTGACAAGGGGAAGGGAGCTAGCTTTTCTTGAGTTCCTGCTAGGTGCTAGACCCTTTACAGATATTGTTTTATTGTATCCTCCCAACAACCCTGTGAGGAAGGTAGTATTATCATCCTCATTTAACAGATGAAGAAACATACTGGAGGGAAATTAATTAATTTGCCCAGAGGCCTATAGCATGCAAGTACCTGAAGGTAGATTTGAACTCAAGTCCTCCTGAATCCAGGGCCAGTGCTTTATCCACTGCGCCAGCTAGCTGCCCCCAGGGCAACCACTTTTTAAGAAAGGATTCTGCCTCAGGTGTGGGTTGCACTTGGCCATTGAGATCCCCCTGTCCTCCGAGAATCCAGGTTTCTGAAATAAGCCCATATAATGTTGGAAATCCTTAACCTTTAATTCTGTTCTGACTAAATGTAGGAATTTGTGCTGTTTGACTATACATATTTGTTGTAAACGTTTTGTTTTTCTTTTCTTCTAAATTTGGGGAGGGGCAGGGGAAAGAGAAAATAAATTCTTATTCATTGAAAAATAAACTAACATGAGGGGCAGCTAGGTGGCACAGTGGATAGAGCACTGGCCCTGGAATCAGGAGGATCTGAGTTCAAAGCCGGCCTCAGACACTTAACACTTATAAGCTGTGTGACCTTGGGCAAGTCACTTAACTCCAATTGCCTCAGCAAAAAAAAAAAAAAAAGATAAGTTTAGGGGGCAGCTAGGTGGTGCAGTGGATAGAGCACCGGCCCTGGATTCAGGAGGACCTGAGTTCAAATCTGACCTCAGACACTTGACACTTACTAGCTGTGTGACCATGGGCAGGTCACTTAACCCCCATTGTCCTAAAAAACAAAAACAAAAACAAAAAGAAACTAACATGAAAACAATTCATGTCCTACACAGATGCCTCTTTATCTGGTAAATCATGGTGAGTCTGGACCGGTCAGATGCAACAGGTGTAAGGCCTACATGTGCGCGTTTATGCAGTTTATTGAAGGAGGAAGAAAGTACCAGTGTGGATTTTGTAACTGTGTGAATGACGGTAAGTGGAGAAAGTTGATCCATTCTGAAACATGGTACTTCTGACTTTGAAGAATCCCCAACAACTGTCACCTCATTTCTTTTGGCAGTGTCTTAGGCATTGAATGAATCAAATTGGGAGCTCCCTAAAACTTGGCCATAGTATAAGTGTAAGCCCCCAAGGCCAACCACCAAAGAGCAACATGAACCCCCCTTCATTTGTCAGAGGCTGCACATGTGCCTGTGGTCACTGTGCACAGCCTAGGTCTTCTGCCCCTAAGAAGCCCCCTGAGTGGCCTCTGTTCTCTTTGAGACCTCCAGTACTGGAAAAGAGAGCAGGCACTGTCTACAGAGACAGCCCTTTTCCCCTGACCACGGGCAGAAACCTTCTACAGAACAGTCTCCTTTGTTGTTGTTTGGTCATTTTCAATCATGTTTGACTCTCTATGTCCTCATTTGGGTTTTTCTTGGCAGAGATACTGGAGTGGTTTGCATTTCCTTCTCCAGCTCAGTTTACAGATGAGGAAACTGAGGCAAACAAGGTGACATGACTCACTCAGGATCTTTCCAGAATGCTAGGAAGTGTTTGAGGCCAGATTTGAACTCAGGAAGATGAGTCTTCCTGTCTCCTTGCCCTGTACTCTATCCACTGTGCCACCTAGTTGCCCTGTGTTTTCTAATTCCAGACCCACACTGTCCTCTCCATTACAGCTCTCCTTTTAGGTTCACTCTAAGTTTTTTTGTTTTTGTTTTTGTGGGACAGTGAGGATTAAGTGATTTGCCCAGGGTCACACAGCTAGTAAGTATCAAGTGTCTGAGGCTAGATTTGAACTCAGGTTCTCCTGAATCCGGGCTGGTGTTTTATCCACTGCGCCACCTAGCTGCCCTTAGGTTCACTCTACCTAGTTATATGACCCTGCCCAGATCCAGTAATCTCCTGGCCCCCAGGGCATTCTGGTCCCCAGCTCTATCTTCCATTCACCTCAGCCCCCCACCTCACCAAACTCCTCTTTTACTCCCCTCTTAGAGGAACCCTTTCTTCTTACTCATCCTTTGTACCTCTGATCTCATCCCCTTCTGTCTTCTCTGGCAGCTTGTCTCTTCAGTTCTCCCCTCTCTCTGCTGAATTTTCCATTTCTCTTTATCCAGTAATTCCTAAATTGCTACATGGTAAGATCTTTCCCACCCTTAAAAAAAATTCTTCATGTAGCCCCGCCAGCCCTCCCTCCAATAGACCACATCCCTACTCCCTACACCAAGAAAGGACTATCTATGCTTGTTGCCTCCACTTTCTGACCTCCCACTTAATTCCCTGGTAATCTGGCTTCCACCTTTATCACTTAAACGAAACATCTCTCCCTAGTAACCTTGGATAACCACGGGGCAGGCAGGGATCTCACAGCAGCAGTGTCCTGTGGGCTTTTCTCGGTCCGCATCCTTCTTGACCTCTCTGCCCCATTGCACATTGTTTCCCGATGATTTCTCCAAGCTGGGTTCTCCTGACGCTGCCCTCTCCCCATTCCCCTCCTACCTCCCTGGCCACTCCTCGGCTTCCTTTGCTAGATCATCCCTGAATTCTACGCCCCACCTGTGAAGGTGCCCATGCTCTTGTTAGCTGCCATGGCTTCAACCAAAGCCTCTATGCAGATGACTCTAAAATCTAGACACCCTAACCCTAGACTCTCTTGTGAAGGCCCGTCTTGCAACACTTATTAAACACTCCCAGTGGTACATCCCACGGGCATCTCAAACTCATCATGTCCAAAAGAGAACTCATCACCTTCCCTCTGAACCTTCCCCTCTTCCTCACTTCCCAACTTCTGTTAAACGAAGCCTTCTTGTCCCTCAGGTTCACAACTGTGGTCTAGGGTTTGAGACAGAGGACTTGGGTTCCAATCCCACCTTGTGCACTTCCTGTCAGTGTGACCTTGGGAAAGTCACTTAAGGTCTTTTGACCTCAGATTCTTCACCTATAATAAAGTGGTCAGATGGTCTCTCAGGAGCTTCCTTCCAGCTCTAAGTTTTTGATGCCCTGATAACTGGAGTTCTCTTTCTCTCAATCTTAACCTGGGTCATTTCTCTATCAGTCCTAGAGCCAAGAGTCACCTAGAGCAGAAAACAATTTGGGGGAGTGGGTAGGGAGGGCAGAAGACTAATTATCAATATAGGTACACTGGAACGTGGGAAGAGGGCATAGTCTAATCCTTACCAACATAAGGGGGCAACAGAGGTCCAAGAGAAGGCCATTATGAGTAGGATGGGAATGGCTGACAAGCCAACAAGTGTTTATTAAACACCTACTATGTGCCCTGAGTGCTGGGGGTACAAAGAAAGCCAAAAGAGGTGGTCACAGCACTGAGTCATGGCACAGCCCTATGGCAAAGTCCCCACTCCCTGGGCTGGTGTCAGGCTTTTAATAATCAAATCACCAAGAACACGAAAGGCTTTTAAGTCAAGTGTTTTAAATATATATCTTGAGATTAAAGGGTTTTCTCCAGTAGTTCAGACCTGATCTGAGGGGCCTGGTCTCCAAAGAAAAGCCGGCCCCTGGGCCTCTTCCAGATGGGAGTTCTCTCCCTGACAGGCTCCAGCTGCAGCAGCAGCAGGCCCATGGTGAACGAGGGGCATGGGAGCCCGAGGGAGGGGGGGCTCACCTTCCTGTGTCCAGCGTTCCCTTTCTCGAGAAATATCACGCCCTATTTGTGCAAGGGCTCAGTCCATGACTCACACACAGTACAGTGTGTCTGTGCCCTCAGATGCCATCCAAGCACCGATCCTTCTCCTCCCTGACAACATTCAAATCACACCGGGTTTGGATTTCCCCAGCGAGGCTCATCTATCTGGGGGGAGTCTTTTCCCTAATATAGTCATCTTCTCCCCATGAAATGCAAACACATTCCCTGAGCCAAAGGCGTCAGCGGGAGGGCTGCAGATAGTCAGGGCCTGCTGGCTGAGGAGGAGGTGGTACTTGTGGCTCAGAAAGGAGCTTGGACCTGGAAAAATGGTCAGCTAAATGACACTGGGGGTTCAGTCTGGCTGGACCCAAACCTGGGGGGTGGGGTACAGGAGCAGGGGAAGCTGCCCTCAATCCAGATGGAATCTTCAAGGGTAGAATGAGATGAGGTCAAAAGCGCGAGGTAAAAGTCCCTTGCCAGAATGCACTCAGTACTAGAGGAGTGACAGGCGTGCTCTCTGGCAGGTCAGGCCTCCGTCCCCTTCTCCCTTAATGGTCATGAAGGACTCACTCGCTTCTCTGTGTTTTCGAGAACACACAAGTGACCCTTCTGTTCTTCTTCCCCCAGTTCCACCCTTCTATTTCCAACATCTGGACCACGTTGGCAGAAGGCTGGACCACTACGAGAGGCCAGAGCTCTCTCTGGGATCTTACGAATACGTTGCTACTTTGGATTATTGCAGAGTAAGTGCTTCCAGCATCGCATGATAAGTGTTAGCTGTGACCAGCCTCTCACTGCCTTAGGCAACTCCCAAGACCTGCCGAGAAATGGATTGGTGGAGGGGCTTCCTCATCTGGGAGTTCCTGGAGCCGGGAAAGCCCAGGTCCAGTTCCTTTTCCTGTGATGATGATGATTGATTGATTGATTGATTGATCGATTGATGATGCCCAGCTTGTGACCCAGTATGAACTAAAGAAGCAAAATCAGCTTGTGGGGTGAGCAGGAGCCTGAGGTTTGAGGCCCAGGTCCAATCTCGCTCACAGTACAACGTTGACCTTGCTCCCCTCCTCACAGAGGGATCTTCCTTCCAGTGATTGATTAAAGCAATCTTCCCCAATCCAGAACAGCCTCTTTGTCACAGAGACGAGCTTTCGATTCTGTTCAATAAACATTGAACCTGCGAGTGAGGCTCCATGCTCTCTCTGCATGAGATTGAGGAGACTACAAGGCTACAAATTCCTCCCAGGCTGTTGGTTGCTGCATTAGCAATGTTCCTGGGGAAGGGGTGACAGGGAGGGACATCTTTCACCAATGCACCACAACCCAGGCTTTGTCCCCGGCACAGGAACGTAGAGGGTGCAGAAATTTTAAATGATCTGTTAAAAAGCACCACGCACTTTTTACACTTGTTACAATTGCACGTTAACAGCTTGTGCCCTCCGTCCAGCCATGTCAAAATGACAGAGCCCTGCTCAGTGTAAAAGAGAAACAGAGCTGGAACTCAGGCTCCAAGAACCCAAATTCAAATCCCAACTCTGCCAGTTGGTAAATGTGTGATCTTGATCCAGTCATTTAACTTCCCTGGGCCTCAGTTTCCCCTTCTGTAAAATGAGGGGTTGTGTTCTCTCAAGCTCTTTGATCCCATGATCCATCTTCCCCCTTTCCGCTAGCAATAAACATTTGTTAAAACAGGAAGCCAAGCTCCCTGATGGTGTGCCTTTCTCAGTAACATCCACCTTTGAGGCACTGCCTTGCTGCTGACCCCCATTCCTCTGAAGCGGTCTTATTTCCTTCCTGTATTATTAGCAGATGTGAATTAGAAAGTTGAGTGGAAGGTGCTGGTACAGTGGCTTGCCTCAGGCATGCCAAAAATGCTAGTGAGGTGGGAGAGGTGGGAAGAAAGAGGTTATTGGGGAGAGACAATTAACAAATTCATGAATTGTGCCTTAGCTGAGATTTTTTCCAAAGATAAATTAACGAAGCCAAATGAAGTCTTTGTTTCCACTTACCTGCCTGGCATTTCCTTTTGATCCAGCCCCTTCCCCATCCCCTGCTGGTTTCTTAGTTCCCCAGGACTTTTAAAGGAGTTAACCACTTCTGGCCCCATCTGTTTTACCACTGAAGGATGGGTGTTGAGATATACCTGCCCCTCCGCTGGTGACTCAGTTCCCCAAAGCACACAGCAGCCAATAGAAGACCCCAGTGTCATTTTAGCAGATGAGAGATAGAGGTGATATGGTGGGAAAATGGGGTATGGGTTGGGGTTGGGGTTGGGGTTCTTAGGAATTCCTCTTTAAAGAATTACACCCTCTTGCACACAAAACTTAGTTAGAATAAGGTGATAGTATATTTAGGGCCAAGGGAAGGGAAGGGTGGGGGGAGGGAAACCATGAAAGAAATCCTTGGACTTTTCATGGGGAGATTTGGCATAAAGCACATGGCTCAGAGATGCCAAATCTCCTCGAACAGGAGACTGGAAGGTACTTTTATAGAGGACTGATGGGGGTGGACCATCTGCCTGTGAAAAGTTCCTTTAGTGAGAGAGGACCATCCCCCACTGGTGGTAGCTGGGGGAATTGGGTGAGGAGTGGAGGACCATCCCCCACTGGTAGTGACTAAAGGAATTGGGTGGGGGGTGGCTACAGATCCCTCTTCAGAACACAAAGGCCGCAGCCACACCCAAATTTATCTCCCCAGGGTAAGGGAGACCAGAATGAAGGGTAGGAATCCCAAGCTAGCTCAGTCCGATTTGGTTCAGCTTATCTCTCTAGGCGTTATCAGTCCTCTGGTTTAGTTTCTCAAGGAGAAGATTCCTTGGTGTGCCCCAGAGAACTTCTGGGGTGCTCTGCACCCCATGACAGAGGGAAGATTGAGAGAAATCAGAGAGACATAATGTCTTACAGAAATAATTTAGAAATGTGTTGATTATTTTTAATTGTTCCAATTGTTTGAAACTAAGTTGACCCCAGCGCCTCTGTATCTCAGTTCTCCATGATTCCCAGAGCAGGAGAGGTTAAGTGACTTGTCCAAAGTCACAGCCAGTATGTGTCACAGGTGTTAGTCCTTGAACAAGTCCTTGACCCCAGGCCTCCTCGGCTCCAAGGCCCGTTCTCTCTCTACTGTGCCAAGCTGCCTCTCCTTATTTAAGTAAATAACAAAATAAAAAAAAAAAAAATTAAAAAAAAGGGGCAGCTAGGTGGCGCAGTGGGTAAAGCACCGGCCCTGGATTCAGGAGTACCTGAGTTCAAATCCGGCCTCAGACACTTGACACTTACTAGCTGTGTGACCCTGGGCAAGTCACTTAACCCCAATTGCCCTGCAAAAATAAAAAAAAAAAATTAAAAAAAAAAAATTAAGTAAATAACAAGCAGGGCTAGGGAGGGTTTTTTGACTTTGTGCAAGTTCCAGGGAGAAAGGCCAGGGCCCTTCCTTGTCTCCCGACTTGGGTCCAGATGACCAATCTGGCCCAGATGGCTAATTCCACTTCACCAAACGCCTCTGGGATCCTCCTTAACCTTGAACCACAGCTCTATTACTAGCCTAGCATGGGTTGGGCAAAGCAGGAGGGGAGGATGATCAGAATTGAGATAATCATTACCCAGATGTAATTCCATGAGCTAAAATCTCCTAAAAATCAAATTTTCACAAAAGGCAAGTAATTTTTCATCATTAAGAGAAAATTCCCAGCTTTACTTTAGTGAATTTCACTTTACTATTTGGCAAGCCATGTGCTTAACTCTCTTCTTTTTTAAATCTTGGAAATAATTATTAGTTAATTGGGGAGTCATCATTTTTGCACGAGGGAACATAGCACTTCAAATTGGGGGCTCGGATCGTGGGGCGGATTTGCTTAGAAAGTAATAACTGTGAATTCAGTTCTGTGGGTTCAGAAAACCACAAACGTTTACGAGGCTTAGACACAGAATACTCTAAAGGCTCAGGGTAATACATTAACATTCTTTGTGTTATTTACTTAAATGAGGAGAGGCAGCTTGGCACAGTAGAGAGAGAACGGGCCTTGGAGCCAAGAAGGCCTGGGTTCAAGTCTTACCCATGACACATACTGGCTGTGACTTTGGACAAGTCACTTAACTTCTCTTGCTAAGCTTGGGGGAGGCGGAGAAAGACAAAAATATGATCCTTGCCTTCAAGGAGCCTCACGTTGTAATGAGACAAGCAATACCAAATATCTATGTGCCTACAAGATATACACCTGGGGAGACCGGAAAAGGCCTCTTGGAGAAGATGGAATTTGATCTGAATTATGAAGCCAGACAAGCCGGAAGTAGAGGGGGGGCAGCCAGTACAGAGTCAGGAGGTGGGGGCGGGGAGGGGTCATATGTGAGGAATAGGAATTAGGCCAGTGTCGCTGGATTGTAGAATGCATGGAGGGTAGGTAAGCATAGGAAGACTGGAAAGGTAGGACAGGATCCGGTGGTGAAGGGTTTTCCATGCCCAACAGGGGTCTTTCTATTTAATCCTGGAGGTTACTGACTAGAAGTGGGTAACGTGGTCAAACCTACACATTAGAAAAGTCACTTTGGCCAAGGGAAGTATGAATTGGCATGGGGAGAGCTTGAGGCAAGGAGACTAGCAAGAAGTCAATAAATATCCAGGTGAAAGGTTATGAGGATTGTCCTGGGATGGCGGGTGAGTGAACTGAGAGAAGGGGACCTTTACAAGAGAGATGGTGAAGAGAGAAATGACTTGGCAATGAATCAGATCAATACTGGATACTAAATTGGTGAGTGCAAGCGAGGAGCTGAGGATGAACCTTGGTTGTGAGCCTGGGTGATTGGGGGGATGGCAATGTCTTACCTAGAGAGTAATAGGAAAGTTGGGAAGAGGGGAAAGTTGGAGAGAAAGGCAAAGGGTTCCATTTTGGATGTGTTGAGTGTGAGACACCTTCCTCTGCATCCAGTTTCAGATGTCCAAAAGGCAGATGGGGGCGCGAGACTCGAATTTAAGAGGGAGATTAGGGCTAGATCGATAGGTCAGTGAGACATCTGCATAGGGATGATCATTAAACCCATAGGAGCTGATGAGATCACCAAGGTAAATAATATAAAGAGAAAAGAAACAAGGATTTAAACCACAGGGACCATGGGAACAGTTGGAAATAAAGCTGAATATTTAGTGCAAAGCTAGATGATGGAAAACCTTCGGATCCAGGCAAAAGAACTGGGATTTTAGCCTTTAAGAAAGGAGATTTTTGACAGAGGAAATTACATGATACAATCCATATGAAGTTAGATTTAAAGAAGATGTATATAAGGGCAGGAAATAAACCAGATAATCTGGAATAGGGAGGGCCTGCAGTCAAGAAAACTGTCAGAAAAAGCTCCAGAAATCTGGGTGTGGGTCACAGAGTCAGAGAATATCAGATCTGGCAGGGGCCAGTCTGTGAGGACAAGAATGTTCTGTATCCTTTAGTATTTTACCTGAAGACTTCCACTGAGAACTGGCTCCGAAGCAGCTGCTTCCACGCTAGGAGAGCACTGATCATTGGGGCCTAAACCTTTCTCCTGCAACTTCTACTCAGTGTTCCACATATAACCTCTGGGATCAAGAAAAAGAAATCTCATTTCCCTTCCACATAAATTCTACTTCCTCCTTTTCTCTAAGATAAGGATTCACAGCTCGCTGTCAGCTAGTTCCTGCTGCTGACAAACATCAAAGCTTGCCCATCACTTAAAAAAACTCAACACCAACCCTTCACTGGACCCCACCATCACCTCCAGATACTATCTTCTATCTCTCCCCTCTTTCTCCAGAAGAAGCTGTCTAGTCTTACTGTCTTCATTTCCCCTCACATTCACTTCTCAACTTTTTGTCATCTGGCTTCTGACATCCCCAATGACTGACACCACCCTCTCCAGTTACCTATTAATTACCCAATGGGATGCTCTTGTCTCAGGCCTCATTCTTCTCAATTTGTTTGCTGCATTTAATGCTGTTGATGCCCCCTGTCCTCAGATGATCTCTCCTATCTGGACTTCTGTGACACTGGTCCCTCCTGGTGCCCCTTTTACCTGCCTAACCGAGGCTGGGCATCCTTTTCTCTCTCAGCATCCACATGGTGTCCCCTAATTCTTTGCGTTCCCGAGGTTCTGCCCAGGGTCGCCTCTTCTTTTTTTACACAGTCTCTCTTTCCATGACCTTATCAGCCCCAGAGCTAGGGTTCCAAATTACTAGCTAAGAGATAGATTCTGTGGGAGTCAGGAAAGAAATGTAAGTGACATTTTCATTGCCATTGTAATTATAATTGACAACTCCCACTGGCCTGCCTGTGGTTCATCTGTTTCTTCAGACCACCATTGATGTGATGCTGCATTGGGCGGAAAAGCCAGATTCACCATGTTTATACTAATAAGAGTTTGGGGTTGCCTTTTTAAATGAAAGCCAGATTCGCCATGTTTATACTAATAAGAATTTGGAGTTGCCTTTTTAAACGAAAGCCAGATTCACCATGTTTATACTAATAAGAGATTGTTTGGGGTTGCCTTTTTCTTATTGGGAGCTATGATCACTAATACAATAGCAAGAACAATATGCTTCCAAAGTGGACAGTGCAGTATTATTCTCCACATTTTACTGATGAGGAAACTGAGGCTCACAAAGATAAGGTGATTTCCCCAAGGTCACCCAGCTAATAAGTGCCTGGCTCTTCTAACCCCAAGGCTGGAGTTTCCCCCTGCCCCATTATACCCCACTGCTTCTCCTAGCAATATGTCATAGTTAAACTTATCACAGAATCTCAGCTTCTTAGAGGTCATTTAGTCCAGCCGATACCACCCAAGGGATCCCCTCTACAATGTCCCTTAGATGTTGAATTAATTGAAAATTTTATTGAAAGATTTTTATCCTTCATAATTATAAAATGCGGAAGTTGCTTTATAACATCCAGGTTTGTCTGTTGTCATAATATTAAAAATGAATTTGGTGCTTTTTTCCTCTGGCCCGAGTCCATAAAGCTGCTCGGAGATTTTTTCTCTCTTCTAAATATTTTCATAAGAGCAAAAGTGAAGCTTCTTTTGCTTCATGTCCTCTCAAACAGCAGTGAGGACTCACAGCCTGAGCTCCGAGTGGTGGCAGCTGGCCCATGTTACATGGTTTCTGCTAAAACAGATGGAGGAAGGCATAGCAGGATTTCATTTTTACCACAGACATGTCCAAAATTAGCCAAAGCCCTTATTGACATGCTACAGGCTGGGGGAAGGGGAAGAATGAATTTAATTTTGAAGCGTGAGGATATCATATCCTAAAGACTAGTAGCAACAATCATAATAGTCATAACTAATCTAGCACTTTAACATCTGCAAAGTGCTTTACAGATATGGTGTCATCTCATCTTCATAATGACCCTGAGAAGGAGAGGCTGTCATTTTCCCCATTTTACATATGAGGAAACTGAGGCTAATAAAGGTTAAAGTGACTTGCCCAGGGTCACACAGCTAGTAAATGTCTGGTGGGATTTGAACTCAAGTCTTCCTGCTTCCAAGTCTGGCATTCTGTCTAACAGGAGAAGAGACTCTAAAGTATGTTGGGGTAAAGACACATGGAATGCAACATGATTCAGGAATTTATCATTCCATTTAATTCAATACAACAACCATTTGTAGGCTATGATGGGTCCAAAACAAGTGCTTCCCCTCCATGAGCTCACACACATATGCAGATCAATAAATAACCAAATATATATATATTTTTTTTTAGTGAGGCAATTGGGGTTAAGTGACTTGCCCAGGGTCACACAGCTAGTAAGTGTTAAGAGTCTGAGGCCAGATTTGAACTCAGGACCTCCTGACTCCAGGGCCGGTGCTTTATCCACTGCGCCATCTAGCTGCCCCAATAACCAAATATTTACAAAGTAAATTCAAAATAATGGAGGGAGCATAGTGCTGAGTGGATGAGGAGATGGAGGGATCTGGAAAGGCCTCATGCAAGACGTCCCCCCTGAGCTAAGCCTTGAAGGGAGTTGGATTTCCAAGAGGGAGAGGTGAGCTGTGTTCCAAGCAAAGGCTGGGAGGTGGGAGATGGGATATGGGGAACCACAAGTATGGCAGTCTCATTGGAAAGTTGAATGTATAAGTGGGAATTAAGGAGAAGGAATCATGAAAACACACTGTAAGTTCGCAAAATAAGACAACTCTTGAGAGTTTCATAAGGCATGCTTGAGTGACTCCACCTGCTTCTGGCAACTGTCTGTGTGAGCTCAGGGCTTGAGCACTTTGGGGGAATCATCTTGAGACTCTACAAACATGAAGCCACTGGGAGATGTCAGTCTTCTTAATTACCATAGACATGTCTAGAGCTGGAAGGGATGACTGGAGGCCATCTGGTCCAAACCTCTATTTTTTTTTGCAGCTGAAGAAACTGAGTCCAGGTTGGTTAAATGACTTGTCATATGGGTAGTTAGCATGTAAGGGAAAATTTGAATACAAGTCATCCGACTCCAGATCAAAGTCATGCATATAAAAAGAACCATAAGTTACCATCTGTATCCATCAAATTGTCAAAAATAGTTCAAAGCGATGAAACTCAAGGTTGCCAGGGTTGTAGCTAAACAGACCCCCTGATTTATTGCTGGTGACTTGCAAACCTGTGGGATCTTTTTGCAGAGCAGTAAGGCAGGATTCAAAGAAAGTTTCCAAAGTCATCGTGCCCTTTGACTCAGTAATTCCATTGTTGGGCATGTCAGCTGGAAATTTTAATGAAAATGATCAATACAACAAAATGGAGGTCTTTAATGGGGCAGAGGAGTTGCAGGTCTGTATAGCAAAGCAAGAGCTTGAGTGCCCAAAGAGGGGGGCTGGAAACAGGGTTTATGTGGGGTACTAAGACAGAGAGAAGAGCCTGCCTTGGGTTGGGGGGGGCGGGTTAAGTACCTCATAGTTTCACCAGATGCGTTCTTTTAAATAACAAGCTAAAGTCCATGAAGAAAGCTTGGGAATCTTGGGGAGGAGAGATTTGGGGGATTTTACAAAATAATCAAAAGACAGAATGATAATGTCTGGTCAGCCCCCAAAACTCATTGACCTGGGAAGACAAACCAGGTCAGGATCAAATTGTGTTTGTCAGGCATGTACCCAGGACAAGGAGTGTTTAAAGCTTGGTCGGACTGTGAAGACACCAAGGCTGTCACCCAGTGCATCCCAGGCCATCACCGGTCATCTTGACTTTAGTCTTGCCACTTGACTTCAATGATTCTGGAAGAGAGAATGAGGCTGATGACTTTGTGCAACTCTGCTTTACTTAAACCCAGTTCACGCACGAGTCACAACATCACCCCATGATGTCACTGATCTTCTTTGAAAACAGGATGAACATCAGAAACAAACAAACCATCCAAAGATTTTTCACAACAGAATTATTTATAATGGCAAAATAACTAGAAACAATCTAAATGTCGAACAATGGAATGACTAAATAAAGCGTGGCATATTAAGATCTTAGCATACTGTGATGCAAGCTAGATAGGCAAGGGTGAGGAATATAAAGGAATCCATAAAGGTCTGTTTAAAATTATATAAAGGGGGTGAAAGAGCAGAACCAGAAAAAGGATGAATACATTCATTGCAATCATGTAAGAGGAAAAATGGAACAACCAAAGAATCCTGATCTATAACTAATAATAACTAGTATATAGCTAGTATTTCTGTAGGGCTCTAAGATTTGCAAAGCACTTTATGTGTGTCATCCCCTTTAGAGGGGTGACTGAGAAGTCATCTTTAATGCATAGATTTTATGCATTAAAATGAATTAACTTAAATGTGAGTGGTTATTAAGTAAATTTAATTAGCTGTATTGATGTGCAGTGTCGAGCTTATGATAAATCATTTTGTTAAAACTGGAATTGATGTTTTGAATTCCAAGGACTCCCCAGTGAGCCAGCCTCATGCTCACCCCAGGATCAGGAAACCATAATATTTTAATATTTTTTTTTGGCAGAAGCAGCTACATCATGGGGTCAGTTATGTACTCTGGTCTTTATGTCTGAATTATTAGATGAAATCCCTGATAAGCTAGACTAACCTTTTAGATGCTGGGATTGTTCTGTGGCCAGATCTGTGCCTGTATTGATATGTTCCATGTGCTTGTGTCCTACAGAACAACAAGCGTCCCAACCCACCGGCCTACATCTTCATGATCGACGTCTCCTACAGTAATGTGAAGAATGGCCTGGTCAGACTCATCTGTGAAGAACTGAAGCTCATCCTGGAAAGTCTGCCAAAGTAAGGGGCAGTGGTACATTTTATACCAGTGTTGTGATAGACAATGGTTGACTAGAAATTAAATTCCCATAGTGAGAGCTTCCTCCGCCAATGCAGGTTACAACCCCTCAATGACTTCGTAAAGTGATTTGCCCAAGATCAAACAGCTAGGAAGTGGCTGAGGCACGATTAGAAATGGAGGAGTTCCCACCTTCAAGTCCAGAACTTCTTCCATTATGTTATACTGCCCCTTACCTATATAAAAAGCAAGGTTTGTTTTTTCAAGTACAGTAAGAAAAGGTCAGCCTAATATTTTGAAAAGCATGGGGAATCAATGGGGCGGGAAACAGGCTGTATTGGGAGCCAAAGGACCGGGTTCAAAGGTGGGCTCTGCTGCTTACTACCACCTGACCTTGAACAAGTCCCCCAAACCCTCTGGGCCTAAGACTGGTCATTTGTTTGGAAAGAAATAGAGAGCCAATCAGACTAGGCGGTCCTTCAAGTTCCTTCCACCTAGTCTGATTGGCTCCCTCTCTGCCCAAACCCACAGCACTTCAGCACTCAGGATGGGAGAAGTTGGTGGTGCTTTCCATTCATTCACCCCTTGCATTCATTCAAGAGGCAATTATGGCATGTAGGGCATTGTGCTGGGTGCTGAGGGAGATCCAGAATTCAGCCAGGACATAGCTCCTGCCCTCTTGGCATTCACTCTCAGGCTGATAGAAGGAGAGGAAACGGCATGGAAAGTGGTGAGACCTGGCATTAGAGAGAGCACCATGGAGAGAAGCCAACCAAGGCAATGGGAAAGGTTCAGAGGAGATCACAGAGACCTGGGGCTCTTTTTTTGGTGGCCGTATTTCTGGTGTCCATAGTGTATGCCCGTCCCACATCCACCATCAGCCCTTACTTCTTCTGCCTCCTGTAGCCAAGTAGCCAGCAGCAGACTGGTTAGAGACCCCAGTCAAGGCAGAGAAGAGTCTCCTGTAGTAATGAAGATAACCGTGTTCATACTGTGCCACGCACTGGTGTGTTCTGGGGAAATCACTTTGTCAACTTTAGAGATTTGGGAGGAAGCAGCATGGCACCATGGAAGAAAGCCATGGGAACCTGAATTCAAATCCCTACTTTGTCACTTGTGAGGTTTCTGGCTTCTCCAGCCTCAGTTTCCTCATTAGTGAAATGAGTGAACTTCTCCTAGACTAGAATCATAGACTCAGAGAGTCCTAGATTGAGAGCTGGGAAGGAACTTGGAGGCCCTGGAGCCTGGCTGTGAAGGGGAGCCCTGAGTCAGTTCAGCTCTACTGCAGGCCTTGCTACGTTTGGGGGATGGTATGACCTGGGGCTGGGACAAACTTGGAGATGGTCTGGTCTGAGTTCTGGTAAGTGCCAGAAGCACTTTTCAAACCATCCAATATCACCTAAAACTTTCTTATCTTTAGTCTGTTAGGACTAAAAAGTGGGGGCCTGTGTGTACTGGTGGATGAATAGCCAAGAGGCGGCCAAGGAGCCAGACTTACCACTCACCCCACCTCCCTTTGCCATGTCCCCTGGAGTTGCATCAGAAGAGACTGGGAATTGTGAAATGTGTTCTTTCGACCAGCGTAATAGTTCAGCCTGTTGAAGATTAAATCATTTTAGGACAATGTTTCTTTGTTTATCAAGGTTCCTCAAATATGTCCCCGTGGAGAGAAGCCTGATGTTTTGTAATAATCTAAGGCATTCAGATTAAATGCTTCAAAATACATTCATTCTAGCTCTTAAATGACTCCAGACAACTTTGGACCTACTTCCTCTTTCATGTCATTGAAAAATAGCCGAGCCCAGTGGGAAATCTTGTTGCACATTCTTCAGTGGGGTTTTTTCTTTATTTCTCTTCTCCTTCCTTTTATCTACCCATAATCAGCCATTGCAAACAAACACTGTCCTTTGTCTGCTTCCTTCCATCCTTTTTTTTTTTTTTTGTGAGGCAGTTGGGGTTAAGTGACTTGCCTAGGGTCACACAGCTAGTAAATGTTAAATGTCTGAGGCCGGATTTGAGCTCAGGTCCTCCTGAATCCAGGGCCAGTGCTCTATCCACTGCACCACCTAGCTGCCCCTGCTTCCTTCCATCCTGAGGAGATGGGGCATACAGGAGTTGCTCTAGGCCTCTCCTGTCCCCTCAGAGCCATTTGAAGGGAGGAGCCACCAGGGCTCTGCCGACGTGGAAAATCAGGTAGCATTTAACTTGGGCCTTAAAGGATGGGTAGGAAATGAATCAGTGAAGTGGGGCCAGGTGGACACGTTTGAAAATTACAAAGCCAAAGGCTTTGCAAGGCCTCAGGGGAAGGGTCACAGGGGGAGAGAAGTGGAGAGGAGGCATCCTGTGCTCTGTAGACAGCTCCCGTACACAATCCCAGGCCATTGCTTCTCGCCCCATGACTAATTTTGCAGAATAGCACCCGATTCTTTCTTTGTTTTGTTTCCAGGGAAGAGCAAGAAGAGACCTCTGCCATCCGGGTGGGCTTTGTCACCTATAACAAAGTCCTCCACTTCTTTAATGTCAAGAGCAACTTGGCCCAGCCCCAGATGATGGTGGTGACAGATGTGTCTGAGGTCTTTGTTCCTCTCCTGGATGGCTTCCTGGTCAACTATCAAGAATCCAAGGCTGTCATTCACAAGTAAAGAATGGTTCATGGTTTTCAGTGTAGATCTAATTTTTAAGCACTTCTCTGTGTCTGTTTGAGTCAGTTCCAATTGGCAGAGAGGGTCCAAGATTTGGCATGAGCAAAACTAGGATCAGACCTGGCTTGGCCATTTAGTGACCAGAAACCTTTGAGTTAGTTGCTTTCTCTCTCTCTCTCTGGACCTCATTTTCCCCCATCTGAAGAAGAAAGGGGTGAAACTAAATGATTTCCCACCTAGAAGGGACCTCTGAGGTCATTTAGTCCCCCCGGGGATATGCTGATAAATGTTTAACAACTGGCTCTCTGATGCAATAATGTGTACATGACTCACTTTTCAGTTTAATCTAAATTATTAGCATTTTCCCAACACTTTCTTAAGTGTAGACATTTAACAAAACAATACATCAAGCCCTCACCCATAATGCTTGCCAATTCCTAAGGTATAGATGTTCACACTGAAAATGTAATAATTATCTTAACACCTGTACTAGCTGCTTCTGGCCCACCCCTGACTCCAACCCCTACCCAAATAAGATTTTCTTCTACAATCTTAAGTCACAGGATCATAGATTTAAGGCTGGAAGAGAACTTAGAGGCCATTGAGTCTAACTTCCCTCCAGCCTCCCATGTTGCAAATGAGGAAATGGAGGGACAGAGAGGTAAAGTGACTCACCCAGGGTCACATAGCTAGTGAGTGTCAGGGAATGAGGGGATCGAGAGAACTCACACTGTCCTGACTGCAGGTCCAGTGTGCTATCCACCATACCAGGGCCCCTCTCAATGAGAGCCAGAGCACCTGAGTTTCATCACGGCTCAGCTATGAATTGGTGTGGCTTTGGGTAGCCGATCACCTGTGCCTCAGTTTCCTCATCTGTAAAGTCAAAGGGATGAACTAGATGGAGCAAGACCCTTGTCAGCTCTTAATGTTATGGTTCTATAAACTCACAAGGTGGCTGATTAGTAATGGAGTGAATAAGGAAACTTGAGGTTCACTTGCGGGGCGGGGGGGTCTCCTACCAAAACCCTTGATCTCACTATAAGAACATAGTCAAAGAATGCAGACATTCCCCGAGGGACCAGGACCCACCCAACTCACCATGGTTGAAGCTTGCCTGTGTTGGGTGTCAAAGTGAGGCTGTTGTTGCAGGCTACAAAGCTAAAGATTGGTGATGACCCCTGCTCTTCTCTCGTAGCTTGTTGGATCAGATTCCAGAGATTTTTGCTGACTCAAACGAGAACGAGACAGTCTTTGCTCCTATCATCCAAGCTGGCATGGAAGCCCTAAAGGTCAGAACACTCCTCGCTCTGTGATCAGAAAGTCTTTGCTTGAAATGGTCTGTGTGGGACTCTAGCTCTTCAGTCCTGGGGGGAACTTACTCAAAATTCCCAGATTCTTCCAGGCTTTACATTTCAACCTTGACACCAGCAGGTACATGATCTCTTCCTGGTTTGTCTAGGAACCCATTTTTTTCCAGTTTAAAAATTGTTTCAACATTATCTCCTGTAAGGGGCTAAAATTCTAGCTAGTCTGTATAAAATATCTAATGAGTGATCACCAATAAATTATAAGCTTTAACAAGAGTAAGGTAAACAGCAAAGGTGAAATTAATAAAATCAAAGACAAGGAAATAGGGGAGAAGAAATACGGATAATCCTCCTAAGTCTATTCAAAAGAACAGTCACTCACCACCTGGAACTCGTAGCTTCAATGGAAAGCACAGCTTACAACCAGGCTTGAATGACTCGTCTTCTGCTGCTTCCGCTAGTGCCATGTGGGGCCACATGTCATGACTATTCTACCTTTCAATGCTCAAGCCTATCTTGGACCCTTGGACCACTGGGCTATAAAAAGGGAAATTCTCTGCCCGGAAAGAGAGGTAGCTTAGTGTGATGGAGAAAGCCTTGAATGGGGGCAGCTGGGTGGCACAGTAGATAAAGCACCAGCCCTGGATTCAGGAGGACCTGAGTTCAAATCCAGCCTCAGACACTTGACAGTATCTGTGTGACCCTGGGCAAGTCACTTAACCCTCATTGTCCCACCCACCCCCAAAAAAGGAAAAGGAGAAGAAGGAGAAGGAGGAGGAGGAGGAGGAGGAAGAGGAGGAGGAGGAGAAGGAAAAGAAGGAGAAGGAGGAGGAGGAGGAGGAAGAGGAGGAGGAGAAGGAAAAGGAGAAGAAGGAGAAGATGATGATGATAACAATGATGGCCTTGGATCTGTTGGGTTCAAGTTGCAACCACTCAGTAAACAAGCATTTATTAAGTAATTACTATGGTCCAGGCACTGAGGTACAAAGACAGTGAAGGAAGTGTCCCTCTGCTTCTTGTTGTCTTGTCCCAGTGAAGTCACTTAGCTTGTTTCCATCTCTGTAAAGTGAGGTCATAGACCTAGATGAGCTCCAAAGACTCCTCTGGTTCTAAATCACGAGTGGGCCCCCAGCTTACCTCGTTTCCCCTGGTTAACAGGAGCCCCTGGGCATGTGCCTCCCAAGAACCTTAGCGATCATCTAATCTCAGTGTTCTCAGCCCTTTGTTTGTCATGGACCCCTTTGGCAATCTGGTGAAGCCTGTGGACCCCTTCCTCAGAATAATTTAGCATTCATCATTGATGGAAATACTAAACTTCAGTTAGAAGTGACTGAAAATAAAAATATAATCATTCTGATCCATGTTCATGGACACCTCCCACAGAAATCTACCTAGGGAGCCCTTCGGGGTCCATGATCCCCATATAAATAACTCCTAATCTAATTTTAGGTGAGAAAATAGAAGGGAGACAATAGGCTTCCCCAGGACAGTGACAGAACAACAATAATAATAATTGACATTTATAGTTTAAAAGTCCATAAAGTGCTTTACATAAATGAGCTCATATGAATCTCCCAACAGCCCTTCGAGGCTGATAGGACAAGTATTGCCACCCTCATTTTACAAAACAGGAAACTGAGATTCAGAGAGATGAAGTGACTTGTGCCAGGTCACACAGCTAGAAATGGTCACCACTAGTATTTGAACCTAGATGTTCCCGAAGACCACTTCAGCTCTCTATCTTCTACATCTTCCTGACACAGCTAATAAATAGTAGAGTCAGAATTCAAACTCAGTCCCTTGGATGTCAAATTCACCAGTATTCCCTATTCTCTTCCCTTCCTCTCCCAGCCTTATATGGGAAATGCCTTTAAATGTTAAATGATCCAGTTATTGTTCATTCATGTCCAACTCTTCATGACCCCATGGACCACAGGACACCATATCAGACCCTTCTATCCTCCACTATCACTTGAAGTCCATCCAAGCTCATGTTCATTGCTTCCATGACACTATCTATTCATCTCATGCTCTGCCATTCCCTTTTCCTTTTGCTTTCAATCTTTTCCAATGAGTCCCATCTTCTCATTATGTGGCCAAATTATTTAAACTTCAGCTCCAGAGCTTCTTTTTTTATTTACTTATTTATTTGTTTGTTTGTTTATTTATTTAGAATTTTCCCTGTTACATGTATAAAGAAATTTTCACATCAATTTTTAAAACTTTGTGTTCCAAGTTCTTTTCCTCCCTCCCTCCCCACCCCCCCTTAAAAACTCAAGCAATTCAATATAAGTTATACATGTGTAGTCACGAAAAACATTTCCACATTAGTCAGGTTGTGAAGGAAAACAGACAAAAAAAACTTTAGAAAGAGGAACTAACAAAAAATATATACTTCAATCTGTATTCAGATACCATCAGTTCTTTCTCCATAGATGGATTGCATTTTTCATAAGTCCTTCTGATGGCATCCTGCTCATCAGCTCCAGAGCTTCTTGTTACCCACAAGGATATCAGGGGTAGATTTGAAGTGTTTTATTGGCAAATGGAGCTCTCTTAATGTGAAGGAAAAAGGGTCCTGAAGAGGGCAAAGTGACCCAAGTGGGACCTTGAAGCTCACTGTCACAAGCCAGGAGCCCTTGTGAATCAATCAACATGAACCAATTATCTCCAAGGCCCAGAGAGCCATTTTCTAAAAGGCTGTGTCAAGCATAGCAAGGCACATCCCCTCTCCATGGCTCAGTTTGTTCCTGTGTCAAATGAGGAATCTAGACCAGATGACCCTTGAGGCTCCTCTCTAGATCCATGACCATAAAACAACAGGAAAGATCTGTGATTTTGTCATTGTGGGGAATTCTGGGAGCGGGAACTCCCTCTTCCAATGTGAATGGAGATCACTTCTCTGACTTAGTAGATCACAAAATCTGAATGTTGGAAGGGTCCTGTTGGCCTTCTTGTCCAACCCTTATCAGAAGCAGGATACTCTCCACACCAGACCCAGAAAGGGGTCCTCCCATCTTTGCTTGAGCACCTCTAAGATAGGAGAACCCAGCACCTCTAGATACAGCCCATTCTACTTCCTAAGGGAGATTTTCCTGATGCCAAGACTAAATTCACCTCTGTGCGACTTCACCCTTTGCTCCTAGTTCTGCTATATGGGGTCAAGAAGAACAAATAAAATCCTTCTTCCACATGAGGTCCCCAGACACGACATGAAAAGAGTCCTAGTTCTGGCCATGGTATGAGGAGGGACTATTCTAAGATAACTAGAAAATATCCCCCTGCCCACTGTCTACTCTCCCCATCCTGGGAAAAGTGGAACCAACTGCATTGAATCCTGCATTCAGAAGCAGTACAAAATTACACTGGCAATTTGTGTCCCTTTTTATCAACTCTGACCACTTGTTGTAGTGGACAGGGTCCCAGACTTGAAGTCAGGAAACCTGAGTTCAAATTCTACCTGCTCATACATTTACTGGCAGTGTGACCCTGGGCAAGTCTCTTAACTTCTCTGGGCCTCTGATAAATGCCTTGCAAAATGCTTTCTTCTCCACTTTATGGGTTTGTGATTTTATTCACATGGGTACCCCCTCTCCCAATACAGGCTGCAACCCCTCTGTACCCAGATGTAGATAGTCCTCAAGAGCTACTGTGGCTAAACAATCCACTCTCTCTGTGGCCATCTTGCTGGTGTGGCTCTCTCTCCATGCCTAGCTAGACTGGTTCCTTCATGGCTGACCCCCAGAGTCTCTTCCTGGGATTGCTGTCAAAGGGTCTCTTGCCCTGGAGAGCTTGCCAAAGCTTGTGATTTTCTCCTAGAGCTTTCCAGAACACAGGGTCCCTTCCATATCACAAGGAGGCATCAGAGGAGGGCTTTGGTCAGAGGATTTGTGAGAGAGTATCCCTCCACCCAAAATCAACTGAAACTACCTTAAAGATACAAGCTGACACTTAGAAGAATTTGAAAGGAAAGCAGATAACTATGGGAAAGCTGCCCATTTGTTTCATCTATTTAAAAAAAAAAAAAAGGAGCAGAGGCATGCCCTTGAAAATGGCAGCTATGGGTCTGGTAAAGGAATCATTAATAAATAAGCCCAGGGCTGAAGGCCAAGGAACCCAAATGGAAGAATATAAAAGTGAAGTTATTCTCCTGGAGGAACCGACGGCAGTTATTTGGAAACGTTCCTCCCCCATGGGAATGATATCTTTGCTGGCTCTTTGATGACTGCCAAGGAAAATCTCTCTGCAATCATCAGAAGTAATAAACTACCCAGGCCCAGCAGATGGGGTGGAAACAAACAGAATCCACATCCAAATGGGCTTGTCAGAAAGATAAAGAGGAACTCTGGCAAACCTCTTGTGCACGTTTTCTCTGGGAGTCTCTGAAATTCACCAAGGGGGGTCCTGTTGTAAATGCTTCCATGCTCCCAGAATCCAGCAGTTCTAAGAGGCGCCTTATTTCTTCACATCTTCTCCAATCCCTCTTTCAAAATCGGACCCTGCCATGAGTAAGAAACAGCACTTCCACTTACTTTCTGCAAAAAACAGATCTTCCAAGTTAGCCATATTTGACTCCCTGCACTACAATAGGTGAAGATAAAATCCCAGGCAAGAGCTTACCAAAAGTTTAACAATAAATTACTTCAGTACTTATGCCTAAAACATGCCACATTTTTTGCAGGCTAAAGGAACTTCTCTCTAAATTCTCTAGAATGCGTACTTAACTTTCTGTTTGAAGGGAAGGGGGATGGTGAGAAACAAATAATTTTGTTGATGTAGAGAATTCCCAGAGAAGACAACTTGCTTTACCAATGCATAATAAAGGCCTAATTAAGGCCAGGTGAATGGAGAGCCTGGCTCGGATTCATTTGCATGGCAAACCAGAGTGGAAGTTAGGAATTTCTAACCCTAAATCAGCTATTTGTCTGGGAATCTCAGGGTAGAGATGCAGGGTTAAGGAGAAAAGACTAAATCTTAGCTTAGGGGCATCTGCCTGGATTCTGTTAACTGGTATATCAAAGTTTTCGCCAAAGAATTCTAGCCTACCCTTAATCATGGATAGTTTTGTAGTCTCCCATACCCTGGCAGATGGACCCCAAAGAGGTGAAGCCCAGAAACTGGTCTCAGGGAGCAATGCCCAGCAAAGACAATGAGAGTGAATCACGAAGTAAAGAACTGAGAAGCCTAAGAGGGAATGAGACGATGGAAGCAACAGAGATGCAACACTCATTTGGGAAGCAGCAGAGTTGTTGTGATGCCCAGGTACAGGCCTACCAAAGAGCAAGTGTGGATGGAGCAGTCTGATGATATCACCAATGGATATCAACATCCCTCCTTTGTCCACAACCTCCCACCTCTGAGGATGACTACCTATGTCAACTTGGACATTCACTAACCCTTGCAGGGTCTCCATTTCCTCCTCTGTAAAATGAAGGTGTTAAGCTAGATCCCGTTCATCTCTTGATCTACAACCCTAAAGTGCTGTCAGCCTGACATTTCTTGGCTCCCCTGCTCAGAAAAGATTTGATCGACTGTGGCACTGCAGAGGTGGGAGATAAGAAAGGAGAGTTGAGACAGGACTCCTGGCTGACTGGTACCAGTGGTGCTTAATGCAGAAAAGGGGATTTCTGTGCAAAATTGTACCAAGTGCTCATGAAATTTTTCAGTTTGGGGTTTTTTCTTTTTATATTTAATATCATTACAAACAAAATCTGCCATATTTTGGAGGAGAAGTAAGGATGAGGGAAGGAACTAGTTTTTATATGTTGGATTTTAATAGCGATTTGAAAATACTTATGTGCCTTAAATGTTTGTCTGTAGTCCTCCTCATAAAGCCTTAACTTTTTTTTTTTAGTTAGGCAATTGGGGTTAAGTGACTTGCCCAGGGTCATACAGCTAGTAAGTGTTAAGTGTCTGAGGCCGGATTTGAACTCAGGTACTCCTGACTCCAGGGCTGGTGCTCTATCCACTGTGCCACCTAGCTGCCCCCAAGCCTTAACTTTTAAAATAAAAAAAGAAAAGAAAAGACTTGATCTGTGGCTTTCACCTCAAATTCCTGATGGGGAAAAATGAGTCTCAGAACACAGATGAGTAAACTTAACTCAGTTAAACTGTTCTGAAATTAATGTTAAAATCGTGGTCATCTGGCGCAAGCATCTTCTCTCCAACCCTATGTCCCAAGTCACTTCAGCATCAGCCTTCATTGTCTCCTCTCTTATTTCAGTCTCTAATGCAGAGATGACCCTTCTCCTCACTAACACCCAGCCTTCTAATTGATACCCCTTCCTATCTCTTCTGGCAGATGACCTTTGGCACCAACCAAACCCTTCCATCTTTAATCTCTTTCTCTTTACTGGTTTCTACAAACAGTACAAAGCCTCCCCCATCCCTAACCTTCATTTGGTTCTCCCATCCCTTCAAAGTATCATCCAATATCTCTCCTCCTTTTCAAAGCCATCTCCTAGAAAAAAGCTGTCTGCATGCATTGACTCTATTTCCTTTTCTGTTACTTCTCACCCACTTGCAGTCCAGCTTCTACCCTCATCATTCAGTTGAAACTTCTCTCTGCAAAGTTACCAACATCTTAATTACAAAACCCAATGATATTTTCTCAGACCTTATCATCCTAGTTCTCTGCAGCATTTGACATTGTTTATCACCATTCCCTCCTAGATACCTGCTCCTCACTGGGTTTTCATAATCTCTCTTTCTCTGTCTCTCTTTCTGTCTTGTTCTGTCTCTCTATCTCTGTCTCTCTCTCTCTCTTCTGCGTCTCTCTGTCTATCTCTGTCTTTGTCTCTCTCTGTCTTTCTTTCTCCTTTCTGTGTGTGTCTGTCAGTGTGTCTGTCTGTGTCTCTGTCCATATCTATCTCTCTGTCTCTCTGACCAGTTCTAATGAGTTTAAATATCATAGCTACCCAGATAAATATATCCAACTCTGGTCTCTCTCCTAAACTTTCCCTATCCCTCTGGTTTTCTATTAGGCATCTCCAACAAGAGTCCTCTCAAACTCAGCATGTTTGAAACAAAACTCATTGACTTTCCCCCAAATTGCCATGCCTCTTCTATAAGTCCCCTACTTCTGGAAAGGGCACCATCTTTCTTCCAGTTGCCCAGAATCACACCCTTGGCTTCATCTCAGCCCTTTTCTTCTCTGCCAAGTTTCTATTCCTACTACACCAGCAGCTACTTCCCTGATCATGAAGCTCTAGTTGGCCCTTCTTGCCTCCCAGAGGAAATACAAACTCCTCTCTTCTGCTGCCCATCTCCAGCCTGCTTTGCCAGGTGTGTTGTATCTCCCTCACTAGTCAGAGAGGCTTCCTTGTTGTGCCCCTTCCACAACATTCCATCTGCTATCTCAGTGGCTGGAGTGTACTCTCCTCCTCCCCTCTGCCTAATGGAATCCTTGTTGTTATTCAGTCATTTCAGTCATGTCTGACTCTTCATGGCCCCATTTGGGGTTTTCTTCCCAAAGGCCCTGGAGTGGTTTGCTATTTCCTTCTCCAGCTCATTTTACACATGAGGAAACTGAGGCCAACAGGGTTGCATGAAGTCACTTAAGTGACTTGAAGTCAAGGGAAATGCCAAGTGTCACCCAGTCTAAGGCCAGATTCGAATTCAGGAACATGAGTCTCCTTGACTCTATGTGCTGCACCACCTAACTGTCCAATGGGATTTCTCCTTCTGAAAGCTGATTCTGAACTGATCCTCCCCCAGTTGTTAGGGTCCTCCCCTCCCTGAACGACCTTGTCTGGACTTTGTATGTGTATTACTTTTCTGTGTGTATGTTGCATCAACACTCCCTCCAAAAATATAAATTCTTTGAGGATAAAGATTGTTTCATTTTTGTCTCTGCATCCCGAGTGGCTGACACAAAGTAGACATTTAATAAATGCTTATTGGTTGAATTATTTCTGTGTAACAAAGTATGAAAGTAAGTCAGTGGCCACAAATTTCCAAAGTCAGCCTTTGTGCAAAGGTGACACAAGGGATATTATCCAGGAAATGTCTTCTCAGAAAAGGAGATGGGGGGTGGGGCGGGGCAGCTAGGTAGCACAGTGGATAAAGCACTGGCCCTGCATGCAGGAGGACCTGAGTTCAAATCCGGCCTTAGACACTTGACACTTAGTAGTTGTGCGACCCTGGGCAAATCACTTAACTTTCATTGCCCTGGAAAAAAGGAAAACAAAAAAAAGGAGATGGGTTGGTCTGGAGGTCAGGGACAAGGACTAGCCAGCCGGCGAGCAGCCCCAGTGCTGCCCTGGTACCCATGGGATGCAAAAATGACGCAGAGAAAGGCCTCTCTCATGTTAGGTGGTTACTATATGGAAGACTGAGGGAGGGACACATGGCCAAGTATCATGAGGAGGAGGTGTGAAGGGCTTGTGATGTGTACCACGGGAGGGAGTGGCCACATCTGAGACATCCCAAGCCCACTGGCATGCCCAAGTATTTATGGCTGGTCTTCCACTAAAGCACAGGAGAACAGGAAGTAGAACAGAGCTTGGAGGCAGATGATCTGAGATCAGAATCCAGCTCTGCTTTGCATGACTTTGGTGACCTCCTGGTGTCTACAATGAAGGGGTTGGACCACATGAAATCCAGGGGCCCTTCCTACATTAAAACCCTATGATCGTATGAAAACCTTACCCTGATGCCTCCTCTTGGTGTAGAGGTAACTTGGAATTGTTCCAGATTGTGTCAGCAAAATAATTCCTGCTATTGGGTGTGGACCCAGCAAAGCAATTCCATGTCTAGTGTACCAACCTGGCAAGATGCAGAAAAGCTCTTCCTCAGAAAGTTAGCCTAATGGGGTTGGTTGAGTTTCTCTTTGAGGCCACAAGAAATCCCTATAATAAATACTACCCAGTAAGGTCAAATTATCATAGAGCTTCAGATGTGAGGGACCTCAGGGACCATCTAGTCCAATACCACCATTTTATAGATAAAAAAACTGAGGTCTCCAGGGATTCAGTGATTTATTTGCAGGTGAGTTGAGAGGGACTTGCTCCAAGTTGTTAGAGGCTGTGTGTGGTCTTTGTCCAGGGAGAGGGCCCCCATACATGAATGTCTAGATCTTTGAAACTTTGCAGTGAGGAGATGATGTCTGTCTGGAGTGCCTTCCCCTTCTAGATCTATGCTCCTATATAGAAATAGCACATTTGCAGGGACTTCCTTTTCTGGCAATGCTTTGGGCCACAAACAGCCTCTCTTTCTGATAGATTGTAACCTCCCTGTGGGGAGAGGATGTGTCCTTATTAATCTCTATTCTCTAGTACCTAGAGCTGTACCCTGCACATTTGTTGTTGTTGAGTTATTTTAGTCATGTCTGACTCCCCATGACCCCATTTGGGTTTTTCTTGGCAAAAATAAGTAGAGCCGTTTACCGTTTGCTTCTCTGGCTCACTTTACAGTTGAGGAACTGAGTCAAACAGGGTTAAGTGGCTTGCCCAGGGTCACACAACTTATACGTGTCTAAAGTTGGATTTGAACTCAGGTTCTCCTGATATCAGGGCCAGTGCCCTATCCACTGTGCCACCTAGCCACCCTCCCTGCACATTACAGGTGTTTAATCCGTGATTTGGAATTGAAGAATTAATAGTAATTAAACCCCTGTGGAGCTCCCCAATTTTTTTTTTGCAGGGCAATGAGGGTTAAGTGACTTGCCCAGGGTCACACAGCTAGTAAGTGTCAAGTGTCTGAGGCCAGATTTGAACTCAGGTACTCCTGAATCCAGGGCCAGTGCTTTACCACTGTGCCATCTAGCTGCCCCCTGAACTCCCCAAATTTGTAGAACTGCAGACATGAATGTTAATCCCAAAGGTTTCTAAGGAAGCACGCCATAATGGAGGTATATTCTTTGTACTAGGCAGCAGACTGTCCAGGGAAACTGTACATCTTTCACTCTTCGTTGCCAACTGCTGAGGCCCCAGGCAAACTGAAGAACCGAGATGACCGAAAACTGATCAACACGGACAAAGAAAAGGTATTTCACCTGCGGCAGCTTTGGTGGGCTCCACATTCCTCCATTCTTTAAAGAGGCAGGAACATTCTTTACCCCTAAACCGAAAAGGGGGGTGGGGATAGGGCAGGTTGTATTCCCAGCCTCAGATTCTCAAAGGCGGCTTTGTTCCCCAAGTGGTAACTAACTGGAGCATTGCACCTCGATTCTAGTGTAAACACAGTTAATTCTCTTGGCTCCACATCAGAACCTTTGTCCAAATAATCCTCCTGGGCCAGGGCCCCAAGGTGGTGCTTGGGAAGGTCACAGGTCAGAAGGTTTCAATGTCCTTCCTCCAGTGCTGGGAGTAATTCGTACTTGTCACCAAATCCCTCCTGGATGATGTAGGGCCACCGCTGCACTACACCGGACCGCCGCTCCTGCCCTTGGCTGGACCCACAATCATTTCGTTCTGCGGAGAGTTCCCAGTTATCATTTTGTCATTTTCCTAGAACCACTTGTTTTGTTTCGTTGGGATGTTGATACTTGTTAATGGATAGTTGTTCCCATTAGGGAATATTTATCAAGGCAAGGAAGTTTTGAAAATGAAAACATTTGCATTCAGACAACAACAGAGGTCTAAGTTATCACAAAACTTTCTGTATGGATCACATTGTAGAGAAGAGGAAAGAAGATTGCATAATGAGAATGGTATGGGCATGGTCTAATGGGAATGGTGTAGACCAGTAGTAATGGGGATGGTATAGACCTGTAATAATGGGGACAGTGTAGACCTGTAATAATGGGGACAGTGTAGACCTGTAATAATGGGGACGTTGTAGACCTGTGCTAATGGGGAAGGGGACAGAAATGGCTGACTCACACAGCTCCATTTCCTTCAGAGGCTAGGGCTAGAAAGAGGCAGAGCCAGAGGATCCCTAGGCCTTCTTAGATGGCTCCCCAAATCCTCAGGTCCTGGGCATGCCTGTTAGCAAGCGGATGAGGCCATAGCTTGGAGAGCCAGAAAGGCCCTTTGAGATGTAGAAACTGAGGCCCAGGCACCTGAGCCTCGTGCCTTCCCTCCTGGGGAGAGAAGTACCCACCAGTCTTAGCTGCTCCACTCACTAAGATGGGAAGCAGACCGGCTCCTCTCCCCGCACGGGGCATGAACCTTGGCCTCATTTTCTCCCCCTGTCAAATGAAAAGATTGGTCTAGGTTGGCCTGGGGGCCCTTTGTGGCTCTCAAACTATGAACCCATGATCTAATTTATTTTCCAGCTACTTTTAAATTTACGTCAACAAGCATTTATTGAGCACCTTCTACATGCAGGTCCTGTGCTAAGTGCCTGGGGGGTGGGTAGGGTGGGGTACAAAGAAAGACAAAAACCAGTCCCTGCTCTCCAGGGGAATAGTTGGAGGAGGCAACATGCAAGACTGTGTGTACAGTAGGTTATAGTCAGGCTAAATTGAAGCCAAAGGAGCAGAGGGAAGGCTGCAGAATTCAGGGGACTGGGGAAGGTGGGGTTTGAGCTGGGACTTGGAAGAAGCCGGGGGATGGGGGGCGCCCAGGGACAAAAGAAGAATTACTTGTGAACGTCTCTGTGTGTGTGTGTGTGTGTGTGTGTGTGTGTGTGTGTGTGTGTGTGTGTTCTTTTTCGTCTCTGCCTTCAGACACTTTTCCAGCCGCAGACAAACATTTATGAAAGCCTGGCCAAGGACTGTGTGGCAAATGGCTGCTGTGTGAACCTCTTCCTCTTCCCCAATCAGTACGTGGATGTAGCCTCGATGGGCCTGGTGATCCTGCAGACAGGAGGCACGCTGTATAAATACAACAATTTCCAGGTAGTCAACCCAACGTCAACCAGATGGTTCCAAGGGCCACATCTGCGTCCTCTCATAGGTTTGCAAGCTCTGCCCTCTTGTGGACAGAACACAAACCTGAGGTGGAGACCAAGCCAGAAACACACAGACAGGTTCCCAGAGCCCTCTACTCCAGAGAGGACAATGAGGCCCAGAGAGGTCAAGGGAGTGGTCTGGAATCGCACAGGAGATAAGCAGCACAACTGGATTTCAGAACTAAGTCCTCTGACTCCAGGGCCAGTGCCCAGACCCTGGAATATTGGGCACACGTTGTGTCCTTTTGGCCACAGAGTTTGTCAAAACCAGCTTCCTGACGTTGCAAATAGTGAGAGAGAGAGACAGAGACAGAGATGGAAACAGAGACAGAGAAAAACAGACAGACAGAGAGGTCAAGCAGCATCAGAGACCCTGAATTTGAATTTTGCATCATCGCTCTCTCTGGCCCCAGGAAAACCACTCTATCTCTGTCTCAGTTTCCTCATCTGTAAAATCAGGGCATTGGACTGACTTATTCGAAGTCCTTCAGATCTCTCAATGCACATGACTCATCCAAAGTCTCACAAGTAGTAGGGAAAGGGCAGAGGCAGGACTGACCTCAGGTCCTCCGACCACAAACCCACTGGCTAAAATATGAACGTTGGCTTTAGTGAGGTAACTATTAGTTATCTAATTTTGATTTCACAACCGATACTTTGGGCGATAGAAAAGCCCATGTCCTAATGTACCTGCGATTTCATTGATGGGGATATTTGCTCCAAACATAGAGATCACCATTCACACCTGGACGCGCTCACGGCCTTTAAGGCTGAAGGACACTTGGCCGAGTCCTCCCATTGGTTCACCATAGTTTGCCACAGCACCCGTCCCAAGGTCCTGGAGGCCTTCCTTCATTTCTCTTGATACCATGAGGGCATCAACAGAACCCTCTGGCCATCCATGCATACTCCCCTGCCCTTACTACATGATCAGCCCATCTTCTTTTCCTATCCCACATTTTCCTGATGACATCTATTTTTTGACATCTTATACTTCTGTTTTTTAAACTCTTTTGGGTTTAGTTGAGAATGGGGAGGCAGCTAGGTGGTGCAGTGGATAAAGCACTGGCCCTGGATTCAGGAGGACCTGAGTTCAAATCCAGCCTCAGACATTTGATACTTACTAGCTGTGTGACCCTGGGCAAGTCACTTAACATTCATTGTCCCACCCAAAAAAAAAAAAAAAAAGAATGAGGGGGCTTGACTAGATGGCTTCTGAGGTCCCTTTCACGTCTAACTCTATGATTCTATTCGATACCTACTGTATACAAGGTCCTATGCTAAATACTAGAGAGAAAAAGATATAACAAGAAGCATTCCCTGCCTTTTAAGGAGCTTGGGTTTTCAGCACCAAGCCTCAGTTTCCTTCTCTGTAAAATAAGGTGATTGGACCAGACGACCTCGAACAGTACAAACATTCTAAGATCTGTGGAAGTTAATTGTTTCGTCTCTTAGTTTCTCCACCTGCAAGATGGGAATCATGGCCCCCATTCTGACCCCTCCCTCCCTGGAGTAGTGTAACCTCCATGTGTTTCTGGTGGGGTCTCTTTTCTTGTGCATTTCCTACCCTTGGGTGGACACTGACGGGCAGAATGCTCTTTTCAGAAGCACTTGGACAGCCAGGCGTTTTTAAACGACCTCAGGAATGACGTCCAGAAAATGACAGGATTCGATGCTATCATGAGGGTGCGCACCAGCACAGGTAAACGTGGGAATCCCAAATGGGGGGGGGGGCGGGGTCCATCGGCCTGATCTCTGAGCCTCCCTAATTGCAGGGAGAGTCCCAGATCATCTGAGTACATGGGGTCCCTGTAGGGAGCATGTGGCCGACCTGCTCTGGCTTCCCCTTTGTCCCCTGTGAATGAACAGAGTTGGATGAAGTGACCTTGGAATCCGTGATCTCATTTGGCAGAATCGATTCCATGCAACCGAGGCTGACTGAGTCCTCTGCAGTGACGGCAGAGTCTCTCTGACACAAGAATGAGGGAAGGAGCTGTCAGAAAAGACACATTTTGTTTCCTCTCCTTCCTAAAGTTAACTTAAAGATGTCTTTATCATGGCATTTAAAGCTCAAGAGGATCTCACCAGTGTGCAGTAATGGACTTAGAGTCAGGAAGACCTGGGTTCAAATCCCTGCTCAAACACTTACCAGCTGTGTGACCCTGGGCAAGGCAAGGAACCTCTGTCGACCTCAGTTTTCTTGCCTGGAAAATGGGGATAATAATAGCACCAAATCCCAGAGTTGGTGTGAGGATGACACAAGATAATATTTGTCAAGTGCTTTGCCAGCCTTAAAGCACTCTAGACATGCTGGCTATTATTAGATAATAATAAAAACAATAATAATAAGACAAAAAGGAATAAGAAATAGATTTGAACTAACAAGTAATGAGCTCTAGAAAGAAGAGTCTTCAGAGTTATGGTCTTTGGTGATTCAACTGCTATATGTCTGTTATGCCTCAGTTTTCCCATCTGTGAAATGAGGGAGTTGGGCTCTGTGTCCTCTAAGGTCCCTTCTAACAGTAAATCTATGTTCCTATGATGCTAGGCCAACCCCCCTCTTTGGGCAAATGAGGAAATTCCCCTCTCCAGGGGGTGGAAATGGTGTGCCACGATTGCCGAGTTAACAAGCCGCAGAGGCAAGATGCTAAGGCATGGACTCCCTCTCCAAATCTGTCTCTCCACTACACACGGAATCTGCTTTTTGTTGTTGTTGTTGGGGCAGTGAGGGTTAAGTGACTTGTCCAGGGTCACACAGCTAGTAAGTGTCAAGTGTCTGAGGTCAGATTTGAACTCAGGTCCTCCCAAATCCAGGGCCAGTGCTTTGTCCACTGCACCACCTAGCTGCCCCTGGAATCTGCTTTTAAAGGAGAAATGGTCCCCTGGATTGCAAAGTGTATTACGTTCCTTATTGCCTGGAAATAAGTATTCTGACAGTGGAGCCAGTGGAGGAAGGAAGGTAGAGAGGGCTGGCTGTGGTGACCCCCGTCATCATGGCTGGTGCTACTGATGACCTTCAGCCTTCTCAGAATGTTCCCTGTGTGTGATCGGGTCCTAGAAGAACAGGAGCATCCCCTCTGTGGGGGGATATAATGGGACAATAGAGCAAGTGATCAAGACCCATACATTTCACTATCCCTTCCATTAGTGCAGCTTGCCACCCATCCAACTCTGCGATTCTCATTCATGTTCTTTCAGTCAGTCAGTCAACAAGCATTTCTTAAGCACCTACTATGTGCCTGAGCATCAAAGACAAAAATGAGCCAGTCCCTGCCCTTCAGGGGCTTGGATTCCATAGAGGGCAATGCCCGTCTCTGGGTCCATCTATAGAGACTCCACCCGAGGTGCTGGAGGCTCATAGGGCAGATAAAAACATGGGAAAGCCAGGGAGCGCAGTGCCCTCAGCCAAGAATTCCCGCTTTCTGATTTCAGGTTTCAGAGCCACCGACTTCTTTGGTGCTATTTACATGAACAATACCACAGATGTAGAGATGGCGGCTGTGGACTGTGACAAAGCCGTGACGGTGGAGTTCAAGCACGATGACAAACTGAACGAAGACAGTGGCGCCCTCATTCAGGTGAGAGGCTGGCTTTGTGACCCACCTCCCTCCGCCCCTCACTGCCTGTTGGAGCTTGGACAAGTCACTTCAGTTTCCTTACCTGTAAAATGGAGAGGGGGAGGAGGAATTTGGATTAGACGGCCCCTGAAATCCTTTCCATCTCTAGAGGATATCTTGGGCTTTGTGGTGGAGGGCACCCGTCACGAGCAGCGGGGACAGAGAAGTGAGGACATTGCTGAACTTAGATCCCACTTCTTCAAGGAAGAATTTGAATCTGTTTCTCTGGAGGCAATGAATGTCATTCCAATCAGAAGGCCTGTTCTCGGGGATCCCCACAAACACACTTCCCCTTAGCCCTGTTGGATGCTTTCAGACAATTTGCAGCAATGTGGTCAAACAGAGCCCTCTTCCATGGAGCAGCTATTCCACTGCTTAGAATCAGGTTCCATGTTCCCCCCAAATTATTCAATGGCTTCCGGGGGCTTCTGCCATCAGGGTTCTGATGTGAGCTGGATTTAGGGTCAAATTGATTGTGAGTCATCCCAAAAGACTATTAACCCCTTTTTGCCTCCTACATCAGGTTCTAGGTAAAACTTCATCACTGGGGAAGGGTGGGTTTGGGGGAGCTTTTTGCCGCCCTAGTTTCCCTTCTGCATCTCTCACTGGCTTCCTAGTTTGCCTTGTGTTCCAGTTCCTAGACACCCCCAATCCTTGTGGACCTCATGCTCCCCTCTTTCTGGACAAGTTCATTAGGCCAACCCTTGGTCCATCACCAATACCCCCAGCGACTATAGAGAATAATTAAGCCTTAACTATTTTTCTTCATTACAAGGGAATGCAATTCAATTCATTGAGTCTTCATTGAGTACCTACTTTGCACTAGGCAATGAAAATATGAAAACAAAGCTGAAAAAGACCCCGTCCTCCGGAGCGACCTCTCTCCTGGGGAATATTTCTTCTGGGGCTCACTGGCAGCTAGGGGGCAAGTGGACAGAGTGCCAGGTCTGGAGTCAGAAAAACTCATCTTCGTGAATTCAAATCTTGCCTCAGACACTTACTAGTTGTATGACCCTGGGCAAGTCACTTCACCCTTTTTGCCTCAGTTTCCTCATCTGTAAAATGATCTGAAGAAGGAAATGGCAAACCACTGCAGTATCTTTGCCAAGAAAACTCCAAATGGGGTCACAAAGAGTGAGACATAGCTGAAAAATGACTAAACAACAAAAAGGTTCACTGAATAAAAGGATGAGAAGGAGGAGGAGAAAGAAGAGGGTGGAGGAAAAAGGCAGGGGTAGGTAGTGATAACCAGAAATGACTATAATGGAAGAACAAAAGGTATCAACAACAAACTACAAAAAAACAATAGAATAGGGGCAGCTAGGTGGCGAAGTGGATAGAGCACCGGCCCTGGAGTCAGGAGGACCTGAGTTCAAATCGGACCTCAAACACTTAACACTTACTAGCTGTGTGACCCTGGGCAAGTCACTTAACCCCAATTGCCTCACTAAAAAAAAACAAAAACAAAAAAACAATAGAATGTAAACTCTTTGTGGTCAGGGACAGGTCTTTGTAACTCCAACAAGGACTATTATTAAACAATAATAACTATTTTTTATTAATTACTAAAATCAATATTATTAATCCTTATTATTTTGTTGCTTATTCATTAATAATTCATTGATATTTATTATTAGTTGGTGATTGTTAATCTATTTTTAATTAATAATGTTCTTGATGGTCATGATAAACCCCGTTTGTTTTTAGAAAAAGGAGGCTTCATGCTTCTGGGTAAGCTCCCCGAGTTCAGTCTGTTGTCGCTTGGTCTTTACACTCACGGGATCAGAGCTTTAAGGTTGGAAGGGGCCTCAGAGGTCATTAAGTCCAGTCTCTTCATTTTACAGAGGAGCAAAGTGAGGCCCAGCGAGATTGTTCTCTCTGCTTCCCACTGGGCCTTACGTGTATACAGTGGGTATTTAATAGATGTTTGCTGAATTGAACTGGATTCTGGTCTGAAATGCATCCTGTAATACTTTCCATGGGGCTCCTTCAGGTGACCCGCCCATTTCCAAAAACTGGAGCTGCAGAAGGGAAAGTTTCATTCTGTAGGAAGATGGGGCCTATTATTGACATTCCCTGAACTCTCTGATTTATCTGGTGTGGACCACGCCAAATCAAAAGCAGCAGTCTTTAAATGGATCCTTATTCACCATGTGGGTTCTGTTCCCTGGGCGGCTGCATCCATTTCTGGGGTTACAGCCAGGCTGAAATTGGGTTTTATGTTGTGATCAAAAACAGGACCCAGAAAGATTGACTGCAAATAGTTTCCAGACCCCACCTGGCCCAAGTCGGGCAGGAGAGGGAATGGACTGCATCAGAACTCTGGCAATGTCTGAATTAGGAGTGTTTGAAGGGAATTGTCCAGTCATGATGGGCCTGTTGGTTCAGGCCCAAGCCTGAATGTATTCATTCATTCAATAAGCGAGTATTAAGTGGCTGCCTTGTGCCAGGCACGTGGGCGTCAAAGACAAGGCTGAAATGGTCCCAGATCCTATAGAGCTTAGATTCTACTGGTAATTTACTGTCTTTAAAAAGAAAAAAAAGTTGTATTGATATTGGTTTTGGATCACCTGTGTTCCCCACTCTCCAGCTCCCCTCTCTCCTGGGAGAAAAGGTTTTACTAAATTTATACATATGTCACTGGCTTTTAAGGCCCAGCTCTGGCTTCTCTCTATTCCCAGGGTGTTTTCTTCCCCAAAGCTCCTTGCTGCTTTGGAAGGGTAGACTCTGGGAACACAGAATACAGTAGGCGCTTAATTAAGTGCTCATTGATTGCCTAACTGGTGCCAAGTCTTTTTCCTAAACCTGGATCTCTGATATGAACTACAAAAATTGTCATCTGTGGATTTTTCATAGGATGACAGCCTCAGGGAATAAGGGTATGGGAAGGGAATAAGCATTTATGTGGCACCTTCTGTATGCCAGTCATAGTACTTGGCGCTTTTTAGAAATATGACTCCTTTGACACAGTAGCCGAAGGATTTATGTCAGGGGAGTTAATTCAGCTAAATTCTTTTCTACCATTTATTAAATGCCTTCTATGTGGGTGATACTGGGGCCGTTGTTCAGTCACGCCTGACTCATCACGACCCCATTTGGGGCTTTCTTGGCAAAGATACTGGAGTGACTTGCAGCTCACTTTGCAGATGAGGACACTGAGGCAAGCAGGGTGAAGTGATTTGCCCAGCGTCACTCAGCGTGTCTCAGACTGAATTTGAACTCAAGATGAGTCTTCTTAAGTCCAAGCCTGGCAGTCTATCCACTACACCACCTTGCCGGCCCAATGCTGGGGTTACGCCGGATTACAAAGACTAAAAAGAAAACAGTCCCTACCCCTCAAGGGATGTACATTTTGTGAGGGTGTACAACTAGTGCTTTAACAACCAGCACGCAGGAGGGGGAAGATTGTGCACAACACATTTTTAGGTTCAATTTGCATGTTAACATTTTCCCTGTCACTTTCTTAAGGCTAGATAATCAACAGAATGATAACTCAAGTCCTGATTTGAAATGGTTACACATTTCAGAGCCACAAATGTTCACACTGAAAATTTAACCATCAGCTTTTGTGATCCTATACAAGTCACCTCCCCACAACCTTCTAACAACATGGAAACATGCAAGAAATCATTTGAGGTGGGAGACCATACTAAGGGGATTGGGGAAGGCTTGTTGTAGGCCTCGGAGGAAGATGGGATTTCTAAGAGGAAGTGAGGAAGGTGTGCACCCCATGATGTGAAACCAGCAAAGCTTCATGGAAAGTAAAGAACTGGCTGATTGTTCTCTCCTTGTTTCACTGAGTTCTGAATGATGCCAAGCAGCCCAAGCTGTACGTGGGCATACTATGGAGGGGACTGGAAAAGAACTGAATAACCTTTACTAAGCACTTAGTGTGTGCCTCGTACTGCCAAAGCACTAAGAGTACAGATGGAAAAGTGAGGTGTCCCTCCATGTCAGGGAGCTTACATTCTAATTAAGAGAGGCAATGCCATGCTTGCAATGTGCACGGTCGGCACCTAATAAAGGCTGAGTGAGTGAGTGAGTGAGTGAGTGAGTGAGTGAGTGAGTGAGTGAGTGAGTGAGTGAGTGAGTGAGTGAGTGAGTGTGAGTGTGAGTGTGAGAGTGAGTGAGTGAGTGAGTGAGTGAGTGAGTGAGTGAGTGAGTGAGTGAGTGAGTGAGTGAGTGAACGTTAGACCCTCCCTAAGCTTGTGGCTTCCCCTTGGCTTGTAGTGTGCTGTGCTTTACACAACCATCCATGGCCAGAGAAGGCTGAGAATCCACAACATTAGCCTGAACTGCAGCAGCCAGCTGGCAGACCTCTACAAGAGCTGTGAGACAGACGCCCTCATCAACTTCTTTGCCAAATCAGGTAAAGCCCTTTCCCAGGGGGCCCCTACGCAGGTGGGGGCTCAGGAGGGAGTTGATTGATTGAAAGAAACTCTTTTTCCTAGATGACTGCACCAGGGTGAATGTGTTCTAAAGGTAAAAGTAAGGGACCAGCCTAGGTCAGTGGAGACAATGAGGAGGCAGCTGGATCTGTCCCTCCATAATCCCAGGCACCAGCTGCCCCTCAGGGAGCCTTTGGGGCACAGGGTCCCCTCTTTCTCTCCCATTGTCTGATGGGGATTTTCCTTCCCCAGTCTCCTGGTGTCTTAGATTGCCCGGCCATGTTTCTTCATGAAAAAAAGAAGTCTTTGAAAGGGTAGCCCAAGTGTAAAAGGGCACAGAGGCCACTGGGCTTGAAATTAGGAAAACCTAGGTTCAAATCCCCTGCAGACACTTACCAGTTGTAAAATCCTGGGAAAATAACGGTTTCATTTTCTTCAATTGTAAAATGAGGGCATTAGACTCAGCCGTCTCTACGTGGCCTTCCACCTCTAAAATCTATGATCCTTTGAACTGGTAGGAGTCCCTGCTTCTACAGCAGGCCTAGTAGATAGGAAGCTAGCCCTAGAGTCAGGAAGAGCTGAGTTCAAATCCAGATTCAGGTACTTATGAGCTGTGTGACTCTGGGCAAGTCACTTAACATCGTCTGCCTCAGAGTCCTCAGCTATGAGGTAAGGATGATAGCACCCACCTCCCATGGTTGTTTGAGGATATCTGGAAAGCATTTAGCACAGGGCCCAATAAATGCTTGTGTCCTTCCTTGTTCTCCGTCTCCATCTCTATCTCTCACACGTCCCCTAGGCCCTTCTTCACTTTCCACCCCAGAATGCCCATCCCTGAAATCTCCTCCCAACCTCTCCCATTCCTCTTTTCACCCCTTTTCCTTAAGAGAGGGGAACCACTCCCAGGAACTTAGAACTGGAACCCCGTAAGCAGACAAAGAAGAGGAAAAATGCACAATTGGTCTCTTGGGTTCAGGGATAACGGACCGCTGGTCATCTTACCTGGAACCGGGTGACCTCAACCTCAATGCTTTGGGGTGTTTTCCCTAAGTCCTGTGTCCTTTGCCTTGTTCTGCTCGTAGCTTTCACAGCGGTTCTCACACAGCCCTTGAAGACGGTCCGGGACATTCTGGTGCATCAGACCGCTCACATGTTGGCGTGCTACCGCAAGAACTGCGCTAGTCCCTCTGCTGTCAGCCAGGTGAGTGGGACCCTGCCCACTCTGGATTCAGAGGAGCCATTCCCTAAAGATGGAGAGGGAAGGTTTCAGTGTTCCAGACTTAACTTGAGGGTTTATAGCAAGTCTTGATGCACAGTTTCATGAAATGTATGAGCCACCAGGCGGTGCTATCGAGGAAGACCGGCCGAGCTGTCGATCATCCCCTTAGCCCAAGAAACTGGGCTTGCCCACGGGGCCTGCTCTGTGGTCCAGGCTGCCAAGCAAATCGCTCTCCCTCCTCCCTCCTCCCTCCATGCCTCCCCCACACCCCAGCCCACCTTGGCAGGGAGGGGCCTGGTTTCCCTGTCAAACCCAGAGTGCCCTGCTTTCTCAGGAAGGAAGAAAGGGCACTTTTCTGACCTTGTTCATCCACTCCTAGGAGTATCTCGACCACAAATCCGTTACCAAGCATGTAAACTCCAACTCCTCCCTCCGGACTTTGTTCCAACAGCTCCACCCCCCCAGCTCCCACATCTGAACCAGAAAATCTCTTCTCTCCAGAGAGGGGAATCCATGCCCCCTAGGCAGCTAGGTGGGACAGCAAACATAGCTGGGCCTGGTGTCAGGAAGACCTGAGTTCAAATCTGATCTCAGACAGTTACTAGCTGTGTGATCCTGGGCAAGCCCCTTAACTTCTGTCTGCTTCCTCACCTGTAAATGGGGATGATAATAATAGCACCTATCTCCCAGGGTTGTTGTGAGGATTAAGTGAGATTAAATTGTAAAGCACTTAGCAAGGTGCCTGGCACATAGTAGGTACTTAATAAATGTTTCCTTCCTTCTATCCTAATATCTTTAGATCTGTATACTAGGCAAAATACAACAGTTTGGGTTCCTGTTGGCCAAAATTTTCATCACCAATTAAGATCTATAGAAACAAAAGCCTGCATTTTGGACTGTGCATAATGCCTCCCAAACCCAGGGGGAAGCAGGGAGTCTGGAATGAATAGGGGGTGGGGAGGACACAGTGTGTCACCATCTCCTTCTACTCAAGTAGCCGTGCCAATCTCACCCAGCACACAGATGGTCCATTTCTGTTATTGCTGTTCAGCCATTTCAGTGGTGTGTGTCTGACTCTTCTTGACTCCATCGGGGGTTTTCTGTGCCATTTCCTTCTCCAGCTCCTTTTACAGGTGAGGAGACTGAGGCAAACAGGGTTAAGCAACTTGTTCAGACTCACGCAGCTAGTAAGTGTCTGAGACTGGATGTGAACTGGGGTCTTCCTGACTCCAGGCCCCATGTTCCACCTACTACACCACCTGGCTGCCCCTTCCCAGATCAGAAAGACCATCAAGCAATCCCCTTCTCTTTTCAGCTCATCCTGCCTGATGCCATGAAGGTGTTCCCGGTGTACATGAACAGTCTGCTAAAAAATTGTGTGCTCCTGAGCAGACCAGAGATCTCAATGGACGAACGAGCCTATCAGAGGCAGCTGGTCATGTCGATGGGCGTTGCAGACACGCAGCTCTTTTTCTACCCACAGCTTATACCCATAGTGAGTATGCAGTATCAGCAGAAGGGAAGGAGATAGGCTGTTCTTTCCATAGACCATTTCAGTCAGAGGCATCAAAATAAGGAAGCTGTGGTCACGAATGCCTTCCAGACATGTTTTGGGATTGCGAGGAGAGAGACGTGTTCACCTGTGCATGAAGAAGATGTGTTCACAAAAGTTGGGAGAGGGGAGATGAGGAGAGAGGGTGGTGGGGAATTTTCCTGAATAATTCCATATGGTTCCTACAATCTCTTTCACCAGATTGGAACTCTTCAACGAATTAAGTACTTAAGCACTCGGGCTAATTGAACAAACATTCTGTAGGCGCCCACTCTGTGCTAGACATACTTTTCTGTAATACAGATTAAACTTGACTTGGGATAAGTATAATTAAATAAAACCATAGTAAGGCCCTAAAGGAAGATTCAGTCTGGAGGACTGGCCTAGGTGAGTTCAACTGAGAATGATTGAAGGATGGATTCATCTTTGATCCTGAAATTTTTCATTTGGAAACTTGGATCATCAGGAGTTTGAACCTCAAGCATCCAGGGCCAACGCCAGCCATCCTGGTGTCTATGTTGCCACTGGACCCAGCTGGCTCTGGAGGAGAGACTGAGGCTGGTGACTTTGCACAGCCCTCCCTCCCTTAAATCCAATTCACTGCAAGTCATGGCATCACCCCCATGTCATGGTCCTCTTTGAGAAGGAAGGCCAAACAACAACATCTAGCCTTTGCTTGGATACTTTCAGCGGTGGGTGAGCTCACTATTTCACGAAGGCGTAAAGCTAGTTATGCCCAAATAACGTTTAGATCATTAGCCCTCCAAGTACGTCCCAGGGTTCCCCTGGGGGTCCCTGAGGCCCTTTCAGGGGGTTCCCAAGGTTAAAAATGACTCTCACAATAACACTAAGACATTTACTACAGCAAATGTAGATGGGTATGACCCACATAAACAAAAGCTCTTTGGGGGAGGGGCCTCAGTAATTTTAAGAGCACAAGGTGGGGGGACCTGAGTTCAAAAAGTCTGAGGAGTTTGGGTCGAGGTCTGCTTTGATCTCCACAGCATACAATGGATGTCAAGAGTGATGCTCTGCCAGCTGCCATCCGCTGCTCGGAAGAGCGTCTCTCGGAGGGAGGAGTCTTCTTACTGGCTAACGGGCTCAGGATGTTCCTCTGGCTGGGAGTGAGCACACCCCCGGAGCTGATTCAAGGGATATTTAACGTGCCCTCCTTTACACACATCAACACCGATGTTGTGAGTCTCATTTTTCCTTTTGGGGTATGCTATGGAGGAGTGGGGAGAGGGTGGAAGCTAGATTCATAATAAAACCCTTTATTTTTCTCTTTTTAACTTCCATCTATGAGTTACAGAAAGCAAAAGCCAACAACAACCCTAGCTCTGCATAAGAAATAGATTATAATATTTAGGCCAAGGCTGAGGGAGGGAGTGTGGGGACACCAACTCCCACTCCTTCATCGACTCTGACCTTGTTGAGGTGAGGTGGGGTGGGGTAGGGTGGGGGTAGAAGTGGGAGCAAAAAGGCTGAATTGGGTAAAGAGCTGGCCTCAGAGTCAGTAGGACCTGGGTTCAAGTTCTGAGCCCAGACCACACTAGCTGTATGGCCCTTCTAGGTGCCCTAGGACACTCTCAATGACTGTAAGTTTTAGAGCAATTGTACATCTGTTTTAGTAGAGAGAGAACCCCCCCCAGCTCCCCTACCCCCCATGAAATCATTGATCAGGTTCCATCTCACCCATGCTATCATTGATTCTTTGGCTAATAGCCTCTTCAGATGCTTTACTGTGATTGATGTCAAGTTGGCACACCAACCTCTCCAGGCAAAGGGAAGGTTCTACAGGTCATACCAAGGTGCAAAGGCAAAGGATAGTCCCCTAGGATTAACTGTAGGCACCAGAGGAGTTTGGCTACATACAGGGAGGCATCACCAGCAGGTTGGCCACTAACTCCAGGGGATGGATTTTTCAGCCTCTGTGGCTCACAAGAGGCATGATGGGATTGTGAAGTATCTTGGTGGGGAGAGTGCTGCCCCTGGGAAATCACTGCCTCTTGAAGGATTAAGCCAAGCTGGAATGAGAGTCGGACAGCACCATCGTTTAGATTATAGCAAGCCATCAAGGAGTCTCTTCTTGTTTGTAGTTTCAGGGAGTACTCAATGGTCTTCTTCCTCAACAACTGTGCAACAGGAGATTATAGTGCGTCACATCTTCATATCCCAAATAATGTGTCGGGGCACACAGTTGTCTTCTTGTATCAGAAAAACAAAATTAGTGGGGGCAGCTAGGTGGCGCAGTGGATAAAGTACTGGCCTTGGATTCAGGAGGACCTGAGTTCAAATCCAGCCTCAGACACTTGATACTTAACTAGCTGTGTGACCCTGGGCAAGTCACTTAACCCTCATTGCCCTGCAAAAAAAAAAGAAAAGAAAAGAAAAAAAATTATTCTAGAGAAGAGAGGGCCTGGGTCTGTAGATAGGCGTCAAGAGGTGCTTTTTCCTTTGACCTGACCATCCCTGCAGGGCATTCTGGTGAGCTGCTGCACAGTACAAGTTATGGTGATGGATATGACCTTGAACTGTCTGCTTCCAGGCACAAGCCCCCAAAGGTGGACTGAATCCCCCACACATGGAGACATTTAGGGCTGAGTCCTCATTTGCATGGGGATCAACTTTAATACCGTGACTTCCAAATGTGAGGCCCAATTATGGATCAGTTGGCATGGACAACATGCAATTCACACAGTCCCAGAGGTGGCCACAGCAGCAAAATTCACCCATCTGCCTATTTAATTCACGAACCCTCTTCAGTGTTCAGTGTTCTACCCATGCAGGGTGACATCAAGGCAGGCCATCTTGTCCTGTGAGATTCTCCTCTATGTCCTCCCATAAATCCATCCTGAAGACCTTCCTCCAGGTCTCCTAAACTTTCTTTGAGTACCAGCTGTGCCACATGGCCCACCCATCCAGTGGTCTTTCTCCTCACTCTGCATAAGACCTTCTCCTCCTAATGATGCATTTCCTGAACAATACCCTTCCCACTGGATTTTGTCCACTTCATGATGGGCAATCTTGTAATCCCCTGGGCCCAGGATGGAGCTCTCCACTGTCTTGGAATCATCTGCTATTTTTATCCTATGGAGAGTGTGGCTCCCCTTCTCACCAGAAGAACCCCAGCCTTTTCACTGTAATAATGTGAAATCTCTCTGAATAATAATTAGTGGTAAACAGCTTACCAGTGTAGTGGAGTAAAAGAATGCTAGATCAGGAGTCAAAAGGTCTGCATTCAAATCTCAGTTCAGTCACCATATACATGACCTTGAGCAACTCCCTTAATTTCTTAGGCCCTCAGTTTTCTTATTTGTAAAATGAGAATCAGGCTAGATATATCTCTAAAGTCCCTTTCAGATTTACTCATGTGGACAGATGATAAAATTGGGAAACCTTAAGAGCACATTTTTAACCATAAGAAAAGGAAAGATCGTTGAAGAGGCAACTATCTCCCACTAATGAAACTGAGACAAAAAAAAACCCAAAAACTCAAAATGTAACATGGGAATGTAAATGAACCTAAGAAATATTTTTATCCTATTTAAGGAAGAGATAATATAATCCTTCCATTATTCTACAAGCATTTACCCATTACCTACTATAAAGTAGGTGTTGGGAACAGGAAGCCCAAAAAAAAAAAAACCCCAACCCTAAAATAAATTAGTCCCTACCCTCAAATAATTTCTGTTCTATTGAGGCAACCACAGGTCCGTAGATAAACAAATACAAAGTCAGTTTGTGGGGTGTAACAAATCAGGTTGGACCTCCTATAGAAAGTGGCACTTGAACAGAGTCTTAAAGGAAGCTCTGCTCATTATATTTAGGGATATCTGACATGGGTGAAAACTAAAGTCTGTCGATTGTCCAGAAGTCAGTAAATGAAATGGGCTGGAGTTGGCACTTCGGTTCACAATGCATGGGTGGCTACCAACCTCAGAGGGACTTTGAAATAGGATGCCCGAATCTGAGCTGGAAGGGACCCCAGGGGTCCCAGCTAGTCCTTCCCATTCAGACCAGAATCCCCCTCCACAACATGCCGGCCAGTGGGCATCCAGTCAGAAGATAGATGTGCACGAAGCATGGCTACTTTACAGTATTTTCAGATAAAAGCCCATCTTCAAGGTACATCAGCACAAAGTGGGAAGGAATGCTAACACCCACCTTTCTTACAAATGATTTTTTTTTTTAAGGGCAACGGGGGTTAAGTGACTTGCCCAGGGTCACATAGCTAGTAAGTGTCAAGTGTCTGAGGCCAGATTTGAACTCAGGTACTCCTGAATCCAGGGCCGGTGCTTTATCCACTGCGCCACCTAGCCGCCCCCACAAATGATTTCTTAAAACAACATTGGCCGGTTTAGTGTGTGAATTGCAGTCCTGGCGTTCGTGTTAAACATTCCCAGATCACTCCTCCCTCATGTTTTATGGAAGATGTCTGTGTTCTTGGCATCCGGGTCAATTTTAGGCCGCAGTTCTGAGTGTTAAGGGCATGCATGGGGATGGATTACAGCTCCACAGGCCACTAACCGGGCCCAAGGACACTCTGGGGCTAATCGAGCTGAAAAACTCAGTCTCACCAAGTTTGTTATGAAGATGTAACAGTGGTCACTGAATCGAAGTTGTCACTTCTAGAAATGCAGCTATGCCACCACTATCTTAATCCCCACAACTGTGAAAGAAATCATGGATCCACTAAAGGGGAATAAAACACCTTTCTCCCAGCGACAGAACTTTGGGTTTTGTCCCCCTAGAAAAGAATGAATCAGTCGATGAATAAGCCTTTATTAAGCAGTTAGTCTGTGCCAAGCATGGTGCTAAGTGTTGGAGATACAGAGTCATTGACCTCAAGCAGCTCACATTCCAATGAGGGATACCACACACAGGGAAGACTTTAAGAGTGAATTGCCCCCCAAAAGATCCTTAGAATAAAACATGGTACCCTTGTGTCAATTCCACTATGTACCCTTGTCACAGTGCCAGTGGAGGATTCTGTTTGCCTGATACAAAGAGCAATCACTGTTACCTTTTTGAAACTTTATTCCAAGATTGATGGGAGAATTCTGTTGGTTTTCCCCACAAAAGACAACTCTCTATTTCCATGATAAGTAAGAATGGCAAATATAAATACAGAAAGGTGTTTTTAGTCAAGTTAACACTTCAGTCATTATCCAGTCCACCTGCTTCAATGTGCATTAGGTATAAGCACAATCCTTTCAAGTAAGCTTACTTGAACCTTAAAGTTGAATTCTCTTAATGCAGACATCACTGCCCGAGGTGGGGAGTCCATACTCTCAGAAACTCAGACTCATCATGAACAATATCCAACAGAAGAAGCCGTATTCAATGAAGGTAAGGAATCAGTTTTTCATTCTTTAAGTATTTCATTACTTTTGAGCAAAACTCTACTATCAGTAAACCAATAAATACATCCAAAAATCTGACAATGTTTATGTTGTTCTACTCCCATGGATCTCCGACCCCTACCTCCGCAAAGGAGGGGATGGCAAAGTCATTTTTCATAACTCTTCATTGGGCCAAGCTTCTTCTCTGTCATTTTTGCAACATTCATTTTTTATTGGTTTGTGGCTTTTCATCCCATTTCATTTACCATGGCTGCTGTTCTTTGACAATGTGGTCTTTGGAGGGAGCCTTTATTTATACTAAGGTCTCTAAGCAAACAGAATAGAGATTGTAGTAGAAGTTAAGAATAAATTTGCAATCATATGAAGCTCTCCTTCATGGTCCTGGAACAAACTGATAAAATTAACAAATCTGAAAAGTCTTTTCCAGAAAAATATTAAGCTACCAAGGCTTCGGCCATTAACGTATGTCAGGTTTTAAGGCTTACACAGTGCTTTCCTCTGATCTTTATAATCAGGGGTGCACTGGAGCTAGCTCCAACTGGAGAACAAATCATTAAATCTTCAGTGTGAGCATTTACACCTTGAAAATCAGCAAGTGATACAAATCCAGGCTTGATTGTTTTGTTGATTGTCTAGACTTAGGAGAGTGATGAGAAAACTTTAATGAGGCAAACTTTTTTTTTGGGGGGGGGGCGGTGAGCCAGTAGTTAAACATTTACCGGCACACCCCTGCCTGTAACAAACTTGTGAATCATGTTACAAGTGAGAAAAACGATATTCAGAGAGTACCACAAGATGAAAGATTTAGCACTAGAAGGTACCTTAGAGGTCTTCTAGGTCAGGGGCTCAGTACTATGTCTTTTCTACTATGGGCCCCTTCTCAGAATCATGTTTTAAATGCATAAAATAAAATACAAAGACCTGAAAGGCAACCAAAGGTGAGAGAAAACAAAGACATGATTCGTTTCTGATCCAAGTTCACAGGCCTCAGTTTCAGAGGACCCTGAGCCCCCTGAGATGGAGATCACACAGACAGAATAACAGGTCACTGGACACCAAGCCCACTCCTTTTCCACCCTCAGCTCAGTGCTCCTCACTGTCTCAGAAGGTTGCAGGCATTTCATCGATGGCCATCTTGACTTTTCTGGTCATGACCTTTGGAAAGCCATAGTATTAATGAGTTCTTCAACTCCCAACTGGTCACACTTGAGCTGAATATATTAGTCAGATGATCCAGAGTGAGAGTCTTCCTTCCCTTCCTCCTCCTGGCTAAGGAGAAACAGAGGCTGTTCATAGATAAAGATTGTTTCAAAGGCTCAGGCCTTTTCTTAACTCCTGCAGTCCCCTCTGAGACTTCTTCAGTCCAAGTGTAAATTGTTCTTCAGTGGACCCACACCTTTGAGTATCCCAGTATCCTGATGGCCCCTGTGAGATTTAAAATTGGATATTAGATCATAAATCTCCCCTACTTAACCTTTCCCTTAATTTATCTCCCAGACTAGTAAATGGAAGAAGCTTTTGGTTTTCTAGATAGACCTTTTATTGTTATGGTAGTCACAAGGTGATGTTGATTAGAAGGATAGGAAAGTAGAAACACAATACAAATCGTCTTAAGTCTAAGCTTAGTCTATATTCCTTATAAAAACTCACCAAAACCGAAGGCCACCTTTGGAGAGAGAGAGAGAGAGAGAGAGAGAGAGAGAGAGAGAGAGAGAGAGAGAGACCATCTGTGCAGCGCAGTCAGGAGACCAGCAGAGCAGGAAAAAAACCCACTTCCATTCTCTCCTTGCCTTTTAAGCTCGCACCCTGGAAGTCGAGTGCATAGCAGGCAGTCTGACATGCGCAGCAGGCACACTGGCATGCGTAGCTCATGCCATTGGTCTCCTCCCCGAAAGGGTGGTCCTTCAAAAAACTGGCGTCTTTCAGTTATCCTGACTGTTAAAAAACTTTCATTTTTTTTTTTACCACATTTCCCCCCTTTGCTTCCTCAAGAAACGGAATGTTTCCTTGATGGAACAGTAAAAAGAATATAATAACTATTGCTAACTAATAATATGTGAACAACAATATAGAAAAGGAAGAGAGGAAAGTTTTGTCCAGAGGGGCGATTTTTTTTTTGTCCTCATGAACTGATGCTTTGACATTAGTCTTGCAAAGGGAGAGCCTCTGCAGAGAGTACATGTTACAGATAGTATATATTATAACAGAAAGGAGATAGTAAAAGCTAATAAAGCAAAACAGTTCATATAAAGTCTCTGAGTTCTCTTGTCTTCTTAAGATGTCATCAGGAGGAAACTGGATTCTGGTCTGGACTGGATTCTGGACTCTGGTCTGGAAAGCTGGATTATCTTCTTTAACTGTTTGAATTGCTGTATTTTTTACTAAACCTTAGCATAGCATTGTCAATGATCAAATTAATAAATTCCATTACATTCCCTCCTTTATATCCTTCGACTTCTAATAGAGGGTTGAGGTAGGTATGCAATCTGTAACACTTTTTACCACCATGTGTCTGGATCAAAGCCAAATTTAGTATGTGTTCATGACACCTGAAAATGTTATGGAAAGGTTATCATACCATATCTCATGGTTCCAAGACAGCCAGTGATTGTGCTAGGCCACAGGTGAGTTCAACTGAGTGAGATAAAAAGATAAATAAGTTCAGTTAAATTAGGTTAAATTAGGAGGGAGAGAGGATGAATACTGGACTGTGCCTAGTAATTGTGCTCTACATAGTCACCATCATAAGCAAACCATGGACTTACGTATACCTGTCTCTCCTTTCGTTGCACATATATTCTCTCCAGGGCCTGCATCAGAGTTCACAGCAAGTTAGTCTCTGAAATGATAAGTTTCCATACTTCCGAAATCTCATTAATTTCACCAAAGACAGTATGATGGTAAAAATTCGTGCTATGCTGCATAACTGAGAGTATATTAGTGATATATACAATAATTCCAAACCATACCCAGAGTATAATGACATATAAATAATAAACGAATGTAAATAGCTGATTATATTAAACATTATTATATAATCTTCTTTTAGCAAGTAAACCACATCATCTTATACATGAATTCTCTAGTATAACAGTAGCAGATACTTAAAGTGGTGATTAATTTATCAAAAAGAAGTAAGATTTCAATATTCAATGTTTTCAGTGAAGTATCAAGCAATAGGGTTCAATAACCCTTTCTGGTCTTTTTTAGTTAAACAGAACAACATACAAGAGAAAGGAGAAGAAAAAATAAATAAATAAAACAAAACTCATTAGAACTCATGGTTCTCTCAAAAAGAAAGAGTAAAAAAAAAGAATTCTGGTAGCTTCTGAGGCCCGATGGCCTCACCCACAGCATATACTTAAAATGTCTTTGAATAATCACTTAGTTTACAAAATTTAGTTTTAAAGAAAAGCAAAAGAAGCAAAAGTCAAAAAAACAAAGCAAAACCAAAAACCAAAAATAAAAAGCAAAAGATTCGCTAAGCACCCTTTTGTGCTCTTAAAGAACTTAAAGGTGTGGTGAATTCCAGGTCTTTTCAGTGCCTTTCAAAAGTCAAAACAAAAAAACAAAAAGAATTTTAAAAAAATAGTTGAGGTGGGCCAGAAAACTAGGCCATGTGCTTTAGTGGTTTGCCTGTAGAAGGAAATGCTTGTTAAAATATAAGGTATTTAAGCTGCTAGAGTTTGGGGTATGCCACATTGTTTTAACTGGTTCCCCAATTCTCTGCATGCCAAAGTGGCAGGGGTTTCTAAATTGTCATTGATCTTTCTAATGCTGTCATAATGTTCTTTATGGTAGAAAATGTGGAGTTCTCTAGCATAAGTTTTGTCTGTGCCACTGATTTTCAATAAAGGCTGATTCTTTTGCACAAACAAACCCAATGTAGCCAAAACTAGAATGAAAGCAAGAAATGGGGGAATAAAATTTTACAGCAAATTTCTCTGGTATAGACCCAATTTCTCAAATATATAGGCAACTGAGCCAAAATTGATAATAAAATAAAAGCCATTTCCCAAATGATAAATTACCAAAGGATATGAAAAGGGAGTTTTCAAAAAAAATCAAAGCTATTAAGTCATATTTTTAATTCCCTAAATAATTAGAGAAATGCAAATTAAAATAACTGATCAAAATGGCTAACATAACGAAAAAGGAAAATGACAAATGCTGAAAGGTAGGTGGGAAAATAGGAACACTGTTGGTGTTGTGAACTGGTCCAGCCATTCTGAAGAACAATTCAGAACTGTTCCCAAAGGGCTATATAACTGTGCATACCCCTTGACTCAGCAATACCCCTATATCCGACAGAAATAAAAGAAAAAGAGAAAGAACCTATATTTACCATATATATATATATATATATGTATATGTGTGTATACATATATATATATATATATACATACATATATTTATTTATTTATTCATTCATTTATTTCTAGCAGCTCTATATGTGATGGTCAAATACTGGAAATTGAAGGGAAGCCCATCATTTGGGAAATGACACAATAACTTGTGGTATATGATTGTGATGGAATACCATTGTGCTATAAAAAAATGAGCAGGGGGCAGCTAGGTGGTGCAGTGGATAGAGCACTGGCCCTGGAGTCAGGAGGACCTGAGTTCAAATTTGACCTCAGACACTTAACACTTACTAGCTATGTGACCCTGGGCAAGTCACTTAACCCCAATTGCCTCACACACACACACACACAAAAAACCCCAAACCCCCCAAAAAAATAATGAGCAGGATGGTTTCAGAAAACCTGTGAAGACTTATATGAACTGATACAAAGTGAACAGAACCAGGAGATTATTGTACATATTAAGAGCAATATTGTAATGATGATCAAATGTGTTCAATACAGTGATCCAAGACAATTCCAAAGGATTTATGATGAAAAATACTAACCACCTACAGAGAGAAAACTCATGAACTCTTGAGTGCAGATTGCATAGGTTTTTTCCCTTTATTTTTCTTGCTTTTTTTTTTTCAACACAGCTAATATAGACATTTTTCCATGACTTCAGATGAATGATAGACATCAAATTGCTTGCCTTCTCAATGAGTGAAGGAGGGACTGGGTGAAAGGGGAGAATTTGGAACTCAAAATACAAAGGAGGAGTGTTAAAAATTAACAAACAATAAAGAAAATAGGATCCAAAACTTAAAATACAATAGAAAAATAAGCTTGTTTCCTTTCTTCCTATTTGATTTCATCCTGTTACTATGTCAAGACCTTTTTTTGGATAACAGTTCTTTCTTCCAGTATATTGGCTAGCCTAACCAGCTTTGAAAAGAAAAGCATAGGATGTTCCATGGAGCAGGAAGGAAAAAAGAAAAAAGGCTATAAGCCATCAAAATGAGGTAGGAAGAACAGGGCCAGCAAGGTGATATTCTGGTATAATGGCTGCCACCTCTGCCTGCTCCTCTGTTTTCTAGGCTTCACCAGCAACGAGGCCTTTTTGTCTTTCCCACATTCATGACACTAAAAATTACGCTGGCATGTCCCCCAATCAACTTTTTAAAATTAGGTAACCATTCACCATTTTAAAACTCTAGGCATCCTTATCAGGAGGTGGGATTATTAAGCTTCCAAACACGGCCCGAGCCCTATGATAACTGGACATTCATTTTTTCCAGCTTACAATCGTGAAGCAACGAGAACAGCCAGAGGTGGTTTTTCGACAGTTCCTAGTGGAAGACAAAGGTCTTTATGGAGGAGCATCTTACGTGGATTTCCTTTGCTGTGTCCACAAAGAGATCTGCCAGCTGCTGAGCTAAAGGAAGCTGGCCTCTCGATCCTTTGGCATTTTCCCATTTCTAAAGGGATGATACCTCCCTGGTCACTGTCCTGAAGGATGTTTTACATCGAGCTTTCCCCAAGGCTTCCTTTCTGTACAGTTTCTGGTTTCTGAATCTACATTGCTCATCTTCTCTATCTAGTGGCCCAAAGAGCCGTATTCAGGTATCCAGCTGAAGACGGACAGGATGGTCAACCCTGAAATACAGGGCAAGCACCTATTTCTGATGGCAAATTTTAAAACTCTTATCTAAGTCTATGCATTTCATATGAGGCAGAGTTTACAGGACTCATTCTCAATTATTTTTCTTTTCTATTCCTATAAATTATAAAGATGTATAGATGTGTGGAGGGAGGGGAGACCCTGGTGCCTTTCCCACTGATGATATAGGAAGAACCACCTTCATTTTTATATGGTACTTAATTTTGTAAAAGTCTTATTTTTCCATTTCAAACTAAGTTTTTCATTCAATGGTGAACATTTACACAGCCAATGTAAACAAAACTTAGACTTTGGGAGAGAATCTTGTGTGCATCCAGCAACTTCTCAGATTTACATATTGTGAGTTGAACCTTTCTCCCTCCATTCCTTATTTTGTCCAAAAAAACTCTCAACATTCTTTATGATTCTTTGTAAAATTTTGAAGGTTTCTACCTGTTAATGAAGGCATCTTAATTGATAGAGGTAAATTACTTCATATGAATCTTATTCATCAAACATAGGCAACATTAAGCATTTTCTCAAAGGTAAAATGCACCTTGTAACTTGGAAAACAAGGAAGAGAGCAGCAGCCTGTAATACTGAATAGAAAATTGGCCTTGGACTTCAAGTCCAAGTCAAGTCAAGTCCAGTATTTATTCAGACAAATAAATACTGGCTGTATGACTCTGGATGAGTCACTTAACCTCTCAATGCTCTTAAGCAATTTTCAAGACTATAAGTAGTTTAAAAAGGCGCACACCAGCATGTAGAGCAACTTTCTCCTCAGAATTCCCTTGACCAATGAAATCACAAATTAAAAGGGGAAAAAAAAAGTCAAGGAAAGGTACTCAGTTATTTGGATGGACAGACTTAACAGAAGAACTTGCTAGTCATTTCTTACAGAATGCTAAGGGTTTACAGTTAAAACAAAACTCTTAATTTTTTTTTCTTAAATTCTGTCAACAAATTTTTTTTTCCCCAAAAATCCATCACAAAGCCAAAACTGCTCATTATTAAACTATAGGGTTACTCCGTCTCTTTTCTCAGAGGCCTGCCATTTTTAGTCCAGGGTTAAAGGATTTACTCTTTAAGGATCCAATCTGCCTTCCATCCTGCTTGAAGCCAGCCTTCTCCATTCACTGGCTTGGCGGAGGTGCAGGAATGTAGCTCCACCCCATTGACGTTCATCAGATACATGCCTGCCACAGATGTGTATGGCGTTCCACTAACCCTGGGGGAGCCACCATAAATTGGGCCTATTCCACATTCCATGAAGAACCATTTGGACTTCAGTTGCACACCTTGTTTTGAAGGGAATTGGGATCTTCTAAAAACATTTTATCCAATCTCCAGCGGGAGAATCAAGTTGCCTTCAGTCCCTCTTTTGATGCTAAGGTGTCCTCATTGTACCTGGACCGCAGCCCTTGGAACACCTCAGGCATTTGCACTGCCTTCCTGTTGCTGATGTTGACAGGAACACAGCTGCCTCTCTATCACCCTATCACAAGGCAGCTCCATCCCTGCGGTTGGTTACCCATCCCAACTCAAGCCCACCGCAGAGAATAAGCCTTAACAGGAGGTTCATTCTACATGTTTAACTAAGGAGAGAAAAACATTTGTTGTGTTAAGTGCAATTCGTTATGTACTAAAACCTAAGGAATTTTTACCAGCAGTTTAAAACATAACCAAAATGAAATGAATTTTATTAAAACATTTTCATCCTATCTTTGTGCCCTTTCTTTTTGGTGAAAAAGCTTCCCCATATTTTCCTCTTTTCATTTAAAAGCCTTCTGATCTTACCGGACCTTGGGATCAACATTTTTGGTTACTTCACAATTACAGATTCCTTTTTGACATACTTCCTTGTACACAATCTCTTTTGGTTCTCATAACAACCCTTTGAAATAGGAAATGTTAAAATAGGATCATCCCCATTTTATCGATGTGGAAATGAAGGCTGAGACAGGATGAGTCACTTGCCGAAGGTTGAGGGGGATTAAGGAGAACTGGGACTCGAACGCGTTTTTTTTTTTTAACTTCAAATCTTATTGCTCCTCTGAATCAAGCCACTGTATTCTTCAGCTGGTGTTGAACTTGACCAACACAAAATAGGAAGAAAGCTTGGGGGAGGTAAAAATCAAGAACTGCAGCTTCTCCTCAAGATACAAATTGCTTTGCTATTGTCATGCCCCTCGAACTAAAACCTCATCTCAGAGGAGGACTAATATGCATTTAAAATGCTGGGCTGCTAAGCAAGCAATGCACGGGGTTCCTCAGACTGGGAGGGCTTTAAAATGCCAAGCAGGAGAAGCAGGGGCAGCCACAGGCAGACTTAGGCATAGGGAAGATCACTTGGCCAGCTGTGTGGCGGACGGATTGGAGGGGGGAGAACTGAACAAGAGGTGTTTCTACTATTGCGGTATTTCTGGTGAGCAGGGGGAGTAATCCAGGGTCATGTTCTGGCAAGAGGCAAGCGATTCAAGAATAAAGGGTGATGGTGGGTAGTGTAGTGTTCAGGATTGGGAAGAGAGCAGCCCAAGCGCTCTGGACCATTGTGTAATAGAATGCCTTGGTAGTCCAGTCCCATATTTTAAAGCACATAAAACAAAACAGAACTTTTTTTTTAAGCCCACAACAGTTATATTGGAATTCATCAATTTTAGAAGTTGACAGACCCAGGGTTAAAAATCTGTGGCATAGCCAGAGCAGAGACGATGGCTGGGAAAGTCCCAGGATTGGGGGAGGGATGCTGAAGGTAATGTAAGGATGGATTGATACAGGAGTAAGGCAGAGGGAGAGTTATAAAAGCAAAAGAAACTGAAACCTGTCGAGGGTAAGTGACTGACCCAAGGTCAACAGAACATGTGAAACAACATCCTGCAGGTACAGCTGAGCTCCGGTTAACCTCATGACTGGCCCGATGCCTACTATGCAGCTGCTTCTCGACTCACCCCAAATATTACTTACTTCTAAGAGCTCGAGTTATAAGATTGTAAAGTGAAGGTTAGTGGGAGGGAGGGCAAGATCACTTTCCCTGATGATCCCAAGTGCCACTTTGTCTGCTAAACCCTGGGACGTATCAAATGTGAGTCCCAAGTCTGACCACAGCAGCACAATGATAATCCATTTAAGACAGTAATCCTTCTATCCACAAAAAGGGCGCAAAGGCAAACTTCCTGACAAAAATGATGTCCTGAGAGGTGGGAATTCCAACAATCTCTACCCATCCCTTACCCATTCCCAGAGGAGCCTTCTCCTCCTCCAGAATTTCCAGAGGTTGAACATTCTGCAAGACACAGACTACTAGAGCTGAAGAAGGATGGAAGCCTTTATTGAACACTTCTACAAGGTGCCAGGCAGGGCTCTGCACCTGGAACAGGAAAGGTAGCACTGAGGGGAATGGTGTCTGCAGGGCCAGGACTGAGGAGCTGGTCCATCCACTGTGCTCGGGGGCTCCGGCTTCTCTTTCCTCTTCCTCCTTTCTTCTCTCTCTTTTCTTTCTTTTACCTCCCTTTCTCCATCCCCAACCCAGCTAAGCACAGTGCACTGTGGGGCAACAGCAGCACGAAGCCCAAGGTAGCAGCCCTTACAGGAGATTAACAAAGGACCTGGAAGAAATCTGTAAATGTACAATGAAAAACTCCGCAAACACTGAGGTTGATGAAGCAGTTTATTGACTGCAAGAGTTACTGCTTCTGACAACCACCTCTATAAGGGAGCCTTCGGCATTTAAATCAACTTCCAGCAGAATACTCATGCAATTCTTCACACTAACCACGATGAAGGAGGGCAGGTGTGTCTGCCAGTAACTTGTGTTGAAAACTGGAAGCCAGCGACCCAAACTGGCCTGGTCCGTCCAGTCCCCACAGCACTGAACAGGCCCTGTTCTGGGTGGTCCGCATGTGCAGGCCTGGCTGAAATCTAAGCTTGGAGAGGTGTGATCAAGTGTGATCAAGGAGAGGCCGGGACCTGGTTCTGAAGGGCTTTATATGGCCAGCAGGGGAGTTTATATTTGATCTTAAAGGCAATAAGGAACCGCCAGACTTTATGGAGAAGGGGGATGGCACAATCACACCTAGGCCTAAGGAAAATCACTTTGGTAACTGAGGATGGAAGACCAAGGAGGAGGCTACTGCAATGGTGCAGGTGGGAAGGGACGAGACCCTGAGTAGTGAGGAAAGGCCAGATTCAAGAGACACTGTAGAAGTGGAAAGAGCAAAATATGAGTAGGGGATATGTGAAGTAATGGAATGAAGAGCTCAAGATCTGGGTGGTGGACCCGGAGGAGTGGTGGGCTGGGGGTCCTTTCTGAGTTGGCAGGACCTTAACCCTTTGAAGCGATCACTGGACTCGTCTGCTCTGAGGGCGGAGCAAGAATCAAAGGGTGGAAGTGGCTAAGAAGCAGATTTGGGTCTGAATGCATAGAAAACAACTCCCTAACTCACAGAAGGGTTCAACAGTGGGGCGGGCTGCCTTGCGAAGCGGTGCCCCCCCTCGCACTTGCCAAGGCCTTGTTGGGGACAGCCTGGCCTGGGCGATCTCTGAAGTCCCTTCCAATTCAGTCAATGATGTGTCAGAGGCCCAAGCCTTCCTGTGGTTCCAGTTTGGAAGCGACAGGCTTGTTTTATGATTTAAGTTAGCCCAAGAAGAACCCAGGAGAGGTATAGATCTGTAATCTGATTTCATTAGCTGCACCATATGTCTGTCTACCTTCAGGGCTATTGTTAAGAATGAACTGAAGGATACTATGAGATTGGTTTGTATTCAGTTAGGAATTTCATCAAAATGGAGGGGCTTGCAGATTCTCATTCAGAACACACCCTTGGAGCATTCGTCAGATTGGAAGACATTTGTATTAAATAACAGATTCCCCAAAAGTTTTGTAAATCTCTTTAATTAGAGGATTTCATGGTGCCTGTGGACAAGATTCAGTCAGCCAAACCCTCCATCGGGGGGGCTTGCCTCAAGGTTCTGGGAGACTGGCTGAGGGCAGGCCGTTAAGCACTGTGACGTCCATCAGAGATGAACACCGGAGAGAATGGAAGAGCAGTGTTCCTGAGAGAGGGCTGAATCCCCATCCAGGGGCAAGCGGGCCATGTCCGGCTGTGGCCCAGGATCAGCCCTGGGGCCGTGGTCCCCAGAAGAGGCCCCTCTACCTGCTGTGAGAGGCATATCCCCTCTCAGGATACATGCCGCTTCTCCTCAGCTTTCACTACCACCAACCCAGCAAGGAGCTAAGGAGAGCAGAGTTCTTCCCAGCCTCCTACACTCAGGCTGCGACTACATCAAAAGGACTTTCCTCCTAGCAAATTTGTTCACTGCAGATATCGCCGAGACAACAAGAACCAAACTTAGTGTGGTAGGTAACCTCCATGTCCCCACTGATTTTCTCCATCTCCTCTGAGGGGTTAGGAACATCTAAACAGGCTTTCAATATCAAGCTTCCAGGGGTTCCAGCCAGAAACTAGACCGATTCAGCTCCTTGAAAGCAGATTCCCCAAATGTTGTGTCTTCAGATGTGCATATAATGATCACCTTTCATTTAAAAGAAAAAAATCTACTCAAAAGATTATAAAATGGTATTTATCAAAAGTAACAATGAAATCATTCTCACTGCCCCAAAGTTCTTTTAAAATGAGTTACAGAAGAGAACTAGTTGTATAAAGTCTCACAGAAATGACTGACCAAATCAGTCTCATAAAAAATATGAACAAAACATACAGCTGAAGTAAGCGGAACCAGATTTCTTTCCACAAGCTGTATTCTAGTTTTTAGAATGAAAACCTTTCTCTCCTTAAATTCTCCATAACAAGTTTAAGAACAAATGCTACTTTTTCTTTTCAGGAATATGTAAAGGAGGCAGCTGATGATCCCTATCAGCCCTTCGGCCAGTTTCTGCAGCTTTCTTCCCCATCCACAGCCACAAAATGGGCACAGGGAGTCTGACAACCTCAGGGATCTGGTCTGCACTTTGTACCATCCCACTTCTAAGGAAGACGTGGAGTCGCCATATTGTTGTGGTGCTTGACAAGTTCTGCCTTCTACACGTGTGCTGCCTAACTACCCGTTTAACTCAAACAATAATCAAAAGTCTTAGCCAATGGTTTGTGGTTAGAGCAGGACACTGAGAAAACAGCCACGAGAACAGGTCGCCCATTCTATTTCATCCATGCCGAGATAGGAAAGCAACCAAGGAAAAGGGAGAGCAAGTAGGCTGAGCTCCGTGGCTTTGAAGGTTTTCTTCGGCTATTAAAACAGGAAAGGGCCTCGTCTGATCTAGAACACACTAGACTAATCTCATCTGGGCTAACAAACTTTCGTTTCTTCCTTCTGCTTGGTTACAAGCACGTGACCAACGTCGCAGCCACCTGATACAAACCAGACAAAGCCTGTCAAGGGTACACTGGAGGTAGCCAATGGTTTCTGAATGTGAGGAGATGACCGGCTTTGGTTCCTAAAGTGAGTCTCCCAGCAGAGACCAAGGAAGGAAGAGAGGAACCAAAGGGGTCATGTCTCCGATGGAATTAGCGAGGGGGGAAGCCCCCTCTGTGCGCTCCTCCTCGGCCCCCTCTAAAGCCTCCTCTCTCTCCTCGGAAAGTAGATCGGTTTCTCTCTCGGCCTCTCTCTCCGCGGCCCGCAGAAGTGCCTCCCCGGCCACCTCCCCTTGGGGCACCGCCCCCACGATCAGACTTTGATTTTGGAGGAGGTGACTTGGGCCGCAGTCTCTCAATTTCTTCTGTGCATCCCGTCAGAGGGGAATTAGGAATACTGAAATAGGAAGCATAGGTTTCTGCATTGAAGTTGCTATTGGTAAGGTTGGGTCCCACAGTAAGCCAGCCTAAAAGAGACAAAAGCAAAGAGTCATCAGCATTTGCTCAGCTGCCTCGCCCTCCACCCATCCAAAGCCCACCCAGATTGGAGGGTGAAGTTTACATTACGTCTCCTGACTGAAAGAAGAGGAGCCCTGGCTCTCCCGGCACTTGCTGCCTGGGGGGCTTTGTGTGCCACTTCCTCATACGATGCCTTCTTGCCTTGGGCTTTAAACCTGGCCCATGTCAGTCTGTTTCCCTGACTAGGCCCTAACTCCTAGATGGTCCTGGGCCCTCTCCCAGACACACACAGCTGCCAGGTGCACAACGATGCCTCCTCACAAAGGAGTTAGCTCAGGGGCAGCTCGGTGGCACAGTGGATAGAGCACCGGCCCTGGAGTCAGGAGTACATGAGTTCAAATCTGGCCTCAGACACTTGACACTTACTAGCTGTGTGACCTTGGGCAAGTCACTTAACCCCCACTGCCCTGCAAAAACAAAAACCAAAAACAAACAAAAAACCAAAAACAAAAACAAAGGAGTTAGCTCAAGAGGCAGAAGCCACCTGTTAATCTGAAAACATGGACTAGGGAACAGCTGCATACAGGAGGGGACCTAGGGCGGCCCTGGATGGACTCTCATGGCTACTCTTCAAGAGAAGCTTGGAGATAAGACTTGAGCCCTGTGGCTGGGAGGAGACTGTTGGAGAAGCAGGTGCTTAAGAAAACAAAGAGCAGATGGGCTGCTATTTGAGACTCCAACGGCACGAAGGAGACCCCAAACCCACTTCTATGTGCCTGGTTATTTACCTACTGCCCCCCACCAAGCCCCCAAGAAACAAGAAGCTCTGTTCTTTGCACTCCCAGCATTGAGAAAAGTGCCCAGCACATAGCAGACACTTAAAGGCCATCAGACTGACCACAACAGGATATAAATGACAGGGGCAGGAATCCAGGGCCACCTGACAGGGTGGAAGGCCATAAGGCACGCTATGTTGTCCGTTTTTGGTGTGGCTCATTAGGCCCATCAGTGTCCTTGGATATCCACCAAAGTAGCCAAGAAATTTTATGGAAATGGCCACTAGAGGTCAGAAGGAGGTATCATTTCTATCAGCAAAATGGTAATAAACTTTTGTGCCCCAAACTGCTGTGAAAAATGTTCATTTTTCCTTTAAGGAAGTCTGATGAAAAAGCAAAACCATCCAAGGTTCAAACAACTTGTTTTTGGATCTTCAGAGAAAATCTAAACACTTCAAATCTCAATATGCTGTAGTTGTATACATATGATAAAAACACATACACACAGCCTATAAGATGGGAAATCATGCTTTAAGTAAAAAAAGCTTAAACTATTTGACTTTGTTTAATTTATTTTTAAAGACCTAAAGCTTTTGGAATTAAAAAAAAAACCTGCATAAAATCTGAAATGGTGCTCAGGTCTAAAACTACGGTGGAGATTCTTATACAACATTCCCCAAAATACCCTTGTAAAAAGGTTTCAGTTCTATTTTTCAGTTGCTTTTCTTCCCTATACTTCTCTTTTGCGAAATGGAAAAACTAGAGCCTGATCCCGATTGCAGCGATGCTATCTGCAGGATTATTTACCATAGCCCGACCACAGCTTGCTCCCCTTAACTTCTAACAGCCAGCCAGCCATCAGGGTCATCACCCACACCATCACAAGCACAGCATGGCCTGAGAACCATTACGTTGTGCTGAGGGGGTGTCACAGCTCATTCAAAGTCCTCAGGGACAACACTCAACCCTTTTATTTTGCCTTCTAATATAATTAAAAGAAGAAAGAAAAATAAGCATTCCTGTTGATCTTAGCTTCCTCTAGCTATGAAATATGATTCTCCCCCCATTCCCCGCCATCTTTCTTATGTGAACTCCCTTTCCTTCACTCTCTCTAATGCAATGTTTTCACAACACTGTTACTATTCTGTTACAGAAGAAGTACAAAAAGAGAACTCAAAGTCATTCTAATGTTTCCTCTCTAAGAAGGAATACAGCTTGAAATGACAACTCCATATTACAATTTGGCCACTTCTCACCAGAATAATCATCTTAACCTGAAATGATGTTATGCCTTTCACATTCTAATGAGCTTTTTGCAAATACGAACATAAAGAATTTTAGATACACAGTACATATCCAAATGCAAAACAAATTTGACTTTAATAATTCTAATCAGAATAAAAATGGTTTTGTTTTGTGAAGACAACTACCGAACTACTCCAAAGTTTCCACAGGATTATATCATTCTCACTGTATCATGGACATTTTATTCTGCACATTATTTTATTCTATTATGTAAAAGGTTAATCATTCACTTAAAGATATCAACATTTTGAGTTTAAAAGTGTTTATTTTTTAAACTGAAGTCTTACCTGGTCGAATTGTACTGTCTCTTCCAAAAAGGTGAAGGCGTCTTCTACCAAGGCAAAAATGTTCAATGATGTGAAAAATCTCTACAGGTTTTTCTATATTTCCAATTTCAGGTTCTTCTGTGATAATTAAGTCAATGTCTACATTGGCATGAATGAAGTCACCATCTGTGCTACGTCGAACAGTTCCTTTGATGCCCATCAGACAATGCTCCTGCACAAGACAATTTAAAAATGTTTCCTCCAGACAGGTTCCCTTATATTTCAGAGCTCCGGTGTAAATATTTTAGAGCCTCCCAACTTCCTGTGGTCTTTGGGATGATGAAAGCCAAGAAGGGAACTGTCAAGGTGAGAACATGAACCAGAACTTCTCAGGCCAGGGATGGAGCGTAATAGGAGAAGGGCTTTCATGGGACAGAACAAAGAGAATACTTTTGTCGGGGGAGGGCAGGGAACCACTGAGAAGGTTTCATGGAAGAAGGAAGACAATTATGAAAGGCACTGCTAAAGAAAGAATGGAGTCTGGGTCCTGGGGAGGGTACGCATAAACACGGGTGAGAGGATGGAGATGGTTAACAGCCACTATCATAGTTTGACAGAAACAGGAAAGGCTGAATAAGCCTGGAAAGGGAGACTGAGTGGGGAAGGCCTTACATGAAAAGTTTCTATTTTATCATAGAAGGAATTTTATTCATCTTCGTTCCTTCAACTTTTGCAAGGGCTTTCTAATAAAAACAAAAACCACCCACCACCCTGCTTTGTGATCTTAGTCTAAGAGCCCTGTGGGGTTAGGGATGACACACATTTCTAAGTCTTTGGCAGCTGTGGGGGAGGGCCAAGACTGGAAGCATCAGGGGACCTGGGCCAGAGGTGAGGAGGAGATTCTCTCCAGGTGGAAGCCTTAGAGAAGAGCCATGTAAGACTGTGAGGAACGAGCTTCACTAGATCTTGGCAACCAACTGGACAGAAGAGACGAGGGAGGAAGTGAAATGTCCACCAGGCAAATAAATGTAGGCCCTGAGTTCAGTGAAGAGATCAGAATATAAAAAACAGGGTGTAAACTGTGTAGAGATGGAAGAGGGTCAAGGTAAGCATTTTACATGACACCTTGTGAGGGGTGGGCAGAGGATAAAGATCCACTAAGTTCTGGGAAGAAGAGTCAGACAGAGAGGAGACTCAGAGACAGCAGAGCCATAGACGACAAGGGAAAAGGAAGATCAACAATCCAGGGAACAAGGTCAAGAAAAGTGAGAAAATGCCTTGTGATCTGTCAATTAAAAACTCACTGCTAACTTCTGAGGTAGCAATTTCAGTAGAGAATAAATGGTGAAAAAACAAATCACCAGAGAATTTATCAGGGAAAAGACATACATGTATATGTACACATAGAGACACATGTATGTGTATATATAAACATGCATGTGGGTGTACATGTGTTTATGTTTGTATGTATATATTCATAGCTTAAGAGGCTAACAAGGTCAAGCTTAGATTTAAGGGCAGGGAGAACTGAATATATCTGTAAGCAATAGGAAGGAGCCAGAAGATAAAGAAAGAATGAAGAGTGAGAAGGAAATGATCAATGGGACAAGCTCTCAAAGAAGATGACAGACAAGGGCCCTAGTGTGGCAAGAAGGAAAGCCACCTGCGAACACCCACATTCAAAAGCCCCATCTCCTGCATCTCACGTGGTGACTGGCTTCTTTCTTCCTAAGTGCTGGGAGCTTTGGAGGCAGCTTTTGGCCACAGGTGGTCCTCCAATGGGACCCCAGGCTTGCCCCGCCAGGAGCTTTGCACTCCTAATGGGCTGAATGATAAAAGGGTTATCCTGGGGGCAGAAAGGGGGAGCAGGAATCTTTTCATGGGATGGAATTGCCAGCAAGTCACTTCCTTTAGGTTGTACCTCAGTGACTGCAGAAAAGGAATACTGTTTCATATCTGTTTTATTACGATATTGGTTTTTTTGTTTTGGTGAGGCAATTGAGGTTAAGTGACTTGCCCAGGGTCACACAGCTAGTAGGTGTTAAGTCTCTGAGGCCAGAGTTGAACTCAGGTCCTCCTGAATCCAGGGCCAGTGCTCTATCCACTGCGCCACCTAGCTGCCCCTACGATGTTTTTAAAATTTCCATTATTCAAGTATTTTTGACCAGGTTCTACAGTTCCTAAGTACCCACTGAATTTTCTGTAAAGGAAAAAAACAACCCTTGAACCAAGAGTCTTAGCCCATAATAGCTAGCTATTTCTAGGAAGAACAAATTCCCATGAGCCTCTGGGGATGGAAGGGATGTCTGGGATCATCTAAACCAACCTTCTCCTTTTTACAAAGGAATCTCAGCATCAAAGCACTGCAGCCTCCTGGCTGTGCTCACCATAAGCCTTTGAGTAAGTAAAAAACCATCAAAGAGCAGGAGCAAAGCCTAAGAGGGCTCTGGGATTTTATCAAACTGAATTTGGGGGAAAATGCTACTTAATATAATTCTTACCTAATAAAATAAAAATGTACCTAAATCTTTCTTATAATTCAATTTCTGTGCTAAAAACAAACAAAAAGTCCTCACCCCCTAAGATTACGCACATCTTCATTTCAAGATCATTATCGATCTGAAAGAGCACAAAAGGAAGACAGGAATAATAAAAAGGAAAAAGAAAGCCAGGAAAAGGCTGTACCTTTGTCCTTTGGAAGACAGCCTTTGGATCCAAAGTCTTCGTCTTCCCGGGATTGTTTTTGTTCGTTTTAATCCAGCAAATGTCTTCACATCTTCTGTAACCCCACTTGCGTAAACACTAAAAGAAAGTGGAAGAGACAGTTGTTAGGATTTTGGAAAACTAAACACAAAAAACAGTGGGCTTGTCTAAGGGAGGGGATATGGCAATATTGTTCTAGTGCTGTATTAAAAAGAAGACACTGCGGTCTGAAGGGAAAAGAGCAGAAGTGAAACGCATGGATGTAAACCAGGGCAGAACAGCCGAGCACACTTTGTATACACGTCCCCAAACCGAGGACAATCCTAATAACCCACTGACATGCGGCCACTCCAGGTTACACGTGAGAAAACACATGGGACCACAGGATAGAGTTTCACCTTCTCATGTCGCTAGGATGTAGTCACTGTGCCCTGCAACATAGCCAAATATGCTTATCAAACTTAAACACTTTGAAATGGAAGTTCTAAAGCATTTCCTATTGTCGCTAACACAATCGAAGTATAAAAGAACAGTATATGAATGACGACAGGAGCTAATGCTGCACATCTGCAGAATCTAGCCCAGTGAGCTAAGGACCACGAACAAATTAAAAAACAAAACAAGACAAAACCAAGCCCTACGGAGGGCGAGTTGAGTACGAAACAGGGAGATGACCACTGCGTGGGGTGGACAGAAATGACACGATGATTGACAATGGAGCGAAGAGAACTGCGCCACCTTTATTTTGATTGTTTCCTAAGGAGAATGGTCCTGGAACTAGAAAGGACAGAACAAAACTGGTGAATAGGGGAATGACACCCAAGAGCATTTGGGAGATAAATGACTCTGATAGGTTCACCAGGGTCAAACTACATTCCAAGACACCAAAAGAACCAGTGGGTGACTAAGAGTCTATCAGTGATGAGGTTTCCCATGAGAGAAGGGCCAATGCCCTGGTTTGCAAAAAAAAAGGAGAAGAGGGGCAGCTAGGTGGTGCAGTGGATAGAGCACCGGCCCTGGAGTCAGGAGGACCTGAGTTCAAAACCGATCTCAGACACTTAACACTTACTAGCTGTGTGACCCTGGGCAAGTCACTTAACCCCAAGTGCCTCACTAAAAAAAAAAAGAGAGAAGAGAGCTGAGCTAATGATGTAGAGGCCACTGAACTTGCCTTCAATTCCTAGAAAAAACCCAAGGATTTAGCATAAGAGACGGCTGGTGACCACCTAGAAAGAGAAATGGAGATCACAAAGACCAAACTTGTCTGGGGTGAAGCCAGACAAACCCCATTTCCTTTTCTGACAAGTTTATCAAACCAGGAGACAACAAGAATGCGGTAAACAGCTTGCCCAGATTCCGTGCAGGTATTAGATCAAGCCTCTGGCGGCATTTTGAAAGAAAGGATGGGGATGTACAGGGGAGAGACACAAGAAGTCAGAAAAGAACTGAATGGTCCCCTCGTGTCCTGGTCAAGGTTTGACCATGCTCTCTAAGGGGAATAATGTAATCTGCCTTATTCACATTTTGACCATCACTTTCCTAAGTCTAGACAACAAATGATAAAAGCAAGGCTTGATCTGAACTTGTGCCAATTTCTGAGGTGTAAACAGTCACTCCAAAAACTGAAAAACCAGCCTCCAGCATGTCCCTGGTCACAGCCAAAGATTTACAGGTCAATGACACCTTGCACTGCAGGATCTAAAGGATCATCCACTTAGCTGACTTCTGACTGATTCAAACATTGGGTTGAATATAGTAAAATGAAACTGAATATGGATTAATGTAAATAAATTCTTACACTGGCTTCAGAAAATCAACGCCACAAGGACAAGTGAAGGGAGACAGGGCCAGAGAGCAGCTTATCTGAACAAGACCCAGGGTTTTTAATGCCCTGTATATACAACACGAGATAAGTTGCCAGAAGAACAAGATAACAAATGACTCATGAAGTACAGCAGCCAAAATAGCTGATGTGATCATGACCTACATTGGGAGAGGTCAATACTGAGAGGTGCTGTGTTCAGTCAGTCAATAAACATTTATTAAGCCCCTATTATGTGCCGGGAGCTGTGCTAAGGACGAGGGATACCACAAGTGGCGAAAGACAATTCCTGCCCTCAAAGAGCTTACAATCTGCCAGGGAGACAACCAAGCACGTGTGTATAGACATGCTACGTGCAGGAATAACCGAACAATTAAGAGAGGAAAGGTGTTAGAATTAAGTGGGGTTGGCATAGGTTTCCTAGGGAAGGTGGGATTTTGGTTGGGACTCAGAGGAAGCCAGGGTGGTCGGCAGTCAGAAAGTGTTCCGGGCACAAGTGCCAGTCAGAGAAAACATTCAGAGCCAAGAGATGGAGGGTCTTATTCATGGCACAGCCAGGAGGCCCGTGTCAATGAAATGACATTCTCATCCTAAATAAAACGAGAAAGAAGCCACAGCTCAATGGCAGAAGGGTTTACAGACACTCTTTGGAGGGGGTGCTGTCAGCTTGGCAGAGCGAGAGGCCGCATTTCTATCCAGCTCACCCAGCACACCTCCTCCACAACAATCTAGAAAACCAAACAACCCTGCCAAACTGAATTCTCATAGGGAAAGCCTGGAAAAAGTTATACTGAGCCATTTCTCCAGCCAAGAATAGCTTAGGCAGACAGACAGATCGCTACCTGCAGACACTGGTGCAGGGGCTGGCCAGGAGCACGGCATGGAAGGACTGGAGCACTCAAGCAGCCAAGGATCGAGGAAAGGGAATGGGGCATCGGGGCAGAAAGTTCCCAGAAGCCCCTACGCCGGTGCTAGGAGCAGAAACAGGTGCTATGTGGCATCTCTGTCACCATGACTCAGCTCCAGGTCATGGATTTGAGGGAAAAGAGGAATGGCCTTAACTGCACAAGGCTTTGAGTACTGAGCAGAGTAGAGACTCAGTTCTTTAGCCCCACACATTTTTAAGCCTGCAATAGAAAAACCAGGGCAGGAGGCTAAGACCCAAGAAGAGCCAGCAATTCAGTCTCTCTGACTCTGCAGAACCTTCCAGGCAGCTAACAGTGACTGAGTCCAGCAGCAGCCTACAGAAACTCAACCACATACAAGGCAACAGACTCAGGAATTTGGAGAGCAAAGACCAGGATGGGAGGCCAACAATAGACTGAGCTGTGAAAGCAGAGCCCAAACGCAGTAAGTAGGTTGGAAGAAGGAGCAAACAAAAGAACCCGATCACAAAGAACTACTTTGGAGACAGGGAAGCTCAAGACACAAAATCAGAAGAAGACAATGATTTGAAAACATCTACAAGCAAAACCTTAAAAAATATTTTTACAAGAGGAAAAAAAAAGAGGAATAAACTTTTAGAAAAGTGAGATATTATAGCCCTCTAGAGAATACTAAATGGGAATAGAAAGGAATATACCTATTTTCAGCTGTGCATGGCACCTTCACAAAAACTGACAATGTACTAAGGCATAAAAAAAAATCTAACAAACAAATGCAGAAAATAAATATTAAGTACATTTTTCTGATCATAAAGCAATAAAAATTACATTCAATAAAAGGCTTCTGAAGCACAAATTAACTGGTTACTGCTGAAGCTGTGAAGTGGTACAACCTTTTTTGGAAAGCAATTTGGAATTAAGCAAATAAAGTGAGTAAAATGTCCACAACCTTTGAACTGCACTCTATTACTGGGCTATGTGCTAAGGAATCTAGCAATAAAAAAAAAGTTCCCATATACTCCAAAACACTTGCAGCACTAAACAGTTAAGAAGTAGAAACAAAACAGAAGCTCATCAATTGGGAATATAGATAAATAAACTGATACAGGAACATAAAGAAATATTATTGTGTGCTTTTAAAAATGCGTGATGAATACAGATGAATATGGAAAAAACTATATGAACTGATGCAGAGTGAAGCAATCTGAGCCACGAAAACAATATACCCAGTAATTACATCAAAAATTCAAAAATAAACATAACAAAATTATAAAGATCACAGATAAAGTCAACTATAGGAAAGGCTATTGTCTGAATGAAGATAATGCCTATAAAACTACTTTGAGGCCAGGAAAATAAGCAAACAATATGAAACAGGACCATCTTAGATGACAGATGGCTGATAATTAAGGTATAATAACTTTACCTTTCACTGCTATTTATAATTTTCGGGGGGACGAGGGGGGTGTTTTGGTTTGGTTTGGTTTTAAAGGCAATTGGGGTTAAGTGACTTGCCCAGGGACACAGAGCTAGTAAGTGTCTGAGGCTGGATTTGAATTCACATCCTCCTGACTCCAGGGCTAGTGATCTATCCACTGTGCCACCTAGTTACCCCTACTTATAAACTTTCTATTTATAAACTACCTCATTAGCACTTTTGCCATCTGTTTCTCAAATCTTTGTTTCTTTTCTTTTCCCAGCCTTCCCATTTACACTTTAAACTACAAGTAGCTTCAAAATTTCCTGGCTCCTAAGTATTAAATGCCACAGAGCACTGAGAGAGTGTGTGAGTGTATGTGTATGTACACGCACGCACACGTGTGGCACCACCCAGTCACTGGAGCTCTTCCTTTTCTACTTCACTTGGCTCCATGGGCCCTCACTGAGGCGCCTCTAATGCCTTGCAAACCCCTTCAGCCTGGCTGTCTCCTCTCTCATCTCGCTCTTGATTGATGATACTACATGTCTCCCCTAAAGGGACCAAGGACCACATTCAAACTATCACTCAAAACGTGGGCTCAGCAACATTAAATTAAATAGTTTGTTCCATGATTTCTTATGCATGCATTTTTGTTTCGTTTTTTCGTAAGGATTGGAAAAAAAAAAGCATCTTACCACTCTGCCAAGGTCCAGGCCCTCCCCAGAGCCACACCACAAAAAGACAAATGACCGCAGTCCAGAAAGCTCCTCAATTTCTAGCTTCATGATCTAGAGAACATAAAATAATATTGCACAAAAGCATAGCTTACTCCACATTCTGAAATTACAATCAATAATCTTCTGGATCTCAATCTACAGACCCATGTCTCCTTAAGTAAAGAGCTTATAGCAAAAATTCCTATTTCCTTATTCAAATACTAACTCTACTAAAACAAGAAGACCATAATGAAGGTTTTCAGAGTCTAGTTCAGTAATGAGAACTAGAAAGAATTTTAGCAATCCTTCTGCTCAATACTCTCATTTTATAGATGAGCTAACAAAGTCTCCAAAAAGTTCAAGAAGCTATTCAGGATGGCAAAGCTTATAAGGGGCAGATAAAAGGCAATGGAGCAACATGCAACTTTCTCATTTTTTTTTTTCAGTTTCCAAAGAGGCACTCACCAATCTAAATAAAATAAACAGGAACACTCAAAAGGGGACAAATGACAATCTTTAGCATCTGAAAAACACACACACACACACACACACACACACACACACACCCCAACACCAACACGAACACACACAATATCTTTCCCTGAAACATGTGAAATGCTTCATTTTAGTATTATGTCAATATCAATCCAGGGATCAGAATAATTCTTTAAAACATAATTCTGAACAAAGTGGTATACAATTATCTTATACTAACACCAGAAGCAACATCATTTTTTAATGCATTCCTTACCTTTTGTCAACTCTCTTCATGGTTCAAGAGTTCCTATGATTAGGAACCAAGTGCCTCCTTATATTTAGCAATCTTTTTGTTCACTTGCTATTTTTTCTGCAGACACTTGTGGCTGCACTTCTTGTGTACCCACTGGAATGTAGAGTCCTTAAAAGAAAGGACTGTTTTGTTCTTGGTAGCCTTATTCTCAGCAGAGATCCTGCTGTGTAGCAGGTACCTCGTGACTACCTAAGCCATTAGATCACAGATACACAGAAGTACACCACTGAGGCCAGGGCCCAGGTATGGACTGATTTACTCAGTATGGTGAAGAATCCTCTAAGCAATCAGTCAATCTTATCTCTAGTCTTTGGAGTGCCGAGATGGCTCAAAATGCAATGTCATCTTTGACATTGACATCACTGTTCTGAGTCCATGTAAATGCCTTGCTAGCTACCAACTCTTCTCTCCCCATTGGGAAAAGGGCTGGTGATTTTAACCTCAGATGCAGCATGCTATAAGCACACATACTCATATGAGAAGGGAAACATATACAAAGATATTCCTATTCAAGCCTGAATTGTTTAAAATCATATTTCAGAAATAACCAATTGATCATAAAAAACAAAGCCCTATCATTTGTTTTCCAAGTAACACTTACATCATCCCAAGTCCAGCATTTTTCATTAGCAGTGATTCCAGTTTCTCGGTAATATTCTTCCAAAGGAGGTTCCAGAAGAATTACATCAAATTTGGACTTTAGTTCTCTGATATCAAAAGCATCTAAATCTGCTTGTAAATACCTAAGGGATTAAAGCACAAGGAATGAACGGGAGCCATATCCCACTTACACTTTAAAAAAGTTTTTAGAAGCGATGCAGATTCCAACACCATTCCCAGCGCTTGCACAAGTCAATCACTACATGTTTCTTAAAGTTCTCTCTTAGTTCAAAACATACAATCAAAATGGCTCGATTGTGTTATCTGCAGGCCACTGACATATTCATCACGTCTATGTGTGGCAGAGATCGCACTCTGTGGAGAAGTGCTGTAAATCCTTTATCCCCCCCACAAGCCTTCTCCTCTGCCTCTTGCAGCAGCCGCTGCTCTGCCAGTCTATCAAAGTCAAGGGAAAAATACACAAGCATTTGTAGTCCTAGAAGGCGCTAAGTTCTGCTAAAACACCTCTCAGTTTAACAAGTCCATTGGTCCATCTGTTGAATGTGAAGTCAGCGAGTAAATGTTACTTAAATTCAAAGGATTCTACCAATTTTTAGGTTATAAAAACAGCACGGTGGCATTTTCCCTAGTCTATGCTAGAGGGAAGAGCTTCAGTGGCAATAACATTTAACTTTAACCATCTTCTCTGTTCAGCCAATATAAAATGCTACTGGCTTTAGATGAGAGCTGGTTTCTGAGACTGTTCATAAAGCCTAGTTATAGAAGCTTAGCATTCAAAGCAACCTGGCCATTAGATTCATGAATTCCTTTTACAACAAATCAGATTGGAATGAAGACTTGCTATAACAAAGAATCACTACAACAAATTTCCGAATATTATTTTTACAAAGTCTGCTATTGTGCTCAAGGAAGAATAAACTTTTGTGACTCAACCAAAACAAAAGTGTCATTTTGGAAACTCCCAGTACCAAACATTCTTATTCTTGGTATATGAAATGGGTCACTAACACACAGCCTAACTCCAAAACAAATAACCACACACAGACACACAGCTGAAGAGTAAATCATCCCTACTGCCTACAAGTTTTGTGCCTCTCAGTAGTGCCTCCATTTTCTAAAAGCGCTGTCTTGACATAGAAAAAGCCAGATAATCAACCAAGAAGTTTTTATGAAGAGCTTGTGGTGTACTCAGACCGAGGGAGTTTCAATTCAACGAATTTCTCCAAAGGAAACAAAGCCTATGTCACACTCAGCTTAGGTAGCTGCCAAAAGATAACGGTTTACTGAAACGCTAAAAACATCATGGATTCCCAGATAATGAAAAATGTTGACAATGGTAGTAAAAAAGCACTTACATGGGAGGAGTGTTCGATTTCGAGATCAGCTCATCCTTCAGTCTGATAAGCTCCCTCAGTTTAGGATATTCTTCAAATCTATCTGCTAAACCTGAAGGGTAAAATATTTATGTTAATAACACAACTGAAGTTTAATTCACTTAAACTAAATTAGGAGAATTCCCTAAATCTCACGCCAAGCCCCTGATATGGTGGTGTCTCTGCATATCTGTTCTTTTACTTGGAAGGGGTTTTTAGAGGTTTTTTAAAAGGGGGGTTTTTATTTTGTTTTGTTATTGGGTTTTTTTGGTGGGGAGCTGGGAGACCAGGGAGCACCGAAGTGGAAAGGCAGAAGCAAAGAGAGCACAACACTGTACAACAGAGTTAGAACGGGTGGGCTTAAACATTATTAATTAATTAATTAATTTTTTAAAAAGAACAGGTGGGTTTGGGGAATGTAGATTTCTTTCGGATTCTTTCTGTAAAAGTCAAATCTGGATAATGCAAATTTACACAATCTAAGAACTGTCTGTATTAAAACTAGTCTGTACATCTTGACCATTTGTTAATGAGACAAGGATACGAAAACATTACTTTGCTAGAGAAGAGTCAAAAAGTTGATAAGTGAAATACAGATAATCAAGAGCTTGCCCCTGTCTGGGCCAGTCTGACGTACCCACATCTCTGATGAAATTCTGGGGCCTGTGTCCTGTGTCAACAAAGTGTTGGCAATAGTCATTATGAGGATTTAAGCTCTGGGTCCCCTAAAAATGTGAAAATACAAAGAATACATATAATTACAGTAAATACCATATCTATATAATATACACCCATATATAACTGTTTTGTTGTTCAGTCATTTCAGCCACGTCCAACCACTCATGACCCCATTTAGGGTTTTCTTGGCACAGATACTAGAGTGGTTTGCCATTTCCTTCTCTAGCTCATTTTACTGAGCAGGAAAGTGAGGCCAACAAGGTTAAGGACCTGCCCAGGGTCACACTGCTAGTAACTGTCTGAGGCTAGATTTGAACTAGGGTCTTCCTAACTCCAGGCCCAGTGCTCCATCCACTGCACCACCTACTTGCTCCATATATACATATGTTTATAACTTATCTAAATTTAATGCTTTTCTTTTGGGGTCAGTCTGGAACCTAAATGTAGGGTGATCAAAAATGAAGCACTGTACCGGGTGCTAAGAGAACTGCAAGGTGAACAAAACACAGGCCCCACAGTGGAAGTGGCAATGGAGTAAGGAAGGTGTGACGTACACGGTTCTCCATGCCAGAGACACCAAACTCAAATGGAAATGGATCCTTATGGGCAAATACTGACTTAGAAAGCCACATATTAACATTATCTGTTATACAGTATGCTTATTGATTTCGTTAAACAATTCCCAATTACACTTTCACCTGCTTGGGCCACAGTCAATCTGACACCTCTGCTTTACAACAGACATAACATGCCACAGTGTAATAACTATTATGGAGAAGGATAGACACACAGTAGTCACTTAATAGATGGTCGGTACATTGAGCTAGATTGTTGGAGAGAAGTATAAAGAGCACCAAGGTCCTATCTACAGTTCAAGGAGGGAAAAGATGACTTCTGACTGCAGTATCAGGGGAGGCTTCATGCAGGATGTGGCATCTAAGACATTCAGAAGAACACAGAGGACTCTGAAAGCAGCTATTTGGGCAGCGGCCCAGGTGAGGGGAAAAGGAAAGCATTTTAGACATCAGGAAGCACTCTAGCAAGGGAATGGAGGTGGGCAAGCACTCGCTATGTTGTCCAAGGAAAAACGAGTGCCATTTTGATAGAGAGTAGCACAGGTGGAAGAAGGCCAAAAGGCAGGAAGAATACTGTGGAGCACACTGAATGAAGGCTAAAGGGCCTGGACCTTACTTGGAAGGCAATAGGGAGCCACTGCATGGTTTAGAACAGAAGAGTAACATGATCAGACCTGCGTGTAAGCAGTACTGTGAAAGACGGACTAGAACAGGAGTTCTTAACCTGGAATCCACAAACTTTTTTTTAAACACTTTGATAGCTATTTCCATTGACTTGTCCTTTGTAATCCACGGTACTTTATTTTATGCATTTAGAAACACTACTGTGGCTCCACCAGAAGGCCAAAGGGGTCCATGACACAGAGGTTCAGAACCCCTGGATTAAAGGAAGAAGAGATCGAAGTTAGGGGAGGTGGTAATCCAGGTCTGCAGGCATTAGTGTAGTAGCAAAGAGGACAGACAAGATGTGAGATGAGCAGTAAAAAGCTCAAACACCAGGAGCTGCCTGGACGTGGAAGGTGAGGAAGGCCAAGAGGCCAGAAGCCAGGCTGTCTCTTTCTGCTTCAAGAGTGGGCATAGAGGGGCCCCACCACCTGGGGGTGTTTGTGCTCTCACCTTAAGGAACGTACTAGAGTCTTTGTAAATCTCTTCCTCATAGGGCAGGTTCTCTTCATCTTGCTGCATTTCTACTTCATCCTTTGGGAAATAAACCCAGCAGAGTGAAAGGAGACTGTATGTGCAGGGACCCCGCTCCTCATCACGACTGACCCTTTCCCTTTCCCAGCCCCTTCTACAACACATAATACATCGCCCCACTGCCCACTGCCCAAGGAAAGCCAGCCAATTCACTGCCTGTTTTTCTCATCACCATGTAATGATTAATAATAAACAAATAACCTAGGAAATGATGAAGATGTTAATAATATAAGTCAGAGAACATTACTGATGGGATAGAAATGAACTATAAATGATAAGGGAATGAATTCTCTATCCCTGAGTCTCTGCTGATTAGAGAGCTGCTACATAGCTTGTCTTCTGTTAGGTATTACCTTCTAATTGTACTCTAAAGGCAATACACTGAAAAATTCCATGTCAAGATTCACGACCATCAAAAGATCACTTTGCTTCATGCCACCAGTCACTCATGTACAATGGAGTTAAAAACTCTATCCACTCCAAAAACCAGCGAGATATGAAACTTAATAATTATAATATTTCTTTTGGACTGAATAAGAATGATAAAAGCTAGCCTTTAGAATACTTCTAGACTTATAAAGCACTTCATAAATATTTCATCTCATTTGATCCTCACAACAATCCTGGGAGGGAGGTGATATTATCCCCTTTTTTTACAACAAGAAGGAAACTGAGGCAGGCAGAGGTCAAGTGACTTGCCCAGGGTCACACAGCTAGTGGGTGTCTAAAGCCAGAACTGAACTCAGGTCTTCTTGACTTGGGTCCAGCAATCTCTCCACAATGCCACCTCTTTGCCTGAGCAGAATCACAAAATTTTGGAATGGGAAAGGACCTCTTGCACAATTTCTACTGCTGGACTAGATACCCCCATAATGCATGCAGGCCTCACCATCCTTCCAATTTCTTTTCTTCCCTGTTTGCAAGTTTTTTTCATATACATATTTTCTCTGCTTTGGGAAGCAAATTCCCATATGCCAAGAAAAGGGTCTAAATAAGCTTCAAATAAAAGCCTGTACTTAATGTACTTTTAAACTTTTAAAGTATATGAGGTCAGGTAGTACTAAGATAGAAAATGAAATAATTCCTGCTTTCAAGATGTTTAAATTCTGTCATGTAGCTATGAGTGTATGAAGTGGGCACAGTATCCTACTTTTAATAAATAATAACAATTATTCCTTTTGTTATGAGGCAGTCTGGAGTCAACACTCACCTAAAGAAAGAGATTTTGAATCAGCAGGGCAGATAAAAACGATTATTTTGCATGGTGTTATACATTCTATAACCCTTCAAAAATGCTAAGTGATGGGATAGATTATTCCTTGGTAATTATATTGGACAATATAATGTTACTATTTTATTTACATAGGCAACTACTGGATTTTAAACCAGTTCTGTTTCAGCAATAAGATCAAGGGTTGATTGTTCAATAACACTGTCATTACAACCTCCAATATCAACTATATTGAAGACTTCCAGTATCCTCACTCTTAGTAGTTGATAGAGGAAGCCACAATTCCAAAAGAAGCAGAAACCCGGCTGGCTGTTTCCATTTGTCATTTGTTTTCAAAAAGAGAAGGGAAAATTTCTATTAATTTTTCTCTAACTAAAAAGGCATCGAAGCTGCATCGTGACCCGGAAGTTCACAATTCATAAATTTAAGGCAAGGAAATTGTTGGGGGTTTTGAACTTTTTTTTTAATCAAGAAAACTACAAACTATATCAATCAAAATTTTAAAAAACAAAAAGCAAAAATCAAGCAGACTGAGAACCTTGCCTAATACTGCACAGAAAAAATTGAGGCCAATCCCCATGAGCTGTGTTCTGCTCTGCTTCATCTCACATCATTCAGATGTCTCCGCATGTCCTCTCTCTTTCCACCCTCATCTCACATGAAAAGGTGGCCAAGCCCTCTACTGCAGCCTCACTCCCATTTCATCACATCTTCTTTAGCAGATTGGCCCCTCTCCCATCCCTACTGTCTCACTAAGCTTCAATCTGTCTACGAGCTGCTTCCCTGGGTCTACAAATGCACTCGTGTCTCCCCAGTCCTGGAAAAAAAAACAAAACCCTCACTTGATCTGCATGTACTGATGAATTATCTACTTCTCCTCCTTCCAGAATTAAACTCCTTGAGAGGCCTCTACAATCAGTGCCTCCACTCTTAAACACTCAGCAGTGTGGCTTCTGACCTCGCTGTTCAGTGATCCCATCGAATGGCCTTTTCTCCACTTTCACCCTTGTTGCAGCCTCTCTGCAGCATCTGACATTGCTAATTACCCTGGATCTCCAGCCTCTCCAGGCTCGTGTGCCTCGGCTGTCCCGGTTCTTCCTTCCCAGACACCTCTGCTGGCTGTTTCCCAAGGCTCTGTCCAGACCCCCCTTTTCTCCTTCTACATCATCTCTCCTGGTGGTCTTGTGGGCTGCCACAGATTCAATTAGCAGCTCTATGCAGATGATTCTCAGTGGCACTTACCCAGCCCCAACTTTCCTTCCCATGTCCAATCTCCCATCTCCAGTGGCTGATCACATCATTTGAGCTGGATGTCTTTTGGACAGAATGAACTCCCAATGTCCAAAGAGGAACTAGTTCCTTTCCCCCAGAGCCCCTCCGTTTTTACTTCCCTATTACTGTAGAGGGCAACACCACCCTCCCAGGATCTCACCCCAGGTGTCAAGCCTTGCCTCCTCCCTCACTTCAGGTATCCAGGCACTGCCTGAGACTCATGCCTGGATTAGGGCAGCAGCCCCTGGGTGGGTGTGCCCGCATCAAGTCTCTTCTCTCAAGTACGACCCTTACTCAATAAACCCCTGTGGCTCCCTATTACCTCTAGCATCCGATATAAAATCTACTATATGGCTTTCGATGTCCTCAATAACCTACCTAGTCCCTTTCCACTTTCCCAGTCAGACTATACTTTACTCCTCTACATCTCTGCTGGCCCTGGAAATAACACTCAAGTCCCGGACTGCATGATCTTGTGCTGGTAATGCCTGGAAGGCTCCTTCCTTGCTTTCCCCGAGGTAAGTACTTCATATGTTGCATGTACATCAAGGTTTATCTGCTGTTCCTCCACAGAATGGGAGCTCTCTGAGCACAGAAGCTGTTTTTCTTTCTTTATATCCCAGGGCCTGGCCCCACTGTAAGGGCCTAGTATTTGGTGACTGACTGAACTAACTTGTTACTCCACCCAATAAGTTAATATTTATGATTTTTGAAAAATGTTAGCCAGTAAGGTACATACAAACTAGTATGATACAGAATGGTAACATTTTTTAAAAATTATTTTCACTATAGGAGAATTCATAATTTTAATGATTTCTTCTCTCTGAATAGAAGGCTATATTGGTATCTACTTACCTTATATTCTTCAATGTCTTCTTCATCTGCCTCTCCTTCATCCAAATATTTGCGCTTTGCATTTGGAGCTGAAGTGTCATAAGAAGCCCTAGAAATTCAGAATAAAACATTTTAAAGACATAATGATTTTTTATTCTTTTTCAACAACAAATATTGAGTCCAAAATGCAATGACTGCACGCATATAACCTATATCATATTGCTTACTATCTTGGAGGGGGTGGGGGTAAGAGAGGGAAGTAGAAAATTTAGAACTCAATTTAAAAAAAAAATGAATATTAAAAATTGTCTTCATATGTAATTTGGAAAAAATAAAATACTATGTAAAAAATAAAATAAAATACATGCAAGGCACTGTATTAGGTGCTAGAAGGTAAGATGCAGGTCCTTCACTCAAAGAAAAAGGCAATCATTTATTAAGTGCTTACTATAGGTAAGGCACTAGGCCAGGCTCTGGAAGGTCACTGCCTTCAACAAGTTCACTGTACTGTGAGGCTATGACCAGTACAGAGAGGATGAGGAGGGTGTGATGGGGCATTTAGGAAATTCTGGGCACCAGGGATACAATACTGAAAGCCCAATAAGAGTTTCTGTCCGAGAAGGAGGCCGTGCCCTCTGAAGAGGACCCCTCGCCTGCACCGGCACAAAGAGCCAGGATGAGATGGGAAACAACAAGACACAGAGCAGGTGAAGGCCAGTAATGTACTCAAGCTGCCTGCTCACAGACAGAGAGACCTCTGAAGCCATCAGGGCCACACCGCTTCTGACCCAGATTCCCTTCAACCACATCCCTCAACAAGCCTGGCCTTCACTTGATGTAATTAAGCAATCAACGAGGAAGCAGTAAGAGCCTAGCTAAGAGCCAGGGGCAGTGTGAGGCTCTGGGGCACAAAGACCAACACAGAACAGTGGCTGCCCTCCAAGAGCTTACAGCCAATCAGTCGGGGGAGACAATGTGCACATGTATGAGCATATACAGAAAATATACAAAATAAATACAAGGTAATTCAGATATGAAACATCAGCAACTCGGGGCATGAAGACAGGCCTTAAGAAGGTGAGGACTAGGAATTCAAAGTGCTGGGAGGGAAAAGGCACGGGTCAGAGGGGCAAAAGAAATCATTTAAAATGTGTAATTAAGAGATCACTGATTACTTTGGAGAGAAAAGTTTCAGCTGAGTGAAGTGGGAATCAAGCCTGCAAAGGGGTGAGAAATGAGTTCATGGAAATATACTGAGTCCCGTGCCCACCTCCCCCATTCTTTTTTAGGCTACAGATTTTAAAAATAATATTAAAATAGTACTTTAGTCTAAAGTCCCTGGTTCAGTCTGAATAAGTTCCCCATATAAGTCTTCCTTTAAATATCAATTCTGAACCGGTGTTCTGTCCTGACATCTTTTTACGACATTCTTATAAAAAGCCTAACCACTATGTAAACAGAGAAGCCAGCCAGCTGGGTCAGCCCAGGAAGGGCCCCCCCCCAGACAGGATCAGGGGAGTGATCAGACCAAGAGAAGGAAGAGAAGTCTTCTGAACTCCATTAATAGAATTCACCTCTCAAGTGCATCTTCATAAGGGATGGCTCTCCAGCTGGAGGTAGAGGTATACAGTGCAGAGTGTAGGTGACAGAAAGACAAAGACATCAATAAAAGTTTAGTTTTTTGAAAGAAAACGAAGTGTCTGACCAACAGCATCTCAAGAGCAGCAACAGAAGCATTATTTCTATGGCTGCCTGGGATCCAGGTAAGTGTGAAACAAATGCTCTGCAGGCCAAGCATGCTGGAGGCTTGTCCTGGGAGGGGACATAGCAGGCCTGAGCAGAGTGCTCCATGCCTCACTGTAAACCCGCCCAAGTGCACAAATGCACTCCCCAGCTTACTGACTTACCAAAACAGAAAGGTTTCCCCACATGCTCTTTACTAAAGCAACCCATGAAAATTAAGTTTGGGACTAACCTGCAAGTTTCTCTGGTCTCAGCAATCTCCCTTTGCTCGTCTTTGCTATTTAACACTGCGCCGATACTGTCAGCACTCTCAGCTCCCAACTGAGAACAGGCAAAAACAAAAGGCGGGTTACGGCAGCTGAAAGCCTCATCCTTGCTCACGATGGGAATTATTTTTCAACAAATGATAAAAAATACATAACTTCAACATAAAAAATGACTAGACTGTGGACTATCACAGGGTGGGTTTGCTATAATTCACTGCAAAGTGATTAAAGAGTGAACCTATTTTTTCAGTTCAGAACAATTTCATATCCAACTCTCTCAACTTTAAAGAACTTCAAATGATTCACTAGGATTAAAACTATTACATACTGATGGAAAAGTTAGTGGTATCTTGTCTTTTACCTTCCCCACCACCAACAAAGCAGAACAGCTGCCTTAAATAAGCCTGGTCTCTTTTCCAAATGGCTGCACCAGGGAAGCCCCAACTGAGGCAGGCGCAGCATCCCAGGCGGCCTCCTGGTTCTGGGGTCACAGGCCTGGGCTGGAGCTGCAGCCGTGCGGCCGCCTCCCTGACTCCCTAGGTGACACTGGCCCTTCCAGCCCTAAATCTCAGGAAGCCATGAATGGATCTTTCTGCTGCTTTCCCAAGACTTTCTAGAAATAGATTCCTTTTTCATCTGTACTTCTTTGAAATCAGAATAGTTTGGTAACGGGTCAGAAACGTGGCCTACAAGGGGATTCTGCTAACACAACAAGAAAGACCAGTTTGGGAAGTTTGGGGACGTACCCTGGACTCTGTGCCCAGGCATCACTGCTTTCAAAGCCAAGCCTGACCTCTTCTGTCTGACCCCTGGAGGCCCCTCCTTTTCTCTGGGCTCCGACCAAGGCTGGTCTCTCACAAGTCTAACTATTCCTGAGGGGTCACACCTCCATGAAGACTTCTCCGACTGATGAGAGGCAGCAGCTTCCCCCTGTCCCTGAACTAAACAGATGGGGCCATGACAGCCACAAGGATTCAAGGTGGCTAAGAGACTGATGTCTTCCTCCTGTTTACTGACCGGCAATCCCAGAGGCCAGGTGTCCCGCAAAGCTACATCTTAAGACAGATGACAAAGAGGACGCCTGCGGCTCTGTGCCTGGCCTAGAGAGCACAGGACTGGACCAGGCAGCATTAGGGCCATCAGGACAAAAGATAAAGCACAAAGGAGGGGCAAACTTGCCTGTACTCGCGAGGATATTAAATAGAAATTCTTAATTTCATTTCTGTATTTCTCATCCTTCAAATATCTAGACACATATAGAAGAGTAATATGTCTTAGGTTAAAAATCTCAAAAGATCTGAGCCTGTCCAGAAAACGCAGCAGCACCATGTAGCAGAGAGGGCTGAGTATGGAGTCGAGGGAGCCGGGTTCAAATCTTGGCTCTGCTGCTTGACCTTGGACAAGCTACCTCATCTCTGGCTGGCCTCTGAGGTCCCTTCCAGACCTAAGCCTTCGGAGCTTCCTCGTCATCGGCAGTTTTCTAACGATGAAGTAAAAGTGGTCCTGGGGCAGGAAGAGGTAGGTGCTTCCAACCGAGATCCAACAGAACGTGAGGTCGGGCCTCTGATTTAAGGCGAAGTTTGCTGAACAGCGAAAGAGACTTGTGGAAGGAGCAATGAACAGCATCTTGCAGCTCTTTCCATAAAAAATGGCGTCTCAAATGGCAAACTGCTTTGTGCAATCAGTCCTATTGAGAACCTGTCCCAATGCAAAATATGGTTACTTCAGAGGAGAACAAGGATGCTGCAGTGGAGACACCATCTTTGAATTAATCATAAGCCTGGCCTGTGGGCCCATAGGTTCTGAGGCCACGCTGAAAATCCCAGCAGCACAGATTTTAGAGCCAGAAAGGCATCAAACTCAACCCACTCATTTACCAGATGAGAACACTAAAGCCCAGAGAACGGGGGGGACCTGGCCACGGTCACACAGATCGAGGATGAGAGAAGAGAACTAGGTCTCCTACCCCCACACTTGGTTCTACTCCTCACGTGGTCTGTATGTTCTAATAGTGGGCAGCTGAGAACTCTGGTAGCCAGGATCTCTCCCCCACATACAACAACTGATTAAAATCATCTTTAACCAGTGGCATAGAATGATCAGATAGATAAATATTAGCTACTGCTCCCTAAGTCAACAATTGTTTAACAAGCGTTCACTATGTGCCGGGCTCTGTGCTGTAGGCTGGGAATGCAAAGACTGGCAAAAAAAAGCCAGCCCGTGCTTGGACAAGAAGTGTGTATTCTGGGGAGATGATATGTAAACATTTAGGTACATATGAAATATGAGCAGACAAAGGTAATGTCATTGGGGAGGGCATTAGCAGCTGAGGGTGCTGGGAAAAGCTTCCTACAGAAGGTGAGATCTGAGCTAAGCCATGACAACTCCGGAGAAACAAGGAGGAGGCAGAGCATTCCAGGCACGGAGGACGACCAGCACCAAGACAAAGACACAGAAGCTAGGAGTGTCACATTCCAGGAAATGTAAGAAGGTCAAAGCCACAGCATCACAGAGTTCGTGGAGGGCGGTGAGGCATAAGAAGACTAGAAAGGTAGGCAGGGCCAGTTATAAAGATCTCTAAAGGCCAAACAAGCTTCTATTTGACCCTGGAGGTAAGAGCTCCCTGAGCAGAGTAACAAGGTCAGACCTTCAACTCTAGAAAAATCAGGCTGGCTACTAAGTGGCAGGTCCAGCATTTAAGCGCTAGAGGCACATACAAAAGACAAGACAGCCTCTGCCCTAAAGGAGCTTACAATCTCATGGAGAGAGACACATTCAAATGAAGGAAGATGAAGAGGGGACAGGAGGGGCTGAGGGGGTGGTGGAACGAACACTGAACTTGAGAAGCCTACTGGACGTCCACTTTGAGAGGGTCAAGAGGCAGCTGAATATGGGTGACCATAGCTCAGAGGAGATGCTAGGGCTAGATATGCAGATCACAGAATCACCTGCAGAGACAATGGATCAGGAGCATGAGATCGCCAAATGAAACGGTATAAAGAAAAAAATCCAAGAGGGCCCAGGAGAATCTTGGAGAGACACCTATGGTTAGAGGGTGTGACACAGATTAAGAATCAGCAAGGGAAACTGAGGAGCAATCACATAGATGGGAAGACCAGGAAGGGAACGGTGTCATTAAAAACAACAGAAGACAAAGTGAGGGCACAATGTCAAATGCTGAAATGGTCAAGGATTATTGAAACTGTGAAAAAGCCATGAGATTTTGCAATTAAAAAACTGGTAGCTCTGAAGACAGTAGTTTGAGCAGAACAGGGTCAGAAGCCAGACTGCAGAAGTAGAAGAGAGTGAGAGAAGAAGGGAGCCATGGAGTACAGTGGGTTTTCTCAAGGAATTTAGCCATAAATGGGAAGAGATTGATCAGATGAGAGCTGGTGGGCATGGTCAGATCAAGTGAGATTTTTTAAATTAGGGGATACACGATTAGGTTTGTAGAAACCAAAGAAGAGCCAGCAGATAAAAAGAGACAGAAGAGAAGACCAAGAATAACAGAGGGGGCAATTTCCTGCAGAGGTCAGAAGGAGATAGATCAAGGGAACATGCAGAGGTTTGCTTGCATGGTCAAGAAGAGCATTATCTTCATTTCTTCATCTGAGACTGGAGTGACAGACAGTCCTAGAAGATGTCTGAGTGATATGAGATGAGGAGATGGGGACATGGAATGGTCCAATTTTTCTTTCCATTTAGCATGAATAAGGTAAAATCCTCAGCACAGAGACTTCTTGTTGCTGTTTGTCCTTCATTCTCAAAGAGGACCATGACATTGGAGGTGATGTTGTGACTTGCAGTGAACTGGATTTAAGTGAGGCAGGGCTGTACAAGGTCACCAGCCTCACTCTCTCATCCAGAGCCATCCGGGTCCAGAGGCAAGATGTACATCAGGTTGCCTGGAGATGGCCAAGAATGTTTTTAAGACAGTTGGGATTAAATGACTTGACCAGGGTCACACAGCTAGTAAGTGTCTGAAGTGAGATTTGAACTCAGGGCCTCCCAATTTCAGGGTCAGTGCAACTGTGCCACCTTGCTGCCCCATCAGCATAGAAACTGACGAAGAAGGAATGAGGTAGGTGGCTTGAGGAGAAAGCAGCTTTAGAACAGCAAACCAATTGGGGAAGAATAGGATATATGCTTTGCTACAGTCAGGACCCAGTTGAGATTAGCTAACAAATTTAAGAGACCAGTCAGCATAGTTTTGTGATCGCCTCCAGCTGTTAAGTTATAGCTGGGGATTTGGAAAACCTGATCAACACTAAGACAAGGGAGAAGAGGAATGAGGGTGGAAGGCAATGATTTGAATTGGTTCACCACCAAGGGGTCAAGGTAGGGAAGGGAGGACAGTGTAACCAATGCAGAGGTAATAACCTAGGAAAAAATGGAGGGATGAAGGGAACGGAGGTCATGATGAGGAATAACACAGTTGGGGATCATAAGGTATAGGAGAAGAGAAATGATAACAAATGATCAGGTGCAGGAATTTTTGAGTTCACAAACCCGGATGTGGAACCTCTGTGTGTGATAACATGAGTTGGTGAGGGAGAACAACAGGGCAGGAGATGGGGATGTTATGGGAATTGTGATTCTTGATTTCCTTTTATTAATTTTTATTGGGCATCAGAGCCATTTTTCCTAGTCAGGAACTAGCTGAAATCTGTCCCAAGGGATGTGACATTTTAGTTACAGAGGAAAAATCTTCATCATCCTCACCACTCTGATTATCTTTCTCTCACAATCCACCCATGATGAAACCGCTAAATGTAGTTTAATGTGACTTAGTTTATCTACAGCCTATTTAACTGCTGTTTGCTTCCTTAGAGAATGGATGAGATTAGGATTTAGTTTGACTAAGATCATTCAACTTTTATGGCATTGAAAGAAGGCAGGAATTGTCGATCTGTCACTTCTCCAACTGTTATGAATGTACAAGATGGCAATCTGTATACAGAATGATTTCTTGTCTCTAAGAGGCCTCAGGGAGAAGTGAAAGGCTGGGGGCTGAAGTCACAGAGGAAGGAGAGAGAAGTGTCTCTACAGATCAGGGTCTGGACTGGAGAGTAAATGTGCACAGGGCCAACCTGAAAAGCAGAGAGGTTCCTTACAAAGAAGCAGCAGTCAATCAGTGAATAAACATTCCTTAAGCACCTAAAAGCACACAAAAAGGGGAAAGACAGTCCCTGACCTCAAGGAGTTCACAATCTAAGAAGGGAGACAACAAGCAAACATATGCACAAACGAGTTATGGACAAGTTAAATAGGAAATAATTAAAGAGGGAAGGCACTGGAATTAGGAGGGGCTTCCCCTAAAGGAAGCCAGGAAGGTCTGTGGTCAGAGGAAAGCAGGGAGAGCTGGGGGACAGCCAAAGAGAATGCCCAGAGGTGAGAGATGAAGTGTCTCGGTGGTGGAAGAGGCAGGAGGCTGGTGTCACTGGATGAAAGAAACTCCCAATCGTGGAATATGGTATCAGATGACTCAGAAGGTGGGAGGAGGCTGGGTGAGCAAAGGCTTCGAATACCAAACAGAGCATTTTGTATTTGATCCAAGAGTCAACTGTTTCCCGAATAGGACAGTGGCATGGTTGGACCTTCAATTGAGGAAAATCAGTTGGGTGACTAAAGTGAGGGATGGACTGGAGTGAGGAGAGACAACCCAACCATCTGTATGAGAGAAAATACAGCCAGTACTGAAAAGGGTGGCAAAGGAAGCATGCAGGCATTCATTCATGCATTCATTCATGAGTGGACCAAAAGTCATGGTGTTTTAATAACTTTTTGAAAATTACTTTTTCTTTATTTTTCACCCTCTGTAAGTTGACTTTTTGCACACAACATAAATTCATTTCCTCTACAAACAGCATGAGGCGATGGTACTGTAAATTAAAAACAAAGGAGTGGGGCAGCTAAGTGTCGCAGTGAATAAAGCACCGGCCCTGGATTCAGGAGGACCTGAGTTCAAATCCGGTTTCGGACACTTGACACTTACTAGCTGTGTGACCCTGGGCAAGTCACTTAACCCCCACTGCCCCGCATTAAAAAAACAAAAAAACCCAAAGGAGTCATTAGCCCGCTTCGTGACTGGGCCGGCCGCGTGCAAAGAGCGGTCAGAAGACCGGAGCTGGAGCCAATGACCAGGCTCGCTCTCTGGGCCTGGTGGTCCTCGCACCCCCTACCAATCACGCGGTTGTGATGACAATGCCTGCTAAGAGCTGGGGCACTCTCTGCCAAGTCTGCGTGCAGAGCACGGGGGGATCAGAGCCCCTCTGCCCTCCTTTCTGGGGTCCGTTCCTCCGGGGGGGGGGGGCGGGGGCGGCCCCAGGCCCCGAGGGGCCTCCTGCCCACGGCAAACGCGCGGGTGCCGAGGCTACAGGCCGGGAGGCACGGCCACCGTCACGCCGCCCACAAGGCAGGGCCCCGCCCACAAGGCAGGGCCCCGCCCGCGGGGGGGGGCGGCCGGAAGCTCCAGGAGGTCCGAGCCAGGACGCTTCAGCGCCGGTCACTACCAGGGCCTCCCTGGGAGGGCGGCACCGCCCCCCCCTCTGCTGACCCCCGCCCCGGAGGACCCGCCGCCCCTCGCGGCACGCGCCCATTTCCCAGTCGCAGACATGGGCCCCACGGAGGTCCCTCGCTCAAGGGAGGCCGAGGGGCAGCCCCGGCCCTCCGGGAGCTCCCGGCCCGGGCGTGTCGCAGGCGGGGGGCGCCCCTCCGGGTCTCTCGTGGCTCCCGGACCGCCACTTTCCCCATTGCCAGATGCGGAAATGGAAGCCCAAAGACGTAACGGACTGGCCACGATCACGCAGGAAATCGGGAGGCGAGGAGGGCTTCCCGGAGGAGGGGGCGGACAGCAGAGCCGAGGCTGCGGGGTAGAGGTGGAGACCCGCGCCCGGAGACGACGGGGAGAAAGCGGGGACCGCAGGAGAGGAGAGAAGGCGGAGAGGAGCGCGAGCCTACGGAGGGGCGGGGCTCCAGGGGGCGGGGCGTAAGAGCGCGGGGCGGGCATGCGCGAAGAGAGAGGAGGCGGGCGGGCATGCGCGGAGTGGCCGCGTGGACGGACGGCACAGCCGCCCGCCCCCGCCCCGTCACTGACCTGCTGAGCCAGGAGTTGCCGGCGCAGCTTCTGCCGCTCGCGAATCTCTTGGAGGCGACTGTCCATGTCCCGGCCGCCGCTTTCCACACCGGGCCAGGAGAGCGGAGGATACTCGTACAGCCTCCCTCCGCCACGGGCAATTCCCCGAGGCGAAGCCTTCCCCAGCCCGCGTCCTTTCCGAGGACCTGCCCCAACGATCCGCTCAGCTCCACGCTCTCGGGTTCGTAGCTTCCGGCTCAGGAAGTCCCGCCTCTTCGCCGCCGCGGCTTGGTGCGTGAGGACGCCGTGCGTGGAACGTCTTACGTCACTCGCCAGGAGGCGTGGCCGGAGCTCGGTCTCGAGCACTGTCCTCCCGCCCCCTCTGCGTGCCTGCGTCTCTCGGGGGCGCGCCCCCGGGCACTGCGCGGGCCTGCGAACTTCCCTTTGTCCAGTCCGCTGTTGAGTCTTGTTCTGCCTTCCATTCTCATCCCTACACTTTGGAAGCCCCGGCGTCCTCGGAGCCTCCGCCTCTTCTGGTCCCCCAGGCTGATAAAGCTTCCCTCCCGTCCCTTCCTCATACACTTAGCCAGTGGGTCAAGAAGCGGAAATGAAGCGCCTACTATGTGCACCCGACGCTGTTAAACAGAGCATAAGCCCCGCCCCCACCCCAGGCCGGCTGTCGAAGAAGTCCCGGTGTAACGGAGGAGAGGCGACCTGCAGACGCCGCACGTGCCGACGAGACGTGGGCGGCTTTTGCAGCTATTAGCCCTAATTTCAGGTCAATCAGAGGTGATCTCGGAGGAAGGAGCTAGGACTGCGAGGTTCAGGGAAGCCTCCTCGGAGGTAGGACTTCAGCCGGGACCTGAAGGGTGCCCGGGAAGCCGCGAGCAGGAGGCACGGAGAGAGCCAAGGAAAGCCCCAGCCCGGGTGGGCTGGCTCCGGGCGGCCGCCGATGCAGACTTGGGAGGGACTCGCAGGCTTCCGATCCCGGGGGAACGCAGCCGGGGCGGGGTGGATTTTTCCAGGGTCACATAGATAGAGTGACCATCGGGAGCTAGGGCCCCTCAGCTTCGGAGCCAATGTCCTTTGTTGTGTCTCCCATGCTCGGCGCGTAAGGAGTGCTGATTGAATTAAGTGTAAGTGAAAGACAGAACAATTATATCCGTCTCTAATTTCTCCTGAAATCTGGTCTTGCATCGGGTGCCGGCTAGCTGCCCATCAGCGTCTCAAACTCCAAAGTATCTAAAACGCAGCTTAGGCTCCCTTACCTCTTCTCTGCCTAAGCCCTTTCTTCTGATCTCTCTGTTGAGGAGACCATCGACTTTCTGGGGACCAGAGGATGCAAACCCTTCATTCCAGCCTGTTTGTCTTTGTAACTGTTGCACATCGCTTGCTCCCCTTCGTACACCGTGTTCCAGTCAAGCTCGCCCATTAGCTGTTCACCAAGTAAAACATTCCATCTTCTATCCTAGTCCCCGTGCACATAGTCACCCCTCATTCAGGAAATGGAATCCCTTTTCACTTCTTAGGATCCATACATATTTCTACATAGCAATAACAAAATGCAAGGGGAAATAATAGAATAGAAAGTCTAATTCAAGATAGCTGTAAAATACATAAAATATCTGGGAATTCATTAATCAAGGCACACTCAAGATTTATATTAATATAGTTACAAACACTAAAGAAACGAGTAATTGGATTGGTATTTATTGCCCATGGTCGGACAATGCCAATATAATAAAAATGACAATACTGCTTAAATTAATCTAGTTGTTTAGTGCTATAACAGACTATCAAGGGATACTTTATAGAGCTAGACAGTCATTTATTTGGAAGAACAGTAGGCCTAAAATATGAAGGAGATACAAAAAAGTAGGAAAGAAGGGAGAATTCAAGATTTCAGATTATATTACAAAGTAATAACCCTCTAAGTAATTTGATACTGGTTAAGAAGCAGACAAGTATGGTAGCCTAGTAGATAGAGCACCAGCCCTGGAGTCAGGAGGACCTGAGTTCAAACACCTGAGACACTTGAAACTAGCTCTATGACCCTTAGCCAAGTCACTAAACCCCTATTGCCTCAGTGGAACAGGCTACATGGAGAAGAATCAGACACAATTGAACTCAATAATCTTGTGTTTGATACAACCAAGAGCGTAAGTCACTTGGGGCGAGGATTCCGTGTTTGACAAGAAGTCAAACTGGGAACCAGAAAGCAGTTTGGCAAAAATTCAACCTCCCCCCAGAAATGACTGTCTTAGACTATATACCCCAATAAGTTCAACATGGATACATGACCTGGATATTTATGGTCACACCATTAAAAAAATAAAGACAGTTATAGCTAGCAAGAGAGCGCTTAACCAGAAATCACAAAAAAATTAAAAGTAGATCATTTTGATAGCATTAGCTTGAAAAGTTTTGCACTAACCAAATATGTGCAACTAGCAAAATAAGATACTGGAAGTATTTGCATCAAATATCTCCAATAAGGATTTAATTTCCAAGATTTCAGGAAGCTAACAGCTTGAAAATAATGTTCTGGGAGAAGTAATCACCAATTAGGATAGCAGAGCACTAAACTGGGGTAAAACAGATTATTCTGGGGCAACTAAGTGGTGCAGTGGATAAAGCACTGGCCCTGGATTCAGGGGGACCTGAGTTCAAACTTGGCCTCAGACACTTGACACTTACTAGCTGTGTGACCCTGGGCAAATCATTTAACCCTCATTGCCCTGCAAAGAGAGAGAGAGAGAGAGAGAGAGAGAGAGAGAAAGATTATTCTGGCAACAGTATAAAAGATGGGTTGGAAGAGGTTGGAGAGAGGACCCGAATTTCATTGAGTGTACTAAGGAAAAAGAAAGGGGGGTGGGGGGGTGCCTGGGCATGGACTGATGATAATAAGAATCTGAAGGGGGCAGCTAGGTAGCACAGTGGATAAAACACTAGCCCTGGATTCAGGAGGGCCTGAGTTCAAATCCGGCCTCAGACACTTGACACTTATTAGCTGTGTGACCCTGGGCAAGTCACTTAACCCTCATTGCCCCACCAGAAAAAAAAAAAGAAATACTTATTTAAAAAAATAATATGAAGAAGGAAACACTTTAGGGCATGTGATGTTTCAAATCTAAATTGTGGTAGCCTTAAATTAGAAGCAAATCAAAGTTGAATGGAGAATGGTAGATAACAGAAAGTGGAGCAAAAGCTGTAGTTGGATTGATTCCCTTTTTGTGTCTATACTTCATTTACTCATTCATTTAAATGTTTCAATGGCTCCATGATCTCAACAATGCTACCAAAGCCATAATGTAGGGCAACTGCAGTTTGGGGGCAAGCAGCAACTATTAGGGAATACCCATCTTTCCAGACATTTCCCTTCCTGCATTCTAAAGCCCAGCCACGTTGGCCAATTTGTTACTCCTTATCCACAGCATTCTGCCTCTGCCTCTGCCTCTGCCTCTGCCTCTGCCCCTGCCTCTGCCCCTGCCCCTGCCCCTGCCCCTGCCCCTGCCCCTGCCCCTTTGCACTGAGTAGAATCCTTCTTCCCTTCTGCCTCATATGACTTTCAGAATTCTGCCCAAGCATCCCTTCTCCATGAAGCCGTTCTGCAGCCTCCATCTCCTAACGCTCTTCCTCCCTAACCTCTCTTGTATGTGTCGAATTTAGAGTGCTCACTGTAGATATCTGACCCAAATAGAATGGAAGATCCTTGCTCTAGACTCTTCATGAAGGGGCTAGGAAGGTGGGCTGTGCTCTCCCTCCCCAAATGCTACATCTGCTCTCACCTGAAGGATGGACTTAACCAGGTGAGCTTGCACCTGAGCCTCCTGTGTTTTCTATTTTGTGTGTCCTTTCCTCAGTAGCTGGAAGGATAGCATTCTCAAGGCTCGTAAGCCCAGGCCTGGAGGTGGCTTTTTGAATTCAAGAGGTCCAGAGGTCCTGAGTCCAAAGAACAGAAGTGACCGGTGACAAGGGAGGTCCCTGCATTGGAAAGGACAGCCACCAAGAAAAAGAGCTCAAGGATCTCACCTGGCTTACCAGAAGACATGCATTTTGAGGGAGTCAGTGCAAAATGCAATCCTGCAAACCACTTCATCTTTTGAATAGGTTTAAGTGTTGTTGTTGTTGAGTCATTTCAGTCCAGTCCGACTCTTCGTGACCCCATTTGGGGTGTTCTTGGCAGAGACACTGGAGAGGTTTGCCATTTCCTACTCCAGCTCATTTTACAGATGGGGAAACTGAGAAAGATGACCTCCCCAGGGTCATAAAGCAAGTAGTATCTGAAGGTGGATTTTGAACTCAGGTCTTCCTGACTCCAGGCCCAGTGTGCTAACCACTGCACCACTCGGCTGTCCCCAGATAATAATATCTAGCATTTATATAGATAAGCTTTAAGGTTTGCAAAGCACTTTATACACATGATCTCTTCTTTTCCTCATTTTATATAGACAGTAATGGTCTGAGGCAGGATTTGAACTCTGGTCTTCCTCATTCCAAGTACTACACAATCATCTAGACCAGGGCTTCTTAAACTTTTTCCACTCATGATTCCCTTTTGCCCAAGAAATTTTTACACCACCCTAGGTACATAGTTATATAAAAAAGATATACATAGCCTTTTACTATTGCCAAAATTTTCACAACTCACATTGTTAAGCAAACCTATGTGGGGTCCACAGTTTAAGAAGCTTTGTTCTATACCACCTAAATTGGCTCTAAATTAGATACCTATTTAATTTAGAATTAGATACTCTGAGGGACTTTCAGAATCTTCTCTGACTTAGTATGCCAATGAATTTGAAACAAACTAAAAAGGAAGCTAAGGAGGCTGGTCATTGTCTTCTACCCACTTGCCCCACAGCGTAGTCTTTATTACCCACACCTGGTACTGTATTTAGAGCAGCAGACACACCTGTCTCTCTCCACTGAGGAAGAAGCTCCTAAAAGACTCACAGAACGGCCCAGAGAATCCATCTGCAGCCAGAATGAGATGTTCAACCCTGTGCTTCAGACAACCTTGGCTTGCTGCTTCCTGCCGGGGTCTGCATCTGCTAGGCAGAGGGATCTGGTGAAGCCCTGGCTTGGCTTCCCTCCAGCCCTACTCCCAAGCACCGGCTCACCATGCCACAGGCCCAGGCCCGTGTCATCTCTTCCTTATCAGATCATTAAGCCCCTCCTATGGCCTTTATTGAACTTTCATTTTCTTGGTGGCAACAAGACCTTCCCTGGCTATTTGACCAAGAAGAAGGCCGAGATCTAGATGGACAAATCTCTACCCTCTTTCTTCCCTCCCTGCCTTCCCCTTTACTCCCCATGTACAGAGTGACTCTGGTAGGGAGAGATAGGGTTGGGTTGGGCAGGAAGCTTCACACAAGCCAGTCCCAAACTATCAGCTTCAAGTATTCCGCCATGATTATGGTTGGAGCAGACTGGCAGTTTCAAACTCTAGCTCTCCAGCACTTGCCCCTTTGAGATAATAAAGAAATATAGAGAATCATTTTACAAGCATCAGCTTATGGTGTCATATGTTGGCTGGGTCTACAAGGACTAGTATCTATAGATAGTCTACAAAATTGTCTCCAGAATAGATTTTTAAATGGTGTTCCTGGAATGTGCATCTTAGACATAAGAGGGCAAGGCCACACCATAAATAGAAAATGAGTTTTTAATAGCGCTTAATGGAATCTCTTGCAGGAAGGCAAGCAGACTCAACATTCATCTTTTAAAATAGAGACTGCATAGGGAGTATTGCTCTTTATTGGCTGCACATAGAGCACTTAAAAAACCATTGGGGATGAAAAAATGGATGTGTTACTTTAGCTGTTTCAAAGGAGAACAATAGTAATAATGGCTCAAGTCATCCAGAAACTATTTTATTGAATTTAACATTAATCTATAGCTAAGCTATTTCTAGCTTGGAAAGAAAGAGCCATACCCAAACTGGCAAAGTCGCCCATGGCTTCCAACATGATTCTCTGCCCCAAGAAGATTTCAGATAATATTTATAGGAATCTTGAACAAGAAAAAGATCATAATATCTTTAAGAAAACAACAGTTTGGGGTTAACATTCCACAATAATTACTGCTACTTTGCTTCTTAGACCACTTTGTCTTTTTTGTTTTTTTTGTTTTTTTTGTTTTTGCGGGGCAATGGGGGTTAAGTGACTTGCCCAGGGTCACACAGCTGGTAAGTATCAAGTGTCTGAGGCTGGATTTGAACTCAGGTACTCCTGAATCCAGGGCTGGTGCTTTATCCACTGCTCCACCTAGCCACCCCCCGACCACTTTGTCTTAAGAGTTTCTTTCTGGGGCGGCTAGGTGGCTCAGTGGATAGAGCACCAGCCCTGAAGTCAGGAGTATCTGAGTTCAAATCCAGCCTCAGACACTTGACACTTACCAGCTGTGTGACCTTGGGCAAGTCACTTAACCCCAATTGCCTCACTTTAAAAAAAAGAGAGTTCCTTTCTGTGATCAATATTTTTTTAAGTATTTTATTATTTTCCAGTTATATATAAGGATAGTTTTCCACATTTGTTTTCACAGGATTTTTAGTTCCAAATTTTTTTTCTCCCACCTTCCCTTCCTTCCCTCCTCCCTAAGACGGAAAGCAGTCTGATATAGGTTGTATATGTACAATCACATTAAACATATTTCTACATTAGTCATCTTGTGAAAGAAGAATCAGAGCACAAGGGAAAAACCTCAAAAAAGAAGGGAGAAAATAGTCCAAAAGTAGAAACAGTATGGTTCAATCTGCAATCGTAATTCACAGTCCTTTTTTCTGGATGTTGAGAACATTTTTTATCATGAATTCTTTGAAACTGTTTTGGATCATTGCACTGTTGAGAAGAGCCAAGTCTATCTCAATTGTTCATCACACAATGTTGCTGTTACTGTGTACAATGTTCTCCTGGTTCTGTTCCTCTCAGTCAGCATCAGTTCATATAAGTCCTTCCAGCTTTCTCTGAACTCCTCTTGCTCATCGTTTCTTACAGCACAATAGAATTCCATTACATTCATATACCACAACTTGTTTAGCCATTCCCCTATTGATGGGCATTCCCTTGATTTCCAATTCTTTGCCACCACAAAGAGAGCTGCTATAAATATTTTTGTACATGTGGGTCCTTTTCCCTTTTCTATGATCTCACTCCCTAGGAGTTATCCTAGACTCCTCACTATCTCTCACCATCCCCCCCCAACCCCACCCCCATCCAAGCTATTGCAAAAGCCTATAGATTTTACCTTTACAACATCTTGCCAACATGCCCCCTTCTCTCCTGTCATTGCCCCAACCCTGGTGCAAGCCCTTACCACCTCATACCTGCATTATTGCAATAGCTGCTGGTCATCAGCCTGCCTCCAGTCTCTCTCTACTCCAAACCATCCCCCATTCAGCTACTAAAGTGATTTTTCTAAAATCCAGGTCCATCTCTCTCTCTCTCTCTCTCTCTCTCTCTCTCTCTCTCTCTCTCATTCACACACACACACACACACACACACACACACACACACACACACACACCACTCAGGAAACTCCAGTGGCTCCCTATTGCCCCGGGATCAAATACAAATGCTCTCATCATTCAAAGTCCTTCATAACTTGGCACCTTCTTCCCTTCCTAGTCTTTTACACCAACCTTCCTGCCACATACTCTTTGATCCAATGACCCTGGCCTCCAGGCTATACCACACATGACCAGAACCCTCCATCTCTTGGCTCTGGGCATATTCTCTGACTCTCTCCCATGCCTGGAGCTCTCCCCCTCCTCGGCTCTGACTATTGGATTCTCCGGCTTCCTTTGAGTCAGACCTAAACTCTGATCCTCTATAGGAAGCCTTCCCCAATGCCTCTCAGTCCCAATGCCTTCCTCCTCTCTTTAGTATTTCCTCTTTCTCCTTTCTGTGGTACATTTGTACATATTTGTTTGCTTGTTAGATTGTGAGCTCCTTGGGGCCTATTTTTGTATCTCTGATGCTTAGGACAGTGCCTGGCACACAGCAGGCATTTAATAAGTGTTTACTGACCAACCAGCTAGTGTGCCTTCTCTGGACACTGAGGCATTCCATGGCTTTCCCATTACCTCACATTACAGGATGGAGCAAAAGCAAGGCCTGAACCTAGGCCCCCTGAGAGGCTCTAAGGCATGCTGGCAACACTGCCTCCTGTCTTAGAGAAAGGCACCACTTTTGTTTGTGGTTGTTATTCAGTCATTTTCAGTCATGTCCTACTCCTTGTGACCTTTTTGGGGGGTTTTCTTGGCAGAGACACTGGAGTGGTTGGCCATTTCCTTCTCCAGCTCATTCTACAGATGGGGAAACTGAGGCAAACAGGGTGAAGTGACTTGCCCAGGGTCACACAGCTAGTAAGTATCTGAGGCCAGATTTGAACTCAGGAAGAGGACTCTGATTCTAAGCTCTGTGCTCTATCCACTGAACCACCTAGCTGCTCCCAAAGTCCTATTAGGCTCTTTCAAAACCAGAAACTCTTACCCTAAGAACAGGGAGAAGCCTCCCTAGGTATGTTTCTTCATCATCTCTGCTCTGAGGTCTGCCATGTCATAAGTGTCAGGATGCCAGAGCCAGGCACCAAGCTTTCTCTCCTGACTGCCCCCCCCCCCGTGACAGCTCCCCCTTTTTAAACCTCTCACCTGGCTAGCCATAGCCCAGGCCAGTCCATCTTCTGCCAGTCCTCAGAAGCTGCCTTCTGACCCTTAGTATGAAACAGGCTAGTCAGAGACACCCCCACTGTATAAGCTCTGCTCAGGTTCCCACTCCTTTCAAGCTGTGAATGGGCCACTTAAGCCTGATAGTACAGTACGAGTAGAGAAGTATAGAAGAAGCCAGCTAGCATGGTGCAGTAGAGAGAGGGAACCTTGGAATGACCACCCGGGATTACCTGGGTACAATTCCCACTTCCTAGCCCAGTTACCCTGGACAAGTCACAGGACCTTCCAGTGACCCCGGCAACTCTCTGACACCATCAATGACCCAAGTGCTTAGGCCTCTGACCAAGGAGTTCTCCACACTGATAATCACAGGTCCAGAATTGGGGAAAAGGATTGGGACAAGAAGAAGATCACATGGAGAGAGCAAGGAAGATGTTTTGGTAAAAGTGGCACCTGTTGGAATTTAGGAATCAATCAGTCAATAAACATTTTTAAGGCTTACTATGTTCCAGGAACCACACTAGGTGCTGGGCATACATGTACAAAGAATGAATGCCAGGCTAAAGACCAGAGGATATAATGAACATAAAGTATTTTGCAAATGTTAACATGCTCTAATTATTGTTATTCTTATTACAATACCCTGTAAGAAATAGGGATCTATCGAATGCATTGATTCACCTTGTCCCCTGGGAAGATCATGTTGGTAGCAGCCCAAAAGATGAAATTGAGCAGGGAGAAATTGGAGGCAGGAAGAACATTAAAGAGGCTGTTACACTCTTTTAGGTCAAAGGAGTGAATATTAATGTGTGTGTGATGAAACTCGGGCAATCTGGTAAAGTTTATGGACTCCTCAAAATTAGATCATGGATATATAATACATAAATAATATCAAATACATAAAATACATAGCATTACAAAAGGAGCCAATTATATTGAAATCAATCAACCCGTAAACATTTATTAGGTGCCTACTATGTGCCAAGTTCAATTATCTATCCATCTATCATCTAACTTTTTTTTTTAAGCTACGTTAAGAACCCCTCTTCTAGGTGAAAAACCACTAAGGACTTGAAGTAGGCTCTTAGCAATGGGAGTAGTATTATGGGAGTAGGATACAGACAATGAGAGCAGGAAGGATCAGAAATAATTTGACAATTTGAAGTCTGGCCACAGGGAGGTTGGTGGTGAAGTAACCACGAGGTGTCACTATGGAGAGCTAAGAGGGCTGGCTAGTGGCTGGGCTCAATTCTGGCCCCCAAAGCAGGAGAGAGGCAGGAACAGGATCCTCCCCACGATGCCTGTCTCTGCCCAGAGGAGGAGCTTGGGTGAACCTTTCTCTATCACCCTCCCTTCCCTCCTTCAGCTCTTCTCTGAATATGTCTTTGGAGAAGAACTTCGTGTTAGTCTCAAAGCCCCACATGCATCATTCTCCAAGGGAGCTATGTCTGTGATCACAAGGACAATGAAAGACAGATTCACTTAGTCAAAGAATCAGAAAGAAAAGGCCCAGAGTTGCCAAGGCTCTTCCTGTTAAGAGAGCTATGGAGTTAATAATAGAGACAGAAAGGTCAGTATTAGTTTGTAAACCCCTAGGTGACATCTTAACCACCAAGCTGAAAGAGATTTGTCTTTAATTATATTTTATGCTGTAACTCCCCTTAGAGACTGCGCTGCTAAGTGAAAACAATTGCAAATAATGCTGCCAGTTAGCTAGAGAAAACAGATTTAAAATATTGCAATTTTTAAAGAAAAATCAGTGTAAAAGAAGGCATTGGGTTTAAGTATCCATTTGACAGGACAGTGGGGTAATAGGGTAGAAAGATTAGAAGAAGAAAGAAGAATCTCCTTCAGTTTCCTGGATCCATGGCTGCAGGCAAAATCTTCGACATATGGGATTTATATTCTTCTGCTATTTTGGGAGAATGAAGATGCCTTTGGGGAGTCTGGGTGCCCTCAACCCCATTCATGATGCCTCATCCACAGTCAGCCTGTCTCCTGGCACTGTGCCCACATTGCTGTTCTGGACTACTTGGGAAATAAAAAAGCAGTTACTGCCACTGTTGAACCATCCTATCCCCTGCTGGGCCCTACTGCAGGGGCAGGAGAGTCAGCCACTCACTTTGGCCAATTAAGATCCATTCTTTTCCAATTCTTCCCTCCCTTCCTTTCTCCCTCCCTCCCTTCCTTCCTTCTTTCTCTTTCCTTCCTTTCTCTCTTCCTCCCTCCCTCTCTCTCTGCCTCTCTGCCACTCTCTTTTTCTGTCCATCTTTCTCTCTCCATCATCCCACACTCTTCAGTTCTAAGGTGTACAATATAATTTTCATTTTTCCCTCAGGGCAGAAAAAGCTGCAAATGGGACTACATTTCCCAGAATGTTTGGCTAGTATTCAAATATCTTGCCCTATCTTCAGGAATTTCATCTAGACCTCTCCAAATGTCCATTATAATATCAATAGAAATAGAGGGACATATATTTATTTTTATTTTTTGGAAGAAAATTCATGACATCTTGGACAGACTGTATTGAGTTTGAGATGTCAGGAGGACATCCAGTTGGGAAGACGGGTGGAATTTGGGAGAAAGTTTACACCTGGATCTATAGATTGGGGACTCATATTCGTTGAATTCACGGGAGTAGATGAGATTGCAGAGTAGATGGAGAAAAGGGAAAGGAAGAAAGAAGGACAGTCTTGGGGGACAAGCATGTGACTCTTAGCAGGTTAGAGGATGATGAAGAATCAGTAAAGACAAAGAAGGAACAGTTACAGTTGCAGGAGCCCTAGGCAGCAATGGTGGCACAGAAACCAAAGAAAGAGAAAATGAGGGAAAGATTCAACAGTGTCAAACATCACAGAGGGCTGAAGGAGATGGCAGGCTGGCGCTGCGCCTCAGCCCACTGTGTGCAGGCAGCTACCGCACCAGTGCTGAGCTTAGAGTCAGGTTTCTCCAGCTGCCCGTTTGTAGGGCATAGGGGTGAGGAAGGCTTGATGGAGCAGCACAGAACCAGCCCACCAATTCTGCCTTGTATGTCTGGGAGACAGGGTGGGGATACCTCCTTCCTGGAAGACCCGCACTGTGGGCTGTGTGCACAACCCTCCATCTCAGACACCTAAAAGGGGCCAAAGATGCTCCTCATGTGTCTGTTCTTACCAATTTCACTTTTCAGAAGTAAATCTCATCTGAGATCCCTAAGCTCCAATGTCATGATTGTGATTCATCAGATTGTTGTTTAAATTTGTCCTCTGACCTCCCAGGGTTCTTGGCAGTAAAAACCCGCCTTCCTTCTGTCCCCTATGCAGAAAGCACCCCACTCTGGATCCCCCCAAGATAGTAAGACTTTTTTTTGGTGGGGCAGTTTGGGTTAAGTGACTTGCCCATGGTCACACAGCTAGTAAGTTTCAAGAATCTGAGTCCAGATTTGAACTCAGGTCCTTCTGAATCCAGGTCCGGTGCTCTATCCACTGTGCCACCTAGCTGCCCCCAGTAAGAATCTTTTATAACCAGGTCAGGGTCTCAGTTCTTGCTTCCTTATGGTGGCAGTTCAGTTTTCTATTGCTATCAGCAGCAGCCAGGGAATACTTGCCCCCTGATATAGCTGGTTGGCCATGTCAGCTTCCTTGAGCACCCAGAAGGCGAATTGCACCGGGTTAGTCCTGTGGAGAGGGCTTGCCAAATGCAGTGAGGAGCAGCCAGAAGTGTGGTGGCCACAGGAGATCAGGCTTCCATCAGCTCCTCCTTCCCTATGTGGCTCTCTTCCATATCACCTTTCTTCCATTTCAACCATGAGGTTGTTCTTTACCAACTTTACTTTTACCAAAGGTCACTCTTTACCGACTTTGTTGGTCAAATGTTCGGGGCAAAAAACAAAAACAAAAAAGGGGGCAGCTAGGTGGCACAGTAGATAAAACACCAGCCCTGGATTCAGGAGGACCTGAGTTCAAATCCAGCCTCAGACACTTGACACTTCCTAGCTGTGTGACCCTGGGCAAGTCACCTAACCCTCATTGTCCCGCCCCCTGTAAAAAATGTTCTGGGCAAGGCCTGGTGATTCAGAGTTGGACTGAAACAAAATGAGATGATTTTAGACCATATAACATTGAAAAAGATAAGTTTCCTCAACAATAATACAGAAAGGACATTCAACAAAGATACATCATTGGCTCAGGTAGGGGCAGCTCTCCTCTCCTCTGCCCAGACAGAAGAGTATGCTGGATCCCATAGCAGTGGGAAGTCCCACAAGCCTGAGAAGTGCTGACTCTTTGTGCCCTGGTCATCTCAGACAACCAGGAACCTTCACCAATGAGTTGGGCCTTAGTTGTCTGAAGCAGATACAGCTCAGGAAGTGTTCCCACCACCTTTTGGGGACAAACAAGCCCATGAAGAAGGTTTCAGACTTGCCACCATGAATCTCAACCAACCCAAGGGTAGATGTTGCTTCAATACAACATGTAGGGTGATCTCATGCATCTATGCCTTGGTTTCAGTCGTTCTCTGTGCCTGGAATGATTTTGCTCTTTTGAGTTCTCTGTTGAGTTCCAACTTACCTTTTAAAGCCCAACTCAAAACATATCTGCCAGGAAGTCTTCCTTGATTTCCACTCCCACCCAAGTCAATAAGAGCCTCTCCCCCATCACAGAATTTTGTTTGTATTTACTTAATACATTTCTCACATAATACATCATACAGTTATCTGTTTACTCTTTATTCTCTACAAGACCAGAAGCTTCATAACAGATGCAGGCCATATCTAAACATTGTAACTACTCCAACCTTTGCATCAGGGCTTTGCACACAGTAGGTGTTTGAGAAATGTCTGATGCAATTATTATAAAGCACAGAGACATATTGAAGCAAAAACTATAATTATTCTCTCCTTGATCATAATTAAGATTCCTATTTACTTGAATTTTACTCATGTTTGGAAGAGAACCATGTCCTGGCCTGTGAACTTAAGAGTCTTATAGGAGTATACTGTTTCACATTGTTCTACAAAGAGAGAGATGAGGAATTTGCAAAACATAAAATAGTAGTTTATGATGAATACATGGGCTTGGCATTTCTTAAAATGAGGAATCAATGAGACAAGAGAAGAAACTTGGCCAGGATCTCTATTTAGACCTAGGACAGCATACAAGCAGTAACTTGAGAGCAAGTGGGGGATTTTCGTTGTTGTTGTTAATGGTTCACTGTGTATGAGATCATCCCTAAACTAATTACAGCTTGACTATACCAATGGAGGTCCTATATGTCTCAGAATAAATGAATGCAAGGGTTCATTGGGGGGAAAATCTAAATATAGAATTCTCATCAAAAGACAGCACACAGATCAGAAAACAGCCTAGGGGGCTTTCAATGGAGGCTTATGTAGAAGACAGATGGGGACTTTATTGAATATTTTTTTCTTGCTTTAAATATATCCCCTTTAAGAGGATTGCAAACACAATTACTATGGGACTTGCTATCTCTTGCAACCCCATCTACAGGGTAATATAAGTCAGTTTCTTGAAATCGATGTGATTCTTTGAAATCCAAAGACATCTGCACTAGAAATGTGGGGCACACACAGATAATCCCAAGTCAGAAGCTGATTTGGGAAGGTTTTTCTGACATCATTAGCTGGGCATATTTTAATTATACACAGTAGTAAAAAAAAAAAAAAGAAAAGAAAAGAAGAAGAAAAGCCTTTGCTATATTTAAATAAAATTGTCATCTCAGTATATTGCCTTGAAGGTCAAATGTTGGGTATATCAGTATAAGAACACATTTAATACATTTCCCCTTCCCAATTCTAATCCTAATATAAAGACATATAACAATTATAATATATATAAAACTATATAATAATATATAACTAAATGATGTTCCACCAGTCCTAATATAATAAGTGTGATCCCTATGTTTATTAAAGATCAATAATAATACTGTCAGGAGAATGATAAGGGCAGAAGCCAGATTGCAGGGAGTGGAAGAGAGAGTGGGTAGTAAATTAGAGCCATAACTAAGGTAAGGGAACTGAGGTCTGCACCATCTGGAGGCATCATTTCTTGGGTGAAGAGAGTCCAGACTTCCTCCCCACTGGGGCTCAATAACCGCTGTTCCTGCACCTCTGAGCATTCTACCAGCCCATACCCCAGCAAGCCTTTCAGGGTAAAGTATTCCAGGGTAAAGGTCTGTGAAGTTAGAGGAGATGATGGGAATGTAGTAAGGGTATTTAGGGGTCCAAGGGACCACAAGTAATAGAGGCTGATTTTCTTTGGCAAGCCAGAAGGATTTCTCGAGACTTGGGCTCCCTGAACTTCTCCTTGAAGATAGGGGCAGCAAGCTTTTGAGAAGTCCAGGAACAAGTGACCAACTGGGTTTCATTGGTTCTGGGAAAGGTGGAGCCCAGTGATCAGCTGAAGCCTGGGGCTGAGGGTGGATTTCCTCATTCACAACTGGCCCACAGAGAGGGGGCCTTTCAGAGGCTGCCACACAGCACTCGCCATGTAGGCAAAGTACAGTAAAACTTCAAATGGAAGAGAGACATGGCTCAGGCCATGCCTTTCCATGGATACCTTTCAGGGCTATAAGAAGGGTAGAATCCAGCAGGGCATTTCCTAAGGATACTATATGTCCTTGCAGTAATTCAGCAACATAGAAACAACTGAATTTAGCATCTAAACTGTGCTTTGCACTTAAACATTTCTCATTCATCAACCCATCTAGGCACAAAGAATAGTGACCAAACAGGAAGGTAGACAATGCAACCCCTGCTCTTCCCTTTGGCTTCATCCTGATTAAGAGCATCTCCTGAAGCTTCCTGATGTCCCAGCGTCTCTTTGCCTTCCTCCTATACTGCCACAAGGGCACTTTTTGCACTGCCATCCTTGAGTTGATCATAGACATTGTTCAAATGGCTTTTGTAGTGAGACAGTAGAGGACTCGAAGATCACTAGCTTCCTCAAGAAGGAAAAGGGACAAGGAGTAGGGAGAGGAGCTGGGAACTATCTACAGTAGGAAGACCAAAGGGAATTGGGGTATTTGAATATACTTGTAGACAGATGGGGAGAGTTTGAAGACGCATGAGTAAGTGGGTATGACTGATGAAGTTGGTTTCTGGAGAAGTTGTAAAGGAATTAATGAATAAGTGAGTGAAGGAATGAATGAAAAAGCATTTCTGAAGTGCTCACTGCACCCCAGATGCTGTGCTAAGTGCTGGAGATAGAAATACAGACAGTCTTGGAGGTAACAGGAGTCGCTGTAGTTAAGAAAGATTGAAGGGTTGTGTGGCATAATGTGGTCAGACCTCCATTTTATGATATTGATGACTGAAAGGAGGATCGACTGAATTGGTGGCACATCTATTGAGGCAGCCCATACATGAGGTGCTGAGAGCCTGGACCAGGGTGGTGCTAGGGTCAGAGGAGAGAAAGGGGTAAATATGAAGGTTGTCATGATAATAATACTTGATGATTGGTTGGATGGGGCTGGAGGGGTGTGAGAGAAACTAAGCAGTTGAGTATGACTCCTAGGTTTCAATCCTGGAAGACTGGGAAGAAGGTGATGCCCTTGACAGTAGTAGGGAAGTTAGGAAAAGGAGAGGGTTTGGGGGTAAAAATAATGAATTTAGTTTTCAACATACTGAGTTTAAGATGTCTATGAGATTTCTAGTTTGAAATGTACAGGAAGCAACTGGAAAAGTGTGATTATGTAACTAGAGGTCTGTGCTGGACAAATAAGTCTGAGAAGCATCTGTCTCAAGATGATAGTTGAAAGCATAAAAATTGATGAGCTGACCAGGAGATATAATATGGGGGGGGGGCAGTGTTGAAGAGAGCCCAGAACAGACCCTTGGCAGGGATATGCATGGTTGATGGGCAGAACTTGCATGAAGACCCAGCAAAAGAGACTGAGAAGGAATGATCAGACAGGTAGAAGGAAAGCCAACAAAGAACAATGTCATAAAAACCTAGAGAGAAGAGAGGATCAAGGACACAAGGGTGATTGGCTCTCTCAAAGACTACAGAGACATCAAGAAAATTATGTGGCCAGTAATACTAATGTTGATGTAAAGCTATAGGGGTGGCTAGGTGGCGCAGTGGATAGAGCACTGGCCCTGGAGTCAGGAGGACCTGAGTTCAAATGTGACCTCAGACACTTAACACTTAATAGCTGTGTGACCCTGGGCAAGTCACTTAACCCCAATTGCCTCACTAAAAAAAAAAAGAAAGAAAGAAAGATGTAAAGCTATACATTCAGGTTCTGAGGCTGAATTGATTGAGTGGGGAGAGGAAAGAGGAAGGGGGTGCCAGGGTCAGCTCTGTGATTTAGCAAGATCACTTGGATAACTGATTGGAGGGTGGGCTAGAGTGGAGAGAGAGTTGTGGCAAGGGAGATCAATCAGCAAGCTATTCAATAAAATAAATGACTGGTGTATCCTTTCCAGGAATGGTTGATTTAATTACTGTTCCCAGAATTAGGGGTGGAAATGGACAAAGAAGAACACATACAGGTGACGTGATGAAGACAGTGAGTCATAATCCATGATAAGATGAACTCGCACTCACCAGAAGCTGAGCATCTCAGGACCCTCAGAGCTTAAATTCTGAGCCAGAAATAGAAGGTCGAAGACAAGTGGCATGGCAAGAAGGTGGCCCTTTTTGTGGCCAGTGAGATGGGGCAAAATAAAATAAATCTGTATAAATATATACATTTATATGACATTTTATAAATTTTGAGGAATTGAGACCGATTTAGGGGCCTCATTTCAGATGGCACCAGTAATCTTAGGGCTAGAGTAGGCAAGGTCATTTGCTCTAATAATGAAGGTTAGGATTTGGGAGAGGAAAATTATCAACCATAAGGGATGGTCTGCTGGCAAATTTGGCATGATTGAAGGCGGTACATCCTCATGACGTTCTCCATCGACATTCAGCAGCTCTGGAGGAGGAGTGGAAAAACTGGATAGTGGTGCCTGCCAAGGGTTAAGGATTCACAGGTCAAGAATAGGAGAAAGTTATTAGGGAAGAAGAAACCCTAGGGTAATAGAAGGTGAAACAATAAATAGATGAACCATGGGGTCAATGCCAGGAACCGAGCAAGTGAACCCAGAATTGAGGAAATGGACAAAAAACAGAAATGGGACAAGGGCATGTTAATAGGGCAATGAGTAAGTTTGTGTTAGGTGAGAGATTGGAAGAAGTGGAAGGACAGGAAGTTGTACTAACCAGAGGTGATTTCAAAGTTCTAAGTTTGAATATTGTGAAATTCCAAAGGCCAGAGAGTTCTTACTTTGGTCTGTGCCAGTGGTGGTAGCTAGAGGGGGTGAAGAAGGAAGTCTTTAGAATTGCAGAGGTTGTCCTGGGACTGGCAAAAGGAATAGCTTAAATTCTTAAGGATAATGACAGCGTATGGGAGAGCATAACAAAAAGGAGATTGGGAACCAGATATTGTGTTTAAGAAAGCTGGTAGAAAGCCCTAGAACAGGTGTTCAGTCCTTTACATTTGTGTGTGTGTGTAACAAAACCCTTTGGTAGTCTGGTGAAGTCTGTGGACCCCTTCTCAGAATTATGTTTTTAAATGCATAAAATCAAATGCATGGGATTACAAGGGAAACCAATTATATTGAAATACAGTTATCAAGATGCTAAGAAAATAAGGGATTATTTCTCTCATATTAATAGACAATTATTAAAATTTGGGACACCAAAGCTTTTTTCCCATCCTATTTCCTTGTCCAATCTCTCAAGGAAAACGCTGATGGAAGATGGGATTAACATTCTCCTCATTCTGGGTATTGCTATTCCACCCAGCTAGATCAGATTTCTAATCTAAGGGGAAACTTCCTGCCCATTGTCTTCTGCTCTGGCTTGGGTGGGGAATATAGATTCTTTGTTTAGATTAGGGCTTCTTTTTAAAGCTCCAGCTACATAGGTTTATAAAATAGATATACAAATCAAACATTTACTGCCAAATTTTTCATGATCCCCACATTCAGTTACGAGATTCCATATGGGGTCAAGATTATCCCACCCACAGTTTAAGAAGCTTTGGTTTAGATTTTCCAGGGCTGGGGGTAACTCAGAAGTAAATGATATAACCAAAGTTCATGAGAGTAGATCTAGCCCTTCACTGTAATATTCATTCCTTGATGTAGGAGGCAAAAAATGATACATTGACAGGATATAGAAACTCAAACTAGGAATAAATGATAAATGAAGATATTTTGAAAACTGGGCATGGGAATCACAAAAAGACATACACAGAAAAGGCCAAATTTGACCCCAGATTCACCTTATTGATGTAGGAGGCAAAAAGGGGTTAATAGAAAAACCTAAGACCCAAGCTCTCATTCAGATACGAGCTCTAAGAGGGATTCAGACCCTGGTTAATGGATAACTTATAAATCAGGATGCTAGGTTCTCTTACCCATAGTAATCCGTACCCATAAGGGAACAGAGGGAGCTGGGCCATGAAGACCTTAAATAAAATGACAGGCTATAGAAATTCTAATGAAAAATGAAGATGTTTTGAAACCTAGCATGGGAATCAGAAAGAGACATGCGCAGAAAAGGCCAAATTTGTCCCCAGATTCACCTTATGATGTGTAAACCCCCAAAACACACCTCCACAGAAAAAGGTACCCGCCTCAGGGGTTGGTTTAGGACCCCAGGAACTCCAAATTAGGATAAGCCCTCCCCTGTACCTCCCCAAGGTGGTGATGGGGGGCAAGGAGGCTGCCTCTACCACTTCCTAATTTTCACAAGTTAAATAAGTCTACCCAAAGGGAGTGTTACCCACAGGAAGGAAGATTGTGAAGAACAAGGTATCCTGGAGGATTCTGTTAAAGTAAGGGAAAGAGGATATTGGTTGAAAAGATCAAGGGTATATATAGGGGAGTTTGTAAGACTTGAAACAGAGTTTCAAAGGGTGGTGTAATGGACCTGGCAATGGACATATCTAGGGCTTGGGAAAGAGTATAGTGCAAAGTGGAGTAGGGAGGAGACGGAGTAAGGAGATACTGTGGGCATGAAGCTCTTCTCGTCTAAGGCTGTGAGACTAGAAGATGAGGATTGGGCAGATAATACCATAAAAAGTGAATGTGTCTCTTGCTCTGAACTACCCTCATGACTTTTCACAAGTACTGAAGAATGTTAAGCAGCTAACTAAAAGGAAAGGAGGTGCTAGAAACAGATCCCTAATAATAAAGGATCTGGGGGCTTGAGCTGATAGCAGATGAGAGAGAGCCAGAACACCCCCAGGCTACTCTGGAATTCTGAGGGAAACTTGGCTGACCTAGCCTGGAGAGAATAGCATGGTAGTGTAACAGCTAGCATCTGTATGGTGCCTACTATATGCCAGGCATAAGTGCTTTACAAATATCTCATTATCTCACAACAACATTATGAAGTGGTTATTGTTCAGTGCTTTCAATTATGCCTGACTCTATTTGGGGTCAATTATGTCTGACTCTATGTCTGACCCTATTTGGAGTTTTCTTGGCAAAGATACTGGAGTGGTTTGCTATTTCCTTCTCCAGCTCATTTTACAGGTGAGGAAACTTAAGCAAATAGGGTACAGCGACTTGCCCAGGGTCACACAGCTAGTAAGTGTCTGAGGCCAGATTTGAACTTAGAAAGATGAGTCTTCCTGACTTTAGACCTGGCTTTCTATCCACTACACCACCTAGCTGTCTCATAAGAAGCTGTGACTAGAGTCTTTGCAAGGTACAGAGAGGATGGCATGGCAAAGGAAGCAAATCAATTCTATATTATTAGGGTTGATCATATTCCCTTTCTCACCACCTTCTTGCTCTTTGTAATGCAGAGTGTTAGGGTCAAAAGAAAAAGTGTAAAAGGATAGGATGGAGGAATTTGTATAAGTAACAGTCACAATAGTGACCATGAATAGTATAAACTCATGTGTAAAGTAGAGAAGGCTACCCAAATGGTGTAGAAAACAACCCAACAACATGTTTTTATTAGAAATAAAGATTCACACAGAGTTAAAATGAGTGGCTGGACCAGAGTTTATTATGACTGAGACAAATTTTTAAAAAAAGAGTGATTATGATCTCAGACAGGACAACAGTATGGTTAAAAGAGAGGGACAGCAAAATTACATTATGCTTAAAGGCACCATAGATAATGAAATAATCTCAGTGCTTAATATATGCACCAAGCAACATAAAATTGAGGTACTTAAAGAATAAGTTAACTGAATTACATGGAGAAAGCCAGGAAAAAAACTATAATAATGGGAGACCTCATTTTGCTCCTTTCAGACTGAGGCAAGTCTAACAAGAAAGTTAAGAATATTAACAGAATTTTAGAAAAGTTAGGTATGATAGGTCTCTAGAGACTAATGAAGGTGAGTAGAAAGTTAAGTATTGCTCAGGAAACCCTGGCACTTTTATAAAACTGACCACATAAAATGTGGTAAATATAGTGACCAGAACAAGAAAGTTATAATCACTAAAGAATCTTTTAAAGAGGGGCAGCTAGATGGTGCAGTGGATAAAGCACTGGATCTAGATTCAAGAGGACCTGAGTTCAAATCCATCCTCAGATACTTGACACTTACTAGCTGTGTGAACCTGGGCAAGTCACTTAACCCTCATTGCCCTGCGCAAAAAAAAAAAAAAAAATCTTTTAAAGAAAGGATTCAAATATAAATAGAGACTAAATAATTAGTTCCCAAAAAAGATTGATTTCAAAAAATAAATCATAGAAATAAGAGTTAATTATAGTAAAGAAAATGATAAAAATGAGACAACATACCAAAACTCTTGGCACATTTCTAAAACAGACCTAAGGGTAGAATTTATATCTCCAAATATTTTCATCAGCAAAATAAGAGAAAGAAGAGATGTCAGTTGGGTATACAATCAAGTGATACAAGTGAGCAACAAATATAATGCTTCTAAATAAACACCATTGAATTGATAGCTAAAACTAAGATTTGGATTTTTTCAACCCAATAAAATAGATAAGTTGTTAGTCAATCTTATAAAACAGGGAGTACAACTAAATTGCCAATATAAAAAATGAAAGTGAAGAACTAACAAAAAATGAAGAGGAAATTTAAAAATTGATAGAAACAATTTTGCTCAATTATATGCCAAAAAATCGATAACGAATAATTTACAAAAATATAAAATATACCAGTTTAACAAAAAAAGAAATAGGTAATTTAAAATAGCTCAGTTTCAGAAAAAAGAAATTCAAAGAACCATAAAAAAATTGCCAAGGGAAAACTGTAAGATCAGATATATTTACAAGTAAATTCTATCTGTAATGATTGGAATGATGCCACCTACTGGAGACTTGCTGTGGGAAAGCTCCGCCATGAGGAAAATGCCTCAGAGGGCAAGGCCATGTGGCTTTTCCTTGGCGTCAGGAAATGGCGTTTGCTCATGCGTGCTGCCTATCAAGGCTACCAGCCAATCAACTTGAGGAGCCTCCTATTTTCTGGGAGGAGACAGGAAGGAGGAAAGGGAGCCTGCACGGAGAGGTCTTGCTCTTTTGGGTTCCTGACTTGATGGTGGTGGCAGCAGAGGACTTCACAGGAAATTTGAGGAAAGATAGGAATGCCAGGCTGTTGGAATTCTGTTCTCAATCTTTTTCTTTCTATTTTTCAATAAACCCTTAAAAACCTAAACTCGTTTTATCAGTGATTTTAGTCAGTTTCCCCCAAAACTGGGGGAACAGATTAGAATCCACATTTAGAATCTTAAATTACACATATCAAACATTCAAATAACAATTAATGCCAATATTACATAGTTGGGTTTTTTTTGCAAGTATGGGAAAAGAAGAGATTCTACGAAATTCTTTTTATGAAATAGGTCTTGTTTTGATCCCTAAACCAGGGAGACATAGCATAAGAAAAAAAAATATCAACCAACATCCCTATTGAAGGATGACACAAAAATATTGGATAAAATACCAGCAGGGAGAATGTAGCGATATATTGAGGTGTTTGGGTTTTTTGGTTTGTTTCAAAAAGTTTTTATTTGTGGCTCCCCCAAAGCAAAATATCAGAAGACTCCCCACTGCATAGATTGTTATGGTTTGGTCATGACCAACTCTTTGTGACCCTGTGCACCATACTGTCCATGGGTTTTCTTAGCAAAGATACTAGAGTGGTTTGCCATTTCTTTCTGCAGTGGATCAAGGCAAAAAAAAAAAAAAAAGGTTAGATGACTTGCTCAGGATCATATAGCTAGTTAGTATCTAAGGCTGAATTTGAATTCAGGTATTTCTGACTCCAGGCCCAGCACTCTATCCACTGAGCCACCCGGCTGGGATGACATACTGTAACAATTAGTATATCTATCCCTTTCTTTCTATATAGTATATGTGCTTTCGTCTCATGAATATCTAGGGACAGGTTTCCATGTACAGATATTGTTGTTTGTCCTTCATTTTTGAAGAGGACAAATGGCATCATGAAGTGATGCCTTGATTCCTATGTGAACTGGACTTAAGTGAGGCAGAGCTGCACTGTCATCTGCCTCACTCTCTCTTCCAGAGTCATGGAAGTCCATCAGCAAGATGACTGGTGATGGCCCAGGATGCAGTACCTTGGCTGCTCTAGTTTGCTTCAGTCACTTCCATGGCTGTCGGAATAAATTGTTCTCATCTGCCCATTTCACCCAGGGAAGGCTTCACGTGCTTAGAGAAAATATCCCCCTAACTCACCAGGGGGTTGGAGGTCTGTTGGTTACCTCCATCTGATTTAGCCCAGACACTGAGACTGTTTTACCGGGTATGGCTGCTGCACGTGCTACAGCTTTCTGGAGCCACAGGTGAGAATTGGATGGTAGGTGGACTCCAAAGATAGATGAACAGTCCTAAAAAGAGCCCAGCAAGTCCTTGCACCAGAGGTGCTACTCCTCCCTGAACACCCCGACAACCCTATGTGCAGAGAGATAACGTGTTTAAAGAAACATCCATAATTGTTTCTCTCTGCCTTTCTATACTCCCTAGGCAGTCCCTAGGGACCTTACCCTATGATTTCAACCATGTACTGTAACATCACACAGGAAATTGGATGATCTGTACAACTATCTATAAGATGGCTAGAGAGATTCTTCAGCGTAGAGAATTTAGGGAATTATACGAGCTGTAATTGAAGAAAATTAGGTCAATCGTAAAAACGGTCATTTGTTATAATTACTATTTGCTTGTAGATCTCACAGATTTTAGCCTTTCATTGTCTTGCAACCTGGGTTTACATCTCAGTTCTGCCACTTACTGTTCGTGTGGCCTTGGACAAGTCATTTGACTTCTTTTTGGCTCAGTTCTTCCTCTATAAAATAATGAGGTTGGAATGGATGGCCTCCGAGGCACCATTTAACTCTAGAATATTATGATCTTGAAAACACTTGACCTATTAGCTGAATCTCAGATCCCACTATACACAGGACCTCGAAGTGGACAAAGCCAGGCATTGTTCTGGGCTGGCTCGACAGGACAAGGTCACTTAGCCACTGCATACTCCTTTCCTATGCATGCCCTAGCTGGCCACCCTCAGGCAGGAGTTTTCAAGGAGGTCTTGGGCCTGGAGGCTCAGTCAGACAGAAGAGAATCTTTGTAACTTCCCCAAAGGTTCCCCCAGATCTTTGTAACTGGTCTCCTAAGTGAAGCGTTCCTGTCTCTGCAGATTTTGGAACAGGTTGAAAGGAAATGACTGGAAGCTCTTATGTCAGTCCAAGCTCTTCCTTTCACATCATTTTTGATTGGCCTGGCATGCGTTTAGTAATCATAGTAGAAAGAATAGGGATGTCCTATAGGGGAGACCTGTCCTGCTTCCCTTGTATGATTTCTACATTTTGAACAAAGCAGAGCATTGAGTCATTGAAATTTCTTAGAAAGCCACCCACACCATTAAAAAAAAAATGCCTCGCTGTCCATCAAAGTTCATTTAAAGAGACACAAAGCTACAATTGTGTAGTGGAATGAGTGCTGAACTTGGCATCAGGAGACCTTGGGAAATCAATCAATCAACAAGCATTTATTAAGCTCCTTCTATATGCCAAGTGTTGTGCTAAACTCTGGGGACAAAAAGACTCTTCCCTCAGGGAGCTTACATTCTTTAAGGAGACACAAGTACATATAGATGTCTACTTAAAATCTATATAAAGTAAATCTATAAAATAAAAGGTAACTAAGTGAAAGGGGGCAAGGAGCTCCAGCAACTGTGGCTGGGGTGTCAGGAAAGGTTTCTAGGGGTTCTTGAATTGAACTTTGTGAAAAATTAAGGGTTTTAAGAATCAAGGAGGAAATTAATTGTGACCATGGGGGATACAAAAGCATGGAGAGAGGAAAAAGAATATTATTTGTGGGGATAAAGAAGCTAACCAGTGTGAAAGTTTGATGCTTTGAGATGAAGAGAGAGAGAGAGAGAGAGAGAGAGAGAGAGAGAGAGAGAGAGAGAGAGAGAGAGAGGAGAGATGTTTTTTAATAGTGTCCAACTCTTCATGTCCCCATTTGGGGTTTTCTTGGCAAAGATAATAGAAAGATTTGTCATTTCTCTCTCCAGCTATTTTAAATAGGAGGAAACTGAGGCAAACAGGTTAAGTGACTTGCTTAGGGTCACACAGCTAATAAGTGTTTGAGGCAACATTGAATTAAGGAAGTTGAGTCTTCCTAACTTCAGGCCTGGCACTCAATCCACTACCCAAGAGAAGTAGGATTTTGCTTCAAATGCTCTCTATTTCCTTGGTATAAAGTATGAAGCCAAGTTATGGTAGCAATATGGACTTTTAAAAAGTTTTAAAAATATCTTTTGTTTTTATATTCCAATCATTTCTAGATATGCACTGTGTTCCTTACAAAGAATCATCCCTTGTAGCAAAAAAAAAAAGCAAAAGCAATTTACAATGCCTGAACTTGTATGCAACATTCCCTACCCATAGTCCCCCACTTCTCCAAAGAAAGAAAGGAGGTGCATTTTCTCATCTCTTTTCTTGAGTAAAATGTGGATTTGTGCCACTAAGTACATTTCTTACAGAGTTTTGGAGGTTTTAAAAACATAGATATTATAGTCTATTGTGCCTCACAAAAGAATGAAAAAGAAGATGGATAAGCACTGAGGATGTAGTTGTATTTATTTACATAGCAGCAAAGGATGTATTTATGATGAAAGGAATTTCTTGTTGTCTGAAGGGAGTATTTAGTGGGCAGCATGCAGGAGGCATTGACTTCATTTGCTAAGGGAATTTCTATCAGTTTTCTCTTAGAATACCTGAAGGTTTATGAAGGAAATACTAGAAGTGCCCAAGAAATATTGTCACTGATAGGTTGTAAACAGCTGGACTACAAAAGGGAGGTAGGTTGGGGTGAACCTGTTCTTCCCCTGGTTATGGGGTAAGTTCTTGACTGTGTGCCCATTATGTCATTATATTGTCTTTGTAGTCTTCAAGATAATGAAAGATGATGGTGTAGACAAGTGCGGTAGGAAATTATGTCAAAATTTGCAAAATCTTTTTTTCCCATTAGAATGTCAGAAAATATGTATTTAGGAAAAAATCAAAATGCTTTCAAACGATTTCATGTAAATATTCACTAAGTACCTGCCAGGTGCCCAGGACACAAGGAAATAATCAAGACAATACTCATCCTCACGGCACTTGTGTTCATGTGTGCCTGTTCCAGGGTTCGGGTGTGGACGCAAATAGAAGTAAATATAAGGTCATTTAAAGAGGGGGACTCACTAGCGACAGGGTGGCTTCCTAGGGGAAGTGGCCTCTAAGCTGAGCCCCGAGATAAGATAGAGATTCCAGTAGGCAGAGACAAGGGGATTGCATCCAGTGTGATGACAATCATCTACCTTGCATCAACTGCTCAGCCAGGTTTCAACTCCACAGAACAGATACCCCTGGCCAAGTACCCCCAGTGCTCCCCTCCCCCTTCTCGCATCCTTTTGTGTGCTGTTTCCCCCTTCAGAGTTTAAGTGCGTTGAGGGCAGGAACTATGTTCTTATTAATTGTATCCCCAGTGCTTAGCATGATTCCTGGCATTTTGTAGGCAATTCCCAAATGTTTATTGGATTGGAATTAGGTGTCATTATTACGGCCATTTTACAGATGAGGAAACTGAGACAGACAGAGGTTAAGTCCCTTGTCCAAAGTCACACAGATAGCAAGAGTCTAAGGCTGGATTGAAACTCAGTTTTTTTTACTCCAAGTCCAGAGCTCCATCTGCTTGCAGCACCTAGCTGTCTCATCCTTCACGATGACTAAAAAGCCAGAAGACCTGGTAGAATAACTCAGTGGATGTTTACAAGGGATCGATTGACCTCCTACCTCAGCCCTCACTTCCTTTCCAGTGGGGTATTGTGTCAGAACACCTCCAAATGGCTCCCTAAAAGGATTAGGGGAAGGGACAGCTCTCCCTGTCACCCCTCCCAGTCTCCATATAAAGCACATATCCTGGCTTGGTGAGCTCCAGCCTAAACTGGGGCTGCACCCTTTCCATTTGTCCTTTCCTTTTAGGTAAATACTACCCCAAGAGGGATATTGCCAGGTGTGGAGGTGACCTCGGAAGTCTGAAAGATCCAAAAGTACCAGGTTCCATTCTCTAGCCTCCCTATAGGAGGAGAGCAGTCCCCAGCAACTACTCCAGAGCATCTCCATGATGTTACCAACAGGAAGATTGGCCAAGCCTGGTGTGGCTGTTTTACAAGCAGGTGTGAACCAGAAGTTATTTGGAAACCAGGCTATTTCTAGGAGCTTACAAATGAAAGGGAGGCAAGGGAATGATGGCTGGATCCTTGCTTTAGAGAGGAGAGGAACCTAACCTTGCTCACCTTTGAGGTGAGAAAACTATGACCAAGAGAGGGGTAATGCTTCATCCAAGGTCGCATGGGTGGTAAGAGGAAGAGCTGGTCAGATATAAGGGTCTAGTCTTGTTTTTTAAAGAATGAGGGGCTGGGGCAGCTAGGTGGCACAGTGGATAGAGCACCGGCCCTGGAATCAGGAGTAACTGAGTTTAAATCCAGCCTCAGACACTTAACACTTACTAGCTGTGTGACCCTGGGCAAGTCACTTAACCCCAATTGCCTCACTAAAAAAAAAAACACAAAACAAACAAACAAAAATGAGGGGCTTCTGGGCTTGTTTCCAACAGAAGAGAAGAATCGAGTGGATAAAGAGAGACTGAAATTGAGAGGGGGAGAGAGAGAGAGAGAGAGAGAGAGAGAGAGAGAGAGAGAGAGAGAGAGAGAGAGAGAGAGAGAGAGAGAGAGAGAGAGAGAGAGAGAGAGAGAGAGAGAGAGAGAGAGAGAGAATAATGAGGGAAGAACAGAAGAAGGGATGGGAAGATGGGAAGCCAGGAGAAAAGGAAGGCAGAGCTGGCTCTGGAAATGAGAAGGGCCCACCTCTTCTTCAGAGATTGAGATCAAGGAGAAGAACATGGAGTAATGAGGATATGCAATAGCCACTGTGGGAAAAGTGATAGGGATGCTATTATTAGAGAATAACAGGATTTCTGTTCAAATTAGCTAAAATACATCATCCTAGGTGACTTCTAATAAGTCAAACCAGCAGTCGGTGGTTAGGAGCAAAGGAAGGTGGGAAAAGACCCTGGGTTAGGGTTTTTGTTTGGTAAGGCATCAGTAGTGAGACAGCAGGCTGGCCAAGGATTCAGAAGTAGAGGATGATGTGTGGTTGAAGGGGTTAATGACCAAATCGAGCCTGGGAAGGGAAGAAAATGAGGTGGTGCAAGGATGCTGTCCTGGAAGAACAGAGGGGGATGGAGAAATTGGGTGTGGTGGTGCAGACAAAGACAAGATGGAGAGGAGTAAAGGACAAAGACAGACAGATGGGGCGCTGAGGCCCATAGACATGAAGTGACTTCCCCAAATCCCCCAGGGAATCAGTGGCAGAGTTCTTCTCACTGTCTTTTCTTCCTTCCACCAGAACTAGGACATTGGGCTCTGATTAACGAGTCTATCTCATGTAGACCCAGGCTAGGGATGTGCTGGAGACAGCCTCCACAGTCTCAGGAGAGCCCCTTGTTAAACTTCCACTATGAGCAGCTATGCCTCATAATTGGCAAGTGACAAATCAGGGCTTGATTTACTTTCATTGGATGTCTAGATTTAAGAAAGCAATGGAGAAAATGTTACCAATGTAGATTAAATCTAGAAGTCAATCTCCACTTCCCCACCCCCACCCCACCCCAGCTGGTTGTTAAACATTTACCAGCATCCTCCTGCCCCAGGCCCATCACACCACTTCAGGGCTATCTCCAAGTCATGCCGCAGCACAGGTACCCTTCCTCTCCCCTCTCTCCAACATTACCCCTTCCCATGATAAGCATTGAGTGTAAGCTACTTAAGTGCAGGATGTTGCTTATTTGTTTTGTTATCCCCAGCCCCTGAGTGCCCGGCATATAGTAAATGCTTCATAAATGCTTTTTTCATTCTTTCATTCATTCATCTATCTATCCGTCCATCCTGGACATGTTTCCATGACCACAGGCTATAATTCTGTGACTTCAGAAGCCTTGGTTGTGAAGCTGGCAGCTTTCCCAAGGACATCTGCCAGGGGACAACTGAACTGGTGACAGAAACGAATGTTACTCTCTATTTCTGTGCTGGAATGAGGAATTTGCCATTTTAAATGGACTCCATGATGTATTTTGAAAAGAATGTGTACATCATGGCTAATGTCAGACCTCCCACTTTGGGAGAGACAGGCTGTATTTTGTAAGGACCCTTTTTATCCAATGAACTCAATTGTTCTGCATCCCTCACCCTTAATCTCCACCCTCACATAGTTCTCTTTTTTTGGTTTACAAGTTTAATTATATTTTACTAATAAGGAAGGAAGCCAGACAGACCTAAAGAGGCAGAAATCTTGTCTTTACACCCAGAAAGACCAACAGACATTTCTTGGCTTATCTTGGTTCTGTAGGAGCCAAATCAAAAGAATAGGACCAATGTCTCACTTTTTAGTTTAGAATTCTGACTCGTTGTGTTTTTCCAACAATAATAATCAATAAAAATAATATTTATACAGCACTTTAAGGTCTGCAAAGCACTTTTCCAATATTATATCATTTAATCCTTACAGTACCCCTAGGAGGTAGGTGTTAGTATCACACCTATTTTATGGTGAGGAGATTGAAGGGGACGGAAATTAAGTGACTTGTACAGAGTCATACAGCTAGGAAGTGCCTGAGGCTAGCATTAAACTCCAGAGTTCCTGCCCAGTGTTCTATCCACGGTGGTGCCACCTAGCTACTAAGACCATGGCAACTGTCTCCTAGAGCTGTATATCCCTACCACTTCCCCTGCCCCCCCAAACCAGGAGTAGGTGAGCTCAGTTGGTGAACTTAACCTGCACACTTGTGCCTCCGCTGCCATCCCTGAACTGAATTTTCCGCAGCACAATTACTCACAGTTACATCTCCGCCATTCCCTTTAATTCATTACAAAAACATTGATTTAGCACTGACTGCGTGCTAGGCACCATGCTAGGCTCTGGGAACAGAAGGACAAAAATGAAATGTCTGTCCTCAAGGAGCTTCCAATTTACTTAAACCATATATACACAGATAAGAACCCAGGATTTAAGTCACAGGATTTAGATTTTAATCCCAAATCACTACTTGCTATCTGTGGAATATTGGCAAGTTATTTATCCTCTCTGGGACTCAGTTTCCTCAACTGTAAAAGGAGGGGCATGGACTAGAGGACCTCTGAAGTCCTCTTCTGGCTCCAGAACTGTGATGCCACAATCAAGCCTCTGGTCCTGAGCAAGGACAAAATATACACAACGTGCTTTGGGGTGGGGGTTGTTCCTTGTCTCTGCTGTTAGGAAATGGCCCAACCCACTCCAGGGCCCCAGTAGCCAGTAGAGTGGAGCCTGGACTCTCAAAGGTCAGACCATAAGCACAGCACAAGCTCTGGCAGGTTTTCTTGGACTAGAAAGGCTTCAAGTAGAGGCCTGGAGATGGACTGTCCATCACCGAGGACCATCCTAGCCAAAAGGGAATCGTTTCACAATAATGTTGGATCCAGACTGGTGAGTCTTTTGGCCACAGCAATGTCCCAAGGCCACTTGCTACATGGTAGAGGCATGGCACTGGGATATAGGCACAATGTTGAAATTCCAAATCAGGGAACCGTTAAGAAGTCTAGAATAATAGCTCATTATATAGATGAGTATATGCATTTATACACATATGTGTGCATATATAGAGAGACAAAGATAGGAGGAGGAGAGACAGACCAAGATAGAGACACAGAGAGACAGAGATAGAGACAGAGAGACAGAGACAGAGACAAAGAGAAAGAGAAAGTGAGACAGAGACAAAAATAGAGGAGACAGACCAAGATAGAGACAGAGTGATAAAAATAGAGACAAAGATAGAGACAGAGAGGTAGAGACAGAGACAGAATGAGAGACAAAGATAGAACAAGATAGAGACAGAGAGAGATAGAGATAGAGAAACAGAGAAAAAGATAGAGACAGATAGAAGCAGAGAGACAGAGACAAAGAGAGCCAGAGACGAAGATAGAGACCCAGAGACAGAGACATAGATATAGAGAGAAGAGACAGATCAAGATAGAGACAGAGACAAAGATAGAGACAGAGAGATGGAGAAAGAGAAACAGAGACAAAGAGAAAGTGAGTGAGACAAACACAGAGACAAAGAGAAAGAGACAAAAACAGAGAGGCAGAGGCAGAGATTGACAAAGAGAAAGAGATAGTCACAGAGACAGAGACAAAGATATAGAGACAGAGTCAGAGACAAAGACAGAGAGACAGAGACAGAAAAGAGAAAGAGACAAAGTTAGAAAGACAGAGACAAAAAGAGAAAGAGACAGAGAGAGATAGAGACAAAGATAGAGAGACAGAGAAAAACAGAGAGATAGAGTCAGAGAGAACGAGACAGAAAGAGAAAGAGACTTTTTTGAGGACAGGTACTGTATCTTTTGTATTTATATTCTCTGAGCTCAGTACAGCTAAGGAGTCACATCCCACTGAGGTCTCTGAGTCAGCATCTTGGGCCGTAAATATAGGGCAGAAAACTGAGATCCAGAGGATGGGTGACTTGTCCAAGTTCAAACAGGTGGTCAGGGGCAGCTAGATGGCACAGTGGATGGAGCACCGGCCCTGGATTCAGGAGTACCTGAGTTCAAATCCGACCTCAGACACTTAACACTTACTAGCTGTGTGACCTTGGGCAAGTCACTTAATCCCAATTGCCTCACCAAAAAAAAACCCCAAAAAACCAAACAAACAGGTGGTCAGTGCCAGAGGTGAATTTTGAACCCACGTCCTCAATTCCAAAGCCAGCAGTCTCCACACTGTGCCAGGATGTTTTCATCATCTCTGCTGAATGCCCAGCGTCTATTAAAAACCCATTGGTCTGGGGCAGCTAGGTGGCGCAGTGGATAGAGCACCAGCCCTGGAGTCAGGAGTACCTGAGTTCAAATCCGGCCTCAGACACTTAACACTTACTAGCTGTGTGACCCTGGGCAAGTCACTTAACCCCAATTGCCTCACCAAAAAACAAACAAACAAACAAACAAAAACCCATTGGTCTTTGTTTTTATTTCCTTTGTGCCTCTGTTCTCACACTCAGCTCACTTCAGGGGTCACATGAATTCCACTGCCCAGCCTGCCTCTCTGAGGCTGGATAATGGAGGCAGCACTGACCAGCTTCTCTTGCTTTTCCTCAGAGATCCCTGAGGTCATTCCTGATGCAAAACCCGTCCTCTGAATCGGGCTGCAGCCTACTTACTGTGCTCTTCCTCTCAGAAACAAAGGCAGCCTTCTCTATTGCCACAGCCCCCACAAGAGCAGGCAAACCCAGCTGCTTGGGCTCGTTTTCTAGAGAAGATGCCACAATCAAATGATGTTATTGCTAACCCATAGGTTTATATCCTCAAGATTTTGTGGGCTGAATTATTGCATCGAGAAGGCAGGAGATACTGGAGGCATTTCACTTGTATGAAAAGTTAGAGTGCAAATAAAATATTTCATAAATAGACTAGTTATAGCCTGATTCACATGTTTGAGTCAAATGATGTATCACTGGATACTTATTTTCCTGTTCTATTATTTCTAGTATTATTCTCATGATTATTTTGCTTCAAGGAAAACATCATTACACTGATTTAGCTCTGTCTTTTAATAGTGTTCATCATTTTTTTTGGTGAGGCAGTTGGGGTTAAGTGACTTGCCCAGGGTCACACAGCTAGTAAGTGTCATGTGTCTGAGGCCAAATTTGAACTCAGGTCCTCCTGAATCCAGAGCCAGTGATCTAGTCACTGCACAACCTAGCTGCCCCCTAGTGGTGTTCATCATAAGCCTACCATACCTCAACCTGTGACTTGGCTACATTTTCCCAAGAATCCTGAGACTTCCCCTCTCAAGCTACCTTGTATCCACTGGGTTTGAATCTCTATATGGATCTACTCTGTATGATATAGCAAGATGGGGGGGGGGGTGTACACATCTATACATATATATGTGTGTACATATATAGTATATGTGTATGTTTGAGTGTGTGTGTGTGTGTATATATATATTCAGAGATGTTCAAATACGTGAAACTATAGTATAGATAGCAGATTGTATGTTATACATTATATATACAAATTTTCCCTGTTTGAATATATGTGAATATATGAAACTATATATACACAATATCTATCATTTGTTATATATTATATAGAGCAATATAACATAAATATATAGTTTATTTTTCATATTCAAAGATAAGAAAATTGTATATATATATAAAATGTATGTAACATTTTATAGTGTATATGTTATTCACCCATGTGAATATATGAAAAAATTCTGTCTATACTATATGTAATATAGTATATATGTTATTCCCCTATTTGAGTATATATGAATGTATTCAAAACACTTACAAATATGTAATATATTGTATATATACACAAGTTGCCTTTTGGTACTTGAATATCTACAAACGTGAAGCAATTTGTATATATACAGCATATTATTTTGTATAAAATATATTGTATCTATTTATATGTATACCTCTGAATTATTTTGCCTAGTCAAATGTATATATGCATATCTATGAATATATAAAACACCATATACAATATGTATTACACATAGCCTCACTCTCTACATACACACGTTGTTTTTCTCCGTTTGAATATGTGTGTGTAGACATATTGGAATAACGATACATTTCACGGCATACCTGTTGTTTTTCGGTATTTGAATGTAAGCTTCTTGAAAAGTTTTCTGTTTTTTCTCATATTCCTAGCACTCAGAGGGGCAGTGTGACATTGTGGATATAGATCTGCCTTCCAAACCAGCACAGACTTGAGCTCAGGTCCTGTCTCCAACACATACTGACTGGTTGTCAGACCCTGGCTGAGTCCCTAGAACTCTCAGTGTTCTAGGCAGCTCTCTAAGATTAGAAATTGTAGAGAAGATGGCAGTCACCCTGCACTGGTGTAGTGATTCCCTCTCCTGAGAGTTCCCCATGGCCATGAAATCACAGGCCCAGTCCCTACCCTACTCAGCACTTCACACAGCGCCTGGCACATAGTAAGTGCTTAGCAATACTTGGTGACTGGTTGGTGATCAAACATAGTGGAACCCTTCTAGGTCTTCAGTTAGAACTTGCTCCCCTGTCCTTTTCTAATCACACATGTCTAGTTCGATGCCATTTTGTCACTTCTTCTGCATAGTTCACTAGTATAAATAAGTGGCAACAGAACTAAAGTCCTTATGTATCTGTCTGTTGCCCTTCAGATCACAGGAAACGCTGCTTCTTCCCAGATTGGGGAGTCATAGGGTTCCCCACCATTTGGCATTTCCAGGAAAACATTAGTGTTAAAAAGGGCCATTGCCCTTAGAGGTTTACAAGACCCTCCTTTGATAAAGTTCATTCCTTGTTAAGACTGATTCCCAGTTAACGAGGGTGATACTATTGAGGCCAGGTATGAACAGGCCTAAACTAGAAGGAAATATAGATGCTCCCAAGAGAAACACTGGATAGGGGCAAGAGCTGATGAGGGATTGGATAAGAGATACCCACCAAGGCTGAACCCCGACAGTATAAACTCAGAGCTGTTCGTTCTGGGCCATGGCTTGTATCAAGATGTAGAGGGGTTCTCCTGCCATGATAAGAGGCTCACACTAGTAACACACACGCTCACGTGACTCATGCATTCTGCCCTGACTTCAGAACATCCAGCAGTTACACCAAATTAAGGACCATTGGACAGCAAAGTCATCTTAGTGTTATTCTGATCATTAACAATCAACCAATTCACTAGCATTTATTCCGTACTATTTTTCAGGAATATATGCTAAGTACCAGGCAAACATACACCGCCAAATTACCCCAAAATGGTGCCTGCCTTCAAGGAGTTTACATTCTAAAGGGAAGGGGTGGGGGTGGGGACATCATTTAGAAATCGGAACATTTGAGAGGAGGTGGCACTAGCAGCTGGGGTACCAGGGAAAGCTACCTGGAGGGCATAGCAGAGCCTTAAAAGAGAATGACATTCTGAGAACTGAAGGGTGGGAGGGGAAGGCTAACAGGCATGGGAAATGGCTGATGCAAAAGCAAAGTGATGTGAGACGTGGTGTGAAAGGATCAGCAAATAGACCAGTTTGACTGGATCACAGAGTGGAAAGAAGGGAGTAGAAGGTAAGAAGAGTTTGTTTGGTTTTGGGGAGTTTTTTGTGGGGCAATGGGGGTTAAGTGACTTGCCCAGTGTCACACAGCTAGTAAGTGTCAAGTGTCTGAGGCCAGATTTGAACTCAGGTCCTCTTGAATCCATGGCCAGTGCTTTATCCACTGCACCACCTAGTTGCCCCCCAATGTAAGAAAAGTGAAAGGTAGAAATGGTCCAGATTGTAAAGAGAACTAAATGAAGGGGAAAAAAGACCTGATATTTGATCCAAGAGGTAATAGGGAGCCACTGTAATTTATTGAGTAGGAGGGTAATATAGTCAGATCTACACTGTGGTAGAGGGTAGATTACAATGGAGAGAGACAAGGCAGGGAGATCATTGAGAAGACTATTGTAACAGTCCAGGTGAGGTGATAAGGGCCTGGACTGGCATGCTGGCTATATGAACAGAGAAAAGGAATTGGGTGGGAGAGATGGCATCGAGAAAGAAATGACAAGATTTGGTTGGATATGTACGATGTATAACAGAAAGGAGTTGAGGATAACACCAAGATTTGGAACCTGGATAACTGAAAGCATGGTGATGCCCTCAAGAATAATAGGGAAGTTGGGGTGGGTGAGGGGAAGATTGGGGAGGGGGGAAGAGAGTGAATTCTCTTTGGGACATGTTGAGTTTAAGATACCTGAGGGGCATTCATTTAGAAATGTCCAACAGGCATTTGGGGAGTATGTGTTTGGAGCTCTGAAGAGAGACTAAGGCTAGATGAATAGATCTGGGAATCATTAGCATAGAGATGATTCTATGGGAACTGATGAGATTACCAAGTAAGATAGTAGAGAGAGAAAATTGGAAAGGGCACAGGACAGAGCATTGGGGGGGGGCACCTACAGTTATAGAAAATGCAGTAAAAGAGACTCAGGAGACAAGTAAGAGAAGAACCAAGAGGAAGCATGGTCAGGAAAGCCCAGGGAGAAGAGAGTATCCATGAAAAGAAAGTAATCAGCTTCGTCCAATGCTTCAGAGAGGTCAAGAGGGATAAGGATTGAGTAGAGGCTATTAGGTTTGGTAACTTTGGAGAGAGAACTTCAGTTAAATGATAAGTTTGGAAGCCAAATTAAAGAGGATTTAAAAGAAATCAAGAGGAGAGGAAGAGAGGGTGAGCAGAAAAATAAGAAAGACAATAGTTGGTGGGCATGTTAGAATACAATGAGGTGGAACAGGGAAAATATCTTTGCACCAAATTTCTTAGATAGGGGTTTGGTATGTAAGATAGATAGTTGCTATAAATACACACACGTGTGTATATGTGCAGATTTACATGTATGTATATCTGTGTATGTTTCTGTATCTGAATCAAAAGTCATTCCCCACCAGATAGAAGCTGAAAGAATATGAACAAATATATTTCAAAAGAACACTTGTAAAAGTGTTAGAAACTATGAAAGAATGCTCCAAATCACTAATAAGAGGAATGAAAATTAAAACAACCCTGAGGTTTCATTTATAATCCATCAAATTGATGGTGATAACAAAAGAGAGGAATAGTGAATGTTGGAGGGGTTGTGGGAAGATAGGCACTCTAGGTGCATTTTTTGTTGAAACTGTGAATCAATGCAACCATTTCTGGAAGTAATTTACAATTATACAAATAAAACTTGCCTCGGCAATGCAAATACTAAAATTGCAATGATACAGAGAAGACTAGCAGGGCCCCTGCACAAGGATGACATGCAAATTTGTGAAGTGGTCTATATTTTTGCTCTCTTGGTAGAGTTGTGAACTGATCCAACCATTCTGTAGAGCAATTTGGAACTATGTCCAAAGGGCAGTCAAACTGTGTATACCCTTTGTCCTAGCAATACCACCACTAGGTCTGTATCCCAAAGAGATAAAAAACATTTTTTAAAGGGACAAAGACCTATTAGTACAAAAAATTTGTTTATAGCAGATCTTTTTGTGGTGTCAAAGAATTGGAAAATGAGGAGATGCCCATCAATTGGGGAATGGCTGAACAAGTTGTGGTATATAATTATAAAGGAATACTATTATGCTATAAGAAAGGACAAACAAGATATTTTCAGGAAAACAAGGAAAGACTTACATGAACTTATACAAAGTGAAGGAAGCAGAACCAGGAGAACATTGTACACAGTAACAGCAATACAGTATGATGATTAACTGTGAATGACTTAGCAGCTATTCTCTGCAATACAATGATCCAAGACAACTCTGAAGGACTTATAATGAAAAATGTTGTCCACCTCCAGAGAAAGAACCTAATGGAGTCTGAATGCAGATCAAAGCATACTATATTTTACTTTATTTTTTTGTGGGGGGGTGGACTTTCACAACATGACTAATGTGGAATATGTTTTGCATGACTACACATATATAATCTATATAAGATTGCTTGCTGTTTCAGTGAGGAGAAGGAGGGAAGGAGAGAGTTTGGAATTCATAATTTTAAAAGATGAATGTTGGCGGCAGCTAGGTAGTGCAGTGGATAAAGCACCGGCCCTGGATTCAGAACGACCTGAGTTCAAATCCAGCCTCAGACACTTGAGACTTACTAGCTGTGTGACCCTGGGCAAGTCACTTAACCCCCATTGCCCCTCAGGAAAAAAAAAGATGAATGTTAAAAATTGTTTTTACATGTAATAGGAAAAAATTAATTATTAAAAGAAAAGAAAAAATAAGAAAGTGCCCATATTCCCCAAAATATTTATAGTAGCACTTTGGTAGTTGTAAAGAACTGGAAGCAAAATAGCTACTCATGGATTAGGGAATGGTTGAACAGTGGTACATGAATACAATGGAGTAACATTGTGCTGACAGATATGATGAATATAGAGAAGCAGGGAAAGACTAAAGTGAATGAATGCATAGTGAAGTAGAGCCAAGGAAACAATATACACAATGATTCCAACAATGGAAATGGAAAGAACAACCACCACTACACAATCAAATCTCAATGTTGTAAAATTATAGAGAGCAAGCTCAGCCCCAAAGAAGAGATGTGAGAAGACACCCTCCCCCCACCCCCACTCCTTTTCAGAAATGAGCAGTGCACAGATGTGGAATGTTGCATATATTTTCAGAGTTTTCTTTGAGTGTTGATCAGTTTTACTAATTTTTTCTCTTCCTTTTTCTTTCTTTTTTTCCCCTTAAAACATTATTTGTTACTGCTCAGGAGGTAGGGGTAAAATTAGAGGATACTGGGGAAATATTTGGCAATGTAATAGCAAATGAATCAATGCCAATTTATTTTTTATAAAGAATTGGGGAAAATAAAAATAAAACCAAAAAAGAATTGGGGGAACATGGGTATATTTGTAGGCAGCAGAGAAGGAAGAGAACACGGTTTAATAGTGGGGGCAATCAGCTGGAGAAGACAGGAAGGGATGAGATAATCTACTGGAACAGATGGGGAGGAATGAGATCAAGGGGTTGGCCTTGGCAAGCAGAAGGGCTACCTCATCATTAAAGACTAGATGAAGGAGATGGGGGGGATGATGTCAGAGGGATGTGAAAAGGAGGAGGAGGAGGAGGGATAAAGAGGGAGCTCTTGGCAAATGGCCTCAATATGTCTAAGTGAAATAAGAGGCAAAGTCCTTAGCAGAGAAGGTGGAAGGAAGGAGTGACAGGGAAGGCTTAAAGACAAAAGACAACTGCCACAGTGAATGGGTTAGGGAATCAATTAGGTAGCAAGAGAGTATCTGCCTTGTTGTAATGCAGTCGTAGTTGAGATTAGCTTGAGCAAATTTGTAGAGGACACAGTCAACATGTTTTCAGGATTTCTTCAAGTTCCAGCCATCTATGACTAAGAGTGAAGGAGGTAGATGATGGGAGTAATCCAAGGTTGGGGGTTTTTGGTTTTGGTTTTGGTGAGGCAATTGGGGTTAAGTGACTTGCCCAGGGTCACACAGCTAATAAGTATCAAGGGTTTGAGGCCAGATTTGAATTCAGGTCCTCCTGAATTCAGGGCTGGTGCTCAAGGTTGAGTTTTTAACAAACTATTTCTTTGGCCATACGACAAAGGAGCAAAGAATTCGAGTAAGGGATAGCATAGAGTTGAACTGATTCACCAAGGAGTCAAAATTGGGAAGGGAGAAGAGTATAGCCAGAGCAGGGAGGAGTGACCTGGAAGAGCACTGAGGGGCTGAGGGGCTAGAGGGAATGGCAAGGACAAAGGATAGGGTTCAGAGGAGTGAGGCATTGGGGGACACGGAATGATAAAAGATTATAATGAGATCACGGATAGCCAGAGTTCTTGAATATGGAAGTGGGTAATGGTCAGGTTAAGGATGTGAAGGTCCCTGTGAGTAGCTGAGTGGAGTTGAATACATTAAGGAAATAAAAACTTAGAGCATTTGAGGTAGCATTGTGCATATGCTGAAGTAATTTAGAATGGGGGAAGGAGTTGGGGTACAGTGAAAGACTGTGAGCAGGGCATTGAATTCATTGAGAAAGGAATGAGAATATCCTTGATAGATAATAGCTACCAGAATCTGGATTGAGTAATGAATGTGACTGAGTCAACTTCAGAGTAAGAGATGTTGCTGAGGGATAATAGCAAGAGAGGCAGAGTCTGGAGGAAGGTGTATTTTTCCCCAAACATGACTAGGTCATGATTGTTCCAGGCACCGTGCTAAGCACTAGGGATATCGATACCAGAAAACAATACTGTCTCTCCTCCATGCTCTCAAGGAATTTTCATTCTGACCAGGGGAGATGAACAGAAGGGGGAAGCTGGAAAGGGATGGGACAGGCATGTGGTATTGGAAGTGGTCATGGAGTGTTCGGGGGATGAGGGGTGGGGGGAGCTGGAAAAGAAGAGTGAACATTGTGGCTGGGCCTTCTCATGATATGGAAGTCCTAGGAAGGGATTCACCAAACTGAGTCACCCTCAGGGTAGAGGAGCACAGTTCAGTTGGGATGCTGTGCATATAATAATAAAAGAACCAGAGGCAAGCCCCCAGCAGGTTGGTTTGATCCTCCATGGAAAGCTTCCAAGACATGAAGAAGAATCACACAAGATGAAAAGGTCCAGAGGGATCGTAATCTGCATTGGTGGAGAGTGTACACACACTGATTAAATCATAACATTCCATAAAAGTTTAATTAGAGTATAAAAAGTCTCTGTGTTGCAAATATGAAAGTCGCAAAATAGTCTAGATACAAGACAGAAAGGTCTTTCGTTCCCAACTTAATTTGGACATATAATTAAGAGGGAAAAACCCCACCACCAATGGAGATGAAGAAACATCTGAGGTTCAGGCTTTCTTCTTACAAAGAGTCTGGTTTTTGTCTCCCTCCATACCCAGAAGCATAAGATGAGAAACAGACACTTTGCTTCTTTCATCTTTTCTTTCCCTCCTTCCCTGTGTCCCCTCCTGGAAGGGGACTTTTTAGAAATGTAATATACTTCACAGAAGCCTTAGACTTTAAAAGAAGAATCCTTGTTTTTAATGATAGGACATTTGCATGGGAAAATAAAATGCAAAATGGAAAAATTTAGACTATTAACATTTCTAGGGAAATTAGGGATAATTTGTTGGTGTCGTGCATAGAATACTGGATTTGGAGTCAGATAACCTGGGCTTGAATCCTGGCTCTGTTACTTAGCTGCCTATGCAGACTTGGGCAAATCCCTTTACTGCCCTGGTCCCAAGTTTGGCCAGTTTGAACACATACACTTTTATAGGCAAAGCAGGTAGGGCCTACCCAGTGTGATTTGATCTGCCCAACAAAACACCCAAGCAAATACATCTTTCTACAAGAGTGGCTTTCTTACATTAATTTCCCATTATTAGTCATACCTTTTTTTTTTTTTGGTGAGGCAATTGGGGTTAAGTGACTTGCCCAGGGTCACACAGGTAGTGTTAAATGTCTGAGGCCGGATTCGAACTCAGGTATTCCTGAATCCAGGGCCGGTGCTCTGTCCACTGCGCCATCTAACTGCCCCTAGTCATACCTTTCAGTTCAATAATATGTCTGTATATGGTCTCTAAAGGCCACTATTAGAATACATTATGGCTCAATAAATGTTTGTTGGTTGAATGAATGACTGGACAGGGAAGATAAAGAAAATTTTCCAGGAAGGAGTTATAGCAAAACCTAATTTCCTAAAATGGCTTTGGACTGAGGTGGCAGGGCGAAAGAGAGAGAGAGAGAGAGAGAGAGAGAGAGAGAGAGAGAGAGAGAGAGAGAGAGAGAGAAGAAAAGGGCAAAGGTTTTTAGAACCATTCTCTTTTTTATGTATTCAATTATGTGAAACATTATTATATTAGTCATTTTACATAAAAAGACTCAAGTAAAAAAGAAAGAGAAAGCACAAAATAGTCTTCAGTCTGTGTTCAATCAATATCAGTTCTTTCTCTGGAGGTGGACAGTCTACTGCATCATTAGAACTTTGGGATTGTCTTGGATGATTTTTAGCACCATTCTCTTACTACACATATCCTTTAGGAAGATAAACAAATAAGAAAACCACAGCAGGATCCAGTTTGAGTCTGCATTTGTGTTTGTCTCAGTTTGAATATAATTGCTGATTGTCACAGGTGCCATGCCCAAATTGAGAAGTTCCTTGTTGAAGTAGAAATCGCGCAGGATTTGGAATCAGTGAGACAAGTTCAAATTCCACCACCAATACTTACTAGCAGTGTAACCATTGGCAAGTACCTTAGCCAATAGTACTCTAAACCTGAGCTTGGTCAGTTGTAAAATGATATAACAATACTCCCATGGGCTGACCTCACCTAGTAGTTACAAGGTTCAAATGGATTAAAACACTTTTAAAACCTTAGAGCAGGGGCAGCTAGGTGGCACAGTGGATAGAGCACCGGCCCTGGAATCAGGAGTACCTGAGTTCAAATCCGGCCTCAGACACTTAACACTTACTAGCTGTGTGACCCTGGGCAAGTCACTTAACCCCAGTTGCCTCACTAAAAAAAACAAACAAACAAAAAAACCTTAGAGCAGGGGCAGCTAGGTGGCACAGTAGATAAAGCACTGACCCTGGATTCAGGAGGACCTGAGTTCAAATCTGGCCTAAGACACTTGAAACTTACCAGCTGTGTGGCCCTGAGCAAGTCACTTAACCCTCATTACCCCACAAAAACAAACAAACAAAACAAAACAAAACACAAAAAACACCTTAGCACAGTATGTGAACATCAGCTATGATGGGGATGTTGGGGAAGCTGGTGATGATGCTGGTGGTAATGGTGGTGATATTGACATTCATGATGACGATGGTGAAAACGACAATGGTGGTGAGGGGAATGGTGATAATGATGGAGATGGGGGTGGTGACAATGATCATGGTGATGATGATGACACAATGATAATGGCAGTAATGATGGATGATACAGATCGTGCTTAAGGTTATTGCTGAAATTCTTACAGATAAAAGAAAATATCACCTGCACGAATAGATAAAGCTTATCTACTTAGTATGATATTTTGAATTTGTTATTTAGATAAATTAAAAGAAAACTACACTAAACCCTAGATTTTACTGTATTGGCTTTGTGACTCTAAGTCATCTTAATGTTTTAAAAATTCCTCTCCCTAATTATTGAAAAACCTCACTTCCTATGCAAACAGTCTAACTTTATTAGGTCCTCATTATTTACTGGCTTTATGCCTCTATATAAACAATGAATGAGCTTTCTTAAAGCAATCAATCAGTGGACATTTTAAAGTGCCTACTATAAACCAGGCATTGTACTAGGAGTGAGAAAGCAAAATGAAGTAATCTATGCTGTTGTGAGAGCAATAGTTTAACACCATAGGCCTATTCAAGTTAGGCTGATTTTTCCTTGAAAAGTTTTGAAATAACCCTATGGTCTTGATTGGCTCAGGGCACTAAAGACTCTGGCTGTTGACATAATTTCCTGGTTAGCTGATTATAAAACAGCTATTAGGAGATCCATGCACTTTCCTTGATGATTGACTGCTTGACCACCATGGCAAATTCAGAGACAGAGGAGCTTGGCTTAGCTGAATCAACTTGGGGAGCTATGGTGCTTATCCTTGTTGAATATCGTTTTCTGGCTATGGCTGAGTAAATTTCTTTTTATAACCTATTGAATAACTTATGCATGTCTCATTTTGTTCCAGTAGCCAACATAAGCTATCAGGGGAGTGGCCTGCATCAGGCTCAGCCTAGAACACCTGCTCTCAAGGAACTTAAATATAAGATATGGGCCAAATGCACTAAACATCATAGTATCCAAATTCTTTTTTTTTTTCAGGGCAATGAGGGTTAAGTGACTTTCCCAGAGTCACACAACTAGTAAGTATCAAGTGTCTGAGGTCAGATTTTAACTCAGGTCCTCCTGAATACAGGTTCAGTGCTTTATCCACTGCGCCACCTAGCTGCCCCTGGTATCCAAATTCTTGAAGGAAAAGTTAAATGAGTTACAGAAAAAAATAGATAGTAAAACTATACTGGGCAGCTAGGTGGTGCAGTGGATAGAGCACCAGCCCTGGAGTCAGGAGTACCTGAGTTCAAATCCAGCCTCAGACACTTAACACTTACTAGCTGTGTGACTCTGGGCAAGTCACTTAACCCCAATTGCCTCACTAAAACAAAACAAAACACTATACTACTGTTGGACTTCACTTTACTCCCTCATACCTAGATAAATCCAACCATAAAATAAATAAAAAGTTAAAGAGATGAATAGAATTTTAGAAAAGTTAGATAAGATAGACCTTTGGAGGATATTGAATGGGGATAGGAAGGAATATATCTATTTCTCAGTGCATGGCACATTCACAAAAATTGGCCATGTATTAGACCATAAAAATCTCACAAACAAATGCAGAAAAGCAGAAATATTAAGATAAGAGATATTAATATTAAGATAAGAGTGTGGATTGGATAGTAATGGATACAAAGTCCCTAGAGTAATCAGGAAGTAGATAAGGCCAGTTATCCAGGTCATTTTACAGATGAGGAAACTGAAGCAAACAGGATTAAATGATTTGCCCAGGGTCAAACAACTAGCAAGTACCTGAGGACAGATTTGAACTCAGAAGATGTCTTCCTGATTCCAAGCCCTGTGCTCTGTCCACTTTGCTACTTAGCTACCTCATGAAAGGATGATAAGTAGAATTAATAATAATAATAATAATAACAATAACAACATCAGGGAAATAATGTACACAATGACTACAACAATGTAAATGGAAAGAAAAAAGTAAAAACTGAATACTTTGTAATTTTTGATGACTAATCCTGGCTCTGAAGAAGAGATATAAAAAGGCTCCTCCCTCTTTTTGTAGAACTGAAAACAATGGGTATGGGACACTTGATTGATCAGTTGATGTACTGGTTGGTTTTAAAGAACTTATTTTCTTTCTTTTTTATTTTGTTCTATAAGAGATGAACCTAAGCAAAGAGAGGCGATATATTAAGAGATGAAGATAATATAAAAATAAAATATATTAATAAAATTAAAATAAACTTGGAGGGGAAAAGCCATATAGATGGGTAGTACTAATTATCTGTGAAGTTCATTTTATGAAGGAATGTAATCCTAGAAGGAAATTATCTGGCTGGTGTAAGGGGCTAAAATTCTAGCTAGTCTGTCTAAAATATCTAATGAGTGGTTGCCAATAAATTATAAGCTTTAGCAAGAGTTAGACTTTTAAGCATTAAGGAGAATAAGAATTTGGTAAAGAGAGAGAGAAAGGCCTACATTCATCTATCTATTAAAGGGAGAGCATTCCTAGCTCCACTCTCAACCAGAGTCCTGACGAAAGAGAGTGAGAGCACCAGCCTCGCCACCTCTTCCTCCCACAAGCAATGTACTTCCTGATGCTGAAGAGCCACATGTCTTGCCCTCAGACATCTTCTCCTCATGTCAGAGCGTCCTGCAGTAAGTCTCCAGCAGGTGGCATCATTCCAATTGTTACACTGGGTTACCTGAAACACAAAAGTGGGAGAGGTTTGTTTAGGGAATGTCTGCAGTGTACTGAGGGATGGTGAGGATTAAATTTGACTTGAGATTGCATCATACCCTGACCTCTTCCTTCAGTGACTTGCACACCAAAAGTTGAGTAATGCTACATATTTTTGTTTGTTTTTTGAGTAATGCTATATGAAATGCTTACCATCAAAAATAAACACATCACAAAGCCATTAAAGGTGAAATTTTGAATCTTATAGGTATGGGGACTCATGATTCAAAAGACTGAGATCAATTAGAGAAAATATCAATTGAGAAAAATTGGGACATAAGACAAGGGTGGTTAAAATTGTCACTAAATATACCTTTTAGTACTGTAGTTAGCTTCACACCACCAATTGCAGAATAATTTAGTTAGGGACACTTTCTACTTTGCAGTGGGAAGAGAATTTTTTTTCCTTTTTAAAATCACTTTTCTTTTAAGCAGTTCTGTCTCAGCAGCACAGAAATAATAACTGATGATATTCACCTTGTAAAAATATTTTTCCTTTATGATTTTGAGTTTTAAGTGGAATTTTAGTTTAGTTCCTCTCTTTTCTGGAATTTTTCTTCTCTTTTTCTTTCGTTCAGACACTTATTTCCGAAATATTTTCTTGGCATTGTTTTTCAGTTTTGATTTTTAAATTTTGCTTTTTTCTAGCTTTCTTATTTTATTTTGTTATGTTGTCCCATATCTATTCTATAAATCAGAATCAACCTTCTATATTTCATAGAATTACAAATGTAAACTGTTCCTGCTGGAATGATTAATTCAGTAAACTGTGTATTTGATAGACTGCTGCTCCTTGGCATGGGTTTCTGATCTAACAGTCTATTTATATGCTAATTTTCTTTGTATTTATGCAATGATGTCATCTCATTTGCCTGATTCTGTACGAGTTCCTTTAGGTTGTTACAAATTTGCATACTTGTCTTATAGCATTATTTGCTACATCTTAATCAGCAGCCATAATTGCTTCACTGTTTTGTCACTATGTGGTGCTACACATTTATTTGGGGGCTTGGCATTATTTGTTCACTGAATAATAGTTTTATGAATACTTGAAAAAAAGTGGAGGTTAATGTTTGAAAAGTATTGTCATGTGTGACAGCACCTGGGTCCTCCCCAGCACACACAAATAGGTCAGGCTGGTTTTTCCCTTAAAGATCCCATAGCTGTTCTACAGATGTGACTGACCCAGGTAATGAATGCCTCCCTTGACTTCAGATTCCTGGTGACTGTATTGATGTGGCTTGCTAGTCCCCTATGGGCATAAAAAGCCCACCCACCTGTATTCAGCACCTCTAAGACTTGGGAATGTCCCAAGGTCACAAGAATCACCAAACCCTGCCCTGTCGATCAAACACTGAAATTAAGTGTGGCAGTATCTTTGTTGAATATCCTTTCTAGGGGAAGCTAAGTGGCACAGTGAATAGAGCACTGGCCCAGGAATTGGGAGGAACTGAGTTCAAATTTCACCTCAGATACTTACTATGTGACCCTGGGCAAGTCACTTAACCTTGGGGCCATCTCCAATAGTCCTGATGTATATCTTGCTACTGGACCCAGATGGCTCTGGAGGAGAAGGTGAGGTTGTTGACCTTGCACAGCCCTCCCTCACTTAAATCCAATTCACTTCAAGTCATGGCATCACTTTCTGATGTCATGGTCCTCTTTGAAAATGATGGACAAACAACAACAATCCTATCTATGCTATGGCTAAGTAAATCTCCAGTTGTTAACTATTGAATGATCTTCAAGTATCTCATTTCATTCCAAGACTTCATCTAAATTAACAGGGGACCCACCTATTAAATCATGTAAAGGGCAAAGGGACATGTTTAGTCTCTAGATCTTAGAAGTAGGTCCTGAGTATGAAAAAGACCTTTCCCTCCCTTTCCTTCAAAGGTTCCTTCTCATTTTAAATCTTAAGATTCCACTTTCTCTCTTTTAATGTTAGGGTTTTAATCCTAATACACTGGAAGGGCAGATCCTGAGTAAGAGGTTCAAATAGAGGCAATGGGAAAGGGACCTCAATAAGCTACAGCAAGGAAAACAAACAGGGCAGTTGTAAACATTCTTGGCTGATTGACAGAAAGCAGGTTGGAGAATCAAAGGAGCAGACTTTTTAATTTCATTAAATTTTTTGTTTGTTTTTCTAAACAAGACAAACATCATCAAAATATTAGCATTCCCACATTACAGGAAGAACAGAAAAAGAGGATCATATATTAAACTATTATTCTCCATTATGTACATTTTAAAAAAGCAAATAATAAATTCAGCATATTGCTTCCAAAGGTATGTTACTTGTGTTTCCCTCTGACCCTACCTGTGCTTAGCACAGTGCCTGGAACGTAGTAGATGCTTAATGAATACTGATTGACTGACTGACTAAGCCTCCTTTCTGTGCATGCATTTTTAATATTCTGTTGACGCACATCATGCCTTTCTCTCTTTTCTATCATTATCACTAGTTCCTCTCTTCCTCCCAGTTCTACCTCCCAAAATCAAACAAAACCTCCTTTGTAAACAATAAGCACACTCGAACAAAATAAATTCACACACTGACCATATCCTAAAGTACACTTGTCTCATGCTACAACTCTAACTTCCATACCAAACCAGTTCTTTAGTATGTGTGGTCAACCCTCCTTTGTTTCCAATTAAGAGTGAAATTCATTTGATGGCTTCCCCTATTGTCCCCACCTTCATGTTTGTATAGTCTTCTTCTCATGCGCTCCAGTTATGAGAAATAACAGGTCCCCAACTTCTTCTTCCTCCTTTATGCCCTCATGTATTCCCATCTGGCAGTCTGCTGGTAAATGTTTAACAATTGCCTCTCCAGGGAAAAAAAATGTACAAGACAGACTTTTAAATTTAATCTGCATAATTAACACTTTCCTAAGTATGGATAATCAACAAAACAATAAATTGAGCCCTGATTTGTAACTTTGTCATTTCCGAGGTGCAAATGCTCACACCCCTTCTAATTGCTCATGTACATTAACCCTCCTAGTATAATGGGAAGGTGGTCTGACACATGCACAGAGGGCTTCAGATGGTATCTCCAGTGGAGCACAGGGGTTGCTGCTAGTGGGAGAATCACGATGACATGCAAAAGAAGTGCCTTAGAGACTCGGCAGCCTCTAGCTCGGTCCAGTTGGCTGAATGTGTGGTTGGGAAGAACATTTTTGAATTGGATGCATAGCTGGGACTAAAAGCCTCCTTAAAAATGCCCAAGTCAGCACTTTCTTCATTCTTGTCAGGGGGAACTCAGTGAGTCTTTTGTTCACAGTGTCCTGGAGTGACTATGCAGTACAGGGAAAGGTCTCAGGGCCATCTTCCCCTCTGATGTCATATAGTCCCTGAGAAATGGGTCTGGGTCCTTATCCTTTTTTAAAAAATTCCTTTTTTTTCCCATTCTAGCTGCAGGGAATAGAGACTCCAATTATGGGAGAGTGAGCTACAGGAATGGAGGAACCAGAATACAGGCTGGTGTTTCAGCCAACACAGTATCAATGCCTTAAGGAGCAAGAAGCAATCTTTGAGAGTGACCTTTGGGTTCTCAGCAGGACTCATCTAGCAAAAATGCCAATGATTTTGGCCATGAACTGAGTGGTACCAAATGCTATGAAAGAACTGAGGTATTTTGACTTGCTTCTCTGAAGGCTGGGATAGTTAGTGTAGGAGAGTGTGTGTCCTAGAATAATTGGGGAAAATGCCGTTTATTCTTCTTGTTATTTCCTGGAAATCAATATCCCATTGTGAAAGAAATGTGATATTAAATGACTGAATGGCACTGGGAATGCTAGTCACTGGCTCCTAGCCAATAGGGGAGACAGAACTCATATGATTGAATTCATGGCAGTAGAGAAGGGACGCTGACAAACCTTTCAGTTATCCTGGAGCCCTGAGGGGTGATGGGACAAGCTTGCCCCTGAGAGAGTGGGGCCAGAACTTATTTGAGACACTGCTTCTCTGGACTCCTGTGTTGATATTTCAAAGTTCTTAGCTCTGGCCTTTTCATTTGAAATGCTTGAAAGTCCTCGAGTTCATTAAAGATCCAATCTCCCATCTGGTAGGATTGATTATACACAATCTTTTATTCTTTTTTGGGAAGGGGGCAGGGCAATGAGGGTTAAGTAACTTGCCCAGGGTCACACAGCTAGTAAATGTCAAGTGTCTGAGGCTGGATTTGAACTCAGGCCCTCCTGAATCCAGGGTCAGTGCTTTATCCACTGTGCCACCTAGCTGCCCCACCCCCATCTTTTATTCTTTATTGTAAACCTTTGTCTTTTGCCTTTTGGGATATCTCATTCTAAGATTTTCTTTCTTAAAAATGTAACTGTCGGGGCAGCTAGATGGCACAGTGGATAGAGCACCGGCCCTGGATTCAGGAGTACCTGAGTTCAAATCCGGCCTCAGACACTTAACACTTACTAGCTGTGTCACCCTGGGCAAGTCTCTTAACCCCAATTGCCTCACTAAAAAAAAAAAAGAAAAAAAAAGAAAAAAGTAACTGTCAGGTCTTTTGTGATTCTGACTGTTGTTCAGTCAGGCTTGAACTCTTCCTTTCTGACCTCTTACAATCTTTTTCCTTTGACCTAGAAGATCCTTATTTTACCTCTAATATTTCTGACAGTTTTCATTTCTTTCATGAAAGGAAAAGTGAATTTTATTTTCATTTTGTCCTCTGGCTATAAAAAATGGGGTAATTTTCATTTATTATATTCTTAAGCTTTTACTTTGAAGATATGGCAAAAACAAAAGCACGAACATTTCTTCCCTTTCCAAGGATTGTCACCCTTATATTACTTCAGTCTCTGGGGAGAATAGTCTCAGACTTTTAAGCTTCTATGTAGTCTCTGCAGTTGGTGTCAGCAAGTTCAAGTCTAAATGAAGCACGGCTGCTGGATGAGTACTCATCTCCATCATTGCGAGTCTGGTCCTTGAGGTTGCCCTTCCCTCTGTGGGACATTGATCCTGAGCCTGTGGCAAAACCCAATACTACCTGGACTCCTAGACTTGCTAGACTGCTAGACACTCAAATACCTGGGTGGATGCTTCTCTGGACCTTTTGGAACTCATAAAGTCAAAACCTCCCCCTTGATCCCCTTTACCTAAAACAAAAGAACAAACACAGATGAGATGATATCATAAAGCCTCTTCTTTAATGTCATTTTCCATTGATAAAATCACATCATTTTCTGATGTAGACCTTTTTTTCCCCTTACTCTGAGGCTCTGCTTGTGGACTTACTCTCTTTTCTCCTGGGCATCTTTGGATACAAAAATGCCTCTTGGAGTGTTTGGTGTCTTCTTCCTCTTACTCATATTTCCAGCCTTAAGACTTTGTGACAGTGTCAGGCTCTACTCTCTCTCTCTCTGGAATGGTATCCTTTGGTCCTGACCTCTCTTTCCTGGTTTGCTGGAAACTGGTTGGCTTCCCCTTCCCTTGGTGTGCCTGTGCTCCAAATCTTGGAAGGTACCACACCCTGAGTTGTGGCAATGCAATTGCCTGTGTCCTGTTGAGGTGGTTCTATGGCTTTCTGGCTTTCTAGGGCTTCTCTGGTCAGGGCACTGTCAAAGCTTCCCAATTTCAGTTGCTATTAAGTGCTTCCAGGCTGCTGACCTGTAGCAGGACCTTTCTTTTATCATCAGGAGCATTTGGAGCCCTTTATGTCCAGTCCTGAGCTGGATCCAGGAGTTTCCTGATGGTTCTTTTTGGCTTTTTTGGTTGTTCTTAAGTCTGGTGATCTTTAGACATCTCTCAGAGTAAAAGTGGGATAGTTGGGCTGGGCTGGTGCCTTTCACAACACCATCTTAATGAGATCTTGGAGCCGACTTGGTTAAGAAAGGTTTCTTGGGGATGGAGAAGAGGCCACGATCTCTGCTGAGGGCAGAGAGGAAACTTGGTACTAGCGATGCCTCATTGAATCCCCCTAATAACCAAACAGTTGTTGTTTACCTAGGACACTGGGTGGAGAGTGGGAGGCCAGGAAGGAAGCAGCAAACTCAACAGCTGCTCCTTCTCCAGGGATGCCCATCCCCCATGGCTAATTTCGGATTGCCTTCAACCTCCCCTTTGCATGTGGGAACTCGGAGTCCCAGGCTTGGACGCAGGGATGTATTCAACTGTGGCTCCACTTCACGTGTAAATAGTGCACCAAAGAAAGAAAGAAAAGGGAGCAATAGAGAACTCTTGCCCGTGTCAGCCCTGGCATTCAGGCACCGAAGCCCAATCTTCGGATCCCGGATAAGGTGTCAAGATGATGGTGGGGGCGGGGAGGTGATCGAGCTGGGTGCAGGTGCCTGGAAAAGCATTTATAAGGGCGATGTCCTAAACACTGTGCTAAATGCTGCGGATTCAATTATAAAAGCAAGATGTCCCTTCCCTCATAGAGTTTACTTTCTAGTGGAGACAACAGGTAGAGAAAAGAGTGAGTGGTGGGGACTGAGGGATGTTTCTGTGTGGACAGACACGGGGATGGTCAGCGGGACAATGCGTGTGGGGCTGGCAGGGAGATGCTTGGACAAATCCTTTCCAGAGCCAGTGGTGCAGCTGATTTCATAACTGAAATTTCAGAGTTCTTAGAGAAAGCAGTAAAAAGGGCTGGGGCTGCTAAGTCCGGAGGGAGCTCCTGGTCACATTCCGTCCGTCATTTTTAGCAAAAGACGTTTCCCTGATTCCTTTGGTGTCTGGCACCCGAATTTGAGCCCTCGCATTCACACACTTGAACAAAGAAAACCAGTTAAACAAAAACAAGCCATTCAGCCGCCTCCCTCCGAATGCGAACGCGGGCGAAGCTCTTCCTTTGTGGTCCCCAGCCCCCGCCCCGTCCCGCCCCCTAGTTCTAGGAGTAGTGGAAGGAGGTAAGCTCCGGCTATCAGTTCTCCAGCATTATTCGTTTTTCAGTTATTCAGAATCCAGTTCCCTTTGAGGGATAAGTATGATTGTGACACCTCCTGCCCCCCCCCCCAGCCTCCTCCGCCGCTCCGATTTTACACAGGAGGAAACTGAGGCCCAGAGAGGTAAAGGCAATTAAAAAGAAAAAGAAAAAGCAGAGCCCGACTCTCACCGGGACCTCTGTTTCCCAGTCTACGACATTCAGCTCTCTGCACCCCACTACCCTGTTGGCTCCGGGTGACTCCGGGTCGGCAGCTGCTCCTCCTACGAGCCCTGCCCAAGCTGAATGGGACTGGAGCCCAGAGGCTGGGTGCTCTGAGTGGGCCGGCGCCCCTTGGATGACCGTGGGGTGACATGGGGTGAGGCCCTAGCTGTGCGGCGGCTCTTGCCCCGCCAGGTGGCAGCCCCCCCTAATACCTGGCTGTCCTGCCCCATGCCCACCTCCCAACTCCGTGGGCACCGCCCCCTCTCCCGCCGCACCCTAGGTCTCCGCCCACGTCCAGGATCCTGCCAGGAGGGGCGGAGGGAGGTGGGGCGCTCCTGGGGTGGGGGTGGGGCAGGAGGGGAAGGCCCCGCCCAGGCCCCGCCCCCGGCTCCGGTCTGTGCGGGCCCGCCCCCCCCCCCCCCCATCTCAGTCCCGGAGCAGGGGAGAATGGCCCAGAGGCCGAGGCTGCTGCTGCTGCTGCTGCGGCGGCGGCGGCGGCGGTGGCGGGACCCGCGGGCACCATGACTCTTTTCAGCTTCTTGGTGGCTCTGATGCTGGGGACGCTCCCCGGCGTGAGCGGCGTGGAAAGGAGCCCCAAGCCCCCGGGGCCGCGCCGGCCCCCGCTGCCTGCTGCGATCCCCCGGCCCCCTGGCCCCGTCCCGCCGGCTCTCGGACCGCCCCGACGGCCGGCCGGCCTGTCCTTCCAGCGCCGCCAGTCCCCTGCCTCCGCGCCCCTGGCGCTGCTTTCGCTCCCAGCCCCTGGCCTGGGGCAGCACCGCTTCTCGGGAAGGAGACGGGACGTGGGTGCAGGGGGCGGACAGTGTTGCTTCCCTGGAGACCCTCAAGACCGCTGCGACTGCAGACACGGTGAGTGGCACCGAGTCCGGCTCTGGGGCTAGGGTCTGAGTGTGGACAGGCGAGCACGTGTGCGAGTCAGGTAAATGTGATGGGCTTGCGCGGTTGGGGATGGAGATAGCTTTCTGCTGTCCTGGAAAGACCGAGGCTCGGAGAAATATCTAGTCTATCCCCTCATCTCCGCCACCCCCATCCCTCCCTACCTCTTCAGTTTTACAGCTGAGGAGACCGAGACCCAGAAAAGGGAAAGGACTTATCCAACATCACACAGCTGCCACGCAGCAGCAAGTCAAGATTCAAACCCAGGTCCTGAGATTTCCTAGCCACTGTGCTAAACTGCCTTATTCCCTCTTTAATGTTCTCTTCGGAAAGGCGACAGAGTCTTCCAACGCGAACATTCAGTGATTCTGTGTGTATATGTTGCAGCTGCCCCTGTCTGCATTGTCAGGTATTATTGGCGGCGAATGGTTTGTGGAATTGAGCGAGCGAGAGAGTGAGCTGTCAGACTGCTGGGGGTACCCGAGCTGGCTGAAAGGGCGGGAGGGCTCTGTGCTCGACCCTGTCTGTGGCAACTTGGGGATGCTCTGTTGGCTGGGAGTTGGTGTCAATGGGAGAGTTTCCCCAAAGACTTCGTCCAACAATGACATTCTATGTTTTTTTCATAAACCCAAACCCCGGGCTTCTTTCTAACCTTGCTTTTTAGAAAGAATAACTAACGTTCTTTCTCGTGGTGAGATTCATTGCCCAGCACCGCAGTAGTTGGTCCTAGCTCAGCTCAAGAGAGAAATGGGGGCATTTCCTCCTTACTTAGGCGATCCTAGAAAGCCCCTCAGCTGAGCCAACGTCTTATTCCTGCCAAAGTGCCTGAGGCAATCGACCTGCTTCACGTCTGGAGCAAGAACAAAGGGAATCCAAAGGAAATCTTTTTGTGGACAAACTAAATGTCCTCGTAGGGGATGGGAGAACCTAGTTGTATTAGACACGGAGCTATTTAATTTTAATCTATCACCGGGCAACACGAATGGGAAAAATCACTGTAGTACTCAATAAGACGGATGTCCAGTTACTTTTCATGTTAAAAACAGTAGCAACAAGAGCAACAAAAGCCAAAAGCATGACACCGCCATCTTGAACTCCACCTCTTAGATTGGGAATTTGGTAGCACCTTCTCCCCACCACCAGAGTTCTCTCCATGATTTCAAAGTTTAGAATACGAAATTGAAACTCTCTTCACCTCTCTGTCCCCATGAGTTTCCTCCATATTATTATTATTATTGTTATTATTATTATCATGTTGTTTGGGTAGAGTTTCTTACACTTTAAAGTGTGAGGGTTGGGCCAGATGGTCTCTGAGGTCCCTTCAGATCTAATATTCTATTTGAATGTCCTCAGAGGCAGAGGGATGTTCTGGTGGATTCCAGGGTCAAACTTGGAGTCAGAAAGAACTGGAAGCCCTGCCTGAGATGCTTGGTAGCTATGTGACCCTGGGCAAGTCACTTGATTTTTCTCATGGCTAGAATACTGAACAGAGAATCTGGAAGATTGGGCTCAAATCTGGCCTCTGATACTTACTAGCAGCTGTGTGACCTTGGGCCAGTCACTTAATTACCCTTGGTGTAAAATGGGAATCTCAGTTTCTTTATTTCAGTTTGAATTTCAGGATACCTACACCTCTGTCAGTGATGTCAGCCAGAGGGAAGACTGAACAAAGAAGCTTGAGGCTTTATCCTGGTCACTGAGAGGATACCAGTAGTAAAGCCAAATCAACATTCTTTCCAAATGTTAAGAGCGTTGTAAATGTTACTGGTCCTGGTGTTATTGTGGAGTTACTCGTTGCTTAACTTTCTCTTTTACATTTGATCCCTCTCCCTGAATGGAGATGGTCATTCATCACCTTTCATTTGGACCCTGAGGCATACTTCATTTTGTCCCCCTCTTGAAGCTAGCTCAGCTTATCAGGAGTTCTGCCCAAGTGCCTTTTACCTATGCCTTTGGTCGCTGGAGTCCTTTGGGCTACAGCAAAGTCATAGCAGGGTTAAGACCATTGATTTCTTCTGCTCAGGAATGAAGTCATCACTATGACATTTATATTCCATAACAAGAATGTGGATGGGCTTGTAATGGTCTGGAGCTGGCCCCAGCTGGGAGCTCTAGAATTTCCTTACTATTTACTATGACTTCAGTATTAAAATTCCACATAAAGCAACACGAGTAACAACAGCTGACGACTACTACTACTACTACTACTACTACTACTACTACTACTACTACTACTACTACTACCACCACCACCACCCCCCTTCAAAACCCAACCCATTCTCTGTGCCACATTAAAGGTGAGGAGGCAATGGTAAAGGAAGAGAATGACAGCCGGGGGGTATATATTGGGGACTTTCTGCCCTAAAACTGATTTGAAGCCCATGAAAGAATCCTGAAGCCCTGATTTCATTCAAGCTCTAGCAATACCCCTGATTGGCATAGCACCCCAGACCTATTAACTTTGTTTGACCAAGCTGGGTCTCTTGCCAAGCGTTTTAAAGCTCTATTTAAAGGCCTCTATTGCTTCTCTCTGCTCTAAGAGATGATACTTGTCTTAACCATCGATTATCCACCATAAAATTTTACAAATGAGTTTATAATTGGTCTTGCCTTTATCAACCTTCATAAGCTTTTAAAAAATAAATTTATGTTCTAAACAGATGCTTCCTTTGAACACCATTTCTCTCTTTATTTAATAACTATTTCTCTCAATTGGCAGATAATTTAAATGTTTGCTGACTGAGGCACATTTTAGGATCTTTTTGGCCACTGTACTGTGGCAATTGATGGATGTCAATTACATTTCTCCATAATTTGCATTAATCTCATTTTCACTATTGACTATCCGTGTTTCATTATCAATACCTTTTTTAAATACATCAGGAATCAATGTTGTTTCACTGTCTATGTTCTCCTTTTTCTGATCTTTTCTTCAAGTTTTGTATCAAATTCGATCCTTGCTCTAAGTCAGTGGCCTGCATGCACACAAACACCTTGCCGTCAAGAAGCGAGCTTGCATTCTTTGAATATGATAGAATACAATTATGCTATAAGAAATTTGGGAAGCCCAGGAAGTGGTGCAGAGAGAAGTGAGCAGAACCAGAAGAAAACTTTATACAATAACAACAACATGGTAAAGACAAATATATTTGAAAGACTTAGGACCTCTGATTGACCCAGTGGCCAACCATGATTCCAGAGGCTTGTGATGAAACAGCTTGCATACCTTGAAATTAGATAGACTTGGGGCGGCTAGGTGGCACAGTGGATAGAGCACCGGCCCTGGATTCAGGAGGACCTGAGTTCAAATCCAGCCTCAGACACTTGACACTTAGTAGCTGTGTGACCCTGGGCAAGTCACTTAACCCCAATTGCCTCACTTGAAAAGAAAAAAGAAAAATAAATTAGATAGACTCGGAGTGTCGATTGAGACATTTTTTTTTTTGACTCAGTCACTGTGGGAATTTGTTTTGCTTGATTTAGATTGTAACAAGGGATTATGTTTTTCTTGCTCTCTGTTTGTTGGGGTGGGGAAGAGGTGAGAAGGACAGAAAGCCGATCTTTGTTTGAAAATTTTAATTTAATAAAAGGAAAAGAGGAAACTTACATTCTAGCTGTGATGGAGAAAGAATATAACACACACACACACACACAGAAGGAAATAGAAAGTCATTTGAGGGTGGGGAGAACACTAACAAAGAGGAAGATCGTGAAGGAGCTTAGGTAGGGCTGGTGCCTGAGCTGAGCCTGGAAGGAAGCCAGGTATGGATCCTAAGAAGTGAAGGTGAGGAGAGAGCAGATTCCAGGCATGGGAAACATTTTTTACAAAAATTCAGATGTAGGAAATGGGATGCCAAGGTCAACCAACTTCAATGGAATGTAGAGACCTTGAAGGAGATTCATGTTAAGTCAGAAAAAGTAGGTCAGGGCCCAAGTGTGAAGGGCTTTCAATGCCAGGCTGAGAAGTTTGGTTTTGATCCTAGGAGCAGCAGTAAGCCCCTGGAGATCTGGGAACTAGGGATTAACATGGAGCTTTAGGGAGATTATTTGGGCAGCTCTGTGGAGGATGGAGGGGAAAGGGAAGAGACTGGAGGCAGAGAGGCCAGTAAGGAGTCTACTACAATGGGGCAGAAACCAGGTGATGGAGGCCCTGAACAAGAGTGGTGGTTTTCTTTTCTCTCTTTTTCTCTTTCTCTCTCTCTTTCTTTCTTTCTTTCTTTCTTTCTTTCTTTCTTTCTTTCTTTCTTTCTTTCTTTCTTTCTTTCTTCCTTCCTTCCTTCCTTCCTTCCTTCCTTCCTTTCTTTCTTTCTTTTTTTTTTTTTTTGCGGGGCAATGAGGGTTAAGTGACTTGCCCAGGGTCACACAGCTAGTAAGTGTCAAGTGTCTGAGGCCATATTTGAACTCAGGTCCTCCTGAATCCAGGGCCAGTGCTTTATCCACTGTGCCACCTAGCTGCCCCAGTGGTGGTTTTCTAAGCAAAGAGAAAGAAATGGAGGGGAAGGATGTTGAGAATATAGAATTGACAAGACTTGGGAACTGATTGGATATAGAGTGTGAAGGAACATAAAGATTCAAGGGAGGCTGTAAGGTTTTGAACCTGGGTGACCGTTAGGATGGTGGCACCCTTAACAGAAAGAAGCTTATTTGGAGAAATGGTGAATTTTTTTTTTGTACATTCTATTTTTTTCCATTTATTTAGAATTTTACCTCTTTCCCCAATTATATGTAAAAACAATTTTAACATCCATTTTAAAAACTTTGTGTTCCAAATTCTCTTCCTTCCTTCCTCCCTCGCCACCCCCCTTAAGAACTCAAGAAATTCAATATAAGTTATACATGTGTGGTCATGCAAAATATGTCCATATTAGGTGGTGAAAGAAAACAGACCAAAAAAATCTTAGGAAACTTAAAAAAAAAAAGTGCTTCAATTTGTACTCAGATACCATCCATTCTTTCTCTGGATATAGATCACTTTTTTTTAAATTATAAAAGTATTTTATTATTTTCCAGTTACATGTAGAGATAGTTTTCAACATTCGTTTTTATCAGATTTCTAGTTTCAAATTTTTTCCCTCCCTCCCCTCCGTCCCTCCCTGACCAAGACAAAATGGTGAATTTTGTAGGAATCAGTGAGTTCTTTCTTGAATGTACTGAGTTTGAGGTGCCCATGGAAAACCTAGGTGCAGGTATCTGGCAGGGTGTTGGTAATGATATATTGAAGCTCAGGAGAGGGGAAGTGGAGAGACAGAGACAAAGACAGAGACAGGGACAGAGAAATGGAGAGATAGAGACAGAGACAGAGAGATGGCTAGAGACAGACAGAGACAAAGAGAGACAGACAGAAACAGAGAGATGAGAGAGAGAGAGAGAGAGAGAGAGAGAGAGAGAGAGAGAGAGAGAGAGAGAGAGAGAGAGAGATGATGGAGTCAGAAGATCATAGATAAAGGGCTAGAAGGGACCTCCCGTTTTACAGATGAAGGAAATGAGGCCCAGAGAGGTTAAGTAAATTGCCCAAAGTTACCCAGGTATTAAGTGTCAGAGACAGGATCTGAATACAAGTTTTCCTGATTCCAAATTCACCACTCTTTCCATCACACCAGAGAGATGACAAGGAAAGAAAACTCTACTATGTTCTTAACTGTGACAGGATGAATACTACTGCTATGTAATGTTTAAGATTTCCCCAAAAGACTCCTTCATATTTCTTACTTACTGCATTACTCTAACGTGCTGACATGAGCTTATTGAATGGAAGACTTATGTGCACATTGAGCCTGGCATCTGGAGACCCAGTTTGAATCACTGTGTGGTGTTTATTCGTCTTTTTGCACCTCAGTTTTACTCATCTGTAAACTGGAGTAGCAATACTGTCATTTGGGTTGTGGAGATTGTTCTTTGTAAGCCATACAGTGCTACTAAAAAGGAATCTTGATGTTGAAGTAAACAGCAGTTACAGTAACCATAAACATTTGCATTTTGGTATAAAAAGAAGACATCTGGAACAGGCCCACCATTGACAGGCTGTGCTCTTGGAAGTTCATCTCTTGTCTGAAATGGATTTTAATGACCCAGTTGGCTCAGAAGTTGGCTGGCTTTTAGCTTTCCCCCCTTCCTTCCTGTTTCATCTTGTTTCTATGTTGTAGGGGCTCATGAGATCACATAGATTAACAGCTAGAAGGGACTTTACAGGTCATGAGTCCAACTGACTCATTTTAAAGATGAGGAAACTGAGGTCCAGAGAGGTTAAATGATCTGCCCAGAAATCACACATTGTCTGAAGTGGGATTTGAACTGAGGTTTTCCTTCAAGTCCAGTGCTCTATCAACTATACCATACTGCCTCTCACAATAAATACTGAACTTACTGTTCTTCCTTGCTTTATTTACAAAACTCATAACTCTTGTCTGCTGTTAAGGTCATTGGTAGATTTAAAAAACAACAACAATGCTTTGGGTTTGGGGCTTTGCCCAGCTTGAATTAGAGGAAGTATCCCTCAGAATTGTTGACTAGAAGAAGATAAAGATCATTTAGTTACCTGGGCTTGGGTAATTCAGAGCCCATCAGATCACTGACTCATGGCATTGGGGAGGCTTCAGCTGTATGGATCACCCTATGCTCCTGCCTTTCACCTGGTACTGGGCACTATTTTCCAGGCAATTTCCCATTGTGTGGGTCCCAGCCAGGGCTGGGACAGCACATCTTGATTGTATGACATGACCAGCCTATTTCCTCTTTCTAGTCAAGCACTCCTTGCTCTTGTCAGTTTTATTCCTTTTTAAATGTTTTTTAATTATGAATTTAAAAATTGTCAACAAATAGGAAGAGTATTGAAAGAGCCAAATAGGTGTTTGGGTGTGAGACAGCAAAGGTTCTATATTTTAGGTTCTCACAGTGTATATCAAATTGAATGCAGTGGTAGGGAAATTGGCCTGGGTTTGTCCTCTTGCAAACCTTTTTCCTTCTGTGTATTTTTAGGTGTTGTTATTCTTCAGTTGTTTCAGGCAAGTTCAGACTCTTCATGACCCCATTTGAGGTTTTCTTGGCAAAGATGCTGGAGCAGTTTGCCTTTTCCTTCTCCATCTCATTTTACAAAAGAAACTGAGGTAGACAGGATCAATCGACTTGCCCGGGGTCACATAGTTAATAAGTATCTGAGGCAAGATTTGAACTCAGGAAGATAATAAATCTTTTTGACTTCAAGCCTAGTACACTATCCACTGTGCCACCTAGCTGCCTCTTTATGTGCTTTATTGATGCTTATTTCTTTTTGTTGTTTCTGTCCCTACCCACTAAGTCATACATCCTAGGGGAATGTATTATAGCTTCCTTACCCTGACAGGAAGGCAGGCATTCAACAATAATTTATTAAACACCTACAATGTGTCATGCATGAATTCAGTTGCTTAGGTTTTTTCGAGCCAGTATCAAAACTTGTATCTCTAGTATAGGCAGGGTAGTCCAGTGGAAAGAGCCCTGGATCTAGAGTCAAAAGCCAGGCTCCCAGCGGCACATGCCTATAATTCCAGCTACCAGGGAGGCCAAGGAGGGTGGATTTTTTGAGCTCAAGAGTTCTGAGCTTCAGTGACTTAAGCCTATCAGTGTGGGCACTGTCTGGCACCAATAAGAGGGAGGTGCACAAGGATGCTTAAGCAGGGGTAAATTAAGCCAGGGTGGAAGCAGAGCAAATCACAGTTTCCATGGCCTTGATTTACCCTCTGTCACTGAATTTTTATTCTGAAATGGGTAACTATGCCATTGAAACCCATTCTTACCCTGCTGCTTTTTTGGGGGTGGTGAGAGCCATCTACTTTAGGCAGCATATAAGTGGAAGGAAAACATCGGTGCTACACAGAGTGTTTGTTATCTGGGGCCTCTTGCCTGGGAGATGCTGCCACTTGGTGTGTCATGACCACTCAGCAAATGGTCCTGGGAATTTGAAAATACCTAATTAGCTGCACCAGCCCAGCTCCATCTCAGTGTGACTGAAATCCTTCTGCCTTTCAGGTTTCCCTCCCCACTTCATAGGATGCTTCTTACAACAGGGAATAAGAGACCAGAATGAGTTTAAGAATTGCTCCCTTTGGGGTGAGACAGCTTCTGAGTGGGTGTTTCCGTGTGCTCCGTTAGCGCAGCATTGCCAGCCAGGGAGATAAATAATGCTGACTTCATCCTTGGCAATTGGGTTAGCTCTGCCGCTGTCCTTTTTTCCCCTTCATCATGAACTTGACAAACATCAACATACATGACCTTTTCCATATACTAAGAAGACCAGAAAAAAGATGGTTGTAAATGGAAACTGTGAATCTCACATAGAGCTTTAAAAAAAAAAAGCAAAAAGTATGTATTAAATTGGTTATTACTACCAGATTGTCTGTATTTTCCTTTGCACTTCTGCTGTCTTCTGTGTATTTTTTTAAAAAGGCAATTGGGGTTAAGTGACTTGCCCAAGGTCACACAGCTAATAAGTGTCAAGTGTCTGAGGTCGAATTTGAACTCAGGTCCTTCTGAATCCAGGGCCGGTGCTCTATCCACTGCGCCACCTAGCTGCCCCTTATTCTGTGTATTTTAAAAATATTTTATTGAGGCAAAAGACAGTTCCTGCCCTCAGGGAGCTTATACTCAAATGGGGGGGGGGAGACAACATGCAAACAAATATATATTATATATATATATATATAAATATAAACGAGCTATATACAGGAGCAATAGGAAATAATTAACGGAGAAGATGCACTAGACTGAAGAGGGGTTGGGGAAGGAGCAGGTAGGATTTTAGTGGGGACTTGAAGCCACCAGTAGTTGGAGCAGAGTAGGGAGAGCATGTCAGGCACGGGACAGCCAGAGAGAACGCCTGGAGCTGAGAGGGTGGAGTGTCTTGTTTGTAGAACAATCCAGAGGCCGCTTTCTCTGGATCTAAGAGTGTGTGTCAGGGAATAAGGAATAATAAGACTGGAAAAGTAGAAGGGAGCTTCGAATGCCAAATAACATTTTGCATTTGCTTCTGGACACAATAGAGAGCCACTGGTGTTTATGGAATAGGTGGGAGGAGGGAGGTGACATGATCTTGGATCTGCAGTTTAGGAAAAACATTTGAGTTGCTTAATAGACGACTGGAGTAGGGAGAGGCTTAAGGCAGGCAGGCGCACCAGGAGTTATTGAGGAAATCAAGGACTGAGATGATGAGGGCCTACGGCAGTGTGTGTCAGAGGAGAGAAGGGGGCATATCTGAAAGGCGTTGTCAAAGTAAAATCCACGGGCAGTTTGGTGAGAGAGTGAGGAGTCCAGGATAATTTGCAAAGCTAGACGGTGGGAATAATGGTATTGCCCTCTGTAGTAACAGGGAAAGTTTAGGAGAAAAGGTATTTTTGTACACGTTATGTTTAAGATGGCTACCGGACTTCCATTTTGAGACGCCTCAAAGGTAGCCGGCGTTGTGAGAATGGGGGTCAACAGAAGCTGGGGCAGGAAAAATAGTTTTAAGAATCATCGGTATATGGGGAACAGCTACGTGGCGCAGTGGGTAGAGCACCGGCCCTGGAGTCAGGAGGACCTGAGTTCAAATCCGGCCTCAGACACTTGACACTTACTAGTTGTGTGACCCTGGGCAAGTCACTTATCCCCAACTGCCTGCCCCACCCCCCCAAAAAAGGAATGTTCAAAACTATCTTTATATGTATTGGAAAAATAAAATAAAAAATACTAAAAAGAATCATTGGTATAGAGATGGTGTATATGTGAATTGTAGCAGAACTGATCATACATTAGCATACCTATCCTCTCACAACTCCTCCAGCAGTTGTCATTTCCTTTTTTTAACATGCTTGTCAGTCTGTTGACTGTGAGGTAAAAAGAACCTGGGAGCTATTTTAATCAACATTTCTCTTATTATTGGTTATTTGGAGCATTAAAAATTATGGTTGTTTGTAGCTTGCATTCCTTCTTTGGGGAATTACCTAGTCATGTACTTTGTTTATGTAATGGGGAATGGCATTTGTTCTAACACAGGGTGGGCCAAAAGTCACAAAGAGATTTCAATATTTAATGACTCCTTTATTTTTTTGTTTTAAATTTACAATTGCATATCATCATATACAGTATATATAGGAAATGAATTTATATTTCATGAGAAAGACAAATCTCATAAATGGTAAAAATAATTTTCAAAAAGTTATTAAAATGTCATTACTTTTGCTCCACCCTGTATATTTGTATTAATTTCTTATGCATCTTGAGTACAGACCTTTAGCAGAAAAATATGCTGTCCTAATTCCCTTTCTTATTGTACTGTTAAGAAAAATATATTGTCATTCCCTACTAATTCTAACTACTTTGATTTGATTTATGCAAAAACTTTTCAGTTTCATGTGACCAAAATTGTCCGTTTTAAATATTGTGACTTTCTCAGTCACTTGTTTAATTAGTAACTCTTCTCTTATCCAAAGCTATGGCTGGTACCTTTTTTTTTTCTCTTCTATTTTGTTGATGTTATGACTTTTTATATCTAGGTCATGTATTCACTTGGAGCTTATTGTATTATATGATGTGAAACATTGATCTAAACCCATTTTCTATCAGGCTACTATCCAGTTTTCTTAGCAGTAAGTCCTTAACCCCAGAGCAGGACTGTCCTTAGGTTTCTTGAACACTGTGCTACCATGTTTGACTGCTTCTTTTGTTACTAATCAGTTCCAGTGACTTACTTTTCTGGTTTTTAAGCAGTACAGAATATTTTTGATGATGTCTATTATATAGTCTGATTTGGGATTTGGTACCACTATGTCCTGTTACTTTGGGTTTTTTTCCATTTTTTCTTTTCAGATTTTGACCATTCATTACCCTAGATGAATTTTGTTGCTATTTTTCTAATTTTCTAACTTAAACTTTGGTAATTTGACCAAATCTGTAAGTTCATCTAAATAATATTGCCATTTTAATTCCATTCACAAAGTCCAGTCTCAAGTTAATATTTCTCCAATTATTGAAATCTTTTTGCTTTACCTCACTTGTTTATGAGGTTTTTATGACTTTCCATATGTTTATTTTATTTTTTTTTGCAAAGGTGCCACAAAGGGCTGAGAAATGGGTGTATTCTTTTCTATTCAATGATCACCAGAGATCTATTATATTTAACTTTTCTAAATTACATTCAAGTCCTCCACTTCTTTCTTGTTTATCTTTCTGTTGGATTTATCCAGATCTGAAGTGGGCACATTCCAAACTATTATGATTTTGTTCTCTATTTCTCCCTGTAATTCAATCAGCTTTTCCTTTAAATAGGAGCTATTTAACTCTGTTAGTGCTAATAGGTAGATAGGTAAATAATTATTTCATTGTCTAAAGTTCCTTTAAGGATAGTGGTTTCCCTAATTATCACTTTTAATCCTTTTACCTTTGCCTTGTCTGAGAGCACAATTACTATCTCTGCTTTTAAAAGTTCACCTAAGGCATAATTAATTCTATCCTAGGCCTTCATTTTGACTCTGTGAATCTTTATGTTTCAAGTGCATTTCTAACGCATAAATAACATAATTATTGAATTTTTCTTTTAATTTTTTTCTGCTCTCCCCTGATTTATGGGTAAATCAATTCCATTCATGTTCATGGCTGTGATTATTAATTATGTATTTCCCACATCATGTCTTCTTATATTTTTTCCTCTTTTTGCCAGCTGTCTCCCTCTTTACAAAGGATGAGATAAAATAGAAGGAACGTGCTCAGCAATAGAGCTCTATGCGACTTTTTTTCATTCCCCTGCTCCTTTCTTCCCCTAGTCCAGACCCCTAATCACTGACTCTTACACTTCCTCTCTCCCCCCTTTAAATCTATCATTTATGATCAACATCTGATGATAGAATATCTTTCGCTTGTGACTATTTCCTTCCTTTATTTACCATCTTTGTAAACTCCCCTCTCTCCTCTCCCTGATTCCCTGCTGATTTTAGTGTATTTCTACACCAAACTGTTTGTGTGTCTTCAATCTGCCTTTGCCTAGTTTAGATGAGTAAGATTAATGAGATGCTTGTTCTCCCCATCCCTTCCTCCTTGTTTGTATGCTTTTCTTTTCATATACCTCAATTATGCCACATAACAATTTCCTCCCCTTCTCCCTCATTTCTCCTTCAATATATTACTTTCATTCCCTTTTCATTCCTCTTTTAAAAACAACAAAGGAGAACAAAAACATCCCAGGTTACTTTGGGTACTCTGTGATGACTGTAGGATTCTGAAGGGACACTTGCTTCTTCTTTCCCTCCCATCAGGACATAAGTACCTCTGCATCATTTAACTTTTTAATTCCTCAAATGTGTTTATCTTTCTAGGTTTTTCTTGCTTCCTGAAATTTGCATTTCAAAGACTCTACCTGTTTCTATCTTTTCATGAGGAATGTTCAAAAGTCCTTTTTTCTAATACAGATCCATTTTCCCCTGTAGGATTATGCTAAGTTTTGCTGGGAACCTTACTCTTCATTTTGTTTTTTTTTAAATAAAAGTATTTTATTATTTTCCAGTTACATGTAGAGATAGTTTTCAGCATTTGTTTATATAAGATTTCCAATTTCAAATTTTTCTCCCTCCCTCCCCCCCCTCCCCTGGACAGTAGGCAATCCTATATAGGTTATATATATATATATATATATATATATATATATATATATATATACACACACAAATACATAACAACATTAAACATATTTCTGCATCAGTCATGCTATAAGAGCTTATTCTTCATTTTAAACCTTTATCATTTGCCTTTCAGAATATCATTATCTTTTGTGCTCCTGCATGTGGTTTCTTCGTACTTACATTCTCACTACTTGTTTTTTGGAATCTGGAAGCTCTGGATTTTGTCTCTGACTTTCTGGGATGTTTTCAATTTGGGGTTTCTTTCAGAAGCTGACCAGTGGATTTTATTTGCATTTTGTTTTTTAGTGCTAACAGATCTGGGTTATTTTCTTTTATGATTTCTTGAAATGTATTTCAGTTTGGTTATAGTTTTCAGAGCATGAGATAGTTCTTAAATTATCTCTCTTCAACCTCTTTCTCAGGTCAGTTGTTTTCATAGTAGATTCCTTAAATGATCTTTTATTTTTTTTTTCAGAGTTTTGTCTTTGTTCGAGGGATCAAGAAAAGCTTCATTTTAGATCTTTACTAGAGGGGTAGGTATGTGGGAAAGTTGGACTCTTTTACAGACTTTCTTATTCGATCTAATCTTAACTTCAAGTGTTGCTTTACTTTTTTTCCTGCCGATTCATTAATTAATTCAACCAGTGTTTGTAAAACGTCTGGTTCAGTTGGACCTTAGGAGGTCCATACTATCTGTATAACCTTAGACAAGTCACTTCCCTTTTGATTTGTGGTTTCTCTATGTATAAAATGAGGGAATCGAGTGAGATAATCTCTAAAGTCCTTTCTGGATTTAAATCATATGTATAATATGACAAAAGCACTGGCCCTGAATGCCTACTGTGTGTAAGTTTGATTTTGTAAAGATTCATTCAGCAGCTCCAGAATGGATGAGTTTGTTGGGAAAGACTAGGAGTTCTGGCTTGGATACATTGAGTTTGAGACTCCTACAGGACGTGCAGTTTGAAATACCCAATAGACAACTGGTGATATGAGACTGGACCTCAGGAGAGAGATTAAGGCTGGATATCTAGATCTTGGAATCACCTGAAAAAAAAAAAAGATTACAACTGGACCTATGGGAGCTGATAAGATCACTGAGTAAGAGGGCCAGCTAGGTGGTGCAGTGGATAGAGCACCAGTCCTGGAGCCTCAGACACTTAACACTTACTAGCTGTGTGAGCTTGGGCAAGTCACTTAACCCCAATTGCCTCACTAAAAGAAAAAGATCACTGAGTAAGAGCATGTAGAGAAAGAGAGACATATGGAGAGAAATAGAGATTGGGAGGGAGGGAGAGACAGAGATAGAGAAACAGAGACAGTGAAGGAGAGACAGAAAGTGAGATAGAGACAGAAAGAGGGAGAGAAACAGAGAGAGAAAAAAAAGAGAAACAGAGACAGAAAGACAGACAGAGAGACCAAGAGTCAAAGACCAAAACAGAGACAGAGGGAGAGATAGAGAAACAGAGAGAAAAAAGAGAGACAGATACAAAGACAGATAGAAACAGAGATGAAAAGAAACAGAGAGACAGAGAGGGAAAAGGGCCCTGGACAGAGCTTTTGGGGCTCTTAGCCTTGTTCTTACTAAGAGAGCCTAAAAAGAAAGGTAGGATTTGTATTCATTTTTTCCATGTATAATCATTTTGATAAATATTGAATGCAACTCACAAATATCCTAAACACAATTTGAATGTTTAAGATGACTGTTGGGAGAGGGCCTCCCCTATGGTGAGGCAGCCACCAATCCATTTTATCCTCTGAAGTAAAGGCATTTCCTGAATAATCAACAGGCAATTCACTATGAATTAATGAGAACAAATGGAGTTTCTTCAGTGAAATACTTATGAAATAGTGTGGCTCTCACAGATGATTAAAGGAGGGCTGGCTTTCATTTTTTACTTTTTATGATTTGAATAAAAATAGCCATTTTATGATGGCAAAATGGGAATATTTTGCCTACTAAGTTTAGCTTGAAGCAGCATACCCCATCATAGAAATTGTTTCTTCTCACCACTAGCACTAGCACAGATTAATGTCTAAATCCTCCAAGCATTTGCCTCTTCTATGGTGTTTGAATAAATTTCAGCATTAAGGTTCAAAATTCAATTATTTTTAGATTCTTTCAATATGTGACTTTGGAAATTTCATAATTCAGGCAGAAGTGTAGCCTCCCATCTTTTGCAGCTGGCGTCGGCTATGAAGGACTGTAGTTATTGCCTAACAGATGTGTGGTAACGAGAACTATTACTCTGGTAGAAATTTCACTTGGCTAGCTATTGAACATCTCTCAAAACTTTCAGAAGTCTGTTTTTCTCAGGATCAGAACAAGAAGATAATTTCATCCACATGGCATTTCCCCATAGTCCCAGACAAGACAAATGATCGGGGTGCATACAAGTATACACACGATGGAATGGGAGAGCTTGGTCACTCCTTCATCCTGCATTGGGAAAGAGAATTTACACATTTGGGAGTTCTCATTACCAGGGGAGATCACATGCGTAGTGTGGAGCAGAGTAAAGATTTGAAGAACGCTTATAAGTCCCAACTGAACTAGAGGCTTTACAAATACTGGTTGAATTAATTAATAAATTGATTGATGAAAAAAGGTAAAACAACACTTTGAGCTGATGAGACAATCTGAGAGGGTGTAAAAGGGGCCAGCTTTCCTGCATACCCACTTCACCAGCAAAATTCTAAGGCCCTGTACCTGGCTATCACACTTCAGACTACATGTTTGAAAAGTGTCTTTCAGAGCCATGCAGCACAAAGTCCTGACCCCCTACCCTACTGTACTGTGGAGGCAGCCGAGAGGTCTCGAGGACTGGACCTGATATGTGCTTCCAAGCTGGAGAAGCTTCCGGAAGGTCCTAGGGCCAAGCTCGATCTGCTGACGAAAAACAGGGGATGCTGTTAACTTAAATTAGAGGTCACTACCATCACATTTGTCTTTTCTTCTACCAAAGTCTGCACATGATTCAGTCTACTTTATTTCAATAACACTAATTTATTGTTTATCTGCATCAGGGGAGGAGGGTGTTTCCATACCAAGAGTTCCTCACACTGATGGAAAGTCAGGTCTACACTTCCCTCCCCAAGTTCTATTACTATCTTAGTGTGAATGGGACACACACAAACACATCCCAGTAAACACAAGTGAGGCTCCTACTTGGTCTCACTCTGTGTCCTGTGGATTTCCCAAGCTCTGGGCCTGGGTCCCTGCACCATCTTGCTGGGTGCTGGGTGCTGGGTGCTACCTCTTACCACATCCCCAATGAGAGGCTTTCTGACCCCTGTGGTGTCTCTCAGAGAAGCGCTCCTCTATCTTGCTGTGTCTAGACATGGACCTGCCTGTCCCTGGCCAGGCTCACTTTGCTGGAGGATCCCCCTTTTCTATTCCCAATGGACTTCTGGCTGATTTTTTGCATAGTTATGGGGTAGAAAAAGTCACATCTTGTAGTTTCCTACTGGATTTTTAAAAATTGGTATTCGGACTGATGTGAACTTAAAAGTTTTGTCAGAATAGAAGTGTTGAAGCTGAGCAGCCTGCCTCCAACAGGGCCACCATCTTGGCAGGAAGTCCAACTGTGTTGTTGATTAAGCATATTTTGCTGATTCTTTAGCAGTTTCTCCTATTGTCTTCCAGAAGAAAAGTTTCTCAGTGAATCATTGTTTTTAAAAATATTTTCCACAGACATTTCCAGGTTGTTGGGCTCAGTCATAATTTTGCCTTGTTTCCTCTTAACTAATTTCATTTCTCCCTGTATTTCCTTCAGTGCATTTACTACCCTCATTGGCATGTCTTCCATTAGTCAGAGCTTTGTTTATGGGACCATCACTGCTGTTAATTTAGAATATTTCTTCATATCTTCTAGTGATGTTGGAACTTTTGTTTTGTCTGCTTATTTTTTGTTCCTTCTGAGACTTTTCATTTGAGGTTTTTTGGTCAAAGAAGCCACTGCTTCCTTGAGTTGACCTTTCTGTTGGTCTTCTTGCTGGGATATGGAAAAGTCAGGCTGTTCTATAGCCTTTTATTCTTCCCTCATACCTCATACCAGAAGTCCTAGGGCCAAGTTTTGGAGTCAAGATGACCATATTCTTTCAAGTCATTTGAACTACTGTGAACCACTTAGCTTCATTTAGAATGAATGAACACACACAGTCTTTGAGTTGAAGGATATCTGCATCCTCAGAATCTTCTGGCAATTCTGTGGATAAGTACCACTAACCATGAGGGACAGCCACAGTGTGGTGGCCAAATGGCCTCTGCCCAAGCCAGGAAGACTTGTGTTCAAGTCCTTCCTCTGAAACATGCCTGCTGTGGGCAAGTCACTTCATCTCAGCTCTCTTAGCAAATCTCTAAGATGAAAAGTTGCAGAGAAGTGTCAACCTGTATTGGTGGAAAGATTTTCCTCATTTGGGAGTCCCCTATATCAAAGCTTCTTAAACTGTGGGTTGTGACCCCATATACAGTCTCATAACTGAATGTGGGGGGTTGTGAAAAATTTGGCAACAATAAAAGTTTATGTATACCTATTTTCTATGCCAATATACCCAGGGTCTTGTAAAAATTTCTCTGGTGAAAAGGGGTCCCAAATGGAAGAAGTTTAAGAAGCTCTGCCCTAACAAATGAAATAACTGGCTCAGTCCCTCTCCCTTTTGACCATAGGAAACCAAATAAAAACTTGAAATTATTACAGAGGAAAACCTTTTTTTCATTTCGATATTTTGCAGGAAAATTCTCAACTACTCCTTCCACATTCTCTCCTTCTTCTATTTAGCTCGTATTATATTTAGTTGTGTGCATATTTTTATATCTCCCCAGTAGAATGTAATCTCCTTGATAACCTTTGTTGCTTTTTCCTGCCTTTGTTTATTCAGTGTTTGGTGAGTGGATATAAACTCAGGGCACTTTTTTTTTAATCCAGACCTTTGATTTCATTCAGGACTTTTCTGGTCTGCAAATTGCCTCAACCCATTCAAGTCTTCCTAGTGGTCTTAGAGAGTTACCTAGAGCCCTTAGAGGTTAAAGGAGGGGCCCAGGGTTCTAGACCTTTAGGTGTTGTACTAGACACTGAGATCCTCCCTCCAGCTGAACCGCCAAGCTCAAACTCTGCTGCAGAGAGGGCGACTCCAATGGGCTGGCCACGTTGTTCAAATGTCAATTGTGTTTGCCTAAAAGACAATTTTATGGCACTCACATAAGGCAAGTGCTCACATGGAGGTCAGAAGAAGAGCTACAAAGCCACTCTCAAGGTCTCTCTGGAGAACTTTGGAATCAATTGTGAGATATGGGAGACACTGGCACAGGATTGCCCAGCATGCTGTGCCCATGTCAAAGAAGGTGCTATGCTCTATGAGCAGAGCAGAACTGCAGTAGCTCAAAAGAAATGTGAGATGTGTATATTTAGAGACATCTCCACTCCAGACGTTCATATAGACTATTTGTGCCCAACCTGTGGTAGAGCCTTCGAGCTCATACTGGTCTGATCAGCCACAGTCAGACACATTGTACCTGGACCCCCAACATAGTGATGCCATTTGGTCTTCTTTGAGCACCAGCCACCAGCTCTATGTGTCAGAAGTGGGATTCAAACCTTCATCTTCCTCACTCCAAGGTCAGGTACTTATGGACCATGTTGTAAGGATCGAATGAAGTAACATTTCTAAAGTACTTTGTAAACTTTGGAGAATTATACAAATGCCCATGGTGATGATGCCCTCACTGTCTATCCTTTCCTCTCTTTTAAGCCATATTTGATATACTCAAAGGATCATTGAACAAAGTTATCTGTCTGGTTGCAGTTCTCACAGGATCTTTTAGGATATTAACCCTTGAGATGACAATAGATAGCAGGAAGTATTCCAGATGCTTGTTGTTTTGCCAAGGACGCTTAGCTGATTGAGATCTAGAGTAGAGGGCCTCTTTGAGGTCCATGGCCATTCAAAAGAGATCAGCTTAATAATCCACAAAGGAAACACCAAGTGGATGAAGATGGCTCTTGCCCAGGTTATGACATGCAGTTGGCTGGGCAGTCAATTGAGCTACTTCATCCATGCATGCATAATATGGGGAGGGGCTGCAGATGACCAATGATCTGGGCCCAGAGTTGTGCAGAAGGTTGAAGAGGGGCTGAATCACTTTTGGTAAATGGGTCAGGGCTTTCAGGGCTCTTTAGCTACTCTCTGCAATCAAACTATCATTTTCCTGGGGATGCTCTGTGGCCACAGATCAAAGAACACCACCACAACAGAAGACTCACAGTTGTAAATGGACCACAGCATCATAACAATGTTGACTTGAACATGAGAGATAGCAGAGAAGACAATAGGCATTACTGGCAAAGGAGTGAGGAGTGATGGATAGCTCTCCTTCTCAGTGTATTCAGGACATCCATGAATGTTAATAAAAAAGCTAGAGAAAGAGCTTCAGTGTATCTGGTGGTATCATAGGCTATCCTATGGAGGCTTTGCAAAAAGACATGGATAATGCTGACTCAGCTGGCTCAGCAACCTATGGGCCATCCCAGGAGGGAAAGACACAACTGACACAAGTGGATGGGATGTGCCCAGAGATGAGGTCATGAGTCTAGTTAATTGAAGTCCAAGGACCTGGGGTCAAGATCAGCTTATGCTACTTTGGGGAACTTGGGAAAATTAATTAGTTTCCCCAGGCCTCAGCTTCCTCGCGAGGGGATTGAACCAGATGATCTTCCAATTTAAAAACAAAAACAAAAAAACAATGGCTAGCATTTATATACCACTTTTAGATTGGCAAAACACTTTATACATGTCATCTCATTTGATCCTCATGATATCCTTAGGAAGTGGGTGTGATTTTTATCTAACATTTTATAGATGAGGAAACCAAGAAATACACCTTAGTACAATGGTATCTAACTCAAATAGAAACAGGGGCCACTAACCTGACAAGAATCCCTCATCCCTGCTTAGAAAACCACAAGTTAACATTATCTATATTTTACTGTACAGGCACACCTCAGAGATATTGCAGATTTGGTTCCTAACATAAAGTGAATATCGTAACAGAGAATCATAGGAATTTTTTTGGTTTCCCAAAAATATAAAAGTTATGCTTACACTATGTTGTAGTCTATTAAATGTGCCATAATATCATGTTTAAAAAACAATGTACATACCTTAACTAAAAAGTACTTTGTTGCTAGAAAATGCTAACTATCTTCTGAGCCTTCAGCGAATTGTAATCTTTTTGCTGGTGGAGGGTCTCACCTCGATATTGATAGCTGCTGAGTGATCAGGGTGATGGTTGCTGAAGGTTGGGTAGCTGTGACAATTTCTTAAAATAAGACAATGATGAAGTTTGCCATACCAATTGACTTCCTTTCCCTTGAACACCCAGAGGCCATTATAGGGTTATTAACTGGCCTAGTTTCAATACTGAGGGCAGCAAGATAGCACCGTGGATAGATTACTGGGCTTGGAGTCAGTAAGACTCATCATTCTGAGTTCAAATCCAGTCTCAGATACTAGCTGTGCTAGTCACTTAACTAGCTGTGGGCAAGTCACTTAACTGTTTGCCTCATTTCCTTATCTCTAAAATGAGCTGGAGAATGAAATGGCAAACCTGTCCAGTATCTTTGCCAAGAAAACCCCAAAAAGAGTCATGAAGGGTCACACACAACTGGAATGACTGAATAACTTGAAAATTTTCAATACTGTTGTATCTCAGAGAATGGGGAGGACCCAGGAGAGGGAGAGAGATGGGGAACAGCGGAACACACACAACATTTATCAATTAAGTTGCCAGTCATATGGATGCAATATAATTACAATAGTGAAATCAAAGATTACTGATCACAGATCACCATAACAGATATAATAATAATAAAGAAGTTTGAAATATTGCCAGGATCACCAAAATGTGATGCAGAGACACAATGTGAGCACATGCTTTTGGGGAAATGGTGTTGATGCTCAATGCGGAGTTGCCACAAACATTCAACTTGTAAAAAATGTAAAATCTTCAAAGTGCGATAAAATGAAGTATGCCTATATTTTTATTTATTTTGTTAATATTTCCAACTACATTTTTTGTGAGGCAATTGGGGTTAAGTGACGTGCCCAGGGTCACACAGCTAGGAAGTGTCAAATGTCTGAGGCCGGATATGAACTCAGGTCCTACTGACTCCAGGGCCAGTACTCTATCCACTGTGCCATCTAGCTGCCCCCCACCAATTACATTTTAATCTGGTTGTGGTACTTGGAAATGTTGCAGGCAACAATATGGCTGCCATGCATTTGACACCTCATAGAGTGCACAGGATGTGGGACTTGTAGTCAGGAAGATATGGGTTCCAATTATGCCTCAGAACTAGCTAGATGACCCTGGACAAGTCACTTTTCCTCTCTGTGCCATAGATTCTCTATCCTCAGACTTAGGGGAGGAGTATGACTTATGGTCCTCTTCAACATCTAAACCTATGATTCTATGATATAACACTTGTCCTCAGGGAGCTTGCATTCAACAATAGCACAATGCTTTCCTTGAGGTTCCCAGTCACCATGTACATGCTTTACTGGAAACAAAGTCCATGTCCAGTGATTGGGAACAGCTAAGCAAATTGGGGTAAATGAATATAATGGAACATTACTCTGCTCTAAGAAATGATTAGCAGGATGACTCCAGAGAAACAGAGGAAGTATAGCGGGTGGGACTCTCAACTTGGAGTCAAGAATACCTGAGTTCAAATCTGACTCCATGTACTTTCTGGCCATGAGATCCTAGGTAAGTCAGGTTATTTAAACCTCTCTGGGCCTGAATTTTCCCCTCTATAAAATGAGTGAGTTAGACTCCCTGACCTCTCAGTCCTGATCCAGCAATAAATCCACAATCTAATGAGCCTATGACCTGAAGCAAGGAAAATAAGCAGAATGAGGAAAAGCATAAACAAAGACTTTTGTTGTTTAGTCATTTTCCTGTTGTGTTCGACTCTCTGTGACCCCATTGGAGGTTTTCTTGGCAAAGATACTGGAGTGGTTTGCCATTTTCTTCTCTGGCTCACTTTACAAATGAGGAAATGGAGGCAAACAGCGTTAAGTGACTTGCCCAGGGTCACACAGCTAGGAAGTGTCTGAGGCTGAATTTGAACTCAGGGATTCCAGGTCTGGTGCTCTATCCACTACACCACCTAGCTACCCCATAAATGGGAATATCCAGCAGTAATAAAAACAAAGTGAAAGCTGTGGAATTATAATGGCCAAACTTTGTCCCAAGAAGAGGTAGAAGGGAGGAACCCAAACTCCTCCCTGCTGCACTCCTGCATTCTTGCATGCGTGTGGAACCCTGCACATGATTTCACATTGTGGGGTGTGTTGGTTCGTTTTGCTGACCTATTCTTTTTTCTTTTTTCTCTTTATTACAAGGAATAACTCGAGTAAAAGTAGAGGAATACAGAAGGAAATGGGAAATTATGTAAGAACAAAAGATGTCAATAAAATTTTATTTGAAAAAGATGTACATTCTTTGGCTCAATGAAAAATGCTAGCATCTGACTTGCATTCGATTATTTATTTCACTGAACAAGCTAGCTTGAGGGGAGATTGCAAAACTCCTTTTGAACAGTCTGGAGGAGATAATGAAGGCACTTTTGTTTTCACTGAATCTCCGACTTTGAGTTCAAAGAGTAGCAGCCCCTGTGGCCTTCTGCTCCAACTCCCACTTGGATTTGCAGGCCAGGGCCCCGGAGGCTTCCTTCCTGGTTCTGGTCAAGGTCTAAGGGTGATCCTGAGGGCCTGCGATATCTAACAATGTTACTCCCTAGCCCCCATTCTGTGTACTCTGTTTTCAATCGAGGAACCAAGTCTACTAGTTTTTAGAAAAGGAAACCCATGAGAAGGTTTAGCAAGAACAAGAGTTATGAAAACAGCCCTGCCCCGTCCCTGGGCCAGACTTTCCACTGGTACACCCAAGGTCCCTGGTAAGAGTGGGCTCAAATGTGAAGTGTCGTACAAAGGTATTCAGGCACAGGGCTGGAGAATGGGCATGGCCAAGAGGTATCTCCCTGATCCCGGGAGGCTGGGAAGGTCTCTTCTCTCTCCTAAGGTCCTCAGGACGGTGCCGGGCCGAGGATTAGTGTCTTTCTGGGATCTGTAACTCTCTCCATTGTGAAGGGTCACGGTCCCTGCAGTTGCGGCTTCCCTCGGGCAGCTGCCTTGTGACCACAGTCTGAGGGGACTCCCCTTTGCCACCTCCCTCTTTACTCTGCTACTGGCTCTGGTTGCCCATGAGATGTGCTATGGATTCGTTTCCTTCTCACAGTCACCATCGACCTGAAATCCGGAAAGAATGAACATAAAAGAAACAGAGGCAACGTGTTCACAGACATGTGGTGACCAGGTGGGAGATACAGCGGCTCAGCCACGGCACCCGCTGGCAGCAGAGCAGGCCTCCCCCGCACCTGGCAGCTACAGAGTTTGGCCTCATTCTCCCCCAAGAAGAAAAAAGAAGCAAAAGGAGCCAGCAGAAAGGCAGCTCACTACTTATGTATGCCTCTCCGTTCTGGCTCAGCAACCTATGGGCCATCAACCCGTCCCTTTCCTAAGCCATCCAAAAGTCTTCAGCTAGATCTGAGTTTCAGTCCTACCTCAGACATTTATTAGCTGTGTGACCTTGGGCAAGTCACTGTACCCTGTTTGCCTCAGTGTCCTTATCTGTCAAATGAGCTGGAGAAGGAAATGACAAACCGCTTCAGTATCTCTGCCAAGAAAACCCTAGATGGGGTCACAACTGAACAACAAATTTGTTTGATTTCAGCCGAAGGTCCTACTTAGAAGGAACCTGGGATGGATGTGACCTGAGCACCAGCTGAGGGTCTATCTCAAAGTGATGTGGGAAAGATAGGTGAATAATTACTATGCTGATGCCAATTTTTATAGAGTACACAGTCACTACAGTGACTTTAAAATCTTCTGAGGCAATCAGTATATATACATGTATACACGCTCTTCCAGTTAACTTAAAATTTAGCTCAGTTCCTACATTACATTGGAGAACATGCCCCCCCACCCCGTCCCCCAAGTTCATGTGGTATGACTGCTGGGTGGGTCTTTCCAAGGTTACTCCTTATTCTTTGGGACATGGATGTCACCCCAGCCTGGAACTCCAGGCAGCCATGGGACCCTGAGGACCATGTCAACTCACAAGGTTGTGCAGGTGCCTCTCCCCTTCCCTATAACAGAAATGAACAAGACAATGACTGACCGTTCCTGGGGGGCCCACAAGGCATCAGCTGGGGAGAAGACCCTTTACCACAAGGCCTCTCTTGGAAGCCAGGAGCATTGTCGCTGCGCTCCCCCAGGCACAAATGAAACACAGATTAAGAAGATGAAGCTAAGGGGCCTTGTGGAAGAGGTCAGGTCTAAAAAGGCTCCTCCCAATTAGTCATTAGAGCCCATCAGAGTAGGTCCACCCATGCCCCATTTCCCTAATGCATCATCATGTTTTTACTAAAAGAAAGCTCCCTAGTGCCTTCCATGGGTAATGGTGGCATCAGATTGGCCAAGCAAGCGAATGGGGTCTTGACTGCACCAGACTCCCATTACGCTATGAGAGGCTTCATACCCCTTCCTTAATATGTGAGAGAGCAGAGGTCCAGGATGTGTAAAATGACCAGCTTCCCAGTCCCACAATTAGTTATAGGCCTGGAAGGGAAGCCCTGACCTCCCCTTCATGGCTCCTGTCCACCTCCCTTGAAGAGGGCCCAACGCCCCTTCTAAGACTGTGGCTGAATCACTCATTTCCCCCTCCTCTTTACCCCCCACTAGATTCGAATTCAACTATCTGCTTGTCTAAAATTGCTGGCAGGTGTCATGAGCTTCCTATCAGCATACTAATTAGCAGCTGCTCCTGAAATCCTTATTTAAAGCCATTGCCTCATGCAGGGAAGAAGGGGTAGTCTCAGAGTCTGTCAGACTTGGGTTCCCACCTTTGCAGAGAAGCCCCACGGCTACGGTCGATCAAATAGTCAATCCATTGATAAGCATTCATTAAGTGCCTACCAGTGCCTGATTCAGTCTGTTCAAATGGGTTCTCATGTTAAGGAATTTGGGCCTGTCCCCCTCTTTAGGGTCACTGCGCCTCCGAGGTGGGAAAAATGAATTTGAAGGTACCGTGGAAGTGTACTCCAGAGGCGTTTGGGGAGCAATCTGCAGCAGCGACTGGGATGATAATGATGCGGCTGTCATCTGTCAGCAGCTGCGGCTCGGGTGAGTTTCCAGGCCTATTGAATTTGACAAACATTAAGTGCCTCCTATGTGCCAGGCATCGGGGAAGGCAAAGACCACGATGAAATAGGCCCTGACCTCCAGGGGTTTACATTTGATTGGAGGGAGAGAGAGACAGAGACACACAGATACGCAGAGATGCAGAGATATGCAGAGACATAGAGATACACAGAGACAGAGACACCTGGGGGATCAGGGAAGACCTTGTGAGATATGGTAAGAGGCCTGATGGTATAGAGTGACTAGAGCACTAGCCTGGAATCAGAAAGACTTGGGTTCAAATCCCGCCTCTGAAACTTCTTAGCTGTGTGACCATGGGCAAGTCCTTTCCCCTCTCTGGGCCTCAGTTTCCTTTTTTGTAAAATGAAGAGGTTGGACTTGATGACTTCTAAGGACCCTTCCAGCTGTGTGATCCTCAGGCAAACCTAGAGGACTCTTTTGGTGTGGGAAATTACCCTCCCATTGCCCATCCTAAAACGCCACTATAAAAACAACATCTCCCAATGGGAAAGACCCATGGACAAACATACCTCGGATACTATCAGTCCCTGGAGGTTAGTCAGTGGAGCAGGTGCTGCGTACTGAGTAATCCAAGGCCTTCTCTGGTCTTTAGAAGATAGAGCGAAGGACTTAGAAGCTTGACATTCTACTGCCCATCATCCCACACCATCCTCGGGTGCTGGCCTTTGCTTCTAACCCACCTTCATTGAGCTACCTACACATAAAATATTTGGAACAGGGCGATGGATCCCTGAGTCCTTTCCCCAAAGTAGCTAGGTTCATGGCCCAGGTCTCCCGAGTGTGCCCCTTGGGGGTGGTCCCAGGCACCACCCCCAGCTCGGGAGAGGAAGCAGAGAAAGGAGCCCTGACCCGTTTGCTGCATTCCCCACGACCCAATATATTGAAGACTGGGTTTTATTGGAGTTGGAATGTTCCCCATTCCTAACCCACAGATGAAAAGGAATCCCTCAAACCTACCCGTGAGTAGTCTCCCACCCTCGATTTGCAGACCCCAAGAAGTGGGAAGCCATTATGTCCACTTTAGACAGCTCTCCTGTCCCCCTCCTCCTCACTTATGGTTATCAGGCTAGTTCAGACCTTCATCCCCTCTGCTGGACAACTGCAACAGACTCCCAACTGGACTTTGGGCTGTCAGTCTCTTCCCTATCCAATCCATCCTCCACACAGAGCCCTCCCAGGCTACCTTGGATGGAACTTTGTATCTGTTTACACTGATTCTCTTTGTAGTCTGTCTATAGTTACATATGTCTGAGCTACATCCCTGTGAGGAGGGATATGTTGTAATGCTATCCCCAGTGCTGAGTGCAATGCCTAAAGCTTGATAAATGCTCGAGGGTCGATGGATTGGATGAAATAAATAAATACAAACTATATACTAAGTCAATATAAAGTCATCGAAGACCATTAGCAGCTTTGGGGAGGGAAGAAGAGATTGGCATAGACTTGGGTAGAAGACGATGCTGGAGCTGAGCCTGGGAGGAGATGAAGGTGTCTTGGAGCCAGAGGTGAAGAGTGAGTGCCCTGCAGGCATGGGGGCAGCCTGAGCAAAGGCTCAGAGGTAGGAAATGGGCTCTCCTGGAAGGGTGAACATGACAGTTTGGTGGAACTGTAAAATACACAACAGAGCATTGTGAAATAAGTCTGGAAAGACAGACAGGATCTGATCGTGGCCAAATCGAGGAGTTTGCATTTTATCCTAGAGGCAATAGGGAGCCATTGATATTTCTTGAGCAGAGGTGTGGTCTAATCTGCACTTTAGGAATACTGCTTGGGTGGCCAAGTGAAGGACAGATTGGATTGGGGGGACACCACAGACAGACCCATTGACAGACCATGGAAACAGTCCAGCAAGGGGTGATGAGAACCTTCACACGTTACAATGTAGAGTTTCTTCAGGCTTACAAATTCAATCTCTGGACCCTCAGTTACTGTGGTGACACAGGGCTCTTTCTAGAGTGGGGAGGCTCACGTCTCCTTCCCAAGATGGGTATGGACTAGGGGATTACTCTCTAAGGACAAATGATAGCAAAGGGAAGAGTAAATATTGGAACAGAATCCTTGGTATCATTCGAGGTGAGTAGGTCTGGATACCACCCTTTAAAAAAAAAAGATTAATTTCCAGAAGTGGGAGTGTTTTGATCAATGCTGAAATGTGCTAGGTTGGCCAAAGTCAGTTAAAATGACTAGGATTTAAGTGCTCAGAGCAATTGTTTGGAGTCCCAACTCCTTGGGTGATCCCGTAAGTGACCTAAATGGACGTCTGTTTCCTCATCTGTAAAACAGGGGTGGGGGTGGAACAGTTCCCTTTGGGATCACTTCCAGCTTTAGACCTATCATCTCATGAGCCAATCAGATCGAGTTAAAGTGGCCAGGATTTTTGAGGAGAGTGTTCTGGAGTCAGAAGGATGAGGTTCCAAGCTCACCTCTGCCACTTCCTACTTGTATGAACGGGGGTAAACCCCTTCAGCTCCTTGCATTAACTTTAAAATAAGGAGGCTTCAGGGGCACTAGGTGGCGCAGTGGATAATGGACCGGCCCTGGATTCAGGAGGACCCGAGTTCAAATCCGGCCTCAGACACTTGACACTTACTAGCTGTGTGACCCTGGGCAAGTCACTTAACCCCCATTGCCCTGTAAAAAACAAAAAAACAAACAAACAAAATAAGGAGGCTTCACCAGATGGCGTGCGAGGTCCCTTCCAGCTCCCCAGCTATGACCTTGGGCTTAGTCATGTCCCCTCCCTGGGCCCCAGTTTCCTCATCTGTCAAACAAGGGGGATGGGACGATGTGGTACCCCCACCTGTTAATGCCTTCCCCTCTTGGATTGCTTTCCACGTATTCTGTATATAGCCAGTACGTACCTAATTACTGACACGTTGTTTCCTATTGGATGTAAACTCCTTGAGGTCACAGGCTGGGTTTTTTCACTTCATATCTACATGTAGTAAGTTCATAATTAATGCTCCTTGACTGACTGCACTCTGAGGTCCTGTGCATCTCTAGATGTAAAATCCAATAGTTAAATATCTCTGTTGAAAACCACGTGAAAATTTGAGGATATGAGAAACTGAGACCTTTTTATTGAAGTTGAACTATAAATGATTAACTTTTGACTTCAAGAATAGATTGACCCAAGAAGAGATTTCCAATTACACTTTGTGACCAGTGGGCTCATGGGAGCAAGGGACAGGATTAATTGCTCACCAGATTAGCATAGACTTTCCCCTTTAGAATCACTCAGGAAAGAGGAGGCATCTAGGACAGATGCTCAGTCACCACTGAGAGATGCTTCCCAGTTGCTTCTTGCCAATAACCAGTTGTGTGTGGACAAGTGACAATTGATGCTGACCCAGGAAAGCCGACTTGCTGCTTTACTTCCTGAGAATGGAGCAGAGAGATTTACAAAATCCCCCTGGCCTGGTTAGTGCCAGGTGTTTCATAAAGAACCCGGGATTTGGAGTCTGGGGGAGCTGGCTCCTATCCTGTGTCTGCTGAGTCAATTGCACATCTTCCACATAGTTGGCACCCATCCCCCAAACCACATAATTTTGGAGTTGGAAGGGACCAAAGGGGATATCTGGTCCAACCCATGCACAAAAGAGTCCTTCCCCCATAATGCACCCAACAAAGGGTCACCTTGCCTCTGTTTTAGAGCTCTCCAAGGAGGCAGAGGCCACATCTCCAATCTCCAGTGGCCGCCATTCTAGCTTGGCCTGAAATCAACCCTCCTGGAAATTCACATGGTCCTTGTGAGCACGCCATTCCTTGTCTGTATGGATTGACCCCCCACTCTCCTCATGCCTAGAATATGTTTCCTTGTCACCTCTGCTTCTCAGAGTCCTGATCTGCCTTCAAGGCTCAGATCCTGCTGCCCCTTTTGCAAAGCATCCTGATTATCCTCTTACTGGGGTTCTTACTTTCTCTTCTAATCATAAGAGAGAATTGTCTGGTCAGGTGGCAAAAGTGGATTGCCCATGTGTTCCAATGGTATGTCAACAGCAAGTGAGGAAGGGCACTGCACATTGGGGTTTAAGAGAAGATTCAAATCAATGAGGTCAGAGTCCCATTTAAGTGCTCATCTGTGTGCCTGTTGTATACCCCAGGGAGTGTGTAAGTAAGTCCCTTCAGGGCAGAGATTGTTGTGTTTTTGTGTGAATCCTTAGCATTTGTTCTTGTTGCTATTTATTCGCTGTATAACTATGGCCCAGTCTCTGGACCTTCTTTGAACGCCATTTCCCCTTAATGTAAAATTAGAGGGCTGAACTAAACGACCTCTGAAGTCCCTTCCAGCTAGAAGCCTATGCATAAATGAGACTGTATAAATTATTTTTCTTAAAAAAACTGATTTCCAGAGAAAAAACCCATATGAATTGAGGCATGAAGGAAAAAAGAGCAGAAGACTGAGACTCTGAACTGGGAAGTCTTAGAGAAGAGAGGAAGCATGGCATAGTGGATAGCACACAGACTTTGGTGTCCAAGACGTTCAGGTTCAAATACTGCCTCCGATCCTAAGTAGCCGTGTGACCCTGGCCAAGTCTCTAAAACCTTCTGCAAGCCTAAGAGCATTGTAATGGCTGTGTGTGTGTGTGTGTGTGTGTGTGTGTGTGTGTGTGTGTGTGTGTGTGTGTGAGAGAGAGAGAGAGAGAGAGAGAGAGAGAGATCAATTGATCATTTGGACGAGCCACCCATTTCCCAGAAGTCAGCCTGATTGTGCTACTCATACCTCAGCATGCCATCCCTTTGCATGGTTCACAACCTTGGGCTGACCTGCCTCTGTTGCTGCCATCATGGATGGTCACGGCATCTGTCATAGGCCCTTAAATATGCCAGTGGATTTGCTGCCAGGACTCAGAGTGGCATCGTTCTGGGTGGACTTCCAGAGTGGCATTTCTAGGGACACCACGCCTGTTGGAATAAGTATTTAAGCCCCTTTAGAATATTTAGTATCGGTCTGTATTCAGTCACAGCAACTTCTTATAAAATCTGGGAATTAGATGAGATGAGTTGGGATCCATCTGGAGCTGGTTCTTGGGTAATCAGCTTCACATTCCTCCTGCCCAAGCTCATTATTTTAATCAGGAACTGGTCATCTCTCAGATCATTTATTTTAACTTTTAGCTTTGATAGTAATTGGACACAAAGTCTCCCAAAAAATGTAACTTTGGAAAGGACTTTGGAAATGCAGAGCTCCAATGTCTTCCTTTGTTCCAGTCCTAGAATGTTGGAGGATGCTGGAGTGGAAAGGAGGTTTCACTTGGATTCAGGAAAACTAGGCTTAAAACCACACTTGGGGCCAGGTGTGTGCCCATGGGTGGCTTGTTTGATGTGCTTGAGCCTCAGTTTCCTTATCTGTACATTGGGGTGCTAATACAGGGGTTCAGCCCTGGCCACACACAAGGGATCCTTCAAGCTCCTTCAGAGCCCTGGAGTGGCCTAAGGATCATACTTGTAGAGGAGGCAGGGCCTCTGGACACCATCTAGTCCAATGCCCTCCATTTCTAGAGGGTTTAAGTCATTTACCCAGTGTCCAGCAGCTGGGAAAACCCAAGAGATCACCTGATAGAAACCCATTTATTTTACTGATGACGAAATTGAGGCCAAATGATTGTCATTTGCCCAAGGTCACAGAGCTTTTTTCTTTTTTTCTTTTCTTTTTTTTTTTTTAGTGAGGCAATTGGGGGGTTAAGTGACTTGGTATGTCACACAGCTAGTAAGTGTTAAGTGTCTGAGGCTGGATTTGAACTCAGGTACTCCTGACTCCAGGGCCGGAGCTTTATCCACTGTGCCACCTAGCTGCCCCGAAACTAGAGGTCTTAATGAAAGGTAGTGCGGCATAGTGGGCACTGGTTGTGGAGCGGAGAAAAGCTAGATACCAATCTCACCTTGAACACATGCCAACTCTGTGACCCTGGGCAAGTCACCTAACTGCTCTGGGCTGGCCCTTGTTCCTCAGCTATAAAGGGAGGTCCTTCCACCAGATGGTTTATAATGCCCCTTTTGGCTCCACGATCATTCCATCATGCCAGTCTGCATTGTGCCTTTTCTCTCATACTGATAATTCTTTTTTGTTTTTCTTAACCTGCTCCTGAAGAGACGCGGTTGGCACAATGTGTGAAGTCATCAATTTCTATCATCTCCCTCCTATGAGCAAGGCTATACCCACTCCCACCATTTCTTTGTTAGGACAAGGACACTTGCATTTGGTTGGGGGCCATGTGAGACCAGTGCCCGACAGTACATAGATACAAGAGAGGGCTGTTTGGGAGCAGATACAAAACTACCTGTGTGAGAAGTCTGCCTGTCTGTCACTCAGTCAGTCCACAAACATTTATTAAGCACCTACTATATGCCAGGCACAGTAGTGAGTGCTAGGGACTACAAAGAAAGGTAAAAGGCAATTCCTGCCTTTGGGGAGCTCACAGTCTAATGTCTTCTTCACCCCCGACACAGGATGGGACATTGAGTAAGCAGTGACATAGGGGAGCAGGAGACAGCATGGCATCATACAGGGAGGGACAGTTAGGAGTCAGGAAGACCTTGGATTCCAAACTAACCTCTGCCACACAGTGGCTGCTTTTTGTTGTCCTTGCCTACTCTGTTAGCCTATCAGAAAGCAGCTTTCTCCATTGGTAGAATTACCCTGTGCCAGTGAAATCACAGGTGAATTGAAAGAAAAATGAAACTTGATTATAATCAAGCAGTGAAAAACCACCCACTACGTGCCAGAAACTGGGGAAACAAAGACAAAAGTAAAACAGGTAGTGCCCTCAGGAAGCTTATACTCCATTAGGGGAAATGACGTGTGTGTGTGTGTGTGTGTGTGTGTGTGTGTGAAGACAGATCTAGTTTCTGCTTTGTGTATGCTTTATATATACATCCATATGCGCGTGCGCACACACACACACACACAGCAAAAACCAGGTCATGGGGAGAGGGGGTTGGAGGGATGGGGCAGCGGTCCTCAGCTAGAAATAGGTGCTTGAACTGCGCCTTAGAAGAAGCTAGGGATTTAAAACAGCAGACACAAGGAGGAAGTGTATTCCAGACCTAGGGGACAGTCTGTGCAAAAGCATAAAAACACAAGATAGAATGTCATGTGGATGGTGGAAGGGGAAGGTAAGAAGAACTTTCACTACCAGACAGAGCAGTCTGTATCGGATCATAGAGGATAACGTGGTCAGAACTGTGCTTTGGGAACCATCAATGATTTATCTTCTTTAATTAGGATTTAATTGGCAAGTCTCTTTCTGCCCCCAAATTAAAAAGCTAATGTCATTTTAAAAGGTCTGTAAAAATGAAAAGTCTTGCAGAACTAGTGAAAAGAACGATGTTATTGTGGCTGGTTTGCCAGAGCTTTGATCGGATGTCTTAATTTCCTTGAAAGCTCTTTCCCCTTTCCTCCTCCCCATCCTTCTCATGTTTCTAGATAATTATGCTCAGAGACTCATTTTCAAAACTTACCTGTGGTTTTCTGCCTCCTAGGGCCAAAGGGACAGCCAAGCAGACCCCAGTGGCTGAGCTGGGCCTCATTCCTATTCACTGGAGCAACGTTCACTGCCGAGGGGATGAAGACAACATCCTGATTTGTGAACGAGATGCTGGGCCCCCAGGGATGTGTCCACAGAAGACAGCAGCAGCAGTCTCGTGCAGCTTTTACCAGGGTACCACAATAATAACCAAGGGTTTTCTTTTTTCAGTTTTGGTGTGGTTTTGGCACAGGGAAGCAGCCAGGTTTGGCAAAAAAAAAAAAAAAAAAGCATACAATCAGGAGGGACCAGGTTTCTAATCCTGCCCCTGATGCTTACTAATTATATCATCTGCAAATCATTTAATCTCTCTGAGACCGTTTGCTCATCTGCAAAATGAGGATGTGAATGCCTTTAGTAAATAATGCACTGGGTTGTGAGGCTTAAATGAGATAATTTTTGTACAATGTTTTGTAAACCTTAAAATGAGATGTGGATTGTGTATGTTTAACATATTATAATATTCTACATATTACATATGATTGACAATATATTGCTAATATATAATAGATGTAATGATATAGAATATGTACATACATGACAATCACTGCAATGTACATTGTATATGCACATAGACATATACGTGATATACATTGCAGCTATTGTCATAATCACGAATGACCAGATTTGCCATGGTTCTTTTCTTAGAAAGGTTACTTTAAATGTGGTATGATTTAGAAATGTCGAATTTTATGGTCTTCTGAAATCTTCCTCATAATGAATGTGGCTAAGTGTTGAATCACAATTCCCTTGATTTATTTTTAGAATATTTCATTTTCAGCAGATTAAAAACCAGTCTTTCCTTTGACAGCATGGCATCCTGGGAGGAGTCTTGGATTTGGGATCTGAGGACCAGGATTTAAATCTTTGCTCTGCTGCTGACTTCCCGGGTGAATCTAGGCAGCTCACTTTCCCCCCTCTCATCTTTAGTTTCTTTCACTATAAAATGAGGGCGTTGGACTCGCTGGTCTCCAAGGTGCCCACCACTTCTGAATCCTGTAATCCTTGACCCTTCAACCCCCACCTCCCATCAGCTGCCAGTGCATTACCATTTTGTATTTATAGTATCTCTGACAACAATCTCCTCTCTGACTGGAGTTCAAGTCCTCATCTCCTCCTGCCTAGTCAACAGAACCTTTCCAATTGGTCTTCTTGGCTCCATTCTCTTACTTCTCCAAACTACCCTTCATGTAGCTGCCAAGATAATCTTTTTTTTTTGGTGGGGCAATGAGGGTTAAGTGACTTGCTCAGGGTCACACAGCTAGTAAGTGTCAAATGTCTGAGGCTGGATTTGAACTCAGATCCTCCTGAATCCAGGGCCAGTACTTTATCCTCTGTGCCACCTAGCTGCCCCAAAGATGATCTTCTCAATGTATAGTCTTAGTATCTTTACTCTGCCAATCTACATTCTTTTAAGTAGGCATTGGCCAGTAAAATAAAATGCAGACTCTTTAGCAAGGTCTTCAAGACCATCTACATTGAGACTCAGACATTCCTATGCCCAGGAGTAATCATCAATTTCTCATGCTTTTGCATATCTTAAACCCCAGCCCATTTCCATGATAATAACTAATATTTGTATGGTGGATTAAGATTTACTGAGCACTTTACTATATCTCATTTGAGGTTTACAACTCTGTGGTGTAGATATCATAGATATTATTGTCCCCTTTTTACAGATGAAGAAACTGAGGCTCAAAGAGAAGAAATGGTTGATGGGCAAGCAACCAATCACTGTGCCTTGGCTCAATACCCATTCAGTTCTCAGTAACACTTGCCAAACCCAGGTTTTTCAGCTCAGGATCACCTCCATCCTGGGGTGAGGCATTAGAAGGGCAGCTTAGGGAAGGAAGCAAATATAATCCAGGAATTCAAGGCTTTAATTAAAATAATTGGTAGGAAGACCAACTTGAAACCTCAATTGGCTTAGGTTTATGAAACCCAGATGCAATTTAGCCTATTAAAGCATAGCACTGAGACTTTTGGGACACCCTGTATTTCTAAACTCTTTGTTGTCTTTTAAAATAATTATGTTTCTAATTAAATTTTTCTATTATTGCTTGAGTCAATAAATGAAACAGTACTAGCATTTAAGTCTAAACTACATATCATATTAGATTTGTCATTCTTTTCTATGCTTTTAAATAGAATCATGGACATGATTTCTACCAACCTGTTATCATTTATTGGAATTACTAATTATATTATTACTGGCAATGTAGCGTAGGTATCAGAAATCACCAATCAATCAAAGTTCACTGCTTGTCTCCTAAGTGCCAGGCATACAAAGAATTAATCATCCGTCTTCTCAAGGAGTAGTGTTGTCTAATGTAGACAGCAGGGAGATTTGTAACGACTTACAGAACAAATGTCAAGAGAATAGCTACACATAAATATAGTGTTGTTGGGAGCACTGGCCTTGGGTGCACAAGGAAGGGTCTCATGTCAAAGAAGGTGCTTGAACTATAAAGGAAAAGAGGAGACATGGGTCAAGAAGGAGAGGGATCCAGGCATTGGGAACATCCTGTGCACAGACATAAGGATGAGGGGCAGAGTCTTGTGTGAGATAAACACAAAACAGCATTGGTCTGGATCATGGAGCGAGGGAGGTAGAGTTATGTACAGTGAAGTTGGAAAGGTGGATTGTAGGTTGTGAAGGGCTTTAAAACATAAGCAGACAAGTTTATGTTTGATCTTAGAGACAACAGGGAGCCACTGGAAGTTCTTGAGCTGGGTAATGAGCTGGTCCAGACCTGTGCTTAAGGACAACTACTACAACAATTATATATAAAGTGGACTGGAGAAGTCAGTGACTTGAGGCAGAGAGACCACTTTGGAGTCTGTTGCAATAATCCAAGTGATAGGGGATAGGGGCCTGAACTAAGGTGATAACTATGTGAATAGTGAGAAGATATTGGATGAGAGAGAAGTTGTAGAAATAGAAATGGCAAGATGTGGCCACTGATTGGATGTGAGGGGTGAGGGAGAGTGATGAGTTGAGGGTACCATTTTATGAACCTAGGAGACTTGAAGAATGGTGGAAGTTTGGAAGAAGGGAAGGCTTAGGGAAAAGATGAGTTCCATTTTGGACTTGTTGAGTTTTAGATGTCTCTGGGACATCCAGACTGAAATATCCAATGGGCAGTTACAATTGGTGGTGAAGGACCAGTGTTCAAGGGAGATATTAGGCCTCAATATGTAGATCTGGGAATCACCTGCATAAAGGTAATGATTAAGCCTATGGAAGTTTGTTGAGGTTACCACCAATCAATCAGTCCATAACCATTTATTAAGCACCAGTGCCAGGCACCGTGCTAAACTGCTTTTGCTTCTTCTACTTGAAGGCGGTGAAAAGGGGAGATAATGTCAAGGGGTTTTGAAATGAAGAGAAGGGAAGAAGAGGGAGCTTGTAGAGAGTGGCTTCCATTTTCTCAGTACAATTAAGCGTGGAGGTCCTCAGCTGAGGGAGAGGGTGAGCTATGGGGAGAGGAAACAGGAAGAAAACATTTAGATTACCTTTTGTGGGGAGTGAGATAGGGAATTGATTAGGGAGGAATGAAAGGACTGCCGTGCTGAGGTGAGGGCCCGGGTAAGGATGGGTAACAGGAGTGCACTTCATCAGCACGGCTCAGTGACGTCCTCCAGCCACAGCCCATAAAGAGAAGTAGAAGAGGTTAAAGGTGTGAATGATCCAGGGTCATGGTTTGCCAAAGGATGAGAGGCACTAGGGCCAGAGGACTGGGAAGTCCTGGGTTCAAGTCTTTCCTGCATTTGTACTGGGAGTTTCCTCTTCTGAGATGTCTTGAGTCCAGTCCTTATCTTCTGGTATTAAACTCTGACTGGTTTCATTAATAAAAGGCTCCCTAGAAGAATGACTACTTTGAAAGCATCATGACTAATATGATAAATGGCATTATTAATGATAGTAGGTTGGGCAAACTATTTTGTGAATAGAAATTATTTTATCACCACCATAACAATAGTGGAGGTGAAAAGGTCTAAAAATCTAGCATCTTTTGTCAAATTAGGTATCTCTGTATGTGTGTATATGTACATACACACATATACACACATATGTACACACATACATGTGTGTGTTGGGTGTGGCATTAGACTCAGTCCCAGCCCTGCCACTGCCCCTATATTTAGGGGGCTTTCCTTGACTTCTATGGGCCCGAGTCATCTTTAGACTAGATGAGCCTGAGGTCCTTTCATCTGTGACATTTCATGAGGCCCCCTCAGCTCCTCTGATTGTGGGTCCTCTTCCTGCCGCCATGGTTTTTATGGGTTTTTGTGTCCTGCCTGCGTGACAGTGAGCCTGACACGAGACGTTTTGTCCTTGCCCACGTTCGGCTTTGCTTACACCTGGCTCCAGTTGCCTCCCACCTTGGGGGGCTTAGTCGTCCATCTTGGAGAGTGAAGCCTGCTCCAGCTTGCTGGGGTCTAGCTTCCAGTAACACGACTTTCCTTTCTTTGTCTCTGGTCCCACAGCTCCTGCCTGGACACCCGTGAGGCTTGTTGGTGGGCGCAGTGACCACGAGGGTCGAGTGGAGCTCTATCACGCAGGGCAGTGGGGCACGGTGTGTGATGACCAGTGGGACGACGCAGATGCTGAAGTGGTCTGCCGCCAGCTGGGCCTGAGGTCTGGCTCCTTCCTTTACTTACTTGTTTGTTTGTAGCACTGAGGATCAAAACACAAGGGCTGCCCTTTTCTAATCATGCTGTTGAAAGACCAGACTCAAAGATCTGTGAACTCATGTTGTCCGATCTCATTTTACAGAGGAGGAAACCAGGGTCAGGGGAAGAGACTTGACTTGCCCAAGATCATACACCAAGCACACAGCATGCCAGGGACCTGACCAACCTTCTGACTCGATAGCCGTCTTTGTTCCTTGTGCTGCCCTGGCTGGCCCTTGGATGGCCCAAAGGGGCCTTCTTCTGTGCCTGTCTCTTCTGAGATCCAGCCAATCGGCTTTCTCTAGGGCCCTGAAAGGCACCACTTGTCTTCCCACCCGTGCCGTGTCCGGCTCACCCCTGGAATCTGTTCTCTTCTCATCTCCGTCTCCTATAGAGCCCCTCTCTCCCTTCAGGATGCAGCCCAAACACCGTCGTCTGCCGCTAGAGCCCTTTCGTGATGCCCCATTGTTAGTGCTTCCCCCTGCCAACCAGCTGGTCGTGAAATCATTTCCATGTATCTGTATTCATTCTTTTGAATGTATTCTGTCCATACTAGGTACTTGTTGGCTTTTTTCTCGGTAGGGATTGCTTTAGGCTTTGTACTTGGACGCTCACTACCCAGAATAGCCGCTGGATGCTAGGGGGTTAAGTGAACTTTGTGATTGATGGCTTTCCTGCCTGGCTGTTCCCAGCAGCCTCTCATTATCTGGCATCCTTTGTCAGGAGTCGCCCAGCTTCCCCCTCAGCTCTCGACTTTCTCAGGCCCTTGGACCCCTTGGTTCTCTAAACTGGCTTCCATAATTCTTGGTTTCACCACCACATTAAGCATGAATATATTTAACATACAGATGCCTTTCGATTATTCCTGGGTCCCAACAGAAAGGTTTACTCTGAATTCACAGGTGACTTGGGGGCCTAAGTGATGCTTATTTATCTCTCCTCCCACAGACAATGGAATGTCTCTTTTTACCTTTTTATCCTAAATATTGTGTGAAAATATCGTCTCCAAGGAGTCTCCTTTCCACTGGAAGGAAGCAGTGAAAAGAGCTTTAAGTTATTCAGTTGTCTTAACAGCCCATTGATTGCATAGAATAGCAAACGGTGAGAATTCTTTGGATTGTGAAAATATTTGCCAAGGGGATAGTGACTTACTTGTGCTTTCATTGGGGGAGGGGATTCCCTCTCTCCCAATGCAGGGCAGCCTCTCTGCTGCAACTTGGAATCAGCTCTTGAGAAGGTTGGGGACCTGCCCAAGGTCTCAGCGCCAGTGGGTGTCGGAGGTGGGATGTGCAACGTTGTCTCTCTCCCCACGGTTCCTCTATTTGCTAAGAACCTGATTGTTTTCTCATCAGTCAATCATTCCACAGGAATACAGAGGCGAAAGTAAAACAGTCTTTGCCTCCTAAGACCTACCAGTCTGGGGATAATAAGTATGTGTGTAGATGCATCTACAAAGAGATAGAAGGCGACCTAGGTGGGGGCGGGGAGAGGCCAGCAGCTGGGAGGAGGAGAAAAGTCTCTTGGAGAAGGTTGTGTTTGAAGTTGATCCAGAAGGAAAATGGGGCTTAAGAAAACATCTTGGCTTTTTTCAAGCCCAGTGAACATCAACACGAGTTTCTTAATGTTTTAAACATTTCCTAGTGTAGACAGGGCTGGAATGCAGGCGGTGGCCTGGTGCATTTGGATACCTTTGTTTTGCACCTTTTCCATTGTCTTTCCTTTATCCGATGTATTGACACCCGCTGTCCTGCCTCAGCTGGGGGTGACTCTCTCCTCCTGAGTCTCTTCGGACAGAGGTGTCTGCTTTGGCCCTTAGGGAACGACAGGATCCTTGGAGGACAGCATATGGTGCCTGGCAATGAGTGATTTCTAAAAACTGGAGGGAGAGAATTTGGAAATTTTTTAAAATGCTAAAAGTAAATAATTTGAAAAATATGCTATTAAAAATACTTACAGGGGCAGCTAGGGGGCGAAGTGGATAGAGCACCGGCCCTGGAGTCAGGAGGACCTGAGTTCAAATCCGGCCTCAGACACTTAACACTAGCTGGGCAAGTCACTTAACCCCAATTGTCTCAAAAAACAAACAAAAACAAAGAACAAAAAACACTTACATTTAAGAAGCAGTATATCGGCTGCCCTTGCTACAAGGACCCAGATGCGAGCCCTGCCACAAGTCCCCTCCCTTCTGGGCTTGCTCCTGCCTTCTGAACTTCAGAGTCATGCCCCTGCTGCTGTCTCATCAGGAACTTCCCTCAGTTTCCTCCTGGACCATCCAGCTGCCTGGGACCTTCTCAACCTAGACAATCACTTTGTCAGGCCTTTTCCACTGGTGGGTTCCTCGCGGGGTCTCCTTTAGGGGCTCAAGATGGTCCTCACTCCCCTCCTGTCTCTGGCTTCCAGATTCTGAAGTCATATCTTTATCCCATCTTCTCTCTGCTCCTCCAGTTGTCAGCTCCCCTTTGTGTGTGTGTTGTCTTCTCCAATTAAAATATAAGCTCCCTGAAGGCAGGGCAGTTGGGGCTTCATAAATGCTTGGTTTTTCCTTTCCTTGGAGCTCAAGAACCTCTAGGAACTCCCCATTACCTCTAGGATCAAATGCAAACCTCTCTGTTGGCACCCCAGGCCTAACCTCCTTTGCCACATTCCCCTCATACCCTGTGATCCAGTCTGTCTGACTTCCTTATTATTTCTCACACACCACACCACATCTATCTTGGTCTCTGCACGTAAGGTATTCTGTTCCTCCTGACCATTGTAGTGGAAAGGCCCCTGGCAGTGGGCCTGGGTTCAAGTCCTCCCTCCCCCTGTTGACTATTTAGTGCTTTTACATTTTGCCAAGCACTTTGTGTTAGCCTACTGAATTCTCACAACAATCCCAGGCTGTAGGTATATTCTTTATCACACAGTAACACCAGCCATCTTCCCCATGTTTGCTGTGACTACCATTTTACTGGTGAGGAAACTGAGGCTGAGAAAGGTGAAGTAACTTCCCAAGATCACACAGCTAATAAATGTCTGAGGCCAGATTTGAACTTGGGTCCCTCTAACCCTAAGTGCAGTGTTCTCTCCACTGTGCCACCTTGCTACCTGTTCACTTCACTCTTCCAGCCTCAGTTTTCCCGTCTGTAAAATGAGGGGTTGGCCTAAATGACCTATAATCCCGAGTCGTTTCTCCTCCTGGGGCCTCAGTTTCCCTGCCTGTAAAATGAGAGATTAGATGAAATGGCCTCTGATGTCCCTTCCAGCTCTTGGTCTCTGACCCTCCAAGGTTCTAATGACTTTACTCCAACGTGCTGTTCTGGGAGTCAGCGAATGCCCTGAAAAGAGGGAATGCAAGTGCTCGGTGGGGGGACATAGGCAGAGAGATTTAAATAAGTTCCTTCGGCCTGACGAGATAAGGGCGAAGAAGGCGCACTTTAGAACCGTAGGTGACATCACTGGCATTAAAACAGATTGAAGTCTCCAGAGCCCGGGGTGGGGAAGTATGAGAATCGGTGTGGGGGAGGGGAAGACTTGGGATCCTGCCTCCGCCCTGCCCCCCACCAGCTGTATGACTTTAGGCCTCCCTTTTGGGCCTGAGCTTCCTCCTCTACAGAATGAGGGGGTCAGAGTGCACTAGAGGATCCCCACTCGGGCGCCTTCTAGCATTGTAGCATCTAATCTCTCTGAACCTCAGTTTTCTCATCTCTAAAACGGGAGGATTGGACTGGATTCCTTGCCAGCCCTCATCCATGGACCTTGGATGCTATGATCTCCGAATCCCTCCCAATTCTACATCCTCTGGTTCTTGCCTCACTTTAGGACAAATATGAGCAGGGGGCGCTGGAGCCAGCATGAACCATCTCCTGAGTCGACAGTTAAGATTACAGTGTGAGCATCTACACCTTGGGAATTAGCCAAGGCTAGAAATCAGGGCTTGGGTTCTTGTTCTGTTGATTGTCTCTGTTTAAGAAAGGGATGAGGATATTGTAAATGATGCAGATTAAACTAAAAGTATGTTGTGTGTATGGCTTTTTTTTTTTGGAAAGCCAGTTATTAAATGTTTACTATCACACCCCTACATATAATTAAGAACTACTGAATACTCTGAAGAAGGACATTATACCCCAAGAGATGGGATGGTCTTGGGATATAAATATGGTTTTTTTGTTTTGTTTTGTTTTGTTTTTAGTGAGGCAATTGGGATTAAGTGACTTGCCCAGGGTCACACAACTAGTAAGTGTTAAGTGTCTGAGGCCGGATTTGAACTCAGGTACTCCTGACTCCAGGGCCGGTGCTTTATCCACTGTGCCACCTAGCCGCCTCGGGATATAAATATGAACATGTACAAAACCCTTTAGAGTTTGCATGGCACTCTGCCTGTGTGATCTCCTTTGATCTTCACAACAACTGATGAACTGGGTGCTGTTATTGTCCCCATTCCACAGATGAGGAAATGGAGACTGAGAAAGGTTAGGGGTCTGAAATGGGATTTGAACTCGGGTCCTCCTCTCTCCACTGCACCACCTAGCTGCCTAAAAGATTCCACAGTCACAGAACGAGGCTGTTTGTGAACAGTACTAGCCTTTAAAGAGAACAGCCGTGCCCTTCCTCTCCATGTCCCTCGATGTCTCTGTCACAAACACTGCTGCTCGGGCAGATGCTTGGGTCGCACTTGTAACGCTTGCTTGTTTTGTTTGCTGGTTCAGCGGGGTGGCCAAAGCGTGGCCCCGGGCCTACTTCGGACAGGGGTCTGGCTCCGTCATGTTGGATGAAGTGCGGTGTACAGGAAATGAGCTTTCCCTGGAGCAGTGTCCCAAGAGTCCCTGGAGAGAACACAACTGTGACCACCGGGAGGACGCGGGGGTCTCATGCACCCCGCTGACAGGTACGCAGGCCCACAATGGCAAGCCAAGCTGCCCCACTTGTACCTGCCATCCCTGTTCTTCCACTCCGTCTCCTATCAGCCCCCAGGGAAGACCAGTCCTCCAATCTCTACGCTAAAGGGTAGCTTCGATGGGCCAAAGGCTCCCGTAGCTGTCTTTCTGGCCATGTCAATGGCTGGTCTTTGGTTCCAAGGATATCGGTTCTCCAGGGCAGGGACTGTTCTTTCAACTGTCTTTGTATTTAGCACACTGACTTGCACACAGTAGGCCCTTAGAATTGATCTGTTGAACTGAACATGATTGAAGGACATGTTGTTATGTTGTTACCTACTGAGCAATCAACACCAAAGCGCTATTCTTACCTCCATTTTACAGATGAGGAAACTGAGGCAGACAGAAGTTAAGTGGCTTGCTTAGGGTCTGAGGGCAGTCTGGAACTCGGGCCTCCCTGGCTCTAGGCCCAGTGCTCTATCCACTGGGCTGTCTAACTGTCTGTTTAGGGCTTGGCTCTGACACTTAGCAGCTGTGTGAGCATAGGGATGTCCATTCACTTCTCCAACTCTTGCCTTCCCTTTGGTAAAGCAGAGATACTAATTCCTGCCTCCCTATCTCACAGTCTCCAGGGGTAAGTGCTCTGTAAGCCTTAAAGAGGTAGACAAGTGGGAATGTCATTATTCACAGCAGCCAGAGCCTGAGAAGTGTGCCTTGTATGTCAAGAGGATGTGGAAGCGGAGGGGCCAAAGGGCAGGCAAAGATCAACCCAGATCATCAGAGCTGCAAAGACTGATAAAAACAGTTTACAAAAACTTATGGACTTTCAGGTCCTAAAGGAGACAAGGCCTCTGATTTGCTTCTATTCAGTCCAGGGGTGCCTGTGGCTCTAAGAAATAGAGGATTTATCCATTGCCTATCCTACATTTACTATTTTTGTTATCTTGGGAGGATTTTATTTTATTTTCCAATTACATGTAAAGATTGTTTTCAATATTCATTTTTGTAAGATTTTCAGATCCAAATTTTTCTCCTTCCCTTCCCTTTCCCCAAGACAGCAAACAATTTTTATACACCCCCCCACATATATACATATATACACACATAAAATCATGTTATGCATATTTTCATATTAGTCATGTTGTAAAAGAAGAATCAGAACAAAGGGGAAAAACCACAAGAAAGAAAAAATAACAACAACAAACAAAATGAAAACAGTATACTTTGATCTACAGTCAGACTCCATAGTTCTTTTTCCAGACTACATTTACCATTAAGAATTATTTATCATCATGCCAAGAAAACCCCAAATGGGGTCACAAAGAGTTGAACACAACTGAAAAATGACTGAATAACAAACTGACCTCCCTGCTTCTAAACCTGCATTTCTCTAATCTATTCTCCCTGTACCCAGCTACCAAAATAATCTTTCTAAGGTCTAACCTTTAAAATGTTGCTTTCTTGCTCAAGTCCTCAGTGGCTCTCTTTTGTTTCTGTGATAAGCTATAAGCACCCAAGTCTAAAATGAAGGCTCTCCGTACTTTGTTTCTAACCTAACTTCGCTCCTCTTCACTTGATCTTTCTCTTCACCAAACTACACTGTTCCCCACCAAGCTATTTCTAGCCTCCTTGCTCTGCCTCACATTGGGTCCCATGTCTGGAAGGCACTCCCTCTTCAGAATGTCCATCTTCCTTCAAGGCGCAGGTGTCACCTTGCACTTGGGTCCTTCCCTCAGTCAGCGGTGCTCTCTCCATTATTGTTTTCCTTGTATGATGCTTCCCAGTGCCACTGAGGACGGAGAACTAGAGGGAGTAAGCCCCTCTGTATGGGGTTAGGGAGAATCCCTCCCCAGCCACACCCTCAAGGCAGAGATGACGCTTTAACTTTGAAAATGGAAGAAAATGGCAGTGATGGAGGAGAATTTGGGGCCAGACTAGAGGAGAGCTCTGGGTGGTCCTTATATTGAACTTATATCATGGGTTCAAGTGTGGGCCATTGCTTGTTTACTATAGTCAGAAGGTCTCTAAGCCTGAGGGTATTTTGAAATAGGGAAAGGATGGAGACTTGTGGCACCTATCGGGCAAGAAGCAATGAGTGTCCCTTGGGGAGACGAGGATGAGGCGGTGCCCCTTTGATTTGAACCCTTTCATTAATAAAAAGGGCACAAGACGAACAGTTGTAGAAAAAACAACAACCGTGTAACAGAGAAAAGACAATCGCCCAGAGTAAAGATGGCCAAAGTGTATGGTTTCTCAGCATTTAACTTACATACAAATGATATGAAAACTTTAGAGATAGTAGCTGGGTAATACTAATACCTAGAACTGTTTGGGAACTATAGGGATATTGCATATTGCCTAGTTGTGGTTGAATCGACAGAAAAGTAGGTTTTGGTTTCTCACCATAAAATTGAAGTGTCATTTCATCCAAAAACCCTGCTTTCAAGCAGTAGGCTAGATGGAGACAAGACCTCTGATGAGCAAGACTAGACCTCTGAATGGAAGTAAGAAGAGTCTTTATCACTGGGCCACAGCAAGGTCTAAGGTCTCATACTGTCAGTTACTGCTTAGAAAACCTGACTGGAGGTAAAGCTTTGCTAGTGGACAGAGCTGATTGGGGAAAGAGCTACAGTCAGTGCCTAAGAAGAGAAATTCCTTCAGAATCCAACAAAGGGAACGAAGTTGGAAGAGGCCTGGAGTCTCTGGGCTGAGAGTTCTGTAGGAGGCTCGGCAGGGCCAAAGGGAGTGTCCTGGGACAGCCAGCAGAGCAGGGCAGAGGGGCTCAGCAAAGGAATGTCCCTGCCCGCCTGAGAGTGGTTGTGCGAACTGTTCCTAAGGGGATGAGGACATCGGACACTGCACTCTAGAGTTGTGAGTCCCTCTAGGGCCATGTGTTCCCTTCTCATGTGCCTACGTGCAGTGGTTCTCTAAGTTTCTGTGTACTTTCCACCTACCATGTATACACTAGTAGAAGAGGTTTTGCCCCCAAGTTCATTGGTAGAATGTCACGCTTTGATTATTCTTGTTTTGTAAATTTAGTTTAGTAAATGTTTGGGATTAGTGTTGTCATTGGCATGACTGGATAAATGGAAAACATTCCAGTGGGGGAGCAAAAGCTACAATTGCTAGTTTAAAAAAAAATATATATATATATACACACACACACATATATATATTTATATATGTACACACACACATATATATTTATATATGTACACACACATATATATTTATATATGTACACACACATATATATTTATATATGTACACACACATATATATGTACATACACACACACATATATATATACACACATGTACACACACACACACGCACACACACACATATAGTTCCACAACACTAGAAGTACCTGCTGGAGCCCAACAGTGACTTCTAGCAGTGAGGCCATGCTAGCCTCCCATGCAAATCCCCAATTTGCTTGTGAGTATAGTATGGATAAGCCAGAGAGAAGGGCGAGGGTCAGGTTTTAAGTCCCACACCTATGCCATGCTCACACTACACTAGCTTGGGTGGCCCTTGCACCTTTCTGGGAAAAGAGACTCACTCTGTTCTTATCTTTCTTCATCTATTTCCTACTTTTTCTACATATCTCAAAAGGATGGGGTGGGGGGAGGGGAGAGAAAGTCCAACAGCAACCAGGCAATATACAATTTCCTCTGATGTCCCCAAACAGTTTCTAGGTATGAGGATTATCCAGTGACCATCTTTAAAGATCTCATATCACTCATATCTCCTTCCAGCTGCAGAATAACCATGCTGATGATCATTTCTTTAAGTGGTATTTTGGGTTCCTTGTTATGCATTTGAAATTGAATGAAAAGCAGACAAGCCATCTCTCATGGAGATGCAAGATCCACAGGTTTGCACACTGTATGTTTTTGGACTTTTAAAAAATATTAGCCAGTTATGTTGACTTTTTTTTCCCTCTTCTTTTTCTAGTCTTTAAAAAATATTGTATGTTATATGGGATGGCTCTAGCAGGGTGAGGGAGAAAGATACTGTGGAAAACTATAATCTTTTTTAAAACCATAAAAAATCAATAAAACCTTTTTAAAGGAAATAGCTAAAATTTTTTTAAAAAGAAAAAAAAAAGGAAATAGCCAGCAAGTTTGTGCTATAGTGGGAAACTGGAAAGGAGGGAGGACAAACCTGGAAGAGAAGGAGATCTAAACTATTGTTTTTTTGTGAACCAGATTTGGATTTTGCCAGTAAAAACTAGCTGCAGGCTGGGAGCTCTAGATTTAATAGAGATGAGAACTTATTAGTTAGTGAGAAAAGAGGAAGAAAAATCCTTGTGCTGCCACCTCCAGTAGATTTGAGATGTCAGCCATGGAGGTGGGAGAGTGAGCTGACCCAGAGAGCCATTTTTCTTTACTCCCCTCTGAAAAGCCATGTGTCATGAGTTTAAATGGAAAGCCACACAGCAGAAGGGAGATAAGTTCCCCTGGCTTTTAGACTTCAGCCCAGGTTCAGGTTGCCTGGCAGTCTGGCCTTCTTTGCTTGCCGGTGCCACCCAATGGTTATCCTTGTATCATATTTATACATGGACATGTTGTATCCCACCAGGAGAATCTTCCTCTTGAGGGTCTGGAATGTCTCATTGTGTCTTTGTATACCCAGTTGTGGAGTATACAAGTTGTGGAATACCCAAGAAGATTTAAAATTTAGGCTCACCCAAAGGATGACAGAAGAACAAGGTGGGTTGTGGGAGCTATGACAAGAAGTGTAAAGGCCATCTTCAGAGAGATGTGAGATTGGAAGAACAGATGGGTTTGTGATGTAGAGAAATCCAGGGATACCTGCCAGACTTCCAGCAGGCTACACTATTATCCACACCTTAGCAAGAGTACTAGAGGAAGGACCCCCCTGCCCTATAAACACCCAACCCCCGGACACAGAAGTGCTCAGGCTGATAAAGCTTGGGTGGGCTGCATCCCTGGAGGCATTATCAACATTGATGAGATCATAGATAGACCAAAATATGAAGAATACCTGTTGTCTAGAGTAACACTGCATTTACCATACACTTCACTGATATTTGTTCAATTGAATGGAGTTTACCTTACAAAGTCGCTAGAACCTTAGTCATTGCTTACACGGTGTGTTTGCACGCCCAAGATGATTGCAAATTCTATTGAGGTGTGTTTGCACAGTTTTTGTGCAGTAAGGGCTTCTGTAACACTGTAGACTGCTTCATTTTTGTTCTTGTATTTCCAAGGACCTGGGATGTAGCTTCTTAAAAGACTGGTCTTTTTCACTTAAATTGTCATACTCATTTGGTATATTCTGGCTCTGCTCATTTTACTTCGCATCAGGTTATATGGATTTCCCCATATTTTTCCAAAGTGCTCATTTTTCAGCATAATAATATTCAATTACATTCATATATTCCTCTTTTTTAAGTCATTTCCCAATTGATGAGCAACATATTCTTTCTAATTGTTTGCCACTACAGAGTTTTGCTGTGAATTATTTTGTTTTATGTTGGACATTTGTTACTATCCCTGACCTCTTTGATGTATAAATATACATGGACATGGACAGCTTAGTCATTCCTGGCCTTGGATTTATTTACTTGTACATTATTTGGGGATTTGTCTAAGATACAGATGCCTGAGACTCCTGAGGAATTTATTTTGACTGCTTTGAAATCCTTTTTTTATACAACATAGCCCTTTGCTGTGTCTGTCCTTCTTAGAATAATCATTTCTTATCTTTTTCATTTGAAACCTTGAGTTGTTACTAAGCTCCTCTGGTTTTATCCTTTGGAGTGGAAATAACCCCTGTCTGTGGGTCAGGATGGATGAGGCCAGAACAAGAAGGTGCGGATTTCCCATAGCTCATCCCGAGGAGGAAGAGGAGGAGGAGGAGGAGATGCCTTAGGGCCATCCATAACCTTTGATGCTCAGAAGAAGATAAACAGATAGGAAAAATGTTTTATCTCTTAGAATGGAGTAAGGAGAGAAGATGGGGCCCTTCAGAGGAGCCAAGCAATGAGACAGGGAAAGCCTCTTCCCAATGCAGAGTTGGCGAGGATGGGACGCTGCGGCAGGTCTATGTATCCATTTGTGACTGGGAAGACAAAGCAATGATTATCCAGCTGTTGCACTCTAGGCTAAAGGCCCATTTGGCCTCTCTGGGCAAGGACTGATTCTTGTTTCTTTCCACAGATGGGGCCCTGAGACTAGCAGGCGGGAAGGGCAATCATGAGGGACGGTTGGAAGTACATTACCGTGGACAGTGGGGCACCATCTGTGATGACGGGTGGACAGAGAGGAACACCCAGGTGGCTTGTCGGCAGCTGGGATTTAAGTAAGAATCCCCCTTACTGCACGGTAAACCCCCTGATGACCTTCAAGTACCAGCTGCTGAAACTCCCATCCCTTCATTATATCATGTCCACTCTTGGCCATTTCTTTGGCAGTAAGAAAATATGTGTTCCCCCAACCAGAGTCTCGGGTCTGGAGGAAGAGCACCAGGTTCAAATCCCGAGTCCCCCTGCCCCTTACTACCTATGTAATCTGGAATGAGTCACTTCTTCCCTAGGCCTCAGGTTCCTCCTCTGTATAAATGAGGCTCTTGGGCTGAATGGATTCCAGAAGAAGCAGCATATTCATAAGGAGGACAATTTCCTTTTCTCTTATCCTCTCTTTCCCCCTGTTGATTATAAGAAGACTTACAGAATCCCTGGGAGCTGTGGGCCACTTTGAGGCCCTTTCCTGTTTTTTCAAGTAACTTCTGGGGCTGCTGATGGGACTGGCAGAGTTAATTCTAGAAGAGCATCTCCTGTGGCTAGCTCTTGACCACAAGGGGCAGTCCTGACATCACAGGGCCAGAGCTAGAGGAGAGGGCAGAGTTCACCACTCAGCTATTATGTTATCGTTTGGTCTCAGAATTTGATGATGATGATCACTTTGGGTTCAGGAAAACAGTCCTCCTTGTCATGGAAGTGACCTTCAGAGGTCCCCCTTAGCTTCCCAGTCTGGAAGTCTGAAAGCCATCAGTCACGCTTTGATGGGAAATATTTCATAGCTCACACATACCAAATTCCTGAATGGTGGCTAAGAGTTCAATGCAAACTCTTGAACATCTCTTGCTTTTCTATATCTCCCTGCCTCATGCTTGAAAGATAAATAAGATAAAGAGAATAAAAGAGAATAGATAAAAGGTCATTTCAATTGTACTCAGAGCAGGGGCTTGGTAAGTCATTTTTTCAGTCCCTTTGCTGGGAGGAGAGAGTGAAGCTGTAAACTGTGTAGCTCTTCTTCAAAAACCAAGTTCACCCTCATGATGTTGTTGGTCCTCTTTGAGAATGAAGGACAAATGACAACATCTTGTATCTTCCTAGTTTGGATTTTTTTTGCATTTATTCTCCTTATATTTATTCTTATCTGCTTAAACATTGTGGCCTCTTCCCCCCCCCCCCACCTTAAAATGTAGGCTAGCGAGAGGAGGGATTGTTTTTTATTCTCTATAGTTGTACCTCCAGTTTCTAGAGCAATGCCTGGCACACAGTAGGTGCTGTAATGATTGTTTCTGCAATTCTTGTCCTACTTGCCTTATCTTTTAGTGGAAAAGGAAAGGTTTGTTTTGTTTTGTTTTAACACTGGTGGCTTTTTACAAATCTGATCATCTTAGAGAAACAGTGTGGTCCGGTGGTTAGAGAACTTGGCTTGGAATCAAGAAAGATTATGTTTGAATCCCACCTCAAACACTTTCTAGCTTATGACCAATGCAAAGTCACTTAACACTTCTTACTCTGTTTCCTCATCTATAAAATGGGCATAATGATGCCTTTAGCAGCTATCTCACAGGATCATTGGGGGAATCAGATAAAATAAAGCCTTTAAATTCTGGGGAAATCATAAAGCACTATGGAAATGGTGGTTGTTATTTTCTTTGTTACACATGCCACAGGACGGTCAATAGGCCTTCCTTACTTCCCACTTATCCCACTGTCTGGAACAGGACTATTTTGGAAGGCAGGCCAGCAACAGCTGTGCTCTCTCCCTTGAGTCACATGCCTTTTTCCTTATCAGAGACTTCATGAGAGGCAGATGACTTTTTCCAGTTCAAACCAAGAGACTCAAATCCTCAAGACTGTTGACTTTTCTTTTTAATGTTGGGGGAAAAGTATGGCTAGATGAGGATGAGCATCATGTATTGTGTGGAAAAATGGTATCTGGGGTTATCATGAAGAGGAAGAGGGCTCAGCCATCTCCAATGGGAATTATCCAGCTCACTCTTGACAGTCCACGGAACAGAAAGAAACATGGGAGTGGATTAATCCAAAATGTAAATTTTTCCCCTTAGAAGATGGGAAGTAATTTTTACCCTTGGTTGAAATTGTTATTCCCATGAGAAATGATGGTCACCTCCACACAACATTATTTACTTTATAGCCGCAGTGAGCTAACTGTGTGAGGTTGGGAGGTGGGAAGTATTGCTCTGGTCCATAGAGAACAGTCCAGATGTGTACAGAGTAATCTGAAATCACTGCAATGATAATAATATGAATAGCAATAGCTTGCATTTTGTATAGTTCCTAAAGGTTTGCAAGGCACTTTGCAGTTTCTCTTGTTTCTTATTTATCTCATTTAATAATTATTCTTACTGGCTCTTATCTCATTCGATAACTATAGTTGCTGCAGGATAGAAATTTGCTAGCACGATGAATCGATATTACAAAATAATTCGAAATTCCCCCCTTATTCCTTTGTGTTTCTCTGGCAGATAAAGCAACTGAGGAAGCTGATTGGGATCTAGATGTTGCAGAAACTGGAGAAAAGAAAAAGGGGGCTTTGCAGATTCTAGATACATTATCTAGCCTAGAATAATCACAAATTGTTAATATTACCATTGATATTGATATTCCGGGGAGTTCCTTCCTCTTTGGTTTCTGTTTTTTTTGATTGGAAGAGGAAGAGGATGAATCCTTAACCCATATGAGTAACATGACATCTAATTAATAATGCTCATTAATGTTTGAGGTTCACAAGAGGCAACAATTTTTTTTTTTTATTTTAGTGAGGCAATTGGGGTTAAGTGACTTGCCCAGGGTCACACAGCTAGTAAGTGTTAAGTGTCTGAGGTTGGATTTGAACTCAGGTACTCCTGACTCCAGGGCGGTGCTCTATCCACTGCACCACCTAGCTGCCCCAACAATTTTTTTTAAAACAAACAACAGTCTTACTTTCTTATCGCAGGTATGGCAAGCAGGCCTCCGGTCGCCATTTTGAAAAAAGCCCGGGGCCCATCTGGTTGGATGATGTCAGCTGTTCAGGAAAGGAAACGGCTTTCCTTCAGTGCTCCAGAGGAAAGTGGGGAGAGCATGACTGCAGTCACCAAGAGGATATTCACATTACTTGCCATCCAGACAGCGACGGGCACCGATTCTCTCTGGGTACGTTAGCTCTCCCTGCTTCTGACCACCAGGCTTCTCTTCACCCTGGACCTCAGTGAGTCCCTAGGCTGATCCTTCCTTTCAGCATAAGCTCATTACTAGCTACAGTGGCTCATGTGTCTGCCTGCACTAAGAATTGTACATCCTGGCACCATGGTTAAACACCACTGAAGAGAACCAGGGTGATCCGCTCTTTAGAAAAGTGATTTTATTGTTTTCTAAATAATAAGCTCTTATTCCCACCCCTCCCCCGCCAACTAAACAAACAAGAAAAGATAAAAAACCCTTGTACGAATGTACATCGTCAATCACAGCATATCCCCACACTGACCGTATCCAAGGGCGTCTCATTCTGCATATTCGTCCATCACTTCTGTCAGGAGCTAGGTAATGTTCTTCATCCTCCTCCCTCTGGAATCATAGCTGGTGTTTGCATCTGTCAGAGTTCTTAAGTCTTTCAAAATTGTTTGTTTGGGGCATTATTATAGTCTCAATTGTTCTCCTGGTCCTGTTGGCTTCTCTCTGCATCAATTCATACAAGTCTCCTAGTTTTCCCTGAAACTGTCCCCTTCATCACTTCTTATGACACAATTATGTTCTATCATGTTCATATACCTTGATTTGTTCAGCCAACAATTAATTTTTAAAGGCAAATTCCATTGTTGCAGGATGGAGATCTTGAATCTCAGAACAGAAGACTCTGTGGGAGTCAAGACACAGTGTTGAGATAAAGCCTCTATTGGCTCAGTACATCAGCCAATCAATAGAATTTAGTAAGGCCCAGGTATAAAGGTATCGAGCACTCTACTAAGAGCTGGGGGTACAAAAATAAGAGAGATGGTCCTTATCCTCAAAGGAGCTATTAAGGGAGAAAGCAGGTACATGTGTAAGCATGGACAGCACTTTTACAAAATAAATAATCATTCTGGGGGGAAGGGGAAGGCATGGCATGTCGAAAAGATCAGGAAAAGCCTCCTGTAGAAAGAAGGAGGCTCTGAAGCTATTTGAGATGCTGTGGAATTAAAAACAACAAGACTGGCAAATGTCTGGCTAATATGGGGTTAGGGAGAGTGAGGAGTGGAGACTGACTCTGCCCTTGTGACTCTGACACTGTGAACTTGAGTGGCTGAAAGCACAGATGTGCACTAGAAAAAAGTAGGGAAATTTGGAATAGAAGTGGGTTTGGTGGCAGGATAAGGAGTTATTATCAGGGTATGTTGTATCTGAAATGATTGTGGGACATCCAGTTCAGAATGTGTGATAGGCAGTTGGTAGTGCTAGACTGTAGCTCAGGGGAGTGACTGGGGCTGGATATAGAGGTCTGTGGGTCATCTGCATAAAGATGCGAATCAATCCCATGAAGCTAATGATGTTACAGAGAAAGAGAGAGACAGAGAGACAGAGAGAAGATGTAGAGAGAGGAGGCCAAGAGCCTTGTGGGTACATCTAGGAAAAGCAGCTTCAGGGAGTAAGACCTCTTCAGGGTATAGAGAAGTACAGCTGTGGAATCTATGGGGGCTTTGATTTTGAGGGCCCACCAGAAAGCTACATGTCAGGGAAGTTTATGAAGACTACACAAAAGGAGAAAAGAATTTCTGATTATACAAAACTGAGTTTAATGATTAATCTAAGCTGTAGCCCACGTCTTATGTACTTGGAGAGAGTGCAAACTTCTAGTTTAGGGGTTGTTTTGTACCAACATCCAGACAGTGATGTGCACCAAATTCTCTCTGGGTACGTTAGCTCCTAACTATAACTGCTTAGCAAATATCTTCTTGTAAAAACTAACAGATGGGGGCAGCTAGGTGGCGCAGTGGATAAAGCACTGGCCCTGGATTCAGGAGGACCTGAGTTCAAATCCGGCCTTAGACACTTGACACTTACTGGCTATGTGACCCTGGGCAAGTCATTTAACCCTCACTGCCCAGAAACAAACAAACAAACAGCAAAAAAAAAACAACTAACAGATGTCAACTGATTGATTGTATTGGGAAGATATTAACTAGCTAACTAGCTAACTGATATTGGGGAGCACAGTCTATGGAGGCTTGTGAGTGATTATAATCAAAATTCCCATGCTCCTAGTTCCCTGAGGGGAGAAGCAGCAGGGCCACCTCTTAGAGGACAAACCTGGCCATACACCTGTATCTGTCATTTGCTTGGGTGGGGAAAGCCAAAGGACCATCCCATTGCACTAACCTTACAATACTGAGCCACACACATACTCAGTAGCTGCTAGGGGAGTTCAGTGCTCCATGGGATGGACTCTAATCTAACTCTAAATGTTGAAATCAGATTATGGAGGAACCTAAAGATCAGAGAGGGAAGTTTCTATTTTGTTCTAAAGACACCAAGGAGCAGTAAAGGTTTTTGAATAAGAGAATGGCATGGTGAGAGCTGTGCTTCAGGAAGGAGACTTTGGTGGCATTGTGGAAGGTAGAGATGGGGGAAGGGACAAAGCAGAGACTCATAGAAAAATGGAATCTAAAATGGAACAGGTGAGAAGCAATGGAGTCCTATATTTTCAGATAATGAAACTTAAAATCTCTTTATTTTGTCTTCCATTATGTAAGGTCCTGATATATTAAAGCTAAAAGGCATGAAGCATCCTTAGACACACATTTCAGTCTTTCAGATTTACCACAGCGTGGTTTTTCATATATGGGGAGCTGCCAAATGATGCAGTGGATAAAGAACCTGGGCTGGAGTCGGGAAGACCTGAGTTCAAATCTGGTCTCCTACACTTATTATCAGTTAACTCTGTTTGCCTCAGTTTCCTCATCTGTAAAATGAGCTGGAGAAGGAAAGGACAAACCACTCTAATATCTTTGCGAAGAAAACCCCAAATGGGGTCACGAAGAGTCAAACACAACTGAAAAAAAATGACAAAATAGTTTTTTATACTCTAAGCTATGAAGCTTATCAGCTTATGAACTTACTCTCACACGAAGGGACCTCAGTGGATACCTAGTCCCACTGGAATCTGAACAGAAATCCACTTTATGACTGCCTGGATGAGTGGTCATGTAGCCTTTACTTAAAGATATCCAATAAGGAGAAACCCACTGCTTTCTCAGGCTGCTCATCATGTGTTTGTAGAGCTCTGGTTCTGAGGAGTTTCTTTTACAGCCTCTTTGCCAACATTTCCACCACTCCAACTGATTCTTCTTCCACTTGGCAGCCCTTCTGGTCCTTGAAGATGGCTCTCATGTCTTCCCATCCCACGCACCATTCCAAGCCTTCTCACCGCCAGGCTCAATGGCCCCAGTTGTTTCAACTGATTCTCATATGAGATATGTATCACACCTCTCACCTACCAGGCATCCTCCCAGGAATACCTTCATCTTGTTTTTGTTCTGCCCAAAATGTGGCCCCCAGAACAGAAGGCAGTCCTCCAGCGTCATCCTGACCAGGGCAGCATATCATTAAACTCTTACTTTCATCATCTAATGGGGCTTCCTAACCTTTATCTGGTATCATGGATCCCTTTGACAAGCCAGTAGAATGTACCGACCTCTTCTTAGAATGACAATTTTTAAATGCGTGGAATAAAACACATCGGATTATAAAGGAAACCAATTACATTGAAATATAGTTCCCAAATATTGAAAAAGCAAGGTCATGGACTGGGGACCACAGGTTAGGGACCCCTGTCTAGACACTGCCTTTCTCCACAGGCTAGGGCAGCTAAATTCCAGTCATGAATCCCATACCAACCAACTTTCATGATGCTCATTAGCTCAGTTAGCTCCTTAAATTAGAATGCAGCAGAATGTAAAGCTCCTAAGTGGATTCTTGTTCAGGCTTAGATGGGACTGGACAGCCTCTGGAGTCTAGTCCAGTTCTGAGATTGGAACATTCTAAAATAAGCCAAGGCACGTAGGTTTGAGTCAGACTTGGGACGTTTGTGCAGAAACAATCCCAACTAATGCAAAAACAGGCGACTGACTTGCATGGGGTTATACCATGGAGATGTTAAGATTCTTTGCTTTCTTAATAAAGGAGGGATCAGTACCAGATAAAAGCCCCAAACTGCAAAATACAATTATCTAAGACTGAATTTCTGCCCTAGTTGTTTTATCTGTGAAGATGAGTTTCTTGTCTCTCCTCCTGCAAATAGTTAGAAAATTTCAGGAAGTGTTACTCTGAAATATTTACATTTGTGACTGTGGTCATGCATATAAGGAAACAGAATAAAGAAGGATAGATCATTTTTCCCAGGAGGAAGTGGTGATGGGAATAATAATTATACTCCCTACATAAATTCAATTCAGTAATCACCTCCTTTGTACAAGGCTCTGTGCAAGACGCTGGGGCTACAGAGACAAGAATGGAGCTGTCCCTGCACATGGGGATCTTGCCATTCCACTGGGGGAGACTCCACAGATGACAGAATATGAGGATGTTTGAGGAGAGCGTAAGTGTTAATAACAAAGAATTGAGGGAAGCTTCAGGGAGGAGCTGAGCCTTGGAGAAAGAGAAGGGCTCTGAGTGATGGGGATGAAGGAAGAATTGTGTGCTGCCCATGAGAAATACAAAGGTCCAGAGAAGGGAGATGTGCTAATATACTCTAGTGCACACAATACTCTGGATATAGGAGGGGTTTCATAGACACTGGTCGACTTGAATGTGTAGTATGATTTAACAATATAGCAATTTAGTTTTAAAAGAGTGTTTGGTACAATGGATGGCCTCTTCTATTTTGGCTCTAGTTTGGGTCCTCATGCTTCTGGGGCTTATTTCAGGTCTCCCAATCCGGCTGATGGATGGAGAGAACAAGAAAGAAGGACGAGTGGAGATCTTTGTCAATGGGCAGTGGGGAACAATCTGTGACGACGGATGGACCGACAAAGATGCCGCTGTGGTTTGTCGGCAGCTCGGCTACAAGTAAGGGTCTCTCTTATTAACATTCAGATGTCCTCACTTTTTTGGTCTACAATCAAGGTCCACTTTCTCACTTAAATTTCTGCTAAGTCGCCCAGGTGAAAAAATACTGGTTGCTTACAAAGAAGCTAAATGTTTTTACTTGTTTGGTTTTCTCCATTGAATTAAATCCAGTTAGTACTTGGTATATTTAAACTCCTGTGCTAGATGAACAAGATGCAGCTCACAGAATCCAGGCCAGGAAGAGCTCTCAGTGGCCCCCCAGGCCGTCCAGTTCCCGAACGAGAATCCTCTCTATAACAAACCTGACGAGCAGTCCTCCAGCCTTTACCTGCTCTACTCTCTCTCCATCATCTGTCATCACATGGAGAGGGGGCTAGACTAGGTCTCTCTCTCTCTCTTTTTGTTTAACATTCTTTGTATTCCAGACCCCTCTAGCAGTGTGGTCAAACTTCTGCACCCCTTCTTAGAATCGTGTTTTTGAATACATAAGATAAAATACACAGTATTACAAAGAAAGCCCATTATGTTGAAATACAGTAATCACAATATTAAAAAAAAATACCAAGCTCCCAGACTCTGAGTTCAGAATGCCTGGTTTAAAGGGAGTAAAGAGGAATGTGGAGCGACAGGGCTTGGGGGTACAGAAAGGAACCCTCTTTACCTGGTGTCTAATGGCCTAACAGCCTATCTTTTTATTATTTTAAGGTATGTTATTAAAGAATAGGGGCAGCTAGATGGCACAGTGGATAGAGCACCGGCCCTGGAGTCAGGAGTACCTGAGTTCAAATCTGGCCTCAGACACTAAACACTTACTACCTGTGTGACCCTGGGCAAGTCACTTAACCCCAATTGCCTCACTAAAAAAAAAAAGAATACTTTAAAATTTAATGAAAATTTAACTTGGTAACTGCTGACTGGACTGATCTGGTGGTAGTTTTAAAATTGTCTCAGAAGAGAAAGATCAGGAAAACTGAAGACAGCTGGAGGTTTGGAGGTGATAAGGCACGGGCTAGGGGATATCGGAGCAGTCTGGGCTATAACTCCACATCTGCCTCTGGACTGACTAAGCCAATCAAGCAGCAGGCACTTACCAAGTCCTGCTTTGTCCCCGGCTCTGCACCGTGTGTTAGCACCAAGAAGACTAAAACGACATAGCCTCTGCCCTCAAGGAGCTTATACTCCATTGGGGGAAAACAACCTCTACATTCATAAACACTTACAGAACACAGGGAGGGAACAGGTCTGATAGAGGACCGCTTGTCAACAGTTTGGGAATCTCCGAGGACGTGATGGAAGCGCTGGGGAGAGCGGGGCAGGGACACAAGAGGGATGGGGACGAGGGAGCAGGAAGTGGTGGAGAAGAGACCTTTGGCCCAGGGAGTCTATGACTCAGAAGCAATGGGGGTCGTAGAACCGTGGGGCTGTAGGTGTGTCACAGGTAACTTGATCTCCAACCCCAAGAAATAGGTGGGAAGAGACAGCAGGAGGGGGGGCGCTCACACCTGCAGCAAGCGCTGTTTGCCCTTCTTTGTATTCTCAACGCAAAGCTCACTTGCCTGACACATGGTAAGTGTATAATAAATGCTTGTTGACTCATGTCTGACTGACTGATAGGGAAGATGTCCGGTCTCTGATGTTGCTGACAGTTGAGGCAGGGGTCAAGGCAGGGGCTGCCTTTTGGAGGGGTGAGGCATTTTTGAGGTACTACTCACTGTTAGCCAGGTCAGCTTTGCCCCAGGACTGCCCAAGTGGCTGAAAGTGTAAGGATTCTGAAATCAGAACCTAAATCTTTCCACTCAGTCTCTGAGTAAGAAGGGAGCCATCTGGTTCAACTGGACAAGATTCCCCTCTCCAACATCTCTGACAAGTAGTCATCATGCCTTTGCTAAATGATCTCTTGTGATGAAGAACTCACTACTTCCCAAGGCAGCTCATTACACTTGTGGGCAGCTCTGATTGTTGTAAGAAAAAACTTTCTGTCAAGCTGAAATCTGCCTCTACAACTTCCATCTGTTGCTCCTAATTCTGGCCTCTAAGGCCAAGTAAAACAAAGCTAATCCCTTTTCCACATAATTACCCTTCAAATACTTGAAGACAGCTGGCATGTCCAGTCCAAAGCTCCCTAGTTCCATCTACTGGTCCTCATAAGGGTTAGGGTATCCACTTCTCTCACCATCCTGGTCACCCTCCTCTGGACATGCTTTTAGCTTATCTGTGTGCTTCGCACACCTTCTGATTTGCCCTACTTGGGCAAAACAAAAGTTAGTTACCAACAAGGAAAAACCCCAGAACCAAGTAGGTTTATAATCAAACATTCAATGAATGTTTAATCCCAATAGTAGATAAATGGTTTACAAAAATAGGAAAAGAGGAGACCCTACCAAATTCCTTATATAATACAAATATACTCTTGAAACCTAAATCAGGGAGGGTCAGAACAGAGAAAGAAAATTATAGACTAATACTCTTTTTTTTTTTGCTGGACAATGAGGGTTAAGTGACTTGCCCAGGGTCACACAGCTAGTAAGTGCATCAAGTGTCTGAGGCCAGATTTGAACTCAGGTCTTCCTGAATCCAAGGCCAGTGCTTTATCCACTGTGCCCACCTAGCTGCCCTGGACTAATACTCTTAATGAATATCAATGCAAAAATTTTAAGTTAATATTACCAAAGGAGAAGGCAAAGAGAAAACAGGCACTTTCCTAATCCTTTTGACAGTTACACTAATATATTTGCTTAATCCAGAAAAAGGCATCACCAAAACACAGCACGTGGAAATTCATATCTGACCTCAAGGCCTGATGAACGATAATGTTGCTGTCAGGTTGAAGGAGGCTTTAGGTTTTCCTGCCATCTAAATGTTTGATGATTCCCCCAAATCAAAGGGCTTTTATCTATAACTTTGCCTTCTGATTTCTGCTTCCAGATGTATTACTTGGAATCTTTTTTGTTTCATGACCTGACCTGCGTATGTTCTCCCCATGGGTGGATGTCAAATTGTACCTTATAAAAAAGATATTTTCTTAGGCTACTTAAATGGAAAATTATGGATGGATCACTAGAAAAATGTGTTGTGGCAGGGGCAGAGGGAAGAGGGGATGTGATGAGCTTTATTCTAGACATTTTATTCTTTTTTTTTATTTTATCCTTTTAAAAATTTTTTTTTCTTTTCAAATAAGATTTGATGAATGTCTACCTACTGAGCTTTGATTTCTATATACAGTCTCAAATTCAAGGGAGTGAGGTTTTTTTCAGATTTGTATTTTCTAAACAGTTATAATGAATACATCAGTTTTTTTCATTTTTGCCTTTTTATCATTAAGACATTGTATTATTTTCTAGTTACATGCAGAAATAATTCTCAACATTTGTTTCTATAAAATTTTTGTTGTTGTTGTTGTTGTTGTTGTTGTTGTTTTGTTGTTGGGGCAATGGGGATTAAGTGACTTGCCCAAGGTCACACAGCTAGTAAGTGTCAAGTGCCTGAGGCTGGCTTGGAACTCAGGTCCTTCTGAATCCAGGACCAGTGCTTTATCAACTGTGCCACCTAGCTGCCCCTTCTATAAAATTTTTAATTCCAAATTTTTCTCCCTCACTGCCCCCTCCCCAAGACAGCAAGCCAATCTGATATTGGTTATATATGTATAATTACATTAAATATATTTCTGCATTGGTCATGTCGTGAAAGAATAATCCGAATACAAGGGAAATCCTCAAAAAAGAAAACAAAAACAAAACAAATTAGAAATAGTATGGTTCAATTTGCATCCAGATTCCACAGTTCTTTTTTCTGGATGCGGAGAACATTTTCCATCATGAGTCCTTTGGAATTATCTTGGATCATTGTATTGCTGAGAAGAGTTAAGTCTATCAGTTGATCATCACACAATGTTGTTGATACTGTATACAATGTTCTGGTTCTGTTCATCTCACTCAGCATCAGTTCATGTAAGTCCTTACAGGTTTCTCTGAACTCCTCCTGCTCCTCGTTTCTTACAGCACAATAGTATTCCGTCACATTCATATACCACAACTTGTTCAGCCATTCCCCAATGGATGGGCATCCCCTTAATTTCCAATTCTTTGCCACCACAAAAAGAGGGGCTGTAAATATTTTTGTACGTGTGGGCCCTTTCCCCTTTCTATGATCTCTTTGGGCTACAGACCTCGCAGTGGTATTGCTGGGTCAAAGGGTATGCCTAGCCCCATAGCCCTTTGGGTGGAGTTCCGAACTGATCTCCGGAGCAATGTCCAGTGCTGAGATTCTTTTCCTCTGGGGTTTCCTGAAAACCTATTGAATCATGGATTTAGGGCTGGAAGGGGTCGCAGTGGCCTTCCCTTCCAAGTCCCTTATTTTACAGATGAGGAAACAGAGGCCCAGAGGGGTCAGGTGACTTGCCCAGGGTCATACGGCAGCAAGTGACAGACCTGGGGCAGAGACTCGGCATCCAAGCCACAGAATTTGTCCCTGGCAAGTCAGTAGGGGCTGCCAGGGCTTCTGCTCCACTGCTCTTGGCTTTGGGACCCCAGGACCACCTGAACATGTTGGTGAGGCACTGGAGGAGAGGGTCAGGACTGAGCCAATGGAAAAGGAAGCATCTTTCATCATTTTAGAACAAAATCATTGTACTTTATGCTCCAATTATTTATGGCAAAGTGGAGAGGTCTTTGAATTTGGGTTGGAGGATTTGTTTTCAAATCATTTCACCTCAATTTGTAGCCTCCATCTGTAAAAATGTGGAGGTTGGGTACAGCGGGGCTCTCGACCTCTTTCCACCCAAGAAATTTTTATGCAACCCTGGATCTGTAGGTATATAAGATAGGCATACTTAGGTATATATCTTTTACTATTGTCACATTTTTCATGACCTCCAGATTCAGTTATAGGAACCCATAGTTTAAGAAGCTTTGGACTAGATAACCCCAAATGTACTTTGTAGCTCTAAACCTATGGTCCTAGGCGCAGCTAGGTGGTGCAGTGAGTAGAGCGCTGGGCTTGGAATCAGGAAGATTCCTAAGTCACTTCACCCTGTTTGCCTCAATTTCCTCATCTGTCAAATGAGCTGGACTTCTCTAGAAATGGCAAACCACTCCAGAAACTTTGCTAAGAAAACCTCAAATGGGGTCACTGAAGAGTCATACACACCTGAAAGGACCGATCAACAAGGCCACTATGAGAGCTCAGTTTGACATCCAGTGTACTGTAGAGATAGAGCTCTCCATGTGTATAAATGGGCTTCCACCCACATAGCAAAGGGTGTGGAATCTAGAGGATAGGAGCCCACACATGAAGGAAGCTAGGACTGCGTTCCAACTGTGATACACCCACACAATTAAGAAGGGTACTTGTGTATAATTGGCATCAAGGCGGTACAGGGCTGGATGCTGGGCCCCCAAGTCAGGAAGACCTGCCTCGCTGGTGTGACTGAGCAAATACCACTTCTCCTGCTTCGGTCTTCCCATCCATGAAACGGGGTGGTCACAATAGCACCCACCTCCTAGGTTGTAGCAGTCATCTTGATAAAATGTCTATATAGTGCTACATGGTGTGCCAGCCCTGGGCTAAGCACTTCACAAACATCTCATTTGACTTCTCACAACCACTCTGAGAGGGTGGTGCCATTATCATCCCTACTTACAGACGAGAAATTAAGTGATTTTCATGGGTCACACAGCTAGTAAGGGTCTGCGGCCAGATTTGAACTCAGATCTTCCTGACTCCAGAGCCTGGTTCTCTATCTACCAGGCCATGTAGCTGCCCCAATAAATAACAAAAATGAGGTAATAAATAAAATGAATATCTAACAATTTATACACGACATAAATGAAATCTATTTGTAAAGCATTTGCAAACCTTAAATTGTTATACAAATGCTAGCTATTACTAATAATGCCGGTGGTCTCAGGTGCAATGACAACCACAACAACAACACGAATAGTTCTCTTCCTACATCTAGGGGGTAATGATGATTTATAACTTTCTCTGATGGGCTCTGGACTGCCTTCCTCCTTCCAGTTTCTGCTGGAGGGGAACAAGAAGTCTCTGTATTTTTAACAGCCAAACCTCCCCCTCTCTCATTCTCACCCTGGCTGCTATCATTAATGACCTTCCCTGAAAACTGGGTGGCCACCAGTTTTTCTTTTATATCAAAGGAATAAATTTATATGCAGTGATAAGGACAACCAAGGATAAGGGAACCATTCATCTGCGTGATCCACTTGGAATGCCTGGCACCTGATCAGCAGATGGCAGGGAACCTAACTTCTCCCTTCTCTAGGAGGGAGGGAACCAGCAGTGATGTGCTGGTAAACGTTTAACAATGCCTTTTTAAGGTTAATCTTCACTACTGTTTTCCCAAGACTTTCTTAAGTCTAGACAATCAACAGAACAATAAATCTAGCCCTGATTTGTAGCACCTGCAGATTTTTTCAGGATGTAGATGCTCACACTGAATATTTAACAAGTGGTTCCCCAGAGCCTGGACAAGCTACCTCCAGCACACCATTGGAAAGCAGTAATATAGGACAGCTGAGGGAGGACTCCTCACTGAGAAACTTGATTGGGAGTAAGGGAGGAGAGAAGGAAGGTGTCAAGACCTGAGATATGTCTGTGTCTTACAACCTTCTCTACAAGTTTCTGCTTTCACTGGTGATGCTTGCACCTCTCCTTCCCACTTTATAACTGAGGCTCCCACTTTTTTTCATTATTTTCCTTTTATTTCTTCAGATGAATTCTGCTTTTCTTAAAATAGCTCTATAAGTTTTTGGTAGTTGGAATAGTATGGCACTGAACAAGACAGTTAAATTAGGTAATATAGTATTGCCATTTTTATTAGTTCAGTTTACCCATAAGCAGTGAACATTTCTCCACTTATTCAGGCCTCTCTAGTTCTATAAGTGTGCATCGTGAAGAGTAAAGTGTTCTGTAAAGACTTTGTATTCATCCAGTTCCTGTGTGTATCTTAGTATGTTGACCTTAAAGTATTTTATACCTTCTGGGGTTATTTAAATGAGGTTTCTTCTTCTTCTAGCTGTTCCTGCCAGTTTTTGTTGGTAATATGCAGAAAGGCTGGTGATTTATGTGGGTTTCATTTTATATTCTGCAACTTAGCAGAAGTTTTCAGGTCTTTCCATGATTTTTAAAATTGACTCTCTCTGGTTTCTCTCAGTAACCCTTCCTATCTTCTGCAAAGACAACATGACTTTTAGATGCAGTAGTTGGTTTGTGACCCTATTCCCATGGCTACACGAGGATATTATTCTTCAGGGGGGACTCCTACCCTAATGTAAACCACAACCCTCCCTCACTTTTTGTAGATGGGTCTTACACTCCTTTGAGTTGCCTTAGGTCCACATCTCCATTCCCTCTGAGAACGAGTCTATCCTTGCCCAGAGTGCGTTGATCCTGGGGTAACCATCTGTCCTCAGACCTGTAATTGATACCTTTGAAGGACCCAGAAATAGTAGGCCTGGAGCAGGAAGGAACTGCAGAGGCCACTTAGTCCAACCCCTTCATTTGACAGAGGAGGAAACTGAGGGCAGGGAGGTTCACTCGCACAACTAGCACTAGACAGCAGCAGACTCCAGAGGGAGCATCTCCTCCACTGTACCCGCCCTGCTGCCCCTGCCGAAGCTTGTGGTCCATCGGCACGTCTTGCGAGAAAACTCAGGGATGCCACCATGACATAACGACCCAGGAACTTCATCATTAGGAAATTTCGTCATCCTGCGAGATCTGCTCAGCTTCGGTCCCACACCTCATCAGCCCCCTCTGCCCAGCAGACTGGAGGGCTGAGCCAGGAACTGCCAAACCCCATCTGGGGGGACAAGGGGCTGTCTCTTCATTTCCCACTTTCTCTGAAGTCTTTCAGACTTCTTGGGACTTTTCCATAGGGTCCTTGAACAGGTACCTCCCCTGCTTCCTCTTTTCAGCTTTCTTCTTTTGCCTTCCTCATTGAGACTATAGGCCCCTTGAGGACAGGGACTATATTTATTTATTTTTTTCTTTTCATATGGGTATCCCCAGTGCTTAGCACATAGTAGGTGCTCAATAAACTAACACTGACAAGTAAAGGGAAGGTTAGAGGGCATCACTTTTAGATGCTCCCAGTGGACTTCCCTTTCTCCACCACTGTTTCACTCAATATTTTGCCATTTAAACATCAATAGTTGCATCTATTTAAATTAATTTTCTTTGAGGCAAATACAAGAAAATGGGTTGATCAGGGCTGCGCTACTCTGACTTCAAACAAAAGTGGTTGTCACTGATCAACTAGCTGTGTTCAAGATGATTAGATACATGGATTCTTATTATTCCCACTCTTATTTTCCTAATGATGAGTTTTTTCAGTAGAATTTTGTTTGGGTTTAACCTGGACCTTGTGATCGCATTTTTGTATGGAACTTCTAATGTGGAAAGGTTCTGCCTGAATGCAGATCATTGACTCATTCGTATCTCATAGACCAAGAGAGTTGGGTGATTTGTCTGAGGCCCCATTGCCACTATGAATGAGAGACAGATCTTTGATCCTGAACCAGGAATCTTCAAGAAAATAAATCATTTTATCCAGTCATCTGCATTGGTGAAATCATGGAGAAGGGTTAATTCAGAAGAGGATGGATTAGTGATAAATTACAGAATGAAAGGAATTATGAACTGATAAATAACCCACAATTAGGCCTGGTATAGATATGTGATTGATTTCTTAGGTAGGGTTGCATACATTTTGAGAACCAAGAAAAGCCCGCCATGCTGCTGCTGGTCTATTTCCAGGGGTCCTGCCAGAGCAAGAACCATGGCTTATTTCGGGGAAGGCAAAGGACCGATCCATGCAGACAACCGTGAAGTGTAATGGGGAGCGAGAGGAACCTCGCGACTGCATCAAACAAGACATCGGGAGGCACAACTGCCGTCACAGTGAGGACGCTGGAGTGATCTGTGACTATTTTGGCAAAAAAGCTCAGGGAACAGTAACAAGGGTAAGCACTGCCTTCCTGAAGTCTAGGAGAGGTTTTAGGGAGCAGATGGTGATGTCATGGCTACAGGGACCTCCTGGGAGAGGAAATTCCTTCCCCCAGTGCAGGCAGCCTCTTTACCACTTTTGGTCTCCTTGAACTGCAGGGGAGCACTCGTGCAGCTGATATGTGTCAGAGGGGGTCTGACGAGCACACAAGTCCGTAAGTAAAGGGCAGCGGAAAGATAAATGGTGGCCATCTGTGGCAAAACATTAATCTTTTGAGTGGTGTAAAGCAGAGACCAGTGCAGTCAAACCAGATGAAAACATCACTGGGAAATATTTAACGAAATAAATAAAAATGCAGTGTAACATAAATAATGTCAACTTGTCATTTTCTACTACCACTGTTGTAAAGGACAGCCTCAGTGACACATATAACTGGTGCTGCAGTAGAGACTGAACTGGGCCTGGAGTCAGGAAGACCTGAGTTCAAATCCTGCCTTAGATACTTACTGGCTGTGTGGTCCTGGAAAGACACAACCTCTGACTGCCCAGTTGCTTCATCTATTGAAATAGCAGCACTCCTTTCCCAGAGTTGCTGATGAGGATAAAATTAGAAAAATCTATGAGTGCTTAAATCTTAAAGTGCTATATAAATGCTAATTGTTGGTATGATTACTACTATTATTATTGTTGGAAGAAGGAGGCCGGCTGGTTGCGTGGGTTTGAATTTTCTTGTTATTGTTGCCCTCTACATTTTACATTATGCATACTGTCTTCCTGACTCTGTTTTTGATGACTTGGTGTTCAATCAGTTCAGTTGTGTCCATTCTTTGTGACCCTACTTAGGGTTGTCTTGGCAGAGATCCTGGAGCGCTTTGCCATTTCCTTCTCAGCTCATTTTGCAGATGAGGAAACGGAGGCTAAGAGGGTTATGTGACTCGCCCAGGCTCACATGGCTAAAAAGTGTTCTGAGGCTGGATTTGAACTCAGGTTCTTTTGACTGTAGGCCCAGGGCTCTATGCACTGTGGCGGACACCTAGCTGCCCTTTGCATTAGTTCACATGAATCTTCTTCGTATTCATCACCATCATTTCTGGAGCACAATAATAATCCATGACATTGTTGGCTACATTTTGTCTCTCTGTTCCTCAGCTGATGGCATCTACTTTGTTTTGGGTTCTTTGATGTCACAAAAATGGCCACTCCAATGTTTTGGTGCATTGGGGCTTCTCTTTTTATCATCGGGTCCCTCGGTCATATTCCTAGCTGTGAGACCTCTGGGTTCAAAGGCTACAGACATTCTAGTCACTCTCTTAGTATCTGGTTCTGTTTATTTTGCATTCTGCTCTTATTCTGCTGACCTCATTTTCCATTACTTCATGCACTCTTTCAGCATTTCTTAGTGTTCTTCACATTTTTCATCTTTTATGGCACCAATTCTTTAACAAAGTGAAGAATGACTTCTAAGAATGAATTATTGTGACTGACTTGACATGTCCTTTAATGTCTCTCCATCGCCCTGTGATAAAATCAAGTTCTCAGCCCAACGACATCTGGAGTCCTCCAAAGGCTGGCTCTAGCCCACCCCTTTTGTGCCTTGTTCATGTTACTTCTTTAGTGGTCTCTCTCTCAACCACACCTGCACTCCTAACTGTTGTGGGACCTTGGCTACCATCTGTCAACTGTGTGTGTCCACACAGGCTGTGCCTAGTGCTGGCATGCCCTCCCTCCTCATCCCCACCTCCAGAAATCTTTTCTTCCTTTAGAGAGGGGCTCAGGTGCTCTCTCCCTTCCTCAGGACTGCCTGGTGTAACTTTCTGTGCCTGACACATCCTGCAGGCTTGTTTGATGCAGTGCTTGGTGTCTGTGGGGAGGCTAGGGGAATGACAACGTAGAGAAAAGAATATGTTCTGAGCACCTCCTATTAATTCTGTTCCTCTATCCAACAGACCCCTAGATGCCCTTTCTATACTTGGATTTAGCTTGTTCTGCATAAATTTCATCATATGGAAAAATAGGTTTGCATTTTGATCTTCCTAGGAGGGATGCCCAAATCGCCATAACTGACAGTTAATATATCACTTAGCATTCTCTTTTTCTGTTTGGCAATCAGAGTTCAAAATATGGAAGTAATACCATAAAAATTTCCCCTCTATTTCTGGATTCAGAAGACCTGATGCTTACTGCCTATGTGACCTTGAAGAAGTAACTCAAGCACCTGGGCCTCAGTTGGCCCATCTATAACATGGCCAGCTCTAGATCTGGGGTCCTGTGATGTGGCCACTCCCTCCACTGGCATAGATCACCATTCATCCTTTTGTACTTTCTCATGCTGTGTGATCTTTGTCCTTCTCCTCCTTCCAGCCCTGCTCTCCCTCCACATCTTTCTCTCAGCAATAATCTCACACCTTATTGACTGGAAACTTTGAGTTTCTGCCAGGCCTCTGTTTTGGGGAGGGGCCAGACTGACAATCCTTTATTCCTCTTCCACTCCTGCTTCTGACTCCAGACTTTGGTGGGCATTTCTCCCCAGCCTCTGCTTGACAGCTCCATTTTTCTGTGTTGCTCCCCTATTAGAATATAAGCTCCTTGAGGGCAGGGGCTGTCTTTCTTTTTTTTTTTTTTAGTGAGGGCAATTGGGGTTAAGTGACTTGCCCAGGGTCACACAGCTAGTAAGTGTTAAGTGTCTGAGGGCCGGACCCAAACTCAGGTCCTCCTGACTCCAGGGCCAGTGCTCTAATCCACTGCGCCACCTAGCTGCCCCCTGTCTTTCTTTTTAATTTGTGTATTTTATTTTTCCCAATTTCATGTAAGAACAATTTCTCACACTTTACATTTTTAAAAATTTTGAGTTCCAAATTCTCTTCATTCTTCCCTTCCTCCTTCTTTGAGAAGGCAAGCTATTGGATATGGGTTCTACATGTGCAGTCATGCAAAAAATTCCATGTTAACCATGTTGCAAAAAAGAGCATGGACCAAAAGACCCCCCAGAAAATCAAGAAAATAGAGAAGGATGCTTCGGGCTGCATTCAGACTCCATCAGATACTCTCCAGAGGTGCAAGGCACCTTCTGTCCTAAGTCCTTGGGATTGTCTTGGATCATTGTATTCCCAAGAAGAGATAGGCCATTCAGAGTCCATCACTGTACAGCGCTGCCGTTACTGTGCACACTGTTCTCCTGGTTCTGCTCACTTCACTCTGCTTCCCAATAAAACCATTTCCGCAGATGAGCTAAACCAGGGTGAGGGAAGCCAGCAGGCCTCAAGCCCATCATGGCGTTAGGGTATATCTATCCCAAGCACATGGAGACTTTCTCTGGCACAATGGGCCATGAAGGCGGCTGAAGCAGGCATTGAAGAGCACTTAGAGCTTGGTCAGGCATCAAAGATGCCCACGTCAGCCTCGGCATCCTGGGCCATTGTCGGTCATCTTGTCTTTTTTCTTAATCCACTGGACTTGGATGACTCTGAAAGAGAAAGTGAGGTGGAAGACTTTGTACAACTCTGCCTCACTTAAATCTAATCCACTCACAAATGAAGACATCCCCCTGTGATGTCATTGGTCCTCTTTGAAAAGGGATGAACAAAAACAACAACTTCACTCTGCATCAGTTCATATAAGTCTTCTCTCTCTCTCTCTCTCTCTCTCTGAGGGGGGGCTATGAGGGTTAAGTGACTTGCCCAGGGTCACACAGCTAGTAAGTGCATCAAGTATCTGAAGCCAGATTTGAACTCAGGTCCTCCTGAATTCAGGGCCGGTGCTTTATCCACTGCACCACCTAGCTGCCCCCATTTAAGTCTTCTCAGGTTTTTCTGAAGCCATTCTGTTTGTCATTTTTTTTATACCACAATAGTATTCCATTATGTTCATATACCACAACTTGTTCAGCCATTCCCCAATTGTTGGGCATCTCCTCCATTTCCAATTCATTGCCACCACAAAAAGAATGATAAATATATGTGTACATATAGGTCCTTTTCCTTTTTTTTTTTTTAATCCCTTGCAGTACTATCTTTTTGCTTTGATTTGTAACTTCCACCCTTCCTTCCCCCCACTTAGCACCTGGAAATACTTGTTGCCTTGCCTTGTAATGGGCTCACTTAGCTCCGTATTGAAATGTTCTACCTCACCACCAAACTCAGTCTTTAAAGAGGAGATGGACATTTTTGTCAAGGCTAAGCCCTTTATTTGTACACTCCCCCCCTCCTCCCCCGCCAACAAGCAGATTATAAACTCCTTTTGGTCTTGTCTTTGTAGTCCCAGGCACCTTAAATGAGCAGAAAAGTCACTTTTTTAAAGGAAAGACACAAGTCCAGTTTGTGGTTTTAAATGGGTGGCAACATGCATGTCCTTGGCTTGTGGGGCCCTCCAGGAGTAATATGAGAGTTTAATGAATGGTCTATTTCTACTCTAGATTCCCTTTCATCTGTTTGTGGGCTGAGGTTACTACACCGAAGGCAGAAGAGGATCATTGGTGGGAAAAACTCTTTAAGGTAAAATGATACTCAACAGAGGAATTGTCTCTAGGTGCCAATTAAAAAAAAAGAACACTCCCATAGAATTACACATTGCCCTCATCATAGAATCAGTTAGATTCTATTTCTACCTTAGCCCTTGTGTTTTCTAAGTTAAACATAAAGTAAAGCACCGTGATGGCCCTTATGGTGACTGAATGAAGTGGCTCCAGGCTTCCTCCCATCAGGGAACACCAGGACCCTGGCCTCTCCAGGGCTTGCCTTCCTCAGTGCTAGCTTCTTTCCCTAGTGGGAAGATTTGGGGTGTGGCTGGGAAATGGATTGTATGTGTCATCCAAGATCAATCCCACTAAGTTTGACAAAACCAATGTCTACAATGGTTTGACCCCAGGCATTCTTGCCAACCATCTATGAAGGAACTGGAAGGGACCCTGAAGTCCATCTGATCCAGCCCTCATTTTGCAGGTGTGGAAACTGAGACCCAGAGAGGTGCATGACTTGCCCAAGTTTACACAGGGAGCAAGCGTCTGAGGCGAAATTTGAACCCAGATCCTCTAGCTCCAGAGTCAGTGTTTTTTTTCCTGTACCATGCCTTCCACCTAGGTTAGAGAGAGGGGTTGTGATCTGAATCAGTGAAGGGAATATCCACCCCAATGAAATCATGGATTTCATATTAAAGTACTGTGACATAGAGAATAACAACCTGCATTTCTGTATTCCTGGAAGTTTACAGAATGTTTCCCTCACAACAATCCTATGAAGTAGTTAGTGTGAGCATCATTATCCCTCTTTTATAGACAAGCAAACTGAGCCCCAGAGAGGGAGGAGCCTTTCCTCCAAGGTCAGGTTAAGGAGTGAGTGCTTGGCGTTTGTGCCCAGCTTTCCTGACTGCAGCTCGGGGGTTTCTCTACTGTAGCATTGCCCCGCCCTGTGCAGGTATCCCTCGATTTATGAAATGAAGATTTTTCCAAAATTTGTATGACAGAACCAACGTGACTTAGCAGAGGACGTCCAAGATTTGTCACTGCAGAGGCTCAAATAATGAACACTGTCATTCCCTTGCCCTGTGATTATGGACAGGTTCGCTCCCTGTGAAATGAGAATGCCAGTCTTTTTGCCCCAGACCTCGTAGGGTGGCCACGAGGGAAAGGCTTTGTAAAGTGGGAATTCCCCCGGAAATGGAAGCCCTTCCAATGGGAGACTCGGACGGTCAGCCTCCTTGCAGTGAGCGATGCCGGTCTTCAGTCACATTGCTTTTGCAGGCGAGGGGCACAAAGGAGCGAAGCAGCAACTTTGTAGAATATTATGAAACTGGAGAGGGGATTAAATGGGTTTTCACGAGGGCCGGAGGAAGCAGGGAGGACGGGAGCCTGTAAACAGGTCTCAGGGCTTGCTGATGCCTGACAGTCTCAGGATTAAGTAATGTTCCAGCCCATGCTCCAAGCGACACCTCCAAGACATCCCAGTCACTTGACTCCTGGCCCTGGTCCCGAGAGGACTCTCCCTTTCGCTCCTGTGTCCTCCCCCCTTTCCGTATTATTCGGTGAATGACACCAACACGGACGCGTTTGGCGTCTCTGCTCCCTAGGGGCGGCTGGCCCTGGCAGGTGGCCCTGCGGCTGAAGCTATCCCACGGAGACCGCAGACTTCTTTGTGGGGCCACCCTCATCAGCAGCTGCTGGGTGCTCACCGCAGCGCATTGTTTCAAGAGGTAAGCGTCCCCTGTTACCTAACAACAACAATAATACAGAGTGGAATGAGCAGAGCGTTCTATATACAATGACTACAAAACCTAAGTGGAAATAACACCCCAAAGAAGCCAAACTCTGAGTAATTGTAGTCATCAGTTTTGGATTCCTCCTCTTGGCGTAGTATGGGGGGCGGATAACGGGGCTGTTACTGGATTAGTCGGTTTTGCTTACTCTGCTTTCTGACAAAGGAGCATCTAAGGTTATCAAAAGGTATCAATAAAATGTTTTAAACATAGTAACACTGGATAGCAACTTACAGTGTCTTACTGTTTACAGAGCACTTTCAAAACATCTCCCTCCATTTTACAGATGAGGAAACTGAGGCTCACAGCGGTTCAGTGACCTGCCCATGGTCACATACATCCGGCAGGCAGGGTCTGAACCTTTGCCTGCCTGCCTCCAGGCTCCCCTTGGCTATGCTGATGTCTTTCCACATCCTAGACTCCTTGTTTCTCCAGTCATTTCCACTCTCCAGGTGCCAGACAGTGAGTCAGAATCTAGTTAGAGGCCTCTGGATCCACTGTCATGGAGCTGTGGTGACAGACAGAGGTCAGCTTTGAGGGAAGGTGAGGAGAGGGCAGAGGAGGCTGTCGATGCTAATGATACACCCGGCCAGGGCTGGGGTCTGCTGGGAAGTAGGACTGAATGGGAAGGGGTGACCATGTAGGGAATGAGCACGAAGGAGCAAGAAGAGAAGTCTCCTCTTCAAACAGGGATGGAGGGCCTATAATGAGGGTCAGCCACATCCCTTATAAATTGGATCCATTTAAACAGAAAAGGGAGGAGGGAGAAAACAGCCCTCACGGATGGCTCAGCCTGATGCCACAGAGAGGAGCAGGCCACTAATGGAGAAGGAATCCCCAAAGAGAGATGCAGAGACTCACAGGAGACAGCATCCCAGAAGAGATACCACCATCGAGGCCACTCAGATATCTAAATGAAAATAAACCAACGGGCTAACAAAGTTAATGGGTGATCCTAAGTCAAGGAATCTCCCCAAAGCCTGGGCCTGACCATGACCTGTGCCCACCTAGTAAACTCCAGTGGCTCCCCATCATGGCCAGGACCAAACCTGAGATTCTCCGCTTCATGCCCTCCTGGGCCCTTCCTCCCTTGGCAGCCTTCTTGCACCTTGCTCCTCACTTGGCCTCCCGCCTCCCCTGTTTCCTTCCAATTTTAGCTCAATCCCACCTTTTGCAAGTTCATCCCAGTCCCCCTTGATTCTAATGCCTTCCCTTTGAAATGACTTCCAATCCATCCTCTTCATCTCTAGCTTTTACGTGACTGTTTGGGTTTGCACATTGTTTCCCCCACTAGACTGTGAGCTCAGGGAGAGGGCGTTTTTGTCTCTCTTTGTATGCCCAGCTCTCTAAAGAGCACCTGGCATATAGTAGACACTTAATGAGTGCTTCTTCTTCTTTTTTTTTGTTTTGTTCTTTTGTTTTTTGGTGGGGCAATGAGGGTTAAGTGACTTGCCCAGGGACCCACAGCTAGCAAGTGTCAAGTGTCTGAGGCTGGCTTTGAATTCAGGTCCTCCTGAATCCAGGACCGTTGCTTTATCCACTGTGCCACCTAGCCCTATAAGTGCTTCTTTAATTGATTTGAGGAGGCAGATTCAAATGTATAGTTCTATCATTGAGACTCGTTGAAATGGGTCTCATGACTAGAATGTCCTCAGAACAAATATCATATTTGAAAGGGAACATATTTATAAGGGGGTGGGTGGAGAGACTAGATCTGTCACAAGACAGATTTCTACGAGGAATTCCAGGAATCTGAGGAGAAAAACATGACAGAATACATTTGGGCGGAGGGAGACAGAGCCTGATTTTGCTCTGGGAGTTTGCTAGAGACCACTTGGAGAGGAGGAGCCAATAAACAACGGATTCTGGAGACAGATCATTAACCTGGCACTAACAGAGGGATGATATCGGAGTTATGGAGGCCACAGTTCTCTCGACAGCTGCAAGAGCTCGTTCTGCCCAAAGCCAGCAACAAATCAATTTTTAATTTGCCTTAATCATATAATTCTTCAAAAGATGGAGGAAACAACAAGGGGAGCTTGCTATTTGAACCTGATGATACAAAAGGGACCTGATGCTGGAAGTCAAAAGAATGGGCAGCCCAGAGGGAGATGACCCTCAACCCCCACACCATTCCCTTGGGACAGAGAAAGAGAGGAGAGCCAGTCAAGTCTGGGATCCGCCCTACGATTGTGGAAGGCAGATTTCAAAGGGCTCATGGGAAGAACAGAGGATCCTATGGCTGAAAATTTGACAGGAGGATTAAAGTCTGAGAGGGATGGGTAACTCAAGAACAAAATGAGACATTTATAGACAATGAAACCCAGGGTATGAAATTGAGGACGGATATGCTATTCTTGGGAGAATAGTGTCAGAGATGGAGAAGCTCAGGAAAGCTAGGTACTTAAAAATTTTATTTTTTTTTAAAGCTATGCTGGAGGAGGAACTAAGATACTAGGAACACAGCTTGGGGTGGATGACATGATAACAAATGACCAAGAACATGCAAAAGAATTCAACTTTGGCAGGAGCTCCTTCAGTTTTCTCTGCCAATGACAAAGACTTTTAGACTGGGAAGATCAGAAAGCAATGTGTTGAATAAGGAATTGAAACCCAGCTGCCTTTAGTGAGTTCATTTCAGAGGCCAGACAAACGACATCCCAGGTGACTGAAGGAACTGATGGATGTGATTTCTGAGCAATCACTGTCAGGGATCTTGAGATTGTGGAGAGTGAGAGATGCCAGGGGACTTGGGAAAGAGAGAGTTCCCAATTTCCCCAAAAGTGAAGCATCTGGAGCATACAAATTAGAGATTAGTGAACTCCACTTTTATTTCCGGCAAAATATTAGAATATTAAGATATTAATAATCAATATTGAAAGTACTGATTATTTACAATTAACTGTGTCAGATTACTGAAGGGGATAATTTAGAAGCATTCAGGGAGGGAAACAGCACAGGTACCAGCATGATGACTTCATCCAGACTAGCTTCATTTTTGTTTCTTGTCAGAGGTATTAGACTAGCAGGTGCAGAAGAATTCTGTGGCTATAGTTTACTTAGGCTTCAGCAAAGCATCTGAACAAATTTCTCTTGTTATGCTTGTGGGAGGGTGGCGAGATGACAGCACAGTCAAGTGGATTCAGAAACAGTCCCATGACCAGACTCAGGAATCTTTCCTTGATGTTGTATTGTTTAAGATTTTTATTAGATGAAGACATGCATGACACACTGTGTGACCCTGGTGAAGTCACTTAACCCTCATTGCCCCACCAATATATATATATATATATATATATATATATATATATATATATATGACATGCTTGTGAAATCTGCAGGTGGCACAAGCCTGGGAGAGATTCCTAATATAATAGATGAAAGAGCTCCAAATGATTTTGATAGGCTAGAATCATTTGACAATTTTAAAATTATAAGCTTAATCATCAATTAGTACTTAACCAATTACTCATTGCTGATAAACTCCTCTGATACCAATAAAATATTTGCAATTTCATTGAACTGGGTAATCTCTCCACCCAAACAGACCACTAAGCTCAGAATTGGAAGGGACCAAGAAGCCCCTCTAAGTCCAACCTGAGGCTCAGAAAAGGGGATGTGGCTCCAAGTCTAGCTCTCTGCCCCGCACATGTAGCAAGGTAGACCCTGGTGTACGCACACTCCTAAGTGGCTTCACCAGTCTCTGAGGCAAACCTACTTGTCTCTGGCATTGATGAGATTAAGCACCATGGCTGGGTGTGCACAGATGGGCAGCCTTTTCAGCTGGGTGGAGCTGGCCAAGCCTCGCTGCCATGCTGGCAAAGCTTCTGGTCATTAAGTGTCACCTTCATGCCACCACAGGAGGACAGCTCTACTGGAGTGTCTGAAACACATCGTTCCTGTTAATATATCAGGCATACATGCGCCTTCCTAATGCTAACCACATGCATCTCAGAATGTCTCTCTCGTACTCTGGATATGATGATTAAAATACTGATTGGAAAGAAGAGAAGCAGAGAATGATAGTCAATAAACAGCGAGTCCTTAAATATGATACAAGACTCTTTTAATAAACTCTGAGGAAAGGAAGGTCATTCCTGAGATACATCCCACTGGGTTTGAAGCCTGTCTCAGGTTTCATGTGACTTCCTGTTTTGTCATTTCCCAGGAGGTAAGTCAGCACCTATTAGGAACAGGAGACTTGTAATAGTCATAAGACAGGCTGCATATGAAGAGTAAGCATTCAGGAAGCCTGTGTTCTTGAGCAATATAAGTGGGGGGCTCCCTCTCTCAACTCCTGCTCCCATTGATAGTCCAGGGTCCTAGAGGCTACTGACAACTTCTCCCCTCAGTTCTAGGGGGAACCTGGAGGAATTGGGGGTGTTTTGGTTGAGTTCCCCTCCCTAATGGTGTGCTCCCCATTGATTATCAGTTGATGTCAATTAACCAATCAAATTTAATTATCTTTTAGAAACAGATATTTACTAAGGTGCTATACTAAGAACAAATGGTATAAAATATCCCCCTACAGTGGGGACACACTTTCCCACAAGAGGAAGTGGGCTCAAGCTTAGAGAAAACATGTGACGAAGCTTAATTCATAGTTCTTGGTTGCTAGAAGATCTTTTCTCCCTTTGTAAAGTCTTCATAAAGTTCCCCTTTGGCATAAAGTGTTGATTTGTTTCATTTCTCCTAGATGATTCACTCATGCTTAAATATAGAATGTGCCAGCCATGCTCATTACAGGCACAAGTGCTGCTATGCATGACAATAGGATTTATTCCATTTTATTCTGAACATAAAGGCTAGCTCCACTTCACACGCCCCAGGCCAATATTCCGATGAGCATTTCAAAGTGAGATTGCACATCAAAGTATACATTTTAAATGACTTAAAATGTTTTAAACTGTATATAAGAACTGTAACAAACAAATGCCCCATTGGCTTCTCTGCTCCCTTATTGTTTGGGGGGATTTTGTTGCTTATACCATTTTAAAATTGATTTTTTATTCTGAACAGTCAAAAAAGGAAACATTTCCATAAATAACAGGAACACAAAAAGAGGATTCTGTATGAACCACAAATCTCCTTTTCACATTATATTCTTTTTTTTTTTTTTTGCAGGGCAATGAGGGTTAAGTGACTTGCCCAGGGTCACACAGCTAGTAAGTGTCAAGTGTCTGAGGCTGGATTTGAACTCAGGTACTCCTGAATCCAGGGCCAGTGCTCTATCCACTGCACCACCTAGCTGCCCTACATTATATTCTTTTTAAAAAGGGGGTAATAAGATGCCAGTCACCATCAAAGGTCTGTCTTCCCTGCAGGGATGGATGAGCACCAATCTGAGAGAAAATCAATGGAGGAGTTAACTGATTCTTTCAAAATTCCTTATTTACGCAATGAGTCGGAGAGAGGGCAAAGGGATGGAAAGAATTTGGAACTGAAAATAAAATAAAATTGAAAAAAAATCCTTATTTAGAAAACCAACAACCTTGAGGAAGAAGCATGGCAGATATGTTGATTCCTAAGATTAGAGATCTAATGCTGGAAGGCCTTTCAGAGGCCTAGTCCTATCCCCTCATTTTTAGAAGAGGAAACTGAGGTCTTCGAGTCTTTACTCCAGATAAGCAGAATGGCTTTGGAGATGACCTGCTGAATCGACTATGGAATCACTTAAAAAGACAGGCATGTTCTACACCATGCATTTTTGCATGCAAACCCCTCCTATTCTGCAGTCCATAGGAAATGCTCATTTTTGGCGTGGGGGTGTGTGGGGGTGTTCCCTAAGTTCAGAATAAATAAGTAAAATATAAAATATATTATTTGATATTTCTTAAATTCAGAATAAATTATAAATTATATACACATAGATATTCATAGAGGTAGAGATATGTAGAGATATTAATATCTTATATATGCTGTATATATATATATATGTTATAGAATACACACATGCATATTAAAAGAGAAACTGAGGCCAAGGGAGGTAAATCAACTTGACCAAGGACTTGGAGGTGGGATTGGGACCCAGGTCAGCCTGCTGTTTCTCCAGCTGGGAACACCCTCCCCTCTCCTAGGCTCTTAGCTCTCACGTCTCCTCCCTTTCTCTAGACTTCTGTCATCATGAAGGATTGCCGTGGTGATGGAGGCATCTCATTGTGTTCCCTCCTTCTGGTCACCCATCTGCCAGATGGGGAGACCTGCAGGCTGCCATAGCTACAGATTTGCAGCCTCCAAGCCTTCCGCTTATTTATTTGCTCATTCAGCCGCTAACAAATGTTTATCCTGATTCCACACAGGATGGGATGTGAGGCAGGCTCTGAATCCTCATCATTTAAGTCAATGGCACTGCATATGTGGCAGAGTTTAGAAATGCCTCCCTCCCCGTGGACAGAAGGGCCCCCCAGGAGTCCCAGAACAACTCTGAAGCCCAGCAGGTGCCATGGGCCTGGTGCTGTCAGCAGGAGAATGCAGGAGAAAACAAGCAAGTGGAGACAATTTAGTTCAGTTCCCTGCATGGAAATGCTAATAACTTGCATCTATTTTAGTCCCAGTCCCAAGGAGTAAGTAACAGGGACACTGCCTTTCACAAGGTTGCTGGATCAGGCATTTCCTTGCCAAATCTCTTTGGAAATGTCAGGCAACTTTTGGTATCTCCAAGCTGAGCCCAGGGCTTAGCCTTCAGTAAATGCTTTTTTCATTCATTCTTTCATTCACTTCTTTGGACAAAGGACACGCCAGAGTGAAAGAGCAGCCCACTCTCACCATATTTGTTTTAGGGACATTTTTGACTTTGATAAACAAAGATTATTAAAATAGCAGTAGGACAACCAGAGTCTTTCATAAATTGCATAGCAGGAAGGAATCCTTTGCAAGTGTCCTCCATAACTCCCAGACACACTAATGAAGACTTTAAACACTGACTAACAGACGAGACATCTCGGCCAGAATGTGGTCCTTTTAGCATGTAATCGCATCCCCTGGGATTGCTGACACCAGGCGACAAATATTTGGCTGGCAGCCTCATCTAATCCGGTATCATGCCCTTCGAATTCCATGCATGATACGTGTTCCATTTATATCTCAGCAAATGGAGGGATGGGTTTGGCGAGTTTGCTGCATCAAACTGAGACACAGAACAAGAGAGGAGGATGGAAAGGGAACTTCATGGGGGTAGAGGATGAGACAAGATCTTTATGTTTAAGGGATACTGTTACTTCCCTTCAGGTTGGTGAGGGGTCTGGTGAAAGCTCACAGATCCACACCTAGACTGAGCAAGGGAAAGAAGGGAAAGGCAGTCACACAAGGGTGGCTCAGTGGCTAGAGCTCTGGGCCTAGAGTTAGGAAGAACAGTGTTCAAATTCACTGTCAGATACTTACTAGCTATGTGACCTTGGGCAAGTCACTTCACCCTGCTTGCCTCAGTGTCTTCATCTGTTAAAATAAAATGGGGATAAGAATAGCACCTGCCTCCCAGGGTTACTGTGAGGATCAAATGACATGATTTTTGTAAAATGCTTAGCAAACTTTATTTTTTTTCATGAGGCAATTGGGGTTAAGTGACTTGCCCAGGGTCATACAGCCAGTAAGTGTTAAGTGTCTGCGGCCGGATTTGAACTCAGGTCCTCCTGACTCCAGGGCCGGTGATCTATCCACTGCACCACCTAGCTACCCTGGAGGGTGACTTTAGGAAAAACATCTTGGCAGCCCAGTGGAGCATGGATTCCAGTGGGGAGAGACTTGAGGCACAGAGATCAGTCAGAAGACTCATCCAGTAGTCCAGGCAAGAGGTGATAAGGGCCTGAACTAGAGTTGTGGCTGTAGGAATGGAGAGATGGGAACAGAGACAAAATGTGTCATGGAGGTAGAAACAACATGATTTGGCACTGGGCAGGATATGTGGGGAGAGCAAGCCTGGGTGACTGGGAACATGGCGGTGCCTGTGGTAGTAATGGGGGAGTTTTGGAAGGGAGTAGGGTTTGGGGAGAAACATGATGAGCTCTACTTTGGATGTGAGGAAATCGAGACGCCTACAGGACGTCCAGCTTGTGATGTCCAAGAGGCAGTTGGACATGCACAAGAGTAGCTCGGGTAAGAGGCCAGAACTGGACAGAAGCATCACCTGCATAGAGATGAGAAGTAAACTAAGAGCCCAGTAAGTGAGATCCGTGAGGCAGTAGAGTAAAAAGGGAAGAGGGCCCCAGAGAGAGCCTTGGGATATGGCCAGAGTAAGAAAATATGGCATGGATGAAGAACCAGCAAAGGCAACTTGGAAGAAGCAGTCAGATAGGAGAAGCTTCAGGAGACTAGTATCACTAGAACCTATCGCTGTAGCAGCCCAGGTGCAGGGGATAGTGCCGGACCTGGAGGAGTTCAAATCTGCCCTCAGACACTTATTAGCTGTGACCCTGGCAAATCACTTCACCTCTGTTGACCTCAATTTCCTCATTTGTAAAATGGGGATAATAATAGCACCTATCTTGCAGGGTTGTTGTGAGCATAAAATGAGAAAAGATTTACAAACTGCTTCGCAAACCTTAAAGCGGTATATTAATGTTAGCTCTGGGTTCTTTGTTTTTGTCATAGAAGAGGTTGGCGGAAAACAACTGCTCTGCCGTCTTAAGATGCTCATGGCACGACCCCACATCCCACTGCTTACTTACAAGGGGTTTTTACATTTTATGTTTTCCCCATGTGGTCGACTATGGTCCAAATTCTCCCTTGATGCTATAAGGCTTAATTGCTTACTTATTAAGCTTAAACTCACATCCTGGAAAGGTTTTTTCTTCTTATTTTTAACCTAAATTCAGCGCTTAATTTTATAGTGCCTTTACTTAATCCATAGCTTTCTCATCTCACTTCATCTAGTGTCTGTTGCGCTGAGCCTGTGATTTCATCAGTGTGGGGAACTTTGTGGATAGAAGTCCCTCTGCCAATGCAGACTGGTGGCTGAACTTAGAGAAGGATTGGCCTGGGGTTCCATAGCTATCCTGGGTCAGGATCTTCCTGGGCTGAGGCCAGCTCTACACAACATCACAATGCTCCTGCTACTTTTCACCTCATTGTAACTGATTCCTTTGCTGTGGTTCCTGGGAAATAGTTGGTGCTTTGGTGGCTAGAATAAGGCTTGGCTGGGCTTTTTTTCTCATATTTAGTGGCATGTCAGGGATTATAGGGGCAGCTAGGTGGCACAGTGGATAGAATGCCAGACCTGGAGTCACAAAGCTTCATCTATTCAAATCTGGCTCAGAAACTCAGGAGCTGTGAGATCCTGGGCAAGTCACTTCACCCTCTTTGCCTTAGTTTCCTCGTCTGTAAAGTAAGCTGGAGAAGGAAATGGCCAACTAGTCCAGTATCTTTGCCAAGAAAACCCCAAATGGGGCCACAAAGAGTCAGAGAGAACTGAACAACAAAGGGGCCTTATAAACCACCAAATCCCACTCCCCTGTTTTACAAAGAAGGAAACAGAGGACCAGAGAAATAAATTGGCTCACCTAGGATAACAGCTAGTAAGTGTCTAATGTTGGATTTGAACCCACATCTTCCTGGCTCTAAGTCTAGAACTCAACCCACTAGTCCAGGATGGATGAACTCTGCTGATAGCCCCCGGCTCGTGCCTAAATCTGGGCGGAATGGGAAGCACTACAGAAGAAAATTACTGGAAAAGGGATGAGAGCCCAAAGAACCTTCCCATACTCTACAAGGTCCTGATCAGTGTGACCTGCAGAAGTGATTTGGTATTTGAATTCTCACTGCATATTCCCATTGGGCTGTGACCATGTTTTACAAAATTGTGATTTCGACAGTGTGAATCTGAATGTGTGTGGCCTCCCATTGTGACCTGGCCTCTATGCATTTGGATTTGGAATGTTCCTGTTAGTATGCATGTTGTTCCCCACTACAATGGAAGCTTCCAGGGGGGGTCAGGCCCAGAATTCCACATATAGTTAGCCCATGATGATTACTTGGTTAATATTTCTTCCCACAGTTGCCACTTCTCAGCCTTTGAAACAAGGTGTGCTCCTTCCCCTTCCTTTCAGGTACGGTAATAATACCCGCAACTACATTGTTAGAGTTGGGGATTATCATACCCTGGTACCAGAGGAGTTTGAAGAAGAGCTTGGGGTCCAGCAGATTGTGATTCATCGGCAGTACAGGCCCGACAGCAGTGACTATGATATAGCCTTGGTGAGGCTGCAGGGACCAGAGGAGCAGTGTGCCACATTCAACAGTCACGTTCTGCCTGCCTGCCTGCCTGCCCGACGAGAGAGGCCCCAGAAGACAGCGCCTAACTGCTACATCACCGGATGGGGAGATACGGGTGAGTGTGAGAGGGGCTCAGGAGCATACTGGAGAGTTCCTGGCCACTTCCCAGATGGGACCTTGTGGCCGAGGTTCCCAGGTGATATAAAAGGCTTATCCAGCTTGTTTCCTGTTTATGCCTAGTCTGGCCCAGATAATTTCTGTATGGCCTCTCCTCTAGAACAAGCAGGCAGCTGCATGGGGTGGCTTCCGCTCCTCTCTTGGGTTCTTACTCTTGTTTCCAGGAGCCTTGCTAGGTGGTCAGCACAGGTATCAGTGCCTTGTTGTCATGGGGCCTGGTTGATCTCTGGGCATATTCCATGACATGGTAGATGAATTCCCTGGCATGCAGCCTGGGAGGTGTCAGTCCCTCTGTTCATGACCTCATGTTTCCAGGGACATCAGGATACATGGCAGGGTTCTCACTTGCTCACAGTATACAACTTAACTGTTCTTCCGTAAGCTGTCCTGGGCTGAGGCCAGGGAGAGCCAGCCTAGTGACATGCGACCAAAGCTCAGCTCAATGGGAAGCTGAGGTTCCTGCCCAAACATCAACATGCACAGAGAAAAGCATGAATGAGATCACAGAGGTAGTGCTGGATGGCACCTGAGGCTTTCTGCATCAAGCCCCAGACAAGGAAACTGAGGCCCTGGGAGGAAGGGGGACTTGCCCAAGGTCACTGGAGAAGTGAGCAGGAGAGGGCTCCTAGTCACATGTAGCACCTGGGACTGACGACAAACACTGCCTGATGACTGTCAAGCCTTCCTCTTGGCAGGGTGTCGCTGAAGTTCCCTACATTTCTAGACTCCTTAATCCCTGCCAGGTGGAGCTTGACTTGGGTGGGTCCCTGATCTGAGTTCATCCTGGCAAGGGGGTCATTGAAACCATGGCTAACCTTCACAGGACGCTGTAAGGCTCCAAACATGCCCCACAAGTGCCCTGTTCAGGGGGTACTGTGGCCACTGTGTTTCCCATTTTACATGAGACGGAGGCCCGGAGGCCCAGGGTGCTGCACGACTTGTTCAGTTATACAGCTGGGGTGGGTCAAGAGCCAAGATTACAAGTCAGGCCTTCTGGGCTCCAGGGCAATATTCTCTCCACCATTCCACAGTGTCCCTGTAGAAGCAGAAAGGGCCACACATGGGACTGCTAGTTTTATGAGCCAAAAAAGCCAAAAAAGTGCTGTCCTTCTAGTGAAGAAACTGGATTCAGGTAGGCTGGATTAACAGTAGAAAAAGTAGAAAAAAAGTAAGTCTTCAGTTCAGCAGGCTCGCCATAAACATTAAACATTACCATGAGATGACCAGAGGCACTGTGGTCCAGTGCTGAGTGTTGGACGTGGAGGTAGGAAGTGCTGAGATAAATCCCGCTGAAGCTGCCAGCTGGGTAGCCCTGGGTGAGTTGTACCTCTGACCTCCAGTCTCCTTTTTTGGAAAATGTTGGTCAACTACCCAACAGCTGATGCTCGTTAAACTTTTTACCTTATTCAGAAGAAGAGGCAGTTGTTAGCCACCTGCCCACCAGCTGATGCTAATTAACCCTTTTATCTTCTAAACCGTGTACTGGATTATGCCTGCTCACTGACCCGGGAGCCCAGGTTCAGTTGTTCAGGACTTGACTTCCCGTGCAGTATGTGCAGCCTGACAAGAAGAGTGAGGGTCCGTCTAAACCCTGGGCACTAGGACCTCTCTAGGGGGGGGAGCTCTCCGGTGAGTGATATACGCAGGAGGATATACATGGGGAAATATGAGAAGCAAAGAGTAAAAGGTCTTATTAACATTAAGTTCCTCCACTTTCCCAGCTGAGGACAGAGGAGAAAGGGAACTCAGAGGTCAAGTCAAACACCCTTATTTCAGGTGAGGAAATGGAAGCACGGGGCTGTTCTGTGACTAGCCCAGGGTCCCAAAGCTGGGCAGTATTTGAACCCGGGTCTTCTTAGCTAGAAGGCCAGTGCTCAAAGCTTTGGTGCATCTCAGAACCCTCACGAATTCCATCCGGAATCATATGTATTTGTTGTTTTGAGCGACGTGAAATCCTTTTGTGGATAATTGCCCTATTTGATGATGGGGAAATCTGAGGGGAATTTGAAACCTTCAGGGAACATCAGCTCTAAAAAGCTAGAATCCAAACACACTCTGAAGTGTTTCAGCTGACCGTCTGCTGTGGAGTTTCACAGTACATGGCTGGCTCAAACCAGACAGGAGCTGGGTTCAAATCCTTCCTCTTGTGCTTACTAACTACTGTGTCTTCCTGGGAGGCTCAGTTCCTTGTCTGTCAAATGAGGGGGTTGAAGGAGGTGGCTGCCCTCCCAGCTCCAGATATGCGGCCCGAAGGCCAGCTGACTGTACAGGCCTTCTTCTGGTGGGAGTCCTGCTGCCCTTCTAAGTCCATCAATCCTTGAGATCATCCATCATGGAGATGGGCAGGAATCTGTCGCTGTCCTTTTTTTTTTTTTTTTAGTGAGGCAGTTGGGGTACGTGACTTGCCCAGCGGGTCACAACAGCTCGTACGTGTTAGTGTCTGAGGCCGGATTTGAACTCAGGTACTCCTGACTCCAGGGCCAGTGCCCTATCCACTGTGCCACCTAGCGGCCCCATCTGTCGCTATCCTAATGGTCCAGAGATTAGGGAAGCTTCTCACCGGCACAGTGCTCCCCACACTGTGGAAGCATTGTTATGTGCTGACTCAACCTGCTGTTTGGTCTGTCTGGGCAGGACAAGCCTACTCGAGGACCCTGCAGCAAGCAGCCATCCCCTTACTTCCCAAGAGGTTTTGTGAAGAGCGTTACCAGAGTCGGTTCACGAGGGAGGATGCTGTGTGCGGAAGTCTGCAGGAGCAGAATCATGTGGACAGCTGCCAGGGAGACAGTGGGTGGCCCCCTCATGTGCCAACGGCCTGGAGAAAGCTGGGCTGTGTATGGAGTCACTTCTGGGGTTACGGCTGTGGTGTTAAAGATTCTCCGGGTGTTTATACCAAAGTCTCAGCCTTCATCCCCTGGATAAAAAGTGTCACCAAACTGTGAAAACGTCAGCCTGGAAGCTTCAAGAGAAAAGGACACTGGGATTCAGTGGGCTTGAACTGAACTGCTAGTCCAGTTTAAATCTGTGGCCAGACCACACACATTTCTCTGGTGTTGTAAGTTCAACTTTTAAGAAACCAAATGTAGATTGCTTTTGTTTCAGAATTCCTGTGCACAAAGAAATCACTTGAGGTAAATTTTGCAAAAGCCACTGAGGGTGTTGGGGGGAGGGGGCAGTGATTACAGGAATGCCTGTTTTGGCACTAATGGGTGTGAGTTTTCTATCTAATTTGTCTCACTTTGGTGAATTCCCGATTTTGCTATTTTGCCAGTTTGAGCCTTATTTATGATCTCATCTTGTTTCATAGCATTTTCCTCAAGATGAAACAGATATCAGGGCTCAGGCATTATTTCTGTATAACCTCAAAAATTTATTCAGATTTTGGAATGACTTTTTATATTTCCACTCATCGCCCAATCATAGTGTTGATATGACGACTGATTCAAAGCACATAACGTATTCTGATTCAATGGGGAAAACAACCCACCCGTTACTTATTACTCCCAAATGTGGCATGGCAGAAAAGTCATCTATCCCTAAGACAGGAATCTGCACGTTCCAGCCTGGCTGGCAGGCCCTCAGAGCAAGCCCCTTTCTCGGTCAGTGCTCTAGGCAACTCTGTAAGACTAAGAATTGCAAAGAAACTGCCAGCCTGCATTGGGAGAAAGCATTTCCCAACTTGGGAATTCCTTAAATCAATCACTGTCTCTAACATCCTTCAAATTAGTAGGGGGTTAGGCAAGGCTAAAAACCTCAAGGTCATTCCGGAGCTTCTCAGTAATACCTGGAAAAGGAGAGAGAGAGATGGAAAGCATATCTGTGTGAGCTCACCTTCGCAATCGGCAGAAATGGGAGGAAGGAGAGATTCAGCCTCAGACAGACAAGCTGTTCAACCCTATTACCACATTCCTGCCTGAAGGTCAAATCACAATGGGGAACCACAGTGCAATTCCTCATCCTTACTATCTGAGGTATTTATAACTCGACCTGATTTTGGGTCTTAGGGCAAGTAGCTCACTAGGTAACCGGAGTTTTTCCTTACAGCAGCATTCTCTGACTGTCCTGTGAAGCCTGATGGTCAAGGGGTTTGTAAGGGGGGTCCAGAGATATGGATGTTGGTCAATATCATTCTCGTCTGAAAGATTACACATAAGATTCTGTATCAGAAAACACTTGTGGTCAGCCATTTTCAGCATGTGCAAGGTGATGTACTCTGTTCTGATTAAGTTTCCCTCACCTTTGACCATCTGAGGCACACCGTGGAAAGCTCCCCATCTGCGCCATGCATGGGGAGGGGCCAAAAGTCACGTTTTAATAACTTTTTGAAAATTATATTTCTCATCATTTACGAGAATTGGATTTTTGCACATAATGTAAATTCATTTCCTATACATACTGCATATGATGCCATGGTATTGTAAATTAAAAACAAAAAAATAAAGGAGTTATTAAATATTGAAATCTCTTTGTGACTTTTGGTCTACCCTGTATACAGTAGGATGCAAAGTAGTTGGAGGAATAATTGAATTTGGAGTCAGAGACCTGGGTTCTAATTCAGGTCCTGTCAGGGTCATTCCTTATGGGCAATTTCAAACAGTTTCTCCTCTACAAAACCTGGGGACACAGAGGAAGGGAGAGAAGGGAGGCAGACTTGGACTTGATAACCTCCACCCTTTCCAGTTCTAGACCAGATCTTTGATTAAGAGTGAAAATATTTCATTTGAAAAACAACTTTTTATTTATAAAATCATTACAAGTTTCACAAGTATTTAAGTCAAAACGTATGTCCCTTTATACTATTCACTGACAATCATTAGAAAAAAATCAACAATTGAACAATACAGTACAGTACTTGTTAAGCGGACACTGCCCAGAGTGCCCTGCTGGGTGCTGTGGAAGCTACAAAATGGATACGGCATCTCTCAGGGAGCTTACAGTCTAATAAGGGTATTGATTGAGAATGTCTCAGCCCGGAGTCTGGAAGAACCCAGGGAGAATGTCACCCACCAGTGGGTGCCCAGACTGGGACAAGCTGAAAAAGGAAAGTTTATTCCAAGCTAGATAGGGGAGCTGCTGACTAGACAGGGGCTCCTCAGACGAGGGCTTGGTTTTTAGCAGCCCTTGTGCTACAGGGCTCAGCACCATGGCGGAGATGACAGCCACAAATGATGTGGGTTCTACTAAGGCTATCCACATGAAGGCACTCCTGGGGGCCCTCCCTAGAAGCTAGGGCATTCTCATTTGTGTCCTGCACCATCTCCCCCAAGCTCCCCTGGGGGTCTCCCTAGTCAGGACTACTCAGGGTCTGTGTTCATAAAGTTTTTCAACTTGGTAACATTCTGACTTATCTGGTTCTTTTTATCAACATAGAAACAACACATAGTGTTGATAAATGCACAGACTCCTCCTTGTTGTGCTCGCTTCATGTCTAACGCCATCCGACTCTGAACCACCACTTGGGACAGGGGGTCTACCTCCAGCCGCAGGTTGGAAATGGCGTCCAAGGTGGCGCTGAAACCTTCCTCCACAGCTGCAGACATATTCACTATTGCCTTCTCAATTTCCAGAATCCCAAGCCATGGAAACAAGGCTCGGGCGAAAGCATGGAATCCCGAGGGTTTCTCCGCCAAGGATTAGTGTTACGTTTAATGAAAGCGATTGATGAAGCTGCCAGGGCTGGGGACTGAGTGTTGAGGTCAGGGTCTTGTGTATCTGTAGATCTGGGACGAGATAGGCTATGGTGCAGGTTCCTCCCCACCCGGAGGTAAAGCCTTATACGCATATCTCCACAAAGGAAATAAAGCCCTGGTGTGTGCGCAAGAGAGAGAGGTAAGCCTGTACCCAGAATCACTGGGCCCAGGTGGAGTTTGGTGACCACCGCTCTTTCCCTCGAGTCATCAGAGTACCTGTTTCAAGTACCAAGGGCATCGCTTGTTCAAAATTTTTCCATGAACGGGGTCAAATGGTGCCAAGGGGTTGTCGTATAAAGGCACAAAGTATAAGACTCACAAACATCTGTATAACAGTGTGAAGTTGACAAAGGATCCTTCACCAGGGCAGCTGGACATATTAAGCTCGTGTGGACAATCTCTCCCCCTTCGGCAAGTACATATAAAGTAATCATTAATGATAGTTTCTTGGTTTCACTTTCCCAGCTGGCAGAGGTGTAATTGAGAGGGAGGATGGTGAAGTTGGAGGTAGCTCTCCTTTCCCAGAATGTCATTGGGGAGCTCTTCCCACATTTTAGGTTTCCTCCGCTATTTGACCCAGGGTCCACTTCCCACGTGCCATCATCAGTATCAAACCACAGTGTCTGGGCACATCTCTCCTCTGGAACATCGCCCAAGTATACAGTTCCATTGTCGTTTTGGATACACAACGGATACTGACCTCGGTGTTGTATCCGATACTGTGGACGTCCCGCAACTTGGTAAGTATAAAAGGAGCGGCTTACATGTACTTTGTATTTCAGTCCTTTCCCGTATTCAGGGGAGAGGGGCCGGCCTGTATATTTCCACAGATACTGGTATTTAGAATAGGAGGAAGAATAATATACTCCATATATGGATTCGTTGATCCAGTGGGAGAGTGGAGCAGGTATGGGAATGAGGGAAACCTCACTTTCCAAATTACCCACTTTATAACAGACCCAACAATCTGTTAAGTTTGCTGCAGTAACAGCCCTTTGTATAGATGTGATAAATGGATGCTGTGGAAGGGCATGCCCTGCGAGGCCAAGGCGCAGAAGCACTGTGATGACAATGGGGAGTACGCTCATCATCTCTTGCTTCATTATGGGCATAGATGAGATTTACATCAGTCTAAGGTTCAGTCACAGGACCAAGATAATAGCATTAACAGTTAAGAAAATAAAGCAACCAACATCATGCCAGCTTTGAAGGGAGGGATTCCATATAATCAATAGTCAATTCCTACTGACCACACATCCAAAAGAGGAGAGCCTTGAGCTTGGCCTGCATGGATCCGCTTGGCCTTTCTTCTGGCTATTAGTGCAGCGTGACTTGCCAGAACAACTTGACAGGGGCCTTTCCCACCAAAGAGCAATTCTGACTTTTGACTCTGGATCAGATCTTGGGAGAGGGTAGTATTTTAGGCTTCATCCAGGCATCCTGGGCTTTTCTGAATAAACAAGAAAGAATTCCATTTAAGAGGATAGGACATAGTTAGTGGCTTCTTCAAATTGCTCCCTCCATTGACACCCCAACTGTAGGCCAGTAGGCATGGAACTGTGTAACAAAGAATGTTTTTTACCTTGGGCATTCTACAACCTCAAGAAAGCCAGGCACAGGCCTTCAAGCCATTTCAGAATCATTAGAGTATTTTCACAATTCATGTCCAGGGGACTGGGGATGCTATGGGGTGTGAACTGAGAGAATGCAAGATACTTCAGCCATCTTGCAATTAGATTGAAGATGAAGTGGGCCTCTTGGTTGGATCCCAAATTGGGAATCAACTTGGAGATCCTTTCTTTGCTACTGTTAAAGAGAATCGCTCTAGTGAAAGAACATTCTAAAATACCCAAACACAAGGATGGTGGCTATGGTAATGAAACTGATCTGGAGCGGTCTAAAGGGTCTATTTGGTCAGAGGAGGGGGCTACTTTCATCAGCCTTTCTCCTGGCCCACAGGGGAAATCTGCTCACTGTTTTGTATGGAAGCAGAAGAAACGTGTGACCGTTATGACCAAAGCATTCCTTTTCGTAACCTAGTCATAGAGAATGGGAGCAACCGGTTAGCAGACGCTTGTCTGGACTATGAAGCCAGGCGGGAGGGTTTCCATTCTTCTCAAAATAAGGGGGTCATTTGTTGGGATGGGCGGGAGATGTGGCCCCTTGGAGATAAAGGGATATAGCAGTGAGGATAAAAGGCAGTGGATGCTGTCAATGATAGCCCTTGGCGGCTATGTCTGCCCCCAAATTCCTAGTCTGTTATGCTGGTGTGGTTGGCCCAAAGTGGTCACAGTGGTAGACGGATGGCCTCCAAGTTAAGCTACTGAATGGCCATGGGATATCGAGGCGGATGGCAAAAGTAAAGAATCAGTTCTTCCAGATCTTGCCCACTATGGAAGCAGCATGGCACAAATGTTTATCTAAAACCCACATGTTAACGGAAACATCAGACACAAGGTGGCCGGCATGGTTAGGGAAACAGGTTCTGCCACTTTGGCTGAGTCACAATGTACGGATGCAGTGAATGCGGCAAAGGGCCTGCACTTGCAGGGCTGGATCACAGAAGGGACTTGACCCCAAACTGGCCAAGGGAAGGATGATGACAAGCTCATTACGTGAAACAATGAGTTAGTAGGGTTGTATTAAAAGAGAGGACTCTGCTCAGATATTCTATCTCCAGGTAAGTGTGATGGCCAGAGGAAATGGCATAGCAAACAGACTAGAAAGGTGCCTGAATGGGGGTTACTTCTTTCACCATGAGGGCAGCTGCAGCAGAGTGGGAATCCTTGGGTTATGGTATGTTGGTGGGTGTGAAAAGTAGCATGTGAGCTACATATTGGGACCAAAGGGCATTCATGTGAGGGATTTGTGGAAACACGGTAGAAGCTTCATGTATGGCACATCCCTTTGTAATTCCTGCATCAGGAATCTGTAGTGTCCAGATATAGTGATGGGAGCAAGAGCACTGGGCAGTCTGACTCATGGGAGTTAAGGGAGATTTCCTAACTCGAGTCTTGCACAAACTAGGGCTTGGATGGAAGACCTTATAGTCCTTCTGGGCCAGTCAGTGCAATCAATAAGAGAATCCCCTTGGTTGCTGTAGCACAGCCAAGCAAGGTACTAAACAGGGAGCTTGAGGAATCATTTTTCCCGAACATTTATCTCATGGGAACCTCATTCCTTGGATATCAAGGCAAAAGGAACTTAGGTCTGATGATGGGAGACAAAAAAGAAATCATGAGCAATGGTAGGTAGTGGTACACAGGTGTTCTGGATCTAAAGTTGGTTCAATTTCTGCCATCACTAGCTTGTGACTTTGGGGGAAAAAAAAGATTACATTTGTCTGGTTTCCTAGTATTCAAGGATAATGGAAGTGATTGCCATTTGAACATCTCAGGAAACAGGGTTCAAAGGAAAGGTTAAAATAAAGCCAACACTCAAACAGTATGCATACAAAGGGGCCTCCAGTGGACAGGCCTTTGAATCAAACTGAGAAACGACAAGCCTGGGTAAAAGTAAACAATTTCCAAAGATGATATGGTTTGTAACTTGCACAACCCCTTCCCATCCAGTTTCTATGTGTGGAGAGTGCTTTTCATTAGAAGGGGGCCCAATTCAAAGGGCCACCAATCAGCGGCATATACTTGCTTGAAATAGGCTATGTAGCCTTCATCATCATAAACTCAGTTCCAAGTCCTCAATTTTAGGTTCACTGGTAGTGGATCAGGTCCCTTGTAGGTTGAATGGGACCATTGTGGGACCTGGGGAGGAAACCTTGTCAAGGGACAACAAGGTGTAATGGGTTATAAATGGTCCCCCCCACCAATCTCTAGAGCACGCCCAGCTTCATTCCCTTTGATCCTCACAACCATTAGGTAGTAACTTCCCACTTCACAGATGAACAGTGAAGCAGGATAGGGTTGCACTGCTAGGGGATGTCTGAGGCAGGATTCAAATCCAGGTCTTCCTGTCTCCAGACCAGCACCACCTTTCAATAACCCTTTTTTCCGTGTCTCAGTTAACAACGTTGTGTGTCCCATATCCCATTGTTTTCATGGTTTCGAAATTGGGAACATGTTCAAACCATGGTATGATAGCCAGCTGATTCTTGCCACAACTGACTTGGCGGACTTTGGAGGGCCAACTTTGCACAACTGCCTCAAATTCACAAGCTAGGACATCACCCTATGATGTCAATGGTCTTTGTCCAAAACAAAAACACCCAAGGACACAACAGTTCTATTTATTATATATAAAACCTATATTCTTTGGTCTCCAGGTTTAGTTTAGTTGATTGTGAGTTCACGCCATCTATCTTCCCCTCACAGTTGGCAGAGGATCACTTCTCATCTAAATCCCTGAGTCAGATTTTTATATTTTCAGTCACTGGGGGAACATATAGTAGTATTCCAGAAACATCAAGATAGGTTGAATAGACTAGCTTTACTGGTTATGTTTTCAAAGAAACAAAGGGGGAAAATGATCAACTTTCTTTTCCATTTGGGGGCAGAAGACAATCTTTTGACAAATTCATCTTCACACATATAGCTTGAATCTGTTTTATCTTCCAATCAGGACTCACTCATTAGGGTCTAGGCTTTCTAGAAGGGTAACGAAATGGCATGAAAATGTTGGAGTGACAGTGGCAGGGAGCAAACTGGGTTCCAAAAGGCTACTTAGGGAGGATTGGGACAATTACATGAGGGTTAGGTCAGAAGGGGAAGGTTTTAAATGTGAGAACAGTTTGAGACGGATGTTTCTGGCTATTGTCTAAATTTGCCTACTGTGTCAGGAAATACTTCTGTTCATCAAAAAGCTTTCCTATCTTTAACATGTACCCTCTCTCCCCCCACCAAAAAATTATTCTTTCTTGGGTGGATTCTTCTAAAAAGCCCGAGAAGTAGATCATTAAGCCAAATGCTCTCATCAGATATACTGCTCTTCTGGAATCAATCCAGAAGTCTGACAGGGGACCATACTGGCTAAACTAATTTTAATCATTTGTGCTAATGAAGTCCCTAAAATGGGACTACACTGCTGACTTGACCCTTCCCCACCATGTCTAGTTTTCTCCTCAGACCAAGGACCTCGGATCATTTTTTCGCCTCAACGTTTATTGGCCATTCACTCACCAACAAACATTCATACCCAGGACTACTCCTGAGTTAACAGAAGCCCAGACATTTAATAATTTTTGCCAAGTCAAAAAGCACCCATTAAAACACTGTACTAAGTGGTGAATAGAGGAGAACCAGGTCAAAAAGTTCACTTTTTTTTTGCGGGGCATGAAGGTTAAGTGACTTGCCCAGGTCACACAGCTAGTGTCTGAGGCTCAGGTCTCTTGTGAATCCAGGGCCAGTGGCTTTATCCACTGTGCCACCTAGCTGCCCCCAGAAGCTCACATTCTAATGGTTGAAGACAACATGGAGTTTAATGAGTTAATGGAGTCTCAGAAAGGCTTCCTGAAGGTGGGATTTAACTGAAGTCTTGAAAGAAGACAGGGAAGCCAAGAGGCAACATGTGGAGGAAAAACATTCCAACAGGACTGTGTGTGTGCAAAGCAACTGTATTTGAGAACAGCAAGGAGGCCAATCTACATACACAAAGGGAAGTCCAGTAATAAAGACTTAGGAAAGGCCAGGTTGTGAACAGAGTTTTAAAAGCCAAACAGGATTTTAGAGTTGTTTGCAGCTGACAGAACCACTGGAGTTTGAGTGGGGAGAGGTGACGTGATTCAGGGTGGCAGCTGTGAGCTAAGAAAAGCATCTCTGTGGGGCTAAAGCTTAGAAGCAGGAAGGATGACTTGAGGTTATGCATGAACCTGTGATTCCTGGAAAGATGGTGCCACCTTCAGCAATAGAAGGGAAACCCAGAAGATGGGCAACGGACTGACTGTATGGACATTTTGAGATCAAAGGTGAGGGCTGAATAGATGCGGAGAATCATCTGAGCCATAGCGGAATCCATGGGAGGTGATGAAATCTCCAAGAGAGAGAACATAAAGCAAAAAGGGGGGGGAAAGAAAAAGGAGGGGGGGAGAGATGGCAGAAAAGACAGGAAACACAGGACTCTCTCCAGGTAAAGACCAAAGGACCCTTCTGCTTTTGTGGGAGGAGCAAGCACATGTGAGCACCTGCAGAAGAGTTCAGTCCCTCACACTTCCCTGGGCAGAAGTGAGCTCAAGTTTGTAGCTGCAGGAAGGACTGCAGGAAGCAAGGAAATAATAAAAAGAAAGCCAACTAAATCGAAAAATTTCCAAAAAACTTTATTACAAGGGAAAAAAATTGCCATAAGTTTTAGAAGAGGTTAAAATAACCTACAGATCACCTGAAAAAGATCCAAGGGAATATTACAGCCAAATACAGGCAGGGAGAACGAAAGCTCGAGCAGCTCTACATTAAGACCCAAGGCCTGGAAAGTCTATTTAAAAAAGCAAAGGACCTATATTTGCAAGCAAGAATAACTTACCCAGCAAAGCTTACGTATAATCCTGACTGAGGGGGGAAAAAGCCATTTAATGAATTGACTTTTCAGAATTTTTGACAAAAAGACAAGAACTCAATTACTTGGGTAGTTTGGGGAAAAGTTTAAGAAGCCTGAAATAGATTAAATAATTATCTCACACAAAGGAAAGAACTATTAGAGAAGGTAGGGGTTGGAGAGCTAGTAGATCTGAAACCATATTCTCATCAGAACTGAGTTAAAGAGGAAACAATATATACAAGTGGTATAAAAGTCTTCCAAATTTATAAATAGGAGACAGAGAGGACAGGATAAGGCAGGGACTCAGAGGGGTGGGTGGATCAAGGAATAGGACAGGGAATGAGGAAAAGCATGAGAGGAATTCTTAAAAGGGTGGCATTAGGGAGTAGTTGGTTAGAAGTTAGACATGTGAGGAATAAGATAAAGAGGGTGAGAAAGATAATAGTGAAGAAAAATAGAATGGAAGGGAAATACACAACTAGTGATCATAACTTTGAATGGGATGCATTCACCCATGAAATAGAATAGGCTTGGCAGAATGGATTAAAAAAAAAATCAGAGTCCAACAATATGTTGTTTACAAGTAACATTTAAAAATGAGAAAAACAGTTAAAAATAAAGGGCTAGATAGAATTTATTATGCTTCAGGTGATTAAAAAAAAAGCAGGGATAGCAAAAATGATTTCAATGTTAAAGCTAAATAGATTTAATTAAAAGAAATAAACAGGGGAAACTACATTATATAAAAGTACCACATTGAAGCAATATCAATACTAAAATCTATGTGCAACCAAATGCTGCAACATCTAAATTTTTAAAAGAAAATATAATTACAGGTGAAAATAGTTAATAGTACTCTGTTAATAAGGGATTTTTAACCTTCCCCTTGGAATTAAGATAAATAACCAGAAAGGAAGTCAAGCAGGTGAAGAGATTTTTAGATAAGCTAGATGACAGTTGGACAGAACTGAATGAGACAGAAAGGTATACCTTTTTTCTCAGCAGTATATGTAACCTTTACTATATATTAAGACATAAAAAAGTATAGTTAAATGCCGAACAGAAATATTAAATGCATCTTGTTCAGATCACAATGCAATAAATATTATATCAACAAGGGATCATGGGAATCTGAGTAAAAACTAATTGAAGACTAATAACCTGATTTTAAAGAACGAGTAATTTAAAGAACAATCCATAAAAACAATTTAATTACAGAGAATGACAATGAGCAATAAATATATCAAACCTACAGGATTCAGCAAAAGCAGTAAACCAGAGGAAAATTAATCTAATGCTTACATCAATAAAACAAAGAGCAGACCATTGAATTATGTATGCAATCAACGAGAAAAACAAAAATCCCCAATTAAACACTAATTTGGAAATAATTTAAAAAAATTAAAGTGAGATTTATTAATAATTCAGTTTTATTAAACTGAAATGTAAAAAACCCACTGAATTAAACCAGTTATTGGTTTTATGAAAAAAAAAAAGGCCAATAAAATAGGTAAACTATTGGTTAATTATTTAAAAAGAAAATCAATACCACTAGTATTAAAACGAAAAGGGTGAACATACCACTAATGAAATTAACTCAAAGGAATTACTAAATAGTTAAACAATTTAAGTGAAATGCAGAATAGTTACAAAATATCAACTGCCTATGTTAACAGAAGAATGGCATTGATTTAAACTATTTTAGAAAAAATAATTTGAACAGGCCATAAGTAAGCTTCCTAAGAAAAAAAGCATCAGAACCAGATGGACATACGAGTGAATTCTGCTAAACATCTGGAGATCAACTAATTCCAATATTAAAATAAATTACTTGAAATGATAAAGGAGTTCCACCAAACTCCTTATATGGAACAAATAATGGTACTGATACTCAACTAGGTAAGAGCAAAAAACAGAAAATCTCATGGAGCAATTCCATTAACGAATATGGATACCATAACCCTAAAGGAAATACCAGCCGAGGAGATCAGAACAATATATTACAAAGAATAGACATTGTTACCAGGTGGATTTATAACAGGAAGGCAGTTAGTAGCAAATTAGCAGGATATAAATAACCCCATATAAAGCATTAGCATTTCTATGCATCACCAATAAAACCTGGTAAGATACCCCATTTAGAAATATGGTAAAAACAGTACAAAATACTGGGAGCATACCTACCACAACACCAACCAGGTACCACATGAATATAATTATAAAACACTTTTTAATACAAATAGCCACATTTAATAAATGGAAAAAAATTATGTTGGCAGTCAATAATAATAAAACCATTTTAATCTAAATGATCTATTTATTCAGTGCCAGCCCAATTAAATAAACAAAAAATTATTTTATTGAGGTTAGAAAAAATAACTAAGGACAAAAAGGTCAAGAATATCAAAGAACTAATAAAAATGTAAAGGAAGGTGCTTAGCAAGCAGTACCAGTTCTTAACTAAGCATTTATTATCAAAACCATGTAGTACTGGCTAAGAACTGAAAGCAGAACAGTAGAAATACAACATACAATAGCAATGACTACAGTAATCTTATGTCTGAGAAATGTAAAGATTTAAGCTTTTGGGACAAGAATTCATTTGGTAAAAACCGTTGCGAAGCTATCTGGCAGAAAATGGACATAGACCAGTATATCTACACAATTTACCAAGATAAGGTCAAATGGGTAAGAACAGAGAACATACTGCCTAACAGACTTATGGACCAGAGCAATTTATGAATACAGTGATGAGAGCAGACTAGGTATAAAGTGGTTAATTTTGATTACTTTAAATGTCATCTCAAATATATTACAAATCATTCTCCAAGTTGAATAATGGGAAAAGGATATGAAGTTTTCAAATGAGGAAATCAAACTATGAAAACATGCTCTAAATCATTACAGATTAGAGAAATGCAAATTTAAACAACTAGCATTTGATCAGGTTTGCCTAAAATGTCAGAGAAGGGTAATGCACCAATTGCTGAAAGGATGGGAAAAATCGGAACACTAATTCATCATTTGTGAAACAGAACTGATACAACGTTTTGGAGAGCAGTCTAGATTATGCCAAGAGTTATATAACTGTATACCCGCGACCAGCAATAGCATTATTAGGCCCATTTCCCAAGATGATTAACGAAAAAGAAAAAAAACTTAGAATACACTACTGAAGAAATGAGTGGATTGATTTTAGAAAAACAGGCAAGACTCACATGAGAATAAATGAAGAGTGAAATGAGCAGGACCAAAAGAATGTTGTAAATAGTAACAGCAATATTGTTCTAGAATAACTTTGAAGGACTAAGTAATTTTGAGTATTATATGCAAAATCAAATATGGGTCTATGAAAGATGCTATCCACCTCCAGAGAAAGAAGTGATTGAGGTATAGTATCTTTGTGTTGGAATGGTACCCCTTTCTCTAGGGTGAGGGAGGAAGAAAAAATTTTAAAGCACACAGCAGAGAACAAAAGAAAAATTAGAAGCAAAGAAAAGGCAAAGTAGCTTTAAAATGCAAATCCATAGTTTATAATGGAATCCTTTCTAATGCTGTGACTGTGTACATGGAAACGCTCTTTTTTTAAAAGTTCCAAACTAATAAAAGAGGAAAGTAGCACGGGAAGATAAGGACAATCTGGGTAGGTGCAACCAGGATGAAAGTCTTAGAGACTGAGGAGTGGTCAGACAGGTTGTTCTAAGTACCAAGAAGTGAGTGACCATAAAATCCCAGGAGAGTATCCAAATAGTCAAATTTTGCAGAGCAAGGAGCATGAATATTGAGAAAATGCCATCATATTTGGCATGTAAAAGATCATCGATAACTTTAGGAGTTTACTTGAATGAGACAAATCAAAGTCAGACTGCAGAAATGCAAAGGGTTTGGAAATAAGAGCAAAGCGAAGAGGTACCAAGTATAGATGGTTTAGTTAAGATGTAGAGACAGATTTCTCAATTAGCCATTAAAATGAGAAGCCATGTCTCAAAGTTTGCCAGAAAATGGAAGAATTTGGTCTAAACTACTTTGAGAATGATTTAAAGGGACACATAGTTTTGGGGAGGATATGACTTACCTCCCCTGGTGGTCAAGAGGGCCTGACAAAGTCAGTCAGGAAAGAGTAAGAAAGTTTTCCATGGGGAAATTGGCAACCAGGGACCCAAAAGAACCCAGTGAGGACAGCACCCACCCCGAGCTGAGTCCTAAGACTGAAGGTCAGAAAGAACTTCAGCTGGAAAAAAAAACCCGGGAATGTTACATTTATTCAAAGCTAGTTCCACTTTCAGTAAACATTGTGCCCCTCTGAAAAGGTTCTAGGCAGCATACTGCAGCAGACAGAAAACAATTAGGATAAGGATATACACATCAAGGGCTCCAAAAGGCTATTTCCAGATTTAGGGCACCCTGTTTTTATCCTGGACAGTGTACACAGAATAAATGAGAATATAGCTAAAACATACAATGTTATTTAAAAGTTCTTGACAGACAAAAGTTCTTGATAGCCAGCGGTGCCATAGTAATCAAAGACAGGACCCTTCATTCTTACCACTTCCAATACCTTGAAGCCTGCAGGAAAAGATTAACATGAAACTTAATATCAGTAAACGTATGTTTTTGTCAGTTCATTTAAGCTTCGTCAACTTTATTAAGAAAGACTTTGCAATCTACTCGTTTGCGCCATAGCCCCAGAATCATTTTCCTTAAAAAGCTCCCTAAGGTTCTATCGACCCCTCTGGCCTCTCCTCCATCCCTCACCGCAAAAGCCACGAAAGGACCACTTACTTTGCGTCTCTCCTTCCATCTCCCTTTAGTCCGGGCACCTAGGAATTTTAGGACAGAGTTAGGCATTGGTCATCGCCGCACACCACAGAGCATCTGTGAGCGAGACTTTGACACGCATGTTCCTTGCACAAGTCAGAATCTGATACCAATTAAATGGTGACAGCTTTGCCAATTCACAAGATCATGCTCTTCCATGGCTAGGAAGGGAGACTGCCACAGCCGGCAGGGCCCAAGGATACATGGAGATTCAGGTGCTGGGAGGGCTCCCACTTCCTCCTCCACGAGACGGCGGGGGGCCACACTCGCCGCCCCCCCCGTCCCGCCCCCCACAAACAGGCTAACTCGCCGCGGGCCTCCCAGCCACCTCCCGGCTGTTTCCCCTTCGGCGAGGTCGGGAGTCCCCGCATTCGGGATCTCGCAGCACCGCCACGTGAGGCGAAGCAGGACCGGTTCACGGCGCATGCGCCTCTGCCCCCCCCCCCACGCGAACGTGGAAATGAGAGGGCACGTCCTCCCCGCTTTCTCGCGCGCTAGCGGATTCCCCCACACGCCCCCCGACCGGCCCTGGCGGGCCCCATACCCGGCCGCTCCCTCACCCAGGTCGGCCAGACGCGGCCAGGGCCGCAGTCTACACGGCCGTAAAAGAGTCACCAGCCGCTCCCGCCATAGAAAGACCGAGCCCGCCTCAGTGCACACTTTTATAACTGCGGTGACGTACTTCCGGCCTGGGGAAGGCGGGGCCTGACTCGCTCCTCTCTCCAGAGGCTCGTTTTGGAAGGGGCCGCTTAAGGCCGTGCTTTGGTGGGCGGAGCTTGGGGGCGAAGGCTCCGGTTGGGATGGGAGGGATGTGGCGAGGCCTGTGACTTTTAGAGGGTGCACCGAACAGGGGTCTAGACGATGGGTGAGGCTTAGGAAGCAGATGCGGCTGCGCAGGAAAGGGACATGGGCGTGGTTTGGAGATTTCCGTCACGTGGGGAATAAGGAGGCGTGGTTGGGAAGTGAAATCTAGGTGGGCGGAGCTTGAAGAGGCGGGGCGGAGCGTGGTTGGTTGCGCTTCCTCAGCGGGTTGTCGGGGGCGGGAGGGGGTTGGGGTAGGGATCGATACTCATGTTCAGTGGATGGGAGGGGAAAGGGGAAAGGAAAGGCGGGGCGTAGCTTAGGGGCTCCGCCTCAGTGGCCGTGGGGAGGAGCGTGGCTCGCCATAGGGCGTCTCTGTGGCTGCGGGGGGGCGTGGCTCGGGAGAGGCTTCTGGGCGGCTGCGCGGAGCTGGCAGCCGGAGCGCGCTCCGCGGCCGCCGGGCAGAGTTCCGCTGTCTGTTTTTCCCTTCGCTCCACGGACCCCGGCTCGCGGCGTGCTGGGGGCTGGCAGAGCCCAGAGGCGGCTCCCCTCGGGCGAGCGTCGGGGCCGGGGGTGGAGAGCCTCCGACGTCTCTCTCAGCCCCGAGGTGGGTAGCGCGGGCGTCGTTAATGACTCTTATTAGGAGCAGGGCGCGCCCAGTTGCTCCGCCGGGACCCCCGAAGACTGCCGGCGGGGCGTCGAGGGCGTGGGGGGGGACGGAGGGGCGGCTGTCCGCCGCGGGCTGAAAGTGCACGTATTAGGCGCCACCTGTGTGTGTCGGCGATGCTGGTGCTAGCCTCTGCCTTGCAGGGAGCTTGCCGTCTAACGCCACCCATCTAGGGCAGCCAGGGTCGGAGAGGGGGCTCGGGGCCGAGAACTGGCCGGCCAGGGCTGGAGCGTCGGTAGTGGCGGGGTCGGGGGGGGGGGCGGAGAGGGAGAGCCAGCCGGTGACGTGGAAGCCCCCGGGTTCTGGGAGGACCGCAGAGGCGGGGATGGGGAGTTGGGAAGAGAAGGCAGAGCCGGAGACCCTCTAGACCTTATAGGGAAGGGTAGAATCCTGCTCAGGTGGGTCTGATGAGGATCCTACCCAGCAGGTCCTAGGTGGGGACCTGGGTGTAGAAGCACCCGGCCGGGAAGCTTATAGTCAGGCAGACGGGAGGTGCAAATGTGGGAAGGCTCCGAAAGAGAAGGAGGTTGGAAGCACGGGGGTCCCAAGCAGAAGGGGACCTGGCTGGAGATACACAGCACATCCAGACAGAAAGCAAGGGGGCATTTAAAGGGGAAAATGAGAAGAAATTATCTTTGGAGCCTGTCGCAAAGGAGAGAATAACGGGCACTTACGTAACTTATTAAAGTTTGCAAAGCATTTAACCTGTTACCTCATTTGTGCCTGAGATAAGGAGCACCATCATCCCAATTTAGGTTCCGTAGCCTCCAGATCCAGGGCTTGGAGCTAAATCCTCATTCCCTCTTCTCTGAACATTTCTCAGAATGTGTTCATCTATCGATAAATGTTTATTTTTTTAAATTATTTTTTCTTATTTTTTAGTGAGGCAAATTGGGGTTAGAGCGACTTGCCCAGGGTCATACAGCTAGTAAGTGTTAAATGTCTTGGATTTGACCTCAGGTACTCCTGACTCCAGGCCAGTGCTCTATCCATTGTGCTACCTAGCTGCCCCCGATAAATGTTATTGACTAGACCGATGTCCTTGACTGTGGCCTGGTCTCTGCTTGACAGTGAACACTTGGTTCAGCAGGTGGCTTCAGTAATGGGTGGCCAGCTCCAACTGGCGTTCTGTTTAGTCAAGACCTCACCCCTGTAATGTTATCGATCCTCTTCAAGAAGAAGGAAGAACAACAACAACGAGGTTTGGCATTGAAACAAAACAGTTAACAAAAGGGGGTTTTCTTTGTCATAGTGTAAAAAAGGAAATTAGAATGCTGCCACATGTAAGTTAGGCAGACCCAGCCCCTTCCTCCATATGGAATCTCTAGTTAGTAGGGCCAGGTGTGGTTCCTCACCTCCAGATGTCCACATCTGCCAGGGTGCCAAGGGGGTGGGGTTCTGACTCCAGGGTGGCCCTTAGGGGACCAGGAAGCCGCAATGGTGTGGTCAGAGGACTTCTAGCACAGCTTAAGCCTTCACTCCCTGGACCAATGTCATCACTTTTCAGGGAAAAATTCTCCTAACCTGTGATGGGAGAGAATTATGGTAGACTTTGGTCCTGTTTTGGCCTCTGAAGTCACAACCCCAAAATAATTAATCCTATGAATGAGACTATTAAGATTAACTCATAGTTTAGAGTGAAGCTTGAGGCATGTAGATGTGTAAAAATAGATGTAGGTCCATCTATTTACACATATAAATCTGCAGATATTCATCTATCTAGTTGTGGCCAATGTGGGGGTTTATTTTACCCCAGAATCCACATTTATAAGGGGTGTTAACTCCTATACTTCCATAGGTACATAATTCCATGTTTTAGATATTCCTTTGAAAAGGGCAGATCCAGATAATTCTCTTCCTGTATGATTCTACCCTTCTGTGAATTCTCCACAAGAGATCTTCAGAGCACAACTGAGTGAGGCCTTCTGTGCCTTTCACTCTTGCCTGGATGGGCTGTGGCTTCTGATCCATGAACCTTGCTAGCGACTGGCTCCTGCTTCCTTTTTTGGCCACTTGTGGCCTTGGCTGTGCCATCTCTTGTACGTGTCACTCACCCGTAGAGAGGTCCTGTAGCCTTCCTGCAGTGCGACCTAGCTCGGTCTCTTTCTTTTGTTCAATTCTGGGCCTGACTCAGTGCACATTAAAGATCAAACAAAGAAACCCCCAGAATTGAAAAGGGGTAAATGGCAAGTTTTGCAGTTAAGTTGTTTTTTTTTTTTAATTAATGGCACATGACCAAGATAAAGAGACATGTCATTAGAAAAGACTGCAAACTCAGTATGAGTCACCTGCCAAAAAATGTAATGTGATTAGAAATACTGAATCCCAGTCAGGGGGATGGAGTCCCCCATGCACCAGTTCTGCCTCACCAGCTGCCTCTTGGACTGTCCTGCCCCCGTCTATCTTCCCAACCTGCTCATCTTCCAAACTTCTCTGTCCAGGTAGGGCACTGCTATCCTTCTAGTCACACCCATTTTTGACATTGCAGTTGTCATTGTCTCTTCCTCTCCTTTCCCTCCCCCATGCCCAATCAGTGACCAAGCCGCTTTGATTCTATCTCTGCAGTCTCTCTCCTATCTCTCTGCTTCTCTCACAACCACCAAATTTGTCTGAGTTCACATCAGAGTTCACCTTTTACCTGAACTGGCAGTAGCCTCTAGATTGGTTTCCCTGCGTCCAGTCACTAACCCATGGCACACAGCTGCCAGGATAATCTTCCTAAAGCCCAGCTCTGACCATTTCACTTTCCTACACGAGATTCTCCTTGGCGACCAGTGTTGTCTCTAGGATCACAAACTTCTCATTTGGGCATTTACAGTCCTTCATGTTGTGCCTCCTTCTCAGCTTAATGTCCTATTTCTTCCCTTAATGAACTTTCCACCCGAGCCTCCCTGACCTGTTCCCCGATCTTGCCATTCCAGGGGCTGGGGCCAGTCCTGAAGCCTGATGCCCAGGAGCTTCTTATCTGAGGGGTGGAGGGCTGTAGCAGTTGAATAAAGCACGTGTTTTGGGATCTTGCCAATCTGTTATTTGTTCTGCTTGACTAGATTATGAACAAGACATTTTAAAAGAAAAAAGCAAACCTCTGTCATTGCATCTTTCACCCCCATTCCTGCAGTGCCCCCCTTTCTCACCTCCTCCTCTTAGAAGGCCTAGCTTCCTTCAGAACTGGACTTTGGGATCACCCGAGAGGCAATGAGGATGGCTCCCATAGCTCTTCATACTCTGCCCCAAATTGTGTTCTATTAACTTACCTGGGAACTTGTTTTATGCCTTTGCAAAATACAGTGTGGGCCATTTTGTTCTGGAGATAGGATTGTATCCCCAGTGCCCAGCATGTAATAAGCCTGTAATAAACAGTCAATGAGTTGGACCTATGCGGTGACTCCCCCCACAGATTTGCTGAACAACAGAACAGCAGGACAGCAAGAGCACTCTAGACCACGTCATATAAGGAACGGTTCAAGGACCTCGGAGTTTGGCTTTGAGATGGGATTTTTGAAGACAGGTCTCATGGAAGAGGGGTTAGGTTGGATCGATGTCCCCTCTGAGGAAGAGCCAGTATCATTGTCAGGACGTTACAGGGAGACAGATTGCAGCTGAGCCTAAGGAAATAGGAAACCTGGTGGCCTCTGAGGGCGGCTGAGGGACCCCTTCCTGGAAGGCTTCAAACGAGAGTAGAAAGGACCACTTGGGGGATCCAGCCTCCTTTTTCCGTGCCCTTGTTCTGTCCTTTCCCATCCTCAACCCCTTCTCCAGTGGTAGTAAGATCCTGGAGGGGCAAGGAGGCTTTCATTTTTGTATCCCACCATGGTAAGCACTTAGTCATTACTTGGAGACTCAGCAGGTTACACTGAAGGCAGAAGAGCTGGGTTCAAATTCTGACTAATGGTTCTGGCCAATGTGGCACAGACCCTCCCTGGTCCCTAGTTTGCAAAAGTAGCAGCTGCGACTGGATGGCCTCCCAGGTCTCCTTCAGCTGTAGATTTGAGTTTCTAGCTTTGGGACTACAAGGCCCCTGGGCCTCGTTCCAGTGTAAAGAGAGCTGGCTTGGAAGTGAAGTTGGCTCTCGTTTATTAAGTGCTTGCTGCTTGTGTGTGCCAGGCGCTCCCTTCCTTGGAGCCCGGAGCACCTGCATTCATGCCTGCCTCGCACACGTGCTTTCAGAGAAGGTGCTGACCTGCATCCGCAGAGGGTGCGTCTTCATCTGGAGTCACCTGTGTTGACGACATCCCAGGCTCAGTCCTTAGCCCATTTTCTTGGGGCTAATTTATCCTGTAAGTCATGGGGAATTCAGTGAGGTAGGCAGCAAGCTTCCTGGCCCACTTTGGCCTGATGCCAGCTTAAAGCTGCCTCTTGTACCATTTGACTCAGCTCTCAGAGGCCTCTGGACTTGTGGAAATTGGCAGAGGGGCAGCACAGTCAGCTCCCTCCCTTTGGGATTCCTTTTATCTGCTGTTGCCCTATAAGTTAAGCAAACTCCAGCAGCGGGAGCCTCAGAGGCAGCTGGGAGAGCAGGACTGTGCTGAGGGCTGCTCTGCTGGTACCAGGGAAAGCGCTGAGGCCCAATTGCCAGCTGAGGCCTCACAAGGCCAGCTTGGGAAGATTGGTCAGCCAGTGCCAGGTCTCCTATTCCAAGAGTCCTGAGGCGGAATTGGTAAACTGGAAGTCAGCCGCCCCAGAGAGCATCCTTCCTAAGGAGTGCTGGGGATGGGAGGTGGGAGGTAACAGGCCTGATGGGGCTTTTTCCAGGCAAACCTCACTAGCAGGGGAGGGGAAGGGAAGGGTTGTTTTGCTTGGAGCCCAGCACTATTTAGCAACTTCTTGTTTGACCCCTTTTACTTGCCCAAGGAGTCTCAAAATAGAAACTGATGGTTATGCCTAAGAAAACTAATTGCTCTGTTCACGGGCCACAGAAATAGTTCCTTTACCTCGCCAGACTTGAGGTTCCCTCAAAAAGGATGATATTGGCATTAGATTAGTCTAAGTCCCCTTAGAGAGCTCCTTTAAGCAGTTTTCCAAAACCAGTGAATAAGATTAGGGAAGGTGTAGTGTGTGTGAGATTGGTTGGGGGGATGTGAATGGCTTGAGGCTGCCTTGGCTGCAGGCCTGGGTGCTGGGAAGAGGAAGGAGAAGGTAGTCACCCTCTCCTGAAAGGTGAAGGGTAGAAGGGAGTCGGCATAGAGGACTGGCCAGCATGAGGGAAGGGGTCTGGCCACTTGAAGAGCACTCACTGCTCCTGGGTTTGTGACTCGCTCTCAGTTATGTCCCCTCCTCATCTCATAATTTCTCTGAGACTAATGCATACAAAAAGAATGGGGAGTCGGCTCCACCTTCCATAAGAAATGACGCCCCTTCAGTGTTTGAGGAGAAAATGATTCCCTCTCCCATCCCTTATATGTAATCAACTTATTTCTCATGGAGTCGTAGGATTTAGGGCTGAGAGGGACCTTTAAGGTCATCTTGTCTACCCTTCAATAGTTGAGGAAACTTGAGATTGGGAGAGGGAAAAGACTGAGTGGTCTGCCACTTCCTTCTCCAGCTCATTTTAGCGATGAGGAAACTGAGGCAGACAGGGTACAGTGACTCGCCCAGGGTCACACAGGAACAAGGCCAAATCTCAACTCATGAAGAGGAGTCTTTCTGACTCCAGGCCTGGTGTTCTATCCACTGCACCACCTCACTGCCCTGTCCATCAAGCTGCTTGAATGCCGGCTTGTCTGCTTCAGACCAGCATTTCCTGTCACTTGTTTGTCATCCGACGGAGCATCCATAGGATGCTAGTGCTTCTTGGGTAGTGGCCGCCTCTGTTATTGGACTTTGTGTATCACCTTGAGTAGCCTTAACTTCACACCCCATCAGAGACCTGGTCACAGAGTCAGCCTTAGGGGAAACTGGAAAGTTGGCAGTATTTGTCTTCTGGGACCCAGGACTCCTGCCACTTGCCCTCCACTGACCTCCTGCTGTGAGGTACCCCCTCAGTTTCAGGCTATTTTCTATATGAGGTGTAATGGAAAGGGCACTAGCTCTGGGGTCAGGAGATGGGGTTCAAATTGGTGATTGTTTTAGGGTTTGCAGAAAATAATTGGAAAGGAGACTTGATCGGATTCTCTTCATGTTATGGTTTGTGTTTTAGGGGGACAGTTGTCTTTTGTGAGCTTCTGCCCAGGACTTGTACTCTAAGCCATAACCATCTTGTGGGAGGTGCTGCTCTCCATTTTGTGTGTGTCTCTGTGTGTGTTAATAGTCTATAACAAATCTGCAATAATGAATCACTTTTGGGGGTTTTATTTTTCTTATTTTCTTTTCCTTTGGTCTCATTGAAATATTTGAATTCTTACAATGAGGATGGAAAAGGGTAGGGACTGGACAGAAGATTTCATTAGTCAAGAAACTCCTTCTCTTGCAGGAAAAGTAAGGAACATTTGGGCCATGATCCCTGAAGCTAGGGGTTAGGGACAAACTGAAAACAGCATTCCCTATTTTAAAATAAGCCAAAACGTGTGCCCAGAGAGGGTCAGGGGGACTTGATATTCTTGTTACGTCTGATTGGAGGACTTAGAGGTGTGTTTGGGCCTGGAGAACTGTGGAATGCAGTGGGACCAGACATTCACCTGGCCCAGTATTGTGGGACCCCCCCTCCCCACTCCCCAATTCTTGGTTCCTCCTGGCTCATTTAGGCCCATCAGCACCCACACCAGCTTGGGCAGGGGAGAGTCTACACACCGGCCCTGTGATGAACAACTCTCAGACAAAGACATTTGAATGTAGCCTGGATTCTTGACCAGCTCTGGGCAGTCCATTTAACCCATCCCAGCCTTTGGCAGCTCTTTGCCTAAACTCATCATCGTGAGCCTTTGTCCCTTTCTGGTGACCCCCTAGGACTGATCTTGCCAACCATCCTCCAACCCCTTTTAATTGCCTGCTCCGGGCCCCTCTCCTCTAGGATTGCCAGGAGCAGCTGCTGGGGGAGTAGCCGAAGCCAAGATCACACAGGGCCCCCTCGATGTGGGGCCAGCCCCGCTCAGTGCACCGAAGCTTCGTCCTTCATGGAGACCGGCTTCCAGGCAGTACCCTCCCAGGAGGCTGGCTCAGGACACGGACTGCAGAGAGAACACCTGGTAGCGAGTCTCGGCCTCCAGCTCTCCTCCCAGGCAGTGCAGCATGGCGAGGGTGCGGAAGAAGCAGCTCTGGGCGTCCTGCCTGTGCCTCACTGTGGCCTCCTTTCTTCTTGTTTCATTCCAGGTACGTAGATGAGTGGATTCTGGTGTCTTTGATCTCCAAGTACTTTGCCCAAATCTTAGAATGAGTCCCTTTGCATCTCTTCCTTCATGTTTCTTTCCATCTGTATGTTGTTGGGTTGGTCTTTTCCTCCAGAGATGTGGTTTTGTCAGTGTAGGGACTTCCTTCTCTCCCAATGCAGGCTGGCATCTTCTCTGCATGGCCCGGGATCATAACAAATAGTATATGATGGGGGCGGACCTTGAACTGAAGTCTTCTCTCGCCTGAGGCCAGCTCTTTATCCACTGTGCCAAGCTCCCTCCTGCTTGTGCTATTGTGTGTTATAGTCTGTGTGTGTGTTCCTCCTGTGAGACTGTGGGGTGATAAGTCAGGGGAGGAGGTGCTGCATCTTATCTCAGCTTTACATCTGCCCTGGGTGCACATAGGAGGGACCAGGTTAAATTAATTTTATGCCAGGGAAAGGGCAGAGAGTGGATCTTGTCATCTTCATGTTATAGAGATTTCAAAATCAAGGGTTTTTGGGCACGCAGGGCGGGCTGATAGTCTGAGCCCAGGACTAGGCTGAAGGCAGACAGACACAAAGGCCCATTCCCCCTCCCATTGGAGTCCTTCCCAGTGTCCTGCAGCCCCTAGCTTCCGCTCCAGAAGCTGCCAGGAATGTGCCTGCCAGGGACAAGCAGTAAAAGAGCTAATTAATCGTGTGCTTCGCTGGTATAGATCCTCAGGGAATAGTGATTTTCTGACTCTTGAGCTGGTAAGTGTGGAGCCACTACAGCCACACAGACTGTTTTAATAACTATTTACTATAAATCGTGAGAACTACCCGAACAGATCGACCACGTGTGTCCCATTGGAGAAAGTGCCGGATTTGAAGTTGGAGAACTTGCTATTTGATGATGCCGTGGGCAGGACATGTCACCTGCCCTCCTTGCCTACAAGACCCCCTCTGATCTGGCAGCCTTCCAGTCTTAACTCATATCACTCCCCTCCTTGCACCTTCATATGTGTGAGCCCTTCTGTTAGGAAAGAAAAGGTAGGTAAGTAAGGCACCCGTGCCAGCCCTCAAGTGGTTTATAATCAAATAGCAGAGATGACCTTTGTGCAAATCACTGTCGTAGTGTGCACACATATGGTATAATTCATTCTATGGTTTAGAGAGCTTCCCTTCTCTGCCCTCCAGCATGCGGTGGGTAAAAGGCTCATGGTTGCCATCAGCTTGTTATTTAACCCTAAAATCTGTGCTGCATGGAAGGGACGTGAGGGGAGCAATAGCCCAATCCCTGGCCCCCATCCCAGTGTGGCGAGTATTGACAGCGGGACAGCTAGGTGGTGCAGTGGATAGAGCACCGGCCCTGGAGTCAGGAGTACCTGAGTTCAAATCTGGCCTCAGACACTTATCACTTACTAGCTGTGTGACCCTGGGCAAGTCACTTAACCCCCATTGCCTCACTTAAAATAAAAAAAGGTATTGACTGCGTCCTGGAGACATTCTTGCCTCAGGGACTGTTGGTCGCCTGTTCCTTACAGAATAGAGCTCGGACAGCAGCCGCCTGAAGCTGCTGGCACATTCTGACATTTGGCTGGAGGACAACTGGGGGGGTGGGGAGGAGGGGGCCTTCTTCAGCTGAATCGGGCATCTTCATTGTCTTTGAGGGTCATGTTTCCCCCCATCGTCCATCTGGTCAGAGTCAGACCCAGCCCAGAACAAGTTGGGATGTCCGGAGATCCTGAAAGATCGGCTGGCTTCGGATGTGGAACCCCATTACCTTCAACTCCAGGACCCTGGCTCTCCTCCTCTGTTCCACCAAGATGCCTGAAGTGCATGGGCCATGGCTGGAGTTGAGCAGTCTTTGGGATTTCCATTCTGCACTCAAGTCCTCCATCAGTGCCTCGAGATGGTATGGAGGGGGCCCCGAGCCCTAGGAATCTGTCTGAGTAGAGCACGCACCCCATCGTCCTTTCCCAAGGCTTGAAGCACTGTCCCAGTGTCAGCTCTCTGGTCTGTGGCCTGAGGACTGGCCTCGAAAACTCAAGAGGCTCCTTTGCCTCTGCCTCAGGGGTTGAATTGTTTGGGCAAAGCAGTCGTGACAGGAGAGGCAAAGTGAAGCGGGGAATGCATTCCAGGCATGAGGAGCAGCCAGTGCAAAGGCCTGGAAGTGGGAGATGGCCTGTTGTGTGTGAGGAGCAGAGGGAAGGACATTTTGACTGGATGCAGCGGAGGAGGGGAGTGATGGGCCATGAGCTTGGGAAGGATTGTACAAGCTAAACAAAGGAGTTAGCCGGCCAATAAGTATTTATTAAACACCTACTGTGTGCCGGGCCCAGCACTGAGCTCTGGGGATGCAAAGAAAAGCAAAAGAGCCCCTGATCTCAAGGAGCTCGCAAACTAAGGGAGAGACAGTACAAAGACAATTGTGTACAAACAAGATACGCAGAATAAACTAGAGATTATCAAGGGAGGGAAGGGCCTGGTATGAAAGGGGACCTGGTAAGGCTTCTTGTAGCAGGTGAGATCCCAGCTGGGCATTGAAAGAAGCTGGGAGGGGGGATCTGCAGAATATTCTGTCCTTGCGGGATGGCCAGTGACAATGCCCTGAGCATGAGTGAGGAGTGCGGGGGAGGGAGCTCTCCTTGACTCTTTCCCCAGAAAGGCTAGAAGAAGAGCAGGTGCACACAGCAGGTAGAATTGTCATGGGGCAGAAATGCCCAGGAGAATCCCCAGATGTGATGGGAGCTTGGCCAGCCTCCTGGGGTCACTGCTGGTCCTCTGCCCACCTGCTGCTTTGCACAGCTGGTGGCCTGAATTGTGAGAGCAGCCTAGAGGTTGTGTTTTGTCTGCTTTTTATTCTTATGCCGTGTCTCTCAACGTCAGCAGCTAAAGTCATCCTAATTGGATTTGAAGTCAGATTTCACAGCTCACAAATGCCTACTGCCTTTTTAAAAAAGGAAACAAATATGAACGACAGACACAACTGTCTGCTCTGTCTTGGGCGAATCGGCTTTCTTCCCCTTTCTTGGCCTCAGAGCCCTGATCCACAAGATGTCTTCATCTTGTCACATCTTGGTCACAGCATTGTCTCCAAAGTGCTTTCTAGTTCTCTGATGTTACAGAGAAGGGAGGGAGGGATTGGGCCTCAAGTCCAGCCAACCTCCTCAGCTTGCAGAAAATCCATTAAAATGCTCAGTCTGGGTCGGGTGGGGCAATATATTATAGCTCAGCATTCTGGTTTGGCTCAGGGGCTCTCTTGAGCTTGAACTATATTGAAGGACTCCATAAATGCTAGGGCAAGGAATCCTGAGGTACGAGCCACCTCTTCAATAGAGATAATTATGAAATTTGGGGGCAACATTTATTTAAATGATTGAGCATTTATTAAGCACATGGTAGGAACTTAATAAATGCTAATTGACTTACTATGGGCTAAGCATTGGAGATACCCAAAAAATGTGCTGTTCCTGCCCTCCAGAAGATTACATTCTAATGGAGCTGCTCATTGTATCCCCAGGGCTTGACCCATGGTGAGCCCAGGATAAAGGTTGTGTAAGGAGGGCAGTAGGATGTACCTGCACCAGTGTATACACCATGGATACAACAAGGGCGTGGGAGGAAGAACACAGGTAGGGGTGCCATCTGTAAAGGGTCAGTGCAGAAGGTGGTGCTCCGGCTGAGTCCTGAGGGAGACCAGGGATTCCCAGAGACAGAGGTGAGGAGGGGTACTAGGCACAGGGTCCTGCCAGGGCCATGACCAGGCAAGAGATGGAGCCCCCTGTACCGGGTGGGACCAGAGGCCCCTGGAGATGAGTTTCATGCTTCCAGATGGCCAAACATCATCAGTATTTTCAAAACATGTCATTTCATAGTTAGGATTATGGAGGGGGAAGTGGCTAAGGTCATTATTTTCTCCCAAAGCCATTCTTCATGTAACAGAATCGGGTTTGTGAAGAACAGTTTGGGAAATTCTGATGTATTGGAAAAGAAGGAAGGACAGATTTATTAAGTGCCTTCTGTGTGCTAACAAATATCTCAATTGATCCTAACAGCAACACTGGGAGGTGGGTGACATTATTATTCCTCTTTTACACATGAAGAAACTGAGGCAGATGGTAAAGTGACTGGTCCCGGGTCACACAGCTAGTAAGGGTCTGAGGTTGGATTTGAACTCAGGTCCTCCTAACTCCAGGGCCACTGCTCTATCTACTGTGTCACATGGCTGCCCCCTTGTCATTTCGAATAGCATGATAGTACTCCATCCCAATCATATACCACAACTTGTTCAGCCATTCCCCAATGGATGGGCATCCCCTCGATTTCCCATTCTTTGCCACCACAAAAAGCTGCTACAAATATTTCTGTCCACACAGGTCCTTTCCCTTTTTCTCCATCTTTTTCAGGATACAGACCCAGCAGTGGTATTGCTAGGTCAAAGGGCATGCACATTTGTGGAGCCCTTTGGGCCTTGTTCTAAACTGCTCTCCAGAATGGTTGGACCCGTTCACAACTCCACTGACAGTGCCCCCTCCCTTATTTTATTTATGGCGGGAGCAGGACCAGCGTGTGATGTCTGGTGAGAAGGAGGGCATGGGTCGCCTTTGAGCATCTTTGAGTCAGACCTAAGGGAGAGACAAAGAAGGGCTTAGCTCGGTGCTGAGGAGCCCCTTCCTGGCTGGCCAGATTCCCAGGATGCCAGAGGGTGGATCTGAGAGGAGCAGGACGCGTGTGTCCTCCGTCTCCTCCCCAGGAAAAGATGCTTCGGTGGAATCTTAGCTCTGTTGCTTAATCAAGCAGTTGGCCATCCTCAGGCATGTAAGGGCCTGCTACATACCAGCCACTGTGGTTACAGATACAAACTAGGGGCTCTATCTGTGGTGGCAAAGAATTGGAAATCGAGGGGATGTCCATCAATTAGGAAACAGCTGAACAAGTTGTGGTATACGAATGTAATGGAATATTATTGTGCTGTAAGAAACGATGAGCAGGCAGATTTCAGAAAAACCGGGAAAGACGTAAGCGGACCGATGCTGAGCGAAATGAGGGAACTAGGAGAACATTATACACAGTAACAGCAACACTGTGTGATGTTCAACTGTCATAGACTTGGCTTTTCTCAGCAATACAATGATCCAAGAAAATTCTGAAGAACTCATGATGGAAAATATTCTCCACATCCAGAAAAAAGAACTGTGGATTCTGAATGTGGATTGAGCCATTCTGTTTCTACTTTTTGGCTGTTTTTTTTTTCCTTTTTTTGAGATTTTCCCTAGTTTTCTGATTCTTCTTTCACAGCATGACTAATGCAGAAATATGTTTAATGTTGTTGGACATATATAACCTATATCAGATTGCTTTCTCTCTTGGGGAGGGAAGGGATTGAGGGATAAAAAGTTTGGAACTAAAAATCTTATGAAAACAAATGTTGAAAACTATCTTTACATGTAATTGGAAAATAATAAAATACTTATTTGATTTTTTAAAAAGATATAGAAAACAAAAAAAAATTCAGTTCAAGAAACATTTATTAAGAACCTACAGTGTTCTAAGTGTGGGGGATGCAAATAAGAAAAAGACAGTCCTTGCCCTCAAAGAGCAGACAGTCCAACAGGGGAAGACAAGATAACCCACAAAAAGAAGCTGTAAAGTGAGGGTGGGGGTGCATCAGTGGGTACCCAGTGCGAGGGCATCATGGGGTTCAAATCAAGCAGAACAGCAGATGGAAAATAGAGGGTTCACCTCTTCTGTGTCTAAAATTCCTGATCCTGAACGGAAAAAGCATAGATCACCTTCCTCAGGGTTGTTGAAGAGGGCATGCTTGGTCAGGTGTGACTTGAGCAAAAGGGCTGCTTAGGCTGTTTCCAAGTTAGATTTTGTGGTTCTCTGCACTCCCCCGTGATGCAGAAAAAGGGGAAGAGTGTGTGCTATTAAATAAAGACATGAAGGAGATGGCCCTGCGTTCTCTCTGGCAGGTCTTCAAATGGAAAGATTGCTGAGACAGATGGGAGAGCAGCATGTGCTAACCCAGTGATCTGATGAGGACAGTGCCCTTAGTCTTTGAGGGCCAGCACAGTGTAGAGGAGAGAGGGCTAGACTTGGAGGCAGGAAGACCCAGGCTCAACTCTCACCTCCGCCCTCACCTTGACCTGCTGGGAGACTCAGTTTGCTCCTTGTAATGGGGATGATGCTTTTTGTGGTGCCTGCCTCACAGAATTGTTGTTAAAACTTAGGTAAGGGGGCAGCTAGATGGCACAGTGGATAAAGCACCAGCCCTGGATTCAGGAGGACCTGGGTTCAAATCTGGCCTCAGACACTTAACACTTACTAGCTGTGTGACCTTGGGCAAGTCACTTAACCCCAATTGCCTCACCAAAAAAAAAAAAAAAAAAAAAACTCAGGTAAGTTAATGCAGTAATACTCTGCAGACCTTGAATTGCCGTGCAAATTCCAGGTATTGCTATTTTTCCTCAGGTGGTCAGTGAGCTTGGCAGACTTGAAAGGCTGAAGACAGAAAACTCCAATCTGAAAGATGGGCATCAGAAACCTGAAGAAGCCCCCAAACATCTCCATCCATTCCTTAAGAAAGGACCATACCCGAGTAAGAAGAAGGTTTCCAAAGCAGACAACTATCCCATCCTGCTCTGGTGGTCCCCACTGACTGGGGAAATGGGGAGGCTAGGTCACTGTGGAGCAGACACTTGTTTTTTCACCATCAACCGGACCTACCAGCATCACCATCTGACCAAAGCGTTCCTGTTCTATGGTAAGTGTGGTGTCGCCCTTTTTAAAACTTATCCCTCTCATTTTTCGGTGATCAGCGATATGCCAGCCCCATACCTTCAGAGAACAAGTTACTAGAACCACCTTGGCCTGAGTCATGGCTGCCCAGGTGTGCTTTCATTTAGGCCCTCAGGGCTACCACATGTTGTCTGAACCACTGTCCATTTTCTGGCATATCTCTACCCTCTCCTTTTGGCCGAGATGGAGAAGAGGACACTTGCACGTGAATTAAACACCTCAGGGAATTAGCTAGTCACTGCGGACTGCACTTGAGGTGGTCTGGACGGGTGCAGTCAGTTCAGATAGTGCCGCTTAATGTGGATGCCTCTGAGACAGCCAGGAGATTTTTGTCTCCGCCATAGCTGTTAGCCAATGCTGTTTCATCACTGCTGTCTTAGAGAAAGAAAAATAACATTTTAGGTCATCACTGTGTCTTTGACTTCCTAGGTGAGGGAACCCTTTTCACCAGTGCTGAGCTCAGCCCGTCTGACTTAGGAGCGAAGGCTTAGGAATTGCCACAGGCTCCCAGGGGTCACTTGCTGGGGTCACACAAGATACCTGTGTCAGAGGCTAGATTTGAACTCAGGTGTGGGGACTATCTCTGATGCCACACTGACTCTTTATAATGATGAGATAAGGGTTGCAATTGTATTTGTTCATGAAAGACTGTGGGGCCAGGTCATGTTCCAAGAGTCTGCAAGTCAACCTGTGGTCTAAAAGCGGGTTTTTTAAATAGTTTGAAAACTTTATTTCAATAGGATTGGTTTCCTCCTTAATCCTATGTATTTTATGTAGTTGAAATGATTACCTTTGAGAGGGTCAGTAGGCTTCATGAGGCTGACTCTTAAAATGGTTCCCAGCCCCAGCCTCTGAGGGTGGGCCTGAGGCTCCTACAGGGTGTGAAGCGCCAAGTCCCTGGTGTAGGAACCAGAGCAGCTGCATCCTCCTTGCTCCACCGCTCACTGGACACTGGGCAAGTCCTTGAGCTTCCTCAGCCTTGGTTGCTTCATTTCATCCCCTGAGTGCTCGCTTCGGCAGCACATATACTAAAATTGGAATGATACAGAGAAGATTAGCATGGCCCCCAAGGATGACACGCAAATTCGTGAAGCATTTCATCACCTGATCCCACACAGTGCTAATGCTCTGTATGGAAGCTACTTTAATACATTTTAAAATTTAGTTTTTTAAAATTCTGAACTTAAAACCAAATAAAATGAGGATTTTCATGGACATCGCACAAGAAAAGAGACTGGTTCTCTAGTATATATACCTTGCTTTCTTTTTAAACATATAATAAATTTAACATATAACTTTTAAAGCTGTCCTGCTTGGCACTGATTCTTTCTGCATGTCTTTCACTTCTCTCTGTACATTTTTTTAAAATGCTCTGATGATCCTCTTTAACTTTTCTTTTTCTTTCCTTTGCTTTTGCCTATGCTATCGCCAAACTTCTTCCCACCATCTCTCCTCCATTGAGGAGGAAAACCAAAAGAAAGCAAAACAAAGCCTCGCAACAACTATGCAGACTCAGGCAAAACAAATTCCAACATTGACTGAGTCTTATTCTGCATTTTGAGTCCATCCCCTCTCTCTCAGAAGGTGAGGAGGCATGCTTCATCACTGCTCCCCTGGACTTGTGGCTGGTCATTGTATGATCAGAGTCCTTAAGCCTTTCAGAGTTCTTTAGATTGTGAATGCCTCGAGGGCAGGGAATGTCTTGCTTCTTTTTGTCTCCCCAGTACTTAGCACAGTACCTGTCACATAGTAGGTGCTTAATAAATGCTTATTGATACCTCTCACATAGTAGGCGTTTAATAAATGCCTATTGATTGATGGATTAATTATTGTCTTTATAAGGTTGTTGTCATTATAAAAATTGTTATCCTCATTTTAAGACCCTGTAGCATGCACAGCATGTCTTGACATGTCTTGACAGGGTAAACCAGGTCAAGAGTAGCCAACAGATCTCAGACCCATTGGCGAATTAGGGCGGTACCTACCCCAAGCATGTGGAGTCTTCCCCCAGCATAATGGACAGATGGGAACAATTCGTTCCAACAGCCATGAAGACGGCTGAAGCAGTCGCTGTGGAGAGCTTAGACCTTAGTCAGATATGAAGATGCCATGGCCATCCGCTGCATGCCAGGCTAATATATGGTTTCTTTTCTTCAATTGTTTTGAGGCTTAGGCCTATCGTGAAATCACTGGGTCAGAGGGTGTGCATAGTTCAGTAACTTTTGACTGGACCAATTCACAGCTTGACCAACACTGCATTAGTGTTTCTGTTTTTCCACAGTCCCCCAGCAGTTGTTATTTTCCTTTTGTCATCTTTGCCAATTTAATAGCTGTGAGGTAACAGTTAAAAACTGCTTTAATTTGTACCTCTCTAATTATTAGTGATTTAAACCATTAAAAAATATTTGATAGCTTAGATTTCTTGCTTTGAAAACTACCTGTTCATATCCTTCAACTGTTATTTTGTTGGGGAATGGCTCTTGTGATTATAAATTTGAATCTGTCCTTTATATCTTGGATATAAAACTTTCATCCAAGAAAATTTCTGCAAAGATTTTCCCCCCGTTAACTAGGAGCAGCTAAGTGGCACAGTGGATAGAGTGGGAAATTCATTTTCACAAGTTGAAACTTGGCCTTAGACTCTTCCTAGCTGTGTGACCCTGGACAAGTCGCTTAGCCCTGTTTGCCTCAGTTTCCTCCTCTGTAAAATGAGCTGGAGAAGGAAATGGGAAATCACTCCAGTATCTCTGCCAAGAAAACCCCAATTGGGGTCATATAACTAAAATGACTGAACAACAGCAACAAAAACTTTTAAATTTAACTGCACTGGTTTTGTTCATTGAAATTTTTTTTTAAATACAATTTTGGGATCTCTCCTAAGATTTATTGTAAAGTTGTGAACTCTTTCCTTGTCCATTGTTGCCAAAGATGTAGTCTTCATTGCTCCTTCAGTTTTGTGAGCTGTGACCTTTTATAGCTAATATATACATCTATTTTAAGCTTATCTTGGTGTATATGATTTTAGGCATTGGTCTAAACCTAATTTCTGTTAGTCTGTTTTCTAGTTTCTGGGCAGGTTTTTGTTTTTGTTTTTTTGCTCAGTAGTGAGTCCTTACCCCACCCAGAGGCTGGGGTCTTTGAGTTTATCAAATACTGGGTTGCTAAGTTTGTTTGCCTCAATATGGTGTATACTTCATCTATTCCACTGATCTGCCTCTCTATTTTTTATCCGGGACCAAGTTGTTTTGTTGATTACTGCTTTGCAGCACTTCTTTCCAATTTTTTCATTATTTCCCTTGAGATATTAAACTTTTTGTTTTTCCCTCCTAGATCTACAAAGTAGTTCTTTGGTAATGTGGCACTGAATAAGTCTATAATTTTAGATAGTATTATAATTATATGGGGTCCACCTATTCATGAGCATTTAATATTACTTATTTAGGTTTGTATTTCAGAATGTTTTCGGTTTTATCCATCTAGTTCATGAATAGGGAGGTAAATTCCCAAGTATTTTATACATTCTGTAGTTACTTTGAATGGAATTTCTCTCTTCTTGATTTGTTTTATTGATAACATGGATATACTTAACATCCAGAAGTTTTGTGGAAATTTTTAATTGCCCCAGTTAATTTTAGTTGAATCTCCAGAGTACTTTAAATAAACCATCATCTCGTCTGCAAAATGGGATACTTTTTGTTTCTTCTTTGCCTGTGCTAATTCCTCAATTTCTTTTTCTTGTCTTACAGCTGTTGTCTGTATTTCTAGCACTTTTTCATATAGTTGTGGTAATATTGGATATAGCCTTGCTATAAGGGTTCTTCACTACATATAATGCTGACTCTTGGTTTTAGAAAGAGACTCTTTATCATATTTAGGAAAGGTGCATTTAATGACCTGTTTCTTTTTTGAAAGATCAAATTCCAACCTGCACTGGTATAAGAGGAATTTTATCATCTTGGAATTCCCTATATCAGAGAAATCATGGGTCAAAAAAAAAAAAAAAAAAGATCATGTTTATTCCAGTAAAACTGTCCCTGTACCCCATTGGAATATGGTAGCATGTGAATTCTTCTTTCCCAATCATGCCCAGAATTCCTGCCTGCCCAGAACCGTGTTTCTCTGGGGATTCTAAAGAAGGGACAATAGTTTTGTTGTGGTTGAGTCGTTTCAGTCATGTCCAACTTTCCATGACCCCATTTGGGGTTTTCTTGGCAGAGGTACTAGAGTGGTTGGCCATTTCCTCCTGGTAATAATAGCTGACATTTTAAAAGCCCTGTCAGGTTTGCAGAACATTTTACATAATTATTTGATCTGATTTGGTAACAATCAATCAGCAAACATTCATTAGGTCCCTGCTGTGGAACAGCACCGTGATGTGTTTTACCTGAGATCTCATCTGTTATCCTGTCTTCCTCACACTGGGAAAAAGATTTATATTTTAAAGTTGTTGGGTTTTTTTTGTTGTTGTTTTGTTTTGTTTTTTTGCGGGACAGTGGGGGTTAAGTGACTTGCCCAGGGTCACACAGCTAGTAAGTGTCAAGTGTCTCAGGTCGGATTTGAACTCAGGTCCTCCTGAATCCAGGGCTGGTGCTTTATCCACTATGCCACCTAGCTGCCCCTTAAAGTTGTTTTTTAACTTAGTTGTTGTTTCTTTTTTTCCTGTTTAAAGATTTGTGCCAGTTTTGACTATTCAGCTCCCTCTGGTAGTCTCAAAAAGAACAGTAGCAATAGGTTGGGACAAGTGGTGCTAAAACGCCCCAACTGCTTGTCCAGTGTAACCATGGGACTAGGAATGTGGGAGGAGCTCTCCCAAATCCCCTCCGTGGCTGAGACTCGTGTTGGCTGCTTCTCTTTTCCAGGTACCGACTTTAGCATAGACAGCTTGCCTCTGCCTCGGAAAGCCCATCACGACTGGGCCCTCTTTCACGAAGAGTCTCCCAAAAACAACTACAAGCTCTTCCATGAGCCCGTCATCACTCTGTTTAACCACACGGCTACCTTTAGCCGCCATTCCCACTTGCCCTTAACCACCCAGTATCTAGAAGGCGTGGAGGCTCTGAAATCACTTCGGTACGTGGTCCCTTTGCAGACCAAAAACAGCCTGAGACAGCGCCTGGCCCCACTGGTGTACGTGCAGTCTGACTGTGACCCCCCCTCGGACCGGGACAGCTATGTGCGGGAGCTGATGAGTCACGTCCAGGTAGACTCCTATGGGGAGTGTCTGCGAAACCGAGATCTGCCCCCGCAGCTGAGAAACCCGGCTGCCATGGATGACGACGGCTTCCACCGGATCCTCGCCCAGTACAAGTTCATCCTGGCTTTTGAGAATGCCGTCTGTGATGACTACATCACCGAGAAGTTCTGGAGGCCTCTGAAACTGGGCGTGGTCCCCGTGTACTACGGCTCGCCCAGCATCGCCGACTGGCTTCCCAGCAACAAGAGCGCCCTTCTGGTAGCTGGGTTTGCTCACCCTCGGGAGCTGGCCGGCTTCATCAAGCAGCTGGATAGCAACGACAAAGAATACGAGGCCTACCTAGAATGGAAACTAAAGGGCGAGATCTCCAACCCCCGGCTTCTCGTGGCCTTGAAGGAGCGCAGGTGGGGAGTGCAGGACGTCACCCAGGACAACTACATCGACGCCTTCGAATGCATGGTGTGTAATAAGGTGTGGGAGAACATCAGGCTGCGGGAGAAGGTGAGCTGATCCAGACCTGGGGAGATGGGCCCCGGGCCTGTGCAAAGGACCAGGGTGGGTGTGGGGGCCCTCAGCTCACTAAGAAGGGGCCTCCAGGCTCTGGGCCGCTCTGAGGCGAGGAGGTGTGCAGATGGTGCTGACCTGCGTCGGTCCGAGGAATTCCCTATAGCAGAGAAATGACAGCCCGTCCCTGTCCCTAAGCTTGGTGTATCATCAATCCTCACACTTAGGGAGCACCTTAAAGCTGATCCCTTCCTTCCTAACAGCTTTGTCCAGCAGGGGCAGCAAGCATTACTGTCTCTACAGCTGCAGGGTCACATGGCTGGTATGACATAGTCGACAACAAAGCTAAGGCAGCCCTGGGCCGCCTTGACTGGCATGACGCCCAGGGCTGGCGAGGGAGGTCCCACAACTCTCCGCTCTAAGCAGACACCAGGAGAGGCAGGGGGACACAGTGAGCAGGATGCTTGTTTTGGATCAGAGATGAATGGTTCCGGTGTTGGGGCTGGTGCTTACCCTGGTGGGACTGGGCCGAGGCCCCGTCCTCACTGGACTGCCGCACTTTTTCTCATCTGTTCAGTGAGCGTTGCGGGAGACGACCCAGCTGTAAATCTGTGAGCACGGGGGTCTAGTGTTGAGATCTGGAGCATTCCAGCACAGAGAAGGAAGCCAGGGTGAGAAAACTGGCCTCCCTACCTTGGCACAGGCTGTGTCCTCACGCCTGGGGCCTCCCTTCTCAGCCCACCTCGAAGGCTCCTTAGCTTCCTTCGGAGCTCAGGGAGAGTGCCTCCCCCTTTAGGGTCTCCTTAGTGCTTATTGCCCTCCCACAGAGATTTCTCTGCATCAATAAATACCTTGTATCTGCTTTTCTTTGTGCATGTTGTTCAGCCCCTGATAAAGTGCCATCCCCTTGATAAAACAAGTCCTTGGCAGGGATAGTTTTGTTCTTGTCTCCTCGGGACCATACACAGTGCCTGCGGTCTAATGGGCACTTAGCACATGCATGTGAATTGAAGGTTTAAGAAACAGGCCAGCCTTTCTAAATTTTTTCTGAAATTTGTTTAACAAACATAAATAATATTGTTTGTGTAGCCAAGTCGGACAGTTCTCTCTGCCCACCGGCGGTTCCCTGTCCTCTCCCACCTCCATACCCTAGGTCTGCAGTGCCCTCCCCTCCTCCTCCTCCTCCTCTCTCTCTCTTGAATTAAAGCCCAACCTTCATGCTCCTTGTTCCAGGCAGCTTTCCTTCATGGCTGTGAGACTGAAACATCCTCCCCCTTCCTCCAGGCCTCACGTAGCTTTTGGCTTTCTGATTCTAATGGCCTTTACCACGTGATTTCTGTCTCTTTGTGTTGTCATTTCACCCCCTTCTAGACTGTGAGCTCAATGAGGGAGGAGACCATGGCTCAACTAATTCTCTCCCCAAGCATTCAGTAGCTGCACAATAAAGAAGGCTTTGGGGTGGGGGGTAGTGTGTGTGTGGGGGGACTGTGCTAATGTGCCTCTTACAGACCTCAGCTGACTTGGGTTCAATCTTAGACCTTGCCACGTGTGACCACGGACACGTCACTTCTCGCCCTTTCCCTCTGAGCCTGAGTGTCTCCATCTGTAAAGTGGGGCTGAAAGACTTAACCTGTCGGCCTCTCTGGGCTATTGTAAAACACGGGAGACAATGTAAAAAAGCTCAGAGTGGCTCTTTGCAAACCCCGTATTTCTAAGGCGTCTCTGTCTCCCTAGAGGTGATGTGGGGGAAGGGACAAAATGCTAACCTTGGAGACAGGAAGACTTGGCTTCAAATGCTGCCATTGCTATTTGCCAGCTGTGTGACCTTGAACAAGTCCTTTCCCCCTCCTCGGCTCTCTGGGAATTATCTGTCCTTGTTAGTAGCCCATGGTAGTGAAGTCATCTGTGTCACACACCAAACGTTGGGGGCTGGTTTGATTTTTTTTTTTTTTGGTGAGGCAATTGGGGTTAAGTGACTTGCCCAGGGTCACACAGCTAGTAAGTGTCAAGTGTCCGAGGCTGGATTTGAACTCAGGTCCGTCCTCCTGAATCCAGGGCAGGTGCTTTATCCACTATAGCGCCACCTAGCTAACCCGTTCATAGTTACTATTAAATGACCACCTCAGAATTTGTGAAATCTCACTGGGATGTGGGAATTAAGGTATTGGCATCGACACCCAACCTTTCCTTCATGTCCCTAAGACTGGCAACATCTTCCCTGTTTCTTGACGCCCCGTGTGGCTCTTTGTTGCTCTTTTGATAAAGGCTGAGCCCTAAGGTGGCGGGGCGGGGGGAGAGAGGGCCTCCTCCTGCAGGCTGCTCCCGTGATGCTGGGCTTCTTCATCCTGTGCCCTTCTCTTCCTTCTCCTCCTGGCTCCCAGGGCTTCCCCCCTAAGAGGTGGCATGCAGACGTGACGCACCTGAGCTGCCCCAAGCCGCAGGCTTTTGCTTTCCCGGTGCCCGCTCTTCAGTGGACCTCTCTGCGGGAGATGTGGATCCCGAGCTTTGAGCAGTCCAAGAAGGAAGCCCGAGCCCTTCGGCAGCTGGTGGAGAGGAATCGGAATTTCACTGCACAGGAGTTTTGGACCCTGGTGTTCAGAGACTGACTTCAGAGAGCCCTTAGGATCGTTGGTTTAGAGCTGGTCCGTCGTACCTTCAGGCCCTGCCTGGACTCCAGCCACAGTACCGATGGTATTGCCGGGAGGATGGGAGGCTGTTCTCTAGGTTGCCTTAATAACATTTCAAGTCAATAATGATGAGAATGTTGTTTGGTTGGCTTATCCCCTGGATAGGCGTTCATTGGTGCAGTACTCACAGTGAGCCCTGTCAGTTAGTTCCTACAAAGTACCCTTAGATGTCACCCTTATATTTTTATATTAAAAAAGTATTTCTTGTAGGCATTCATTTTACCCACTTTAAATGCTACATCAAAATTCCCGCTGCCTTTATATTGAGATCCATGTCAATGGGCAGTGCCCATTTCAGTGCCTGGGGCAGATGGCACGTGGACATGTTTTGCACGTTGTGTCAGTCATTCTTGCCATCAGGACGCTGGGTAGCAGCCTTTCTGGAAGCCGAGCATGAAAGAGAAGAGTGCAGGAGCTTGGTCCTGGCAAGGCCCATCTCTGGTGTCCAGGGAGCTGGGCACAGCTTACTGATATTCTGTGTCCCAGACCCTTCAAACTCTGTAAGTGTGAGTGGTTGTATTACTAGTCACTCTGAGAGCCCGAGAGTGTCTACAGCTTGGCACGATGGAGAGAGAGCCGGACGGGAATCAGGAAACCTCGGGTCCATCCAGCTTCTGAAAGTTGTTGTTCCATGACCTTCCGCGACCTCTCTGGGCCTCTGGTTCCAGATCTGCAAATTGGGGAGAATGGTTCCTACATCTCAAGGTTTTTGTGAGGGTCAGAGAAGCTCGTGTGTGCACTTTTAAATGTTACAGGAATGTCCGTTATTTCCAATCCCTGCCTTGTCCCCCCCAAAGCTTCTGTGCACCCTTACAAATTTGAAAGATTGTGCCTTCTGCATTTCCTGGCCCCAGAGCATCCTAGGATCCCGAGCTGAATGAGAGCCCGAGGCCGCTGGGCCAATGAGCCAGGAGAGCATGGTGGAGCCCGAGTCAGTTTGGATCCCGGCTTTGCTGCTTCCTTAGCCCTTCTGTGGTCTGGGACAAGTTGCCTCCTTTTGGACCAGATGCCGCGTCTTGGTTTCCTTCTCTTTCAGATGAAGGGATAGCACGAGATGACCTCTGTAGAGAGGGGGAGTCACTGGCCAGAGCAGCCCCCTTGCTCCTGGATCCCCCAGAGGCACATCTAAGACATGCCCACTTTCCCATAGTTAGACAGACATTGGGTTAGTGGTATAACTTAGCCAGGAAGAAAGAGAAAAAGAGTCTCTACTCACAAGAACCTGACATTCGAATGAAGGAGACAGAAATACATTAAAAAAATTACAGAATACATATCGAGTGAGGAGTCACAACTATTAAATACGTTAAATATTAAATACAGGGTAGTTTGGGAGGAGGGGCCGGCTTCGAGTATGAGGTGAGGCTTGAGGTGCAGCTTCGAGGAAGGCCTGGAAGGAGTGAGGGAGTGCCTTGTCAGGCCGGAGGCCCAGCCAACACAAAGGCATTCTCCTCCCTACCTTCCTCCAACATGAGGGGCTGGCCATTAGCCCCTCCTGTTACATATGAGGACAGAGCTCTTACGGGAAAGAGCCTGGGGGAGGTCCCAGCCTGGGACTCGCCCTTCACTAGCCCGGCCACCAAAGCGGAGGCACAGCGCTTTCTGGGCCTTGGTTCCAAAGCCCTGAAAAGCCGTTGGTAAAGGTGATTTCCAGGTGTACAACTTTTTACAGCATCGATAGCTGGTGTTTATGTGGCCCCTTGTGGTTTGTGAAGCTCTTCACATTTGTGGGATGTGTTTTTAAACCTGATAGTCACGTGTGAGCAGCTTCAAAGAAGCATTGTGGGATGGTGGGCAGAGGGCTGGGTCTGGCCTCAGGAGACCCCTGTTTGAATCTTGCTTTGATTTGGCTGTTGACTGTGTGTAGGTCCTGCCCACTCTCAGCCTCAGTTATTCCATCTGTACGCGGAGTTTAGTAATACTGACAGTCTTCTTCACAGGCTTGTGAGCGGTGAGTGCCCTTTGTAAACCAGAAAATGCTCTAGGGGCAGCTAGGTGGCACTATAGTGGATAGAGCACCAACCCTGGATTCAGGAGGACCTGAGTTCAAATCCAGCCTCAGACACTTGACACTTACTAGCTCTAGATGTTGGAATTGTGGAGAGTGGTGCAGAGATACCATTTATTTACCAGTACCCCAAGAAGAGAAGAAGAAACATTCCCTAACCCCACCCAACATGTTGGGGCACACCTCTGTGTCACTTCCTTCTCTGGGCATAAGCAAGTGCTGAAAAGTAGCCCTGCTCCCACCCTCACCAAGTTCACTTCCAAATGTGGACAATGGACAGAGTTCATCCCTTACTTATCAGAGCTGTCATCTTTTCTCTGGGATCAGTCCACAGCTGATCTGGGTCTTGGTGGATTAGGCTTGGCCACCTGCAAACCCTGGCAAAGACTTTTTAGTTCCAGGACCTCTGTGGTTCTCTCTACCTTTCCTAGTTCACAATGTCTTCCACCCCAGCCCATCCTGTCTTCGGTCTTCCTTCCACCCAAGGCAGGAAAGAATAGACACAACAGGGACAGAAGCAACAGCTGGGGCCTAGCTCAGGGCTCTGTGTTGACCTGGGCCCAGAGAGGAGACCGCTGGTGTTGACACTATTTCTCAGTAGTAGCACAATTGTGCGTTCCTGCCTTCATGCCTGCAACAGGTGAGAGAGCCCAAGGCCCTGGAGGACCATGGAAGCTCATCTCAGCTGGAAGGAAAGAGGGCGTGCTGCCTTTGGTGTAAAGCTCAGGAATCATAATCTTCCCTGGAGGGCCCCAAAAAGTTGCTGGTAAGTTGTAAAGATAATCGTGTGCCAAGATCTCTTCATGTCCAACCCTGGAGAGCATACCCAGCAACGCGGTCAGGCCGTGCCAGTCCAGGCTGTTCTGTGTGCCAGTTATCGAGGGGAAGGAGGGAAGTCATTCATCCTACCTCCTCCCCCCAAAGCCCACTGGGGGTTCCAGAGGGCTCCAGTTGGTGCCAAACAGGACTTACTTCCTACCTCCTCATCTCAAAGCCCACTCCCAACTCTCCTGATCCTTCCCCTTTTGTCCTTCCCTTATCAGACCTGAGGATTCCCATCCCCCCATCCCCAGCCTGACGGAGGGAACCCCAGTCCCTCTCCATTCCAGCTCTTAGTCTCCCTTTACCTATGTTGGTGGGGCAGACACCTTGATGCGTCCCCAAGATCCCTAGGCCTTGCCATCTGCCTTGCAGCAGCACCTTCCTTTCTATGTTGTCTTCTCCACGTAGAACGTGAGCTCCTCGAGAGCAGGGGTTGTCTCTTTTCTGTTTGTGTCCTCAGCACTTAGCACGCTTTACATGCTTAATAAATGCTTTTTCATTCATTCATCTTGAAACTGACTTTGGAGCCGTCGTTTAAAAACTTTGCCCGTCCTCCTTCAGAAATGGGATTCACAAATATATCGCCCACACTGAACAATACCCAGTCCTGCCTCCCTGCTCTGCTCTATCTTGGGGGGCTTCACTAAGTTCATTATAAAAACTAAGGGGGGCAGCTGAGTGGCGCAGTGGATAAAGCACCAGCCCTGGTTTCAGGAGGACTTGAGTTCAAATGTGGCCTCAGACACTTCATATTTACTAGCTGTGTGACCCTGGGCAAGTCACTTAACCCTCACTGCCCCGAAAAACAAAACAAAACAAAACCAAAAAAACTAAGGGCAAATTCTCCTGACAGAGCTGACCTATATTTTCAGTGAGAAAGAGTAAGAGCCCCTTCCTTTGGTAAACATTATGGGAATGAAGTTAACTTGAATCAATGGTGGAATATGGCAGGGACATCAGTGGAAAGAACATTAGATTAAGAATCAGAAGACAGGGGCAGCTAGATGGTGCAGTGGATAGAGCACCGGCCCTGGAGTCAGGAGTACCTGAGTTCAAATCCAGCCTCAGACACTTAACACTTACTAGCTGTGTGACCCTGGGCAAGTCACTTAACCCCAATTGCCTCACTAAAAAAAAAAAAAAAGAATCAGAAGACAGATTAAATTCCTGGCACTACCACTGCCCATTGTGGTCTTGGACTCATCTCTGGCCTTCCTTATAAGCAAAATGATGAGTTTGGAATAAATTGTCTCTAATAAATCGTCTGGTTCCAGGTCCAGCACTCTCTTTGCTGTGACAACAGCTTCCTGAATCCAGGCCTGGTGCTCTCCACTGAATCACCAGTGGCCTCTAAGATGCCTAAGTCTTACCTAAGACTATAAGTCACAGAGAAAGGTACCCTCCTATATGGGTAAAGGAGGTTTCCTGAATTGGGAGTTGCCTACACTAATAAAAAATAGAGGCGGTTGCTTTCCCTATCCTTTATCCTAATAGCAGAAATCTACTTCGTTACCTGTATAGTTCCAAAGTTAACCTGAAGGGATGTCAGAATGAGGGCTGAGAGCAAGAAGCAGTCCCAAGGGGCCCATTGCTTGCTGCATTCTCCAGCTGCCTCATCTCAACAATTCAAAAAATTCGACCCTGAACAAGAGGGCCCTGGGACTCAAGTCTGAGGGTAACAAAATGAAATTCATATATCCTCATTTTGCTCATCTGCCTTCATGTTTAGTTATGAAAAGAGCATAGTAAAAGATACACAAAAAATACTGAAGAAAATCATTCCTTGAAAATTAGAATGAGACACTTGGAAGCTAATGTTTCCATGAGGTATTAAGAAACAATAAAAGTCAAAATAATTAAAAAGAAGAAAGTATGAAATATCTCCTCTGAAAAACAACCAACCTGGAAAATAGATAATGGAAAGGTAATTTAGGAATTATTTGACTACCTGAAAGCCACGATATTAAAAAAAGCCTAGACCTAATTATGATAAATGTAGATATAATAATAAGAAATTATGAAGGAAAAATACCCAGATTTCTTAGAACCAGAGGCAAAGTAGAAGTTTGGAAAATCCATTAGTTGTCTCCTGAAAGAAATCTCAAAATGAAAGTTCCTAGGAATATTGTAGCCAAAATCCAGAGCTCCAAGGTAAAGGAGAAAATAGTGAAAGCAGCCAGAAAGAAATTCAAATACTGTGGAACCATACAAGATCACATATAAGATTTAGCAACTACTACTCCAAAGGAACAGAGGACTATGAATATGATATTCTGAAAAGCAAAGGAGGTAGGATTACAACCAAGAATAATCTACTCAGCAAAACAATATAATCCTACAGTGGGAAAAATTATATTTAATGAAATAGAAGACCATCAAACATTCCTGATGAAAAGACCAAAGAAAACTTGACATTCAAACATGAAACTCAAGAGAAGCATAAAAAGGTAAACATGAGTGAGAAATCATAAGGGATTTACCAAGGTTAAACTGTTTACATTCCTGTATAGGAAGATATTGTAAGAACTTAATCATCATTAGGGCATTTAAATGGAGTCTACTCCATCTAACTCACGGGTGTGAGTTGATTATGTTGGAATGCTGTCAAGAAGAATTGAAGGGGCAGAAAGAGGGATGCACTGGGGGAAGAGGGAAAGGAGAACAATGGGGAACATCTCATAAAAGAGGCATAAGAGACACAGTTTTTTACAATGGAGGGGGAATAGAGGAGGGGAGTAAACAGTGTGCTTGTACTTCACTCTTAAATGAACTAGTTCAAGAAAGGAAGAATATGTCTATACACACAGATGGGTACAGAAATTCATTTTACCCAAGAGAGGAATAGGAGGGGAAAGGGCTAAGTGAAAGAAGGAGGAATTATAGGGAGAGTAAATTAAGGGAGGCAAGGGTCAAGGAAAACACTTTTATTTTATTTTATTAAACAAAACACTTTTAAAGAAGAGATAGTTTAAAAAAAGAATAGAAGAAAATAGGATGGAGGAAAATACAGAGTTAGCAGTCATAACTGTGAATGTGAATGGATGTGAATGGGATGAACTCACCCATAAAACAGAAACAGATAGCAAAATGGATTAGACACTAGAATCCAACAACATGTTGGTTCCAGGAGACACTTAAAACAGAAAGACAGAGTTAAAATCAGCTGGAGTAGATAGAATCTATTGTGTTTTGTATGAAGTAAGAAAAAAAAGGCAAGGACAGCAATCATGATTTCAGATAAAGCAAAAGCAAAAATAGACTTAGTTAAAAGAAATAATCAGGGAAACTATTTTGCTACAAAATACAACAGACAATGAAGAATTATCAGTACTGAACGTATATTCACTAAGTGTCAATGTATCCACATTCTTGAAGTTAAAGGAGTTATTGGAGTTTTCCCACTCTCCAACAGTGGAGAGCCTCAAGAGCAGAGATGATTTTCCTATTTTGATATTTTTGGAACTTATTCTAGATCTTATTGCTCATTCTCAATTGAAGTCAGGGTGAGCACCTTGTGGGCCCCCTTCTTTGGGTGAGCATCCTCTGATGAGCAGTGCTGATTCTGCAGCCTTTTAGAAATGTAGTACATGAATGCCCTCTGAGAAAACACTTGGCCAGTAGCTTTAGGTGACCATATAAGAAAACTCACTTCTCAAAATAAGATAAAATTACTTATTCCCTGCTAAAAATTATGGGAAAAACTCATCTTTAATTTATACTCACTCCATATATAATCTCACTTCAGTAATATGCTCAATTGTACAGGGGATAGAGTACTGGGTCTAGAGTAAGGAAGACTCCTCTTTCTGAATTCAAATCTGACCTCAGACACTTACTAGCTGTGTGACCCTGGATAAGTCACTTAACTTTGTTTATCTCAGTTCCTCATCTGTAAAATGAGCAAGAGAAGAAAAAGTGGCAAACCACTTTGATATCTTTGCCAAGAAAACTCCAAGTGGGGTCACAAAGGGTTGGACATGACTGAAACAACTGAACAACATAACATTATACCTCTCTATATATCTACATCTGCTCCTCCTGGTTGAGTCCCTAAGATTTTTATACCTCTGCCTGATTATCGGGCAAGATAGGACAGTCTTTGGCTGGGTCCTGGTTTCTCAGAGCCTCCCAGAGTCCCACTATCACTCTCTACAGCCTTCACAAGTCAGATTCTGGCACACTATTTTTACTTTTCAATTTTCCCCAATCTGGCTGATTAAAAAGCAGAGTTTCTGTTTCCCAAAAGTACAGCAACATCAGTGGCAGCAGCAGTATGGTTCCTGTGGTCCAAGATGATCAAAGTGTCTCTTCTAATCCTGGAACTATTAAGTTTACCCAGACTTCAGTGTTTCTGACTTCTTGACTTTTATTAATCTGTTGGGGGTGGCATCACACTGTTAAGGGACTGCAGTGGCAGAGTGTGGGTGGTAGGGAAGAGCAATTCATTAGGTGCCCTGCAGTCTCCTCACCCCATTCTACAGAACACAGTCTAAGCTGGCTCTGTGGCTCAAACTCCCATCAGCAAACCCTGATAAAGGATCCCTCCATCATCAAAAACCAAAACCAAAAAACAATGCTGAGACCAGAACCCTAGAAGGGAATATGCCTTCTCCTGATGTGCTTTGTATACTAGTTGTTGCTTTCAGGATCCCTATCTTGTTACTATTAGGAGACCCTCTGTTTTCCAGATCTAAGGCCCAGCAAGCAAGCTGTGCCGGGAGCTTGGCATAACAACAGTCCTTTGTGCTCACCCTTTGGATAAACTCAGCCACAACCAAAACCCAGATTTGTTATGCAGCAGCACCAGCTGCTCCCTGACCTCGGACAAGCACCTACAGTTCCCATGTGTTGGTCACGAAGCCCTGCTAATGAATCAAACCTGTCTCATTGTTGCTGTTACCCCTCATTGTCAGGGTTACAGCTCGCTGCAGAGTTGCTGGTATATGTATTGAGATTTGTCCACACTAAAGTGTCTCTCCTTGGTATTGTGGAAATATTTTTGAATGATAAACCTAATTTGGGGGGCTAATCTGACTGGAGGACTAATCTGGAGACTACTGACTAACTGGCTATCTGACTGCATTTAATTTAAAGTGGGCCGTTTATAAAGTTCCACCACACTGCTCCACTCCCAAATTGATAAGCAAAATATTAAGAAGCCTCTTAACTAAATAATCAAAGCAGAGTTTATTTATGAGATACTATTTAAATTAAGAATACAGGGAAATACAATGTACAACCTGACTGCTTTCCTGTGGTCTCTTTCCCACCTGCTGCACTTCGAACTTTCTGAATATAATAAGGGCCTTAGCTACCTCCGGCCTCAGGGCACTCAGGTACTTTATTCTAACTCCTCTTAATCTTCACTTTCTCCAACCTATCCCCTGTGCTGACCGCTTCTGTGCTCTCCACTGCCTCCTGTTCAGTCTGTCTTCTGCCCCCTTTGCTCCTAGTCCTGTGTTGCTGTTCCTCTCGTCCCCCTTCTCTCCTTTCTAATCTCGTTAGCCGCCCTCTCGACCTCTTCTCAGCCCCCTGTCTCCTTGTCCGAACCTTTTCTCAGCCTCTCTCATCCGTCCAAACCTCTCTAATCTCCTCAGCGCCTGGGCCCGGCCCCCCCCCCCCGGGGGGGGGGGGTCTAACTCCCAGGTCTATATATACCTTTTCTTCTCTCCACTCAAATCTCGGGGCTTCCTGCGCCCACACACCAAGCTAATCTGCCAGTCAGGGCCCGGGGCTGGGGCGGGGGGCTAGCATCCCATGCCTCAGCTCAGGTCGGAGGGAGCTGGGGCTTTTTTTTCCCCCCAGCTATCTAACCTGGCGTCTTGTACAGCCCACCGGGCTTTTGGGCTCAGCTGAAGCAGAGGGGCGAGGGGAAGAGACCCTGAGGGTCTAAAGCTTTCTAATCTCAGGCTAAAGGTAGGGTCCCCAAATCAAAATAAATTTCCACAGTATCAAAGGAAGCCCTGATGCATGTGTCTAGCTTCCTTCCTACAACAAAATAAAGGCAGCTTTTTGCTTATGATCACTGTTATCTCTTTGGTTTTATTTTGTTTTTATTTTATTTCAGAGTTGACTGTGGTTACGATAACCTGTGTGAGCTCTGGTATTTTTAGAATTAACAGCAATTGCATAACCTCTGTGACTCTGGTCATTTGTTATAAAATTGTCTAATCTGCCTACTTTACAATCCTCTCCACCCCTCCTGGGGCCATAGGGCTATCTTTCATCCAACTGAGAGAAAACACCATTGGCTGCCTATCTTTGCAGACAACCAAGAGACTAGCCCCAAGGGGATCAGTCCTGCTCTCTATACAACCACTCAGACAAATGGTAAGGTGTCCTGGCCCAGGGTTGAGCTGAATCTTGTTGCCCACCACATCACTAAGGAAAGAGTGAGAAAGCCGATGTAGGTCCATCATAGCTGGTGTTCTTACCCCAGAGACCAGCTGTCCAAGATCTGCCACCACAACTGGCTTCAGCAAATTCATCCCCTTCCCCCTCCCCCACCCATAAAGAGGTTCAGTGTTGGTTCTTTGTGGGCGGTCCAGCCATCTCACACATTCCTTTAATTCATTCTCTCATCCATTGCATTTTGGACACTACAGCCTTTTGAAAAGGTGGTGCAAGATCTAACGGCTTCTGAGAAAATCTCTGGACCTGTGTGGTCAAGATAGTGCCACCTAGTGACCAAATAATATACTACATTTTCTAACTGGTTAAATTAAAACATAGAAATAAAGTGACAACCTGCTTTTCAGTAGGCTGGAGAAAGTGGTGTAGTAAGCCAGGTGTGTACTGCTAGTGCTTCTGCAGCCTCATTAAGTGCACACCTGGTCTACAACACCTGTCAAGCTTCCATTTTAGGGATCTCCCCGAGTTTTACCATGATAATGAGAGTCACGACACCATTGAAATTTTTAAAAAACAAACTCAACAGACACCAACAAGCATGATTGCTTCTTTTTAGTGAGGCAATCAGGGTTAAGTGACTTGCCCAGGGTCACACAGCTAGTAAGTGTTAAGTGTCTGAGGCTGGATTTGAACCCAGGTACTCCTGACTCCAGGGCTCATGCTCTATCCACTGCGCCACCTAGCTGCCCCTATGATTGCTTCTTTATGAAGAACAGAATAAGAGGATTTTATGTAAAACCATGAAACTCTGCTAAATTCAGCTTTGGTTTTTAAAAAGTAGATAATAAATTTATCATGCAGTGACAATACTGTCCTACATAGCAATGTTTCCTCTGCATTGCAGTTTTCAAAATGAACATCTTGGGGAGATTTCTGAACCCCATGAATTCACCAGCCCACTTTACCCCTTCATTACCTACCTTTGGACCATTTACCTCCAGGTAAAAAGTTCTCCTCTCCTTCCCATTTAAGTCAATGGACAACCATGGGCAGTAGTTATTATGCACTGGACCAATACTTTTGCTATTATACAGTTAGACCCAGAGTCTTGTTCACTTTGTCAATTCCAAACATCTCTAAGTTCTTCCATGTGACCCCCCACTGTCCTGATTGGTGACTCCCTCTGCTGGCCCACTATGGCAAGCAAGCCCTGGCCTTGGCGCACTTCACTACCTGCTACCTGGCTTTGCTATCCAGACCAGAGACTGTGACCTGGAGGTTTTATCATGGGAGACAGTGTGGCATAGTAGAAAGAGGGTACAGGTTTTGCCTTATATTTGTACCCCAGTTGCTGGGTCCATTGTTTTTCATGTAGTAAATGCTTAATTTTAAAGTAACTTCATTCATTCTAACATCCCATTCTAACCACCCTTGAATATTAACCCATTAGTTCCATCCTTGTCCTCCCTCTCATAAGGTGGTCTCTTATCCTCCTTCAAGGATGTAGTGTAGCCATCCTTTGTCCCTCTCAGAGGAGAAGGGTAAGAGGAACAGAAAAAGTACAAGTCCTTTCAGAAGACCTGTGTTCCAATCCTGCCTCTTATTCTTACTACACCTGTGTAATGTGGTCAAATCACTCAATCTTTCTGGCCTCAGTTTTCTCATCCTTAACGTGGTGGAGTTGGGTTACATGTCCTCTGAAGTTCTTGCCACCTCTAGATCTAGGATCATGAAGAGGAAGAGATGGGGGAGATGGTAGATAGAGGAATCTGATGCATAAGGAATTCTAACAGTCTCCACAAGCATCCTTATCTTATTCATGAGTAATCTAATGAAAGGTACCTGCAGTCTGCCTACTCTAGCCCTTTGTCTTCCTGAAAATAAAAGTGTCATCCTTGACCACTGGGGCTTCTCAGGACTAGCCCCAGGTGCTGAACAAGATGGCAGACATTGGGTAGAAGAGGATGAGCACGTGCATCTTTGTATCTTTCACATGGGTATGTTATCAACAAACCTTTTAGTGGAGAATAGGAAGCATGGGATGGTGTTTCTATTCCTTGACATCCGGAAATGGAATAAACATTGGAAAAGCTTTAGATGTGGAGCCCAAAGACCTGGGTTTGGGGTCCTCCTCTGCCTCTTAGCATCTGGGAGATCTTGGACAAGTCACTTCTCCCCCTCTGGATTCCATTTTCATTATTTGTAAAATGTGGGGATAGGACTAGGTGATTGATGAAATTTCTCCCCACTCAAAATCCTGGGAAACTATGATTTCTTAGAAAGAAGAGGAATTTTGTTCAGTCATTTCAGTCGGGTCTGACTCTCCATGACCCCATTTGGGGTTTTCTCGGCAGAGATACTGGAGTGGTTTTCTATCTCCTTCTCTAGCCCATTTTACAGATGAGGAAACTGAGGGCAACAGGCTGAAGTGACTTGCCCAGGGTCACACAGCTAGTAAGTGTCTGAGGCCAGATTTGCATTCCAGGAGTCTTTCTGATGCTAAGCCCAATGCTCTATCCATTGTACCACCTACCTGCCCTAAGTAGAGGAATATAATATAATAAATTGGGGAGAAATAGGATGCTGTGAGGTTAGTGATGCCAAGAAGTCATGGCTTCCCTATATAGGAAAGTGTAGTGCTATATATCAGGTAGAACCTCTTTAGGGAACTACAGTCACTTTCTGGCACAAGTCCAGGCAGAGGATCCTAGGATATTACTGCTGCCGCCACTGCCACCACCACCACCACCACCAGGTGGCGAAGTGGATAGAGCACTGGCCCTGAAATTGGGAGGATCTGAGTTCAAATATGATCTCAGGTACTTACTAGCTGTGTGACCCTGGGCGAGTCACTTAACCCCAATTGCCTTAAAACATCCAGTGCCATTTCCAATCATCCTGATGTATATCTCACCACTGGACCCTGGATGAGTGTGAGGCTGGTGACTTTGCACAGCCCTCCCTCACTTAAAATCCAATTCACTGCAAGTCATGACATCACCTCCTGATGTCACAGTCCTTTCCAGAACGCAGGACAAACAACAACGGCTACAACAGCTACTCCGGCTTCTACCCCAGACAACAAGTATATAGCAGCTAGTATGTACCAGGCACTGTGCTGAGCACTTTACAATTATTATTTCATTTGATCCTCATAACAACCCTGGGGGTTAGGTGCTATTATGATACTCATTTTACAGATGAGGAAACTGAGTCAAACAGATGTTAAGTGACTTACTGAAGGTTACATAGCTAGTGAGTGTCTGAGGGCAGATTCGAACTCAGAACTCCCTGACTCCAGGCCCCACACTCTATCCACTTTGTCATCAACTAGTTGTGTAGAATGGGTACTCATATTGTAGTGCCTCACACCTAGACAGATGCTCACCTACTCATTCTCTGGGTTGACTCACTTACTCCAAACTTTCCTCATACTGATGAGTATATACGAAGGAAGAACATGAATGAGGAAAACCTGTGTTCTCACCACTCTAGAACCATCAACTTTGATACCCACCTACTGTCTCAGAAACTGCCCATAAAAGTTCCTTGATGAATGAAACTTCTGCCTTACATAGATATTTTCAGTGCTGAGCTTGACACACTGTGCTTGGCTAACACCTTACTGGATACAAGGAGCTCTGTTGCCCAACTGGAGCTGGCCAGTTGGGTCCCCAGTGGGACAGCTGTTACTCAGAGAATGTTGGTTGTTCTTAAAGAGGGCCATGACATTGTGACATCAGGGAGGTTGTGTGATGAATTGGATTTAAATGAGGAAGGGCTGTCCAAAGTCACTAGCCTCACTCTCTCCTCTGGAGTCATCTGGGTCCAATGGCAAGATATAGATCAGGATAACTGAAGATGGCCCCAATACAGTGGGAGACCTTAGCCTTTTAAGCTAAGGCCTTTCACAGGTCTCAGTTTGCCTTCTTTCCCTCCCTTCCTCCCTCCTTCCCTTCCTCCTCCTTCCCTCCTTCCTTCTTTCCTTCCTTTCTATTTTCCTTTCCTTTCTATTTTCCTCTCCTCTCCTCTCCTCTCCTCTCCTCTCCTCTCCTCTCCTCTCCTCTCCTCTCCTCTCCTCTCCTCTCCTCTCCTCTCCTCTCCTCTCCTCTCCTCTCCTCTCCTCTCCTCTCCTCTCCTCTCCTCTCCTCTCCTCTCCTCTCCTCTCCTCTCCTCTCCTCTCCTCTCCTCTCCTCTCCTCTCCTCTCCTCTCCTCTCCTCTCCTCTCCTCTCTCCCTCGTTCCATATAAGGAATAATACTCTTACTTACCTAGGGGCGCTCTTCCCAAAAGAATACAAAATTGTTTGCAGAAATCTCACAACATTTCTTGGGGTTTAACTGCAAGATGTCTTTTAAGGACTACTCCCTAAGCCCAAATAAGTCTAGTTCTCATTGATTGAACAACAAAAAGGGCCTGGCTCAGGCCGTTGTTTGGCCTCTGGATGACTCAGAGTGGCCCTAAAGAGCCTCAAGAACCTATCTCTTTTGGCTCCATCCCTTTATCTATCTATCTATCTATCTATCATCTATCTATCTATCTATCTTTTTATTTTTGACTAGGTAAAAAGGGGCCTTTCTTTGCCTCCTTTCTTACCTAGCTTTAATCGTTGAATGGGCATTGCCTCAGGCAAACTGAGACCCATGAAAGGCTTTGGCTTAGAAGGCCAAGTTCTCCCTCTGTATCCAGGGCCATCTCTAGTTGTCCTGATCTATATCTTGCCACTGAACCCAGATGGCTCCAGAGGAGAGAGTGAAGCTGCTGACTTTGCACAGCTCTTCCTCACTTAAATCCAATCTATTGTAAGTTATGACATCAGCCCATGTCATAGTCCCTTTCAAGAATGAAACTCAAAGAACAACTGAGCACAACATTTCAGCCAAATTAGTTGATCCCCGATTCACTTCTCTGATTCCCTATTTTCAAACTGTTCCTCTATTCATCTAGGCTTACTCCTCAATAGTAACTATTGTATCTATCACTTTAAGCTTCAAGCATAGATAATGAACTTCTGCAATTTGTTCTTTCACTTTTCTGTTCTCTTTCTCATATCATACTCTGTCTGACCCCTTTCTGCAAATAACCCTACCCCGGCTTATAGTAAGTAAATCATATTTTCAACTACTGCCTATAATCAGGTGAATTACATTTGTCCCATAATCATACAAGAGCTCTGTCCATGTCTCCCCATTTTACTATAGCCTTCCATGATTAAAAACCCAGCAACAAATTGTCTCAGAAATCTGAGTTGGAGAGTAACTATTCAGTAACTATTTCCCAGAGCAACTGTTTCTCTTACAACTCTGAGGAAATCAGACTTTACACAGCAACAAACAAAATTGCAAAATATTACAGTAGGATCATAGCGTGGTAGATTTGAGAGCTGGAAGGAACCTGGGAGGGAGGTCACTGAGCTCAGCCCCCTGGTTTCAGTCCAGGCTCTACCACAGAGCACTGGAGCACTCCTGAAGACCTGAGTTTAAATCCTGCTGCAGATACTTGGAACTGTGACCTAGGCAAGTCACTCAGTCTCTATCAGCCTCAGCTTCTTCATCTGTAAAATGAGAATAACACCAACCTCACAGGGTTATAGTGAGACTGGGAGATGTTGAATATTAAAATATAGTTGTTTTTTGTTGTTCTTTGTTTGTTTGTTTGTTTTTTTAGTGAGGCAATTGGGGTTAAGTGACTTGCCCAGGGTCACACAGCTAGTAAGTGTTAAGTGTCTGAGGTCGGATTTGAACTCAGGTACCCCTGACTCCAGGGCCGGTGCTTTATCCACTGTGCCACCTAGCCGCCCCTAAAATATAGTTTTTGTATCTGCCTGTCTCCTAAAAACAGATCAGAGAATTAATCTCCTACCAAAACCAGATCAGAGACAGACAGAAAAAACATAATATCAATTTAATATTTTATCCCAAGAAAAAATATATAACACATGATCATGTGGAAACTCCCCTCCTAAGAAGAGAGCTCAGAGACTCCTCATCTCTGGGGGTTTATGTTTTTTTGGTCCACTGATTACAGGGCATTATCAGGTTCAATACTATGATACAGAAGCAAAGGCAGTTTAACAATTTCAGTTATAACAAGTATGGAGGAAATACAGAATCCAGGGCCAGTACTTTATCCACTGTGCCACCTAGCTGCCCCTTACCCAAGGTTTTATAAAAAATACTTTTGGATAATAAGGCACCTCCATTAAATCCAGGTGATCCATATATTCATATTAACAGAGGTAACATATTTGAAGAGCTTTGCAAATCTTAAAGCTCAATATAAATGCTACCTACTATTATTTTACAGATGAGGAAACTGAGGCACAGAGAGTTTAAGAAGTGTCTGACATCATGTTTTAATTTATTTTTCCCTGACCCCAAATCCAGCATATTATGCTGTCATACCACATATTATACTGTCATCTCACCTTGCCGTGTGATGTCATGAGTGTCATGGGGGGAAAAGTGTGCTGGCTGTCAGGAAACCTGTGTTCTCATCCCAACTCTTCCAAAATTTACTGACTGTGTGAACTTGGGTAAGCCCCTTAAGCTTCAGCAAATTTTCCTATCTGTAAAATGAGAAGCTTGGTTCCCTGAGGTCATTTTCACGTGGAACACCCTATGATTATGTGAATTGAGAGGAAATTCTGTAGCAGTATTCTGGTGCCCTCCTTGTATTCTTATTGATAGTGAGCTAAGAGGATGGAAAAAGCTGTTCACCTATTTGCTCTGAGATCCTTACAGTCGGGGATTTGGCTCTGGTTGGAGTTTCCTCTTCTAGACTCCAGACCTACTTTGCACTCCTAGGCCCCTTCTACCAGCCTTACCCCTTCTACCCAGTGCCTGGGGCTGAGGGACCAAGATCCTCCTCCCTCTGAGAGCAGAGAAGGCTTCCGGAGAACAATCCGAATGGTGAAAGGGCTTAAATTGTGTCATATGAAGACTGATTGAAATAACTGGGGATGCTTAGCTTGGAGAAGATGCAGGGAGTTATGATCATCGTGCTGAATGTTTGCACAGTTACCCGGTGGAGAAAAAATTACACTTGGTCTGTTTGGCTCCAGAGATCAAAATAGGGGGCAATGGGTGGAAGCTGCAACATGCTCCATTGAGGCTTCGGGTCAGGAGAAGGTTCCTAAGGACAAGAGCTGCTCCAGATTGGAACGGGCAGTTTGGAGACTTAGTACACTCCCCCTCATTGTGTGGGGTCTTCATGCAAAGGCTGAAGGATCACTTGTGGGGTGTGTGATGGGCATTGGGGATATTTTTTTTTTTTGCAGGGCAATGAGGGTTAAGTGATTTGCCCAGGGTCACACAGATAGTAAGTGTCAAGTGTCTGAGGCTGTATTTGAACTCAGGTCCTCCTGAATCCAGGGCTGGTGCTCTATCCACTATACCACCTAGCTGTCCCCCATCCTTCATTCTTTCTTTTTCTTTTTCTTTTTCATTTTTTTTTTTTTAGTGAGGCAATTGGGGTTAAGTGACTTGCCCAGGGTCACACAGCTAGTAAGTGTTAAGTGCCTGAGGCCGGATTTGAACTCAAGTACTCCTGACTCCAGGGTCGGTGCTCTATCCACTGCGCCACCTAGCTGCCCCCCATCCTTCATTCTTGAAGAGGACCAATGACAATCAGGAGGGTAATGTCTTGACTTGCAGGTGAATCAGATTAGTGAGGCAGAGCTGGGCAAAGTCATCAGCCTCATTCTCTTCTCCAGAGTCAGTGAAGTCCAGTGGCAAGATACAGGTCAGGATGACTGGCAATGGCCCAGGATGCACTGGGAGACCTTGGCCTTTTTTTTTTTTTTTTAGTAAGGCAATTGGGGTTAAGTGACTTACCCAGGGTCACACAACTAGTAAGTGTCTGAGGCCAGATTTGAACTCAGCTCCTCCAACCTCCAGGGCCGGTGCTCTATCCACTGCGCCACCTAGCTGCCCTGGCCTTGGCCTTTTTAAGTGAAGGTCTTTCCCAGGTCCATGTTTGTCTGAGGCAATGCCCAGTCAGTAATTAAAAGCTAAGGAAGAATTGAGGCAAAAGGTGGCTTAGTTTGCCTTCATAAAAGAGACAATCTGGGAAAGGAAGACCCTCCACGGTGCTGACTAGAACACAAATGATTGCTATTTGCACTCTGGGAGGTAGAGCTCTGTCAAAGAGAGCATAGTACAAGACTAAGGCAGAGCTGAGAAAGTGAAGCCGGCTTTATTGCAGAGATACCAAAGGAAAGGGCAGTCGGGAAGGATGGACACAAGACAGTCTGCCGAGGTCCTGGATGGAATTAGGCTCTCCAAATGGAAGAAGTGTGTGGGTGGGACTATATAGGGTTCTTATCTGGGTCAAGCAGGATGCCCAGAGCTCAGGCCTGGCTATAGAATATGATTTGGGACTGCTGACTCTTGTTGGGAGTGGTGGGGCACACCAGAGAAATGGTAGCTAGTTGATATTCAAACTAGAGGGGACAGGGGCTTTGGGCCTACTCCGACAGGGCGACTCAGGGTTTCTTCCCAGGGCCTTCTTCATTTAGCAAGGTGGGGAGACTGAAGTATTCTTTATAGTAATCTAAGGTCATACAGCTAAGCAAACTCCAGGATGTCTACCAACTTGGAAATACTGAATGTGGGTCTTCTGCTGTAGTTTCCTATCAATTGAGAGTTCTTAAGCCTCTTCCAATCTTCCCCTCTCCCTTTTCCCCCCTTTCCCCAGCCCTCTCTTCCTCCTCCTTTTCTCTCTCCCTTTTCCTCCTTTCTTCCCATCCCCTCTCATCCTCTGAAAAAAGAGGTCTGTCAGTGCTTCAAGCCGGCTTTCATCACCTCATGCCTGGACTATCACAATAGCCTGTTAGTTGGTCTGCCTTGTCTCAAATCTCTCCCTATTACCCACTCTTCCTCAGTCCTCATTCCTCATTTAAAGGCAGCTACATGGTGCAATGGATAGAATGCTGAGCTTGGAGTCAGGAAGACCTGAATTCAAATTCAACCTCAGGCATTGTGTCACTTAGATTCTGTCTGCCTCAATTTTCTCAACTGTACACAGGAAATAACACCTACCTCCCAGGGTTTTTGTAAGGAACAAATGAGATAATAATTGTAAAATGCTCAGCACAGTACCTGGTACATAGTAGGCACTTAATAAATGCTTATTGTCCTCTCACTCCATTCTTACACTCAGCCATCACACTGATTTCCCAAAGAAATCACCCCCCTACTCAAAAACCTCCAGTGGCTCCCTATTACCTCCAGAATCAAATAGAAAATCCTCTGGCATTTGAAGCCTTTTACAACCTGGTTCCTTTCTCCCTTTTTATACCTTACTCCCCTCTCTACTCTCCACCCCCAACATGCGCGCGGAGATCCAGGGACACTGGCCTCCTTGCTGAGGATCAGGACATTCTATCTTCCAGCTCCCGACCTTTTCACTGGCTGTCCCCCATTCCTAGACTGCTCTCCCTCATCATCTCCTCCTTCCCTTGAGTCTCAGTTAAGTTCTGCTTTCTGCCAGAAGCCTTTCCCCATCCTTCTTAATCTTGATGCTTTCCCTCTGACACACACATTTAGCCCATCTGTATCTTGTTTGTACACAGTTGTTTGCCTGTGGTTTCCTCATTAGACTGGAAGCTCCCTGAGGGCAGGGTCTGTTTTTTGCCTCTTTTTTTTTTCTTTTGGTATCCCTAGAGCTTAGCACACTGCTGGCCACATATTTGGTGCTGACTAGTTTCTTGTTGACTTGACTCTACTAGATCTGGTTCTGCTCCTCCTTTCATTGATTGACTCCCCAATCCCTTCCTCCTCTTCCTCCTGCTGCTCCTCCTGCTCCTCCTCCTCCTCCTTTTCAGGCAGTGGGCAATCATCCCCAATTATGGCTCCCACAGCCTCTCATGTCCCCAGTGAGTGCCCCAGTGCAAGATAAAAGTGGTCCTCCATGGGAGAGGCAGACTATCTAGGCCAGTCTTCCTTTCTCTTTCAAGGCATTTTTTTTAAACTTCCTTTGGCATGGCCAAACAATCAAATCCAGTGTCTGAGAAATGTCAAGTGCATCGATACTTGGGAAACCTGTGATCATTATGAGGACTGTGAAGATGCGTCAGATGCAACCACTTGTTCTCCAAACCCTTGGCAAGCTAGTCAGTGATGATGGAAGGATAAGGTGTGTGTGAAGGCAGTGCAACAACATCAACAACTATGAAGATGTCTCAGACAAGGAGGTGTTGAGATAGGTCATTCAGTTGTGTTCCCTGGGCTAGGTGTGGTCCTCTTCCTAAAATTATACTTGTCTCTCTTGCAGAACTATAAGCACTCTAAGAGAGATGCTGGAATATAGTCTGCCCATAGCTGGGACTTAATGTATATGCAAATATGTGGTAATGCTTGTAGAAACTGTCCTTTGATCTTTCTGTGGGAGAAAAACCCATTTCTACCCAATTAAGGGGAATATACTTAACACTTGAGCATCTGTACAAGTCAATACTAAATTTATTGAGATCATGCCAATATGCCTAAAGATGTGGACAACTGTGGGGAAGAAGGCTTTCAGAAAGAATTGCAAGAACACAGGAAAACTTTGAAAAGTTACATATTGAATATATTACATATTAATTTTATCATGAAATTTGTCATGTAAGATATAAAACAATAATTTATCATATATAAATCACAATATAATTTATTCTATATGTTATAATAATAATTTATCATATAATTTATTATATGTAATATTTATCACAAAACATTTAATAAAATATTTTCTACACATAAAAGACAAATTATACATAAAAAGGCCTGTAATTTTGTGTACAATCCTCCTCTGTTGTACAACAAGTGTATGGGTATGTGTACAAATGCCCATTTTAATTGGTATTCAGTTCAGAATTTTTTAAAGTATTAGAAAAGTCATTTAGAAAGAGCTTAGTGGACAAATTCACTTTTCTAATTTCACTATAAGGTACAATTATCTCCATAGAGGCCTTAAACTAGATAGGCTCTCTAATCTAGTGCTTTCTTTCCTTTTTTTTTTTTTTTGGTGAGTCAATTGGGGTTAAGTGACTTGCCTAGGTTCACATCTAGTGCCTTCTCTCTCTCTCTCTCTCTCTCTCTCTCTCTCTCTCTCTCTCTCTCTCTCTCTCTCTCTCTCTTTTTGGTGAGGCAATTGGGTTTAAGTGACTTGCCCAGGGTCACACAGCTAGTAAGTGTTAAGTGTCTGAGGCCAGATTTGAACTCAGGTACTCCTGAATCCAGGGCCAGTGCTTTATCCACTATGCCATCTAGCTGCCCCTAGTGCCTTCTTAATGAAAAGAAGTCACTCCTTTGTAGAAACGAAGAGCATATTCTATATTAGCCATTGAAACTTTATTTCAAGAAGAAAGAAACTCTATTTCCAAAGCTCAGGTGTATTTCTTTTCTTTTCTTTCTTTTTGTTGTTTTGTTTTTGTTTTGTTTTGCGGGGCAATGAGGATTAAGTGACTTGCCCAGGGTCACACAGCTAGTAAGTGTCAAGTGTCTGAGGCTGGATTTGAACTCAGGTCTTCCTGAATCCAGGGCCAGTGCTTTATCCACTGTGTCACCTAGTTGCCCCCCTGCTTACTTCTTTCTGCATTGATTCATACAAGTCTTCTAAAGTTTCTCTAATACTGTCCCCTTCATCATTTCTTACACCACAATAGTATTTCATCACATTCATATGCCATAATTTGTTTTATTTTGTAAATTCAACTGCCTTTGTAATCCACCTAAAGTGTCAATATTTTAGATTAAACCCATATATCTTTCTCCTGGAGTTAGTTATATTACAGTTTATGTTGTAAAATCAAGGCAGTGTGAGGCACTGGAAAGAATACCTATTCAGAAAACTCAAGTTAGTGGCTCAGCTCTGCGGTCCACTACTGCAAGGGTTCCTTGGGCAAATCCGTTTTCCTCACCTGAAAATAGGGATGATACTTCTTGACTTCTAGGGTTAGCTTCCAGAAAGCCTTTCTATCAACCTAACACTGAACTATGAGTTGTTTGTCTAAGTGGGCTAGAATACCAGCTTAGCCTCTGTTTTCCCTCCCACTCATAGGATCATTGGTTTAGCACTGGAAAGAGATCAAAGAAGCCATCAGGTCCAACGTGTTTATTTTGAAAAAACTGAAAGACAGGGGTTAAATTACTTGACCAAGGCCACATAGCTTCTAAGTATCTTTAGTGGGATTTGAACCCAGGTTTTCCTGTCTCAAGCTCAGCCCTCTATCTACCACAACATGCAGCTTCTCAGCTACTTTAGAATCTAATTGCTAAGAGTCCTACATACAGATGACTCCAAACCCTACCACCTTGTACATAGGGCTGGCTTAACAACACATGTAAACTTGTTTTCCTTGTACTCAGCATCTGCCCAGAAGGCATGGGTAGGTGTAATCATTGAGGGAAGTGCCCCCTGAGATCTTTAATATGCAATGAGGTCACAGACTGTCTAAAGGGAAGCCAAGAACAGGTGGCAAGAAATCTGTCTCCTTTTTATGGATTGGAAAAAGGGCTAGTGGAAGGAGCAAGAGCAGATGGAGGACAAAGGGAGTAAGGAGGAAGGTCTATGTCTTTCCACAATTTGGTCTGACTTTCGTATCTCACTCAAATACTTGTTTCATTAAAGTAGAAACACTATTACCACATTCAGGTGCGAACTAGAAAAATCTACATGATAAATGTCTTCCTTTTAGGTTCTCTCTGCTATGCTCTCTGAATAATGGGAGTCATGTGGGGCAGTGTCAGGGCACAGACTGGAGAGTCAAAGTCCACGTAGTATTGGAAGACAGCTACCAGACAGGCTGAGCTGGATGGGTATGTCCAGTTCTCCTTTGGTGCTCATCTTGGTTCCAGAGGACCAATGGTACCTCCCTCCTTCCACTTGGTAGGAAGGGGCCTGACTAAAGGTGTGGAAAGGAACATGCTGCTAGATGTGGTCACTGCCTGGTTTTGCTTATTTATTTATAAGGTGGGGTGTATGAATTACATCAGGAAATGACTGATGGAAACAGGTGAGAGTGTTTTGGGGTCCATATAGTGGTGCATTGGAGCCAGCTTAAGAGCTTGTTTTGCTTGCACCCTATCCCTCTCTGGTATAATTGTCTCTTTTTAAACAATTTTTTTTATTTAGCGGGGCAATGAGGGTTAAGTGACTTGCCCAGAGTCACACAGCTAGTAAGTGTCAAGTGTCTGAGGCCGGGTTTGAACTCAGGTCCTCCTGAATCCAGGGCCTGTGCTTTATTCACTGCGCCACCTAGCAGCTCCTGTATAATTGTTTCTTAAGCCCACCACCCCCTCCTAATTCCCACCTCTTTCCATGTTGAGCTGCATCAGAGTTCTACACAATTTTGAGTGTGCCTCTTTTGTACAGTTCCAATGAGCAAGGCTCATTTGATGCTCATCTCCTCAATCCCCTTCTTCCCTGTAAGTATGTGTTCTCATGCACTCCAATTATGAGAAACAGTATGGCCTACCCTTTCTTCATTTCCACAGGTGTCTCCTTTTTGCCCTACATTTAAAAACCATTCAGCGGCTAGGTGGCGCAGTGGATAGAGCACCAGCCCTGGATTCAGGAGTACCTGAGTTCAAATCTAGCCTCAGACACTTGACACTTACTAGCTGTGTGACCCTGGGCAAGTCACTTAGCCCCCATTGCCCTGAAAAACAAAACAAAACAAAACAAAACCATTGGAACAGAACCAAGTCCTCCATGTTTCATATTTAACTCCTTCAATCAGCTTGGAAGACATTGAAGTTCTTCAGAAATCCTCTAGTAGATTGGGATCATTTCACCAGCTTGCAGTCTCCATAGCAGTCCAGGAGCTCAAAGTCCTTGGGATTGGGGTGCTTGCTGGTGGGTCCCTTCCCCGTTGTCTTTGGGCTTCTGGCTAACCTGGCACAGTTTTGGAAGGCGACTTACTATCATTCCTCAATGGTTTCTTGAGTGGTATTTTGTTTGGTGCAGTAGTCAATGTTTTTGCTGGAATAGGTGTACAGGATGCAGGCTGCCATCTTGATCAGAATGCCCATTGTGTATAACTTTGACTTTTTTGGGGGGGTGAGGCAATTGGGGTTGACTTGCCCAGGGTCACACAGCTAGTATGTGTCAAGTGTCTGGGGCCAGATTTGAACTCAGGTCCTCCTGAATCTAGGGCCAGTGCTTTATCCACTGTGCCACCTAGCTGCCCCTATAGCTTTGACTTTTTTTTTTTTTGGTGAGGCAATTGGGGTTAAGTGACTTGCCCAGTGTCACACAGCTAGTAAGTGTTAAGTGTCTGAGACCGGATTTGAACTCAGGTACTCCTGACTCCAGGGCTGGTACTCTATCCACTGTGCCACCTAGCTGCCCCATCTATGTTTTTAAGGATGTTCTGTTTGCATATTTAGGGAAGCCTTGAGAAAGCAGCTAGGCTTTCTGAAACTTTTCTATAGCACACCTCTCACCCTTGGATCTCACAGACAAGGAAAAGATCATACACTGTATTTAAAAGCAATGATGCTGAATTAAAAAAAAAAACTTACTCTTAAAAACATTTGTCCAGCAAGAGAAATGTAACAAATGGCCCCTTTACAAGGTACTCTAGGCTTCCATGAATTAGATTCCATTTGGAAGCTGGACCCCAAAGGATGAGCCTCTCTTCTTTGATTCTTTGACCCCAGCTGACTTCATTGAGGAAAGTTTGTAAGGTTTTTTTTTTTGGAGGGGGGAGGGAGTAGATTTCCGGGTACCATTAATGTCCAATATGGTTAAACATGTACTAAGATCACATGGGATTGTGAGTGGCTCAATTGATCATGTTCCAAGTAGGCACAAAATGGTGTCATTTGAATCAGATGTTGGCCACTGTTATAGAAAATATCTAAGAGACCTCAAATGGCAAGGGATTCCCTCCCTTTGCATGATAAGACCTTCTAGATCATTCCAATGACCTCAAATAGGAGCATCAGAGCCCTGGCAGCCACTGACAAGACTGATCTAACTATCCAAAAAAGTGAATTGGACCAAGAATGCTGGTCCAGATGGTGACCTGTAGTTGGACTGATAACTGGGTGGGCCACCTGTCCATCTAGCTTGGACAGGTGCTGTGGATGGATGTTGAGCAGGGTCTAGAATTATGTATGCATGAGGGATTTGGCTCCTACTCCCACTTTCATGTAGCAATTCCAAGCTGCTCCCTGACACCGGCTTGTGTCTTTAATACAATATTCTTCTAACAATGCTGCTCATGGCTACTCTTAGGATTCAGTGGGCATTTCCAGCCATCAACGATTTAGGATGAGGAGGAGCCTTAGAATATATATAGTTCATCTGCTCTTATTTTACAGAGGAGGAAACTGAGGCCCAGGGAGACCAAGTGACTTTTCACAGGTAGGAACCTTTGCGACTAGATGGCTAGGCTTATATATTACTCATTAGTATTTCCACGTCAGCTCAGAAGGAAGACTCTAGCGGAGTGCAGCAAAGATCACTGCTTGGTCCGATGCTGTGTCACCTTATCAGTGACTTGAATAAAAGCATAGATGGATGATAGAAACCCAGAAAGGATAGCCAACATAGCTAGCAGGGTCTAAAACCCAAAAGGCAAAGTTAGGCTTCATCAATGACCAGCTGAAGCAGGGGTCATCTTGGGCTCCAAAGTACAAGCAGGGGAAGGTAGGAACAGAGAGCCTGGCGGGAGTCCTGGGTGAGAAGAAGCTCTTGTGTTCCCATTCTGAGTCCTACCCAGTTAATAAAGTGTCTTCTTATTGTAACCAAATCAGTCCCACCAACTTCACCGAGGTTCTGCTCTTCTCTCCAGTTGGCACTCACTTACTAAGACAATCTCCAATGCTTTCCATTCCATCTGAGGGTAGCAGATGACACTCCTTTGCAGAGATGTGACTGGAAGGCCAAGCCTCAGGTAACCTGTCCATGTCTGAGCAAAGATGAAGCGCTGATTATCTCCCACAACTCTCCAAATGAAAAGTGACCATCGCTGAACACCTGGATAACACTGGCTTAGTTCTGCACAGATTCTGACAGCTCAAGAGTAAATGGATCGGGGGCAGCTAGGTGGTGCAGTGGATAAAGCGCTGGCCCTGTATTCAGGAGGACCTGAGTTCAAATCTGACCTCAGACACTTGACACTAGCTGTGTGACCCTGGGCAAGTCACTTAACCCTCATTGTCCCACAAAACAAATCAAAACAAACAAAAACAAAAACAAAAAAAGAGTAAATGGATCGGGGGCAGCTAGGTGGTGCAGTGGATAAAGCACTGGCCCTGGATTCAGGAGGACCTGAGTTCAAATTCGGCCTCATACACTTGACACTTACTAGCTGTGTGACCCTGGGCAAGTCACTTAATCCTCATTGCCTGAAAAAAAACAAAAACAAAAACAAAAGGTAAATACAAAGTGTAGATGAGATAATTTGTCAGCGAGGAGGTGGGGAGAACTGGTATCTCAGAAATTTGGAAAGGTTTCTTGTAGAAGCTAGTGCTTGAATCGAATCTTAAAGGTAAGGGGAATAACATGTAAGAAAACTGGAAAGGTAGGTTAGGACCAGGTTATGATGGGTGTGAAATGCCAAGTGGAGATTGTTTTTGATCCTTGAGATAATAGGGATGTACTGGTAATAGAGACCTGTGCTTTGGGGAACTCACTTTGGCAACTGAATGGAGAATAATGGATTTCAGTCAGGAGAGAATTGAGTCAGCAAGACCAATTAGGAAGCTATTGCAATGGTCCAAGCCAAAGATGATGAGGGCCTCATTCAAGGTGGAAGCAGAGAGAAAGGGAGAGATAGTGAGAGAGGTGGAGGAGATGGCAGAATATTTGGCAGCTGAATAGATTTGTTGGCTGAAGAAGACTGAGCAGTTAAGAACAGTGCTGAGATACAATGATCCAAGGCAACTCCAAAGGACTCATGATGGAAAATGTCCTCCATGTCCAGAAAAAAAGAACTGTGGATTCTCAATACAGATTGAACCAGACTGTTTCTACTTTTTTTTGAGGTTTTTTTCCTTTTATTCTGATTCTTCTTTCACAACATGACTAATGCAGACATGTGCTTAATGTGATTGTACATATATAACCTATATCAGATTGCTGTCTTGGAGAAGGGATGGAGAAAAATATGGAATGAAAAATCTTATGAGGGCAGCTAGGTGGCACAGTGGATAAAGCACTGGCCCTGGATTCAGGAAGACCTGAGTTCAAGTTCGGTCTCAGACATTTGATACTACCTGTGTGACCCTGGGCAAGTCACTTAGCCCCCATTGCCCCAGAAAAGAAAATACAAAAACAAAAAACAAAACAACAAAAAAACTCCTCAAAACAAAACAAAAATCTTATGAGGGCAGCTAGGTGGTGCAGTGGATAAAGCACCAGCCCCAGATTCAGGAGGACCTGAGTTCAAATCCGGCCTCAGACACTTGACACTTACTAGCTGTGTGACCCTGGGCAAGTCACTTAACCCCCATTGCCCTACAAAAAAGAACCCGAAAACAAACATCAAAAACTATATTTACATGTAACTGGAAAATAACAAAATACGTTTATGATTAAAGAAAGAATAGTGCTGAGCTTGCAAATCACTGGTAACCAGGAGGATGATGGTGCCGTAGAGAGGAACAGGGAGGTGAAGAGGAAGGGTGTGTGTGGGTGGGACAGACACAGAGTTCTATCTGAACATATTGAGCTTGAGGTGTCAGGAGTACTGGATAGATAGGGCAGGGTATAGACACCGGGCAATTTTCAGCATAGAGACAAATCCACCGGATCCGGGGAGGTCACCAAGAGTGTAGAGACAAGAAAAGACCCAGGCCTACCCATGAATTTGGCTGAATCTTACTCTGGCAAGGTGGCTAGGGAAAGAAATAAATGTATTTCCTATCTAAAATATAGGCGGCCCTGCCACAACTGGAACAAGATGAATGAGGAGGCCACCAGAATATGGCAGATAGGTGAATGAATTATGGCATATGAGTTTAATGAAGTACTAATGTGCATAAAGGAATGATCAAGGGAATAGTATCAGAGAAGTCAGGGAAGATTTGTATGAAGTAAGCAGAACTGGGAGAATCATTTATACCATAGCAACCTTGTAAAGACAAATAACTTTGAAAGAACTGACACTGTTCGAACAATGCCCAGCCGCAATTCCAGAAGATCTGATGAAACATAGAACCTACATCCTGATAGAGACATGAAGAATTCTTGGTAAAAATGGAGCCTTTTGTACACAGTTAATGCAGAAACTTGTTTTGTTTGGTGATGAAGAATTGTAATGCAAGTTTTCTTTTTCTTTTTTTTTAAATGGACTTGCTAGAGGAGAAAAATGTATTTTTATTCATTGAAACAATAAATTTAAAAAATAGAAGTCATTCCTCTCACCGTACATTGTGACTGAAATCTTTACCTGGTATCAAGGGACTCAATTTGACCAGATGGCTTTTGGGTTGTTCAGAAAGTTAGATGCTTGCAGAAATCAAAGTACCTAGCCCTTTGGGAAGGAAGAAGAGGGAGATCTTGTGACACCTTTGAAAGTGACATGAAATTAGGCATTTGGCCCATGTCACTTACAGACATCTAGAAAATGGAAGAGGGAGCTACCCAGCCCAGCTGTGCCCCTCTGAAGTAGCAGGCAGCACTTGGGCATGTCATCTGGATTCCTGGAGCTACTTCTGTCTGCTATCACCCTTTCAATCCAAAAAACTGCAAGTATGCTTGCCCAGAGGGAACACATGCAGATAAGTGATGGATAAAACAGGCTTGTGGCTTCTTCTGGCTTAGTGGTCTCATAAATGTTGACTAATATTTCTGAAGCCCCAAAAATCTTCACTCCCACTTTTAATTATTTTGGGGGGGGCAGGTGTGGGCATCTGCTTAAAACCCCCCTCCCTCTTTACTTTCAAATCTCGACCTTCTATCACTTTACGCTAGCTTATCAAGCTGGAAATCTTTTGTATGGTGTAAAGTAGCTTCTACAGTGTCTCAGTTGGACAATAAGTTGTCACCAGTTTTGAAACTGTCTGTGATCCCAGAGCAGATGCAAAGGTCAGATCAGGGCTCTAAATATTTTAATTTTCTTGAGTGTTTAAAAAGCAGGTCTGGGTTGAAGCACCAACCTTTGGCTCTGGATTTAAGTCCCAGAGCTTATGGAAACACATCTCTGTAGGATTACCTATTTAGACAAATCTCCAAAGGAGAAGTTTTTATTTTGGTTTGTGCTTTTTGTTTTTGTCGTTAGCATGTTGAAAAGCACTGCTAGCTATTAGCTAGAGAGGCAGCCTCTGAGTCTGGAAGAGCTGTCACTTTTTACATATTGGCTGTTTGACCCTAGCAAAACTCAACTAACCTTACAATGTTGGGGTGGGGGAGGGGGGAGGAGGGAGAGGACATCTTTTGAAGACTGAATTGCAAGCAGGCCCAGATTTGCACCACAGAGGTCTTCTTTCTCACCAGGAGTTACCTATGCCAATAAAACCACAGGTATGGGGAAATAAAGAGAGAGAAAGAGAAAAAGAAAAAGAAAGAAAGAGAACAGAAGGGAGGAAAGAAAGGAAGGGAAAAGAAGAAAGAAAGAAAGGGAAAGAAAGAAAGAGAGGAAAAGAGAGAGGAAGAGAAAGAGAAAGGAACAGAGAGAAAGAAGGGGAGAGAGAAAGAAAAGAAGAAAAAAAGTAAAAGAGGGGAGAAAAGAAAGAGGAGAAAAGGAAGGGAGAAAAGAAAGAGGAGAAAAAGATGGGAGGAAAAGAAGAAAAAAGAAAGGAGGAAAGTAAAGGAGGAAAGAAGGAAAAAGGAATGGAAGGTAGTAAAAAGGAGAAAGAAGGAAGAAAAGGTCCATCTGTCTGTCAAAGCATCTGGCAACACCACTAAAGTTACATAATTAGAGAATAGGAAAGAACCACAATGTTCTTGTGATTTAGTCCATAGCTGAAAGGAGCCCCCAGTGTAACCTCCTCAAGTCAGAGCGTTGTACTTTGGGAGAACACCAGTGGCTAGGAGGGTTTTCCTGACATTAACTCTAAAGTGTCCTCTCAGCAATCTTCTGTCTTTGTTTCTAGTTCTGCCTTGTGGGGCCAAGCAGAAGAAATGGAATCATGTCTGCTGTGTAACAGCCTTTCAGATATATTTATGATGTGAACTCATTTATCCCCAAGTTCCCCCGATTCTTTCTTCTCTGGGATAAACACGAGCATTTCCTTCCATGGACTGGAGCCCCTTCACCTGTCCAGTTGCCCTCCTTTGGACACTGTCTGGCTTATTTTTTTCTCAAGTTGTGACCCTGAGTGATATTCTAACTGAGGGCTGATGAAGGCAAAATGCAATGGAATCATCACCTCCCTATTCCAGGAACCTATGCTTAATGAAGCCCAAGATTGCATTAGTTTATGTAACTGCCTCAGCACAATTAATCATGTTGAGTCCTCAACCTATTAACCCCACCCGCCCTTAGATTTTTGTTCAGAACAGTTGCATCTTCCACCTTTCACTTGTACACCTGATGTTTCTACACTAGTAAAAGACTAGATAGAGTTTCATCTTACTAGATTCAGCCCAGTGCTCTAGGCTGTCTGTGTCTTTGTGCATCGTAGCTGTCATGCACTGCATTAGCTAGACCTTGTAGCAAATTTGATGAGTGTGTCACCTATGCCTTCATGCAAGGCATTGGTAAAAATACGGAGCACCACAAAGCCAAGCACAGATCCCTGTGGTACACTCCTGGAGACCTTTTGCCATATTGAACCACTAATGATTCTTGGAGTCTGATCATCCAAAAAGCGCCGAATCCCTCTAACTCTTACCATTTAGCTCACATCTCTCTACGTTCTTCACAAGAATGGTCTATCAAAACCTTTGCTAAATTCTAGGTAAACTATGTCCGCAGAAACCCCTTTCATCCATCCATTTAGCCCCCTCCAAAAAGAAAATCAAGCTAGTCTTCCACAACTTGTTGATGCCAAAGCCATGCCAGCTCTTTGGAACCACCACTTCCCTTTCTTTTTTTTTTTTTTTTTTTTAGTGAGGCAGTTGGGGTTAAGTGACTTGCCCAGAGTCACACAGCTAGTAAGTGTCAAGTGTCTGAGGCCAGATTTGAACTCAGGTCCTTCTGAATCCAGGGCCGGTGTTCTATCCACTGTACCACCTAACTGCCCTCACCACTTCCCTTTCTAGTGGGTCACTGATGATCTCTTGAATAATCCATTCTAAAAGTTTTCCACGAATTGAAGTCACTCACTAGCTTCTATTTTGCAGACTCTAGTCCCCCCCCCACTTTTGTTTATCCAGACATTTGTCCCTTTCTACTTTGGTGGCACCTGTCTCATTTGCCGTGATCTTTCCAATACTCACTGATGCCAGCTGTTCACTTCTCAAGCTAATCTCTGTCCTGTGTGCGCATTCAATGCCAACATCTGGTGAGCGGCGGATCTGGGCGTCATCTCCAGCTGAACCTTGAGAAGAACACGAGCTATGGAGAGGATCGGCGGGCTTAGCGCGGCTTTTCTCCTCCTTGTGGAGGAGCTCTTGTAAGATCTGCCTGGGAAGGAAGAAGCTCTAGGTGCTGCTGATAATGAAGGGTCACTTCCCCTCCCCCCATTCAATGTGCTGTTTTTCCGTATCAGACTGCAGGCTTGAAGGCGAGGATTGACTTTCTTTTTGCTCCTATTGGCTTAGCGTAGTGGGGTTTATCCATGGAAGGCTTTCACATTCCACCCCATAACAATCCAGGAAAGTAGGGACTGTTATTATCCCCACTTTAAAAAATAGGAAACTGAGGCAAATAGAGGTTAAGTGACTTGCTCAGGGTCACACAGCCAGAAAGTATAAAGCTGGATTTGAACTCCTGTCTTCCTTATGCCAGGCCCTGAACTCTAACCATTGCATGGCCTAGCTGCCACCAGATGACCTGAGTTCCTATATCATATTGCTTTCTGTCTGGGGGAGGGAAGGGAGGGTGGGAGAAAAATTTGGAACTAAACATCCTATGAAAACAAATGTTGAAAATTATCCTTATATGTAAATAGAAAATAATAAAATGCTTAAAAAACATCTCTAAGGGCTGATGGGGCCATGGACATGCAGGCCACAGGCAGGCAAACAAGGCCACTTGTTGGTCAAGTGCTCATGGCCATCTCCCCATTCAGAGGAATGCTGAGAGACGAAGAGACAACAAAAATATCTGGGGGACTTTCCATGTCATTGAGTCACCTCTGCCATGCTGGGCTTGGTCACCACCAGAAGGCAAGAACAAGGGTGGAGATCCTCTAGGTGTCTTCCTGTAATTAAGCAGGTGAATTTACAGTCTGCAGTTCACAGCTCTGTGGCCTAATATACAGACTCTATAATGACTACTCCTATGGAATCCTATCTAACTAATTGATACCAATTGGGATAAAATAGGGGTCCAATTAATCCTCTATCCCAGCTGGCAGAGATTTTAGAGAAGACCTTCATGGCCAACTCTCTCATCTTACAAATGAGGAATGGCAGCTGGGATTTGAATTAAGACTCTGACTCCAAATACAGAATACTTTCTCCTGTCGCGTGATGCCATCCTCTAATTTATTTAATCCACTTGTCTCTGGGGTAGGCACCATCTGGCCAAAGAGTAAAATGGGACATGGAAGTCAAGTGATATTAAATGAAATTAAATAGAAACACACTATAAATCTGGAGAGTTTCCAGAAGAGAGGAACTGGGATGAAGTGTTTTAAGCTCGTGGAGAGAGTTCTGGACCAAGTTGGGAACAACTCAGGTTTGAATCCCACCTACAGTACTTAAGAGCTGTGTGACCATAGACAAGTAGATGAACCTCTCTGAGATTCATTCTCCTCAGGAGGGCATGAGACCAGATGACATGTGAGGCTCCTTTCTAAACCCATGATGCTAAGATGTTGTTTAGTCATTTTCAGTTGTGTCTGAATCTTCGTGACCCCATTTGGAGTTTTCTTAGCAAAGATCCTGGAGTGGTTTGCCATTTCCTTCTCCAGCTCATTTGACAGATGAGGAAACTGAGGCAAACAGGGTGAAGTGACTTGCCCAGGGTCACACAGCTGATAAATGTCTGAGGCCAGATTTTAATTCAGAAGGATGAGTCTTCATGATTTTAGGCTTGGCACTCCATCCACTGCACCACTTAGTTACCCTGATCCTAAGGTAATTAAGGGAACTGGGAATTTCTGGATCTGGAGAAGAGAGGACTTTAAGGGGATGAGGGACATGATAGTTGTGAAATAGAATGAGATTTCTTCCATTTGTCCCCAGAAGTATCATCCCAAGGGAGTGATCCTTCATCTCTTGGATTGGTCAAAGAAGATGCTCTACTGGGTAGAGAGTGGCAGACCTTTACAGAGACCATGGACCTGCCTGCTGTGAAAAGTTTGGAACAAGGCATGATTCACGCTTGGTAGAATGTCCTTAGATGCTGCATCAAAAAGCATCCTTTGGAATACCAAAAGACGTAGATAAGACCAGAACAATGAGCCGTGCCCTAGGATGAGTTGGTATGAAGTAGTCTATAATTTTTAATTTTTAAAAAACATTTTTTCTGTTTTGGAGCTGTAGGGAATCCCTGCATTTGTGAGGTATATCATAGAAGAAGTAGAAAGTACATCTACTCATGCAGATCAATAAACTCAACTCTAATTTCACCTTTTTGTTGCATGAGATCCAACTCATTAAGAAATAAGGCTCTTTAAATTTTAAAAAGGGAATAATCCCCTTAAGTCAGTTTTTAAGGAACTCTATTTTGGCCCAGTTGCTCAGTGATTTAAAGTTAATTAAACCACTTGACATCAGCCCCCTCATGATTTATAAAAAGTGGAAATCTGATTGAAATGTCTCCTGTGACCAAGTAGGAAGCTATTGTTAGCTGGGTGCCTGAACCACAAAGAAAGGAAAGCTCATTACTGTTCCCAGCGCTTTTCTACAGATACAGCTTGCTTCCATTGTCTCTGAGGTAATGCCTGCCTTCCCATCCATGTGTGGCCCTCCTAAGTCACAAGTTGTTCCTTCTTTGTTCAATGCTTTATGAACCATAACTCAGATGAAGGTGCCGTTTTCCCCTCCGGCTCCCAGGAAAGCTGAATGTGTAGATTTAGCTTGAGCCAAGAGCATCCCCTTGGCTTGCATGCTTTATTAAGCTTGATAGCTCTTTTGGCCTAACACACAGGATCTCTGTCTCTTCTGGGGTTACAAGTTCTGAGTGTCGAGAAGGGCAAATCATATGCTGTGGACAAAACCTGGCTTTAGGAGATCATTTGCTACCCATAAGCCCTACCTGGTAACAGTGAACAAGAGCGCTCTGAGGGAACATTGTACACAGTATCAACAACATTGTGTGATGATCAACTGTGATAGACTTAGCTCTTCTCGAAATACAATGATGGAAAACAATGCCGGAGATTTATGGTGGAAAATGCTCTCCACATTCAGAAAAAGAACTATGGATTCTGAATGCAGATTCAAACAGACTATTTTCACTTTTGTTGTTCCTTTGTTGTTGTTGTTGTTTATCTTTATTGAGTTTTTTCCTTTTGTTCTGATTCTTTTCTCACAGCATAACTAATGTGGAAATATGTTTAACATGATTATAATGTGTGGCCTATATCGGACTGCTGCTTTGGTAGGAGGGAAGATGGGAGAAGTATTTGGAACTCAAAAAATATCTTTACGTGTCATTAGAAAAAGATTTAAATTAAATGAAATTGTTTACAAAGAGTGCTCTTACGTTGTGGAACAGAAGGACCTTGGAGCCCGTCCTGGCAGAAAGAGACCCTTGCCCGAGGAGCAGAATTGTCCTGAGGACAAACCACAAGTTCCCAGGTGAATGGCTCTCATGATTCTTGAGAGCCTGCTCTAGGTTCATTGGGACCCTTCAGTGCTACAGTGTCTAAAGGTGCTTCTAATTGTGATGTTGGATAGCTCTCTGACAAGGAGAGAGCAAGCAGCGCATCCCACAAGACTTTCTCAAAGTCATCGTCTTGACTCTATCCCAATCTGAAGAATTCACCCAATAAAGATAGGTGCTTGCCTCTTTAAAATTGTCATGTACTAAAGCAATTCAATTTACCATCTGAAAGTTACAGGATACTTAGACTTGGGGCACATGGAGGCAGCTCAAGTCAGCTCTGAAGAGTTGATTGTTAAATGTTCAGAATCAACATTTGTACCTTGGAAATTGGCAAATGATATAAATCAGGGCTTGATTTATTGTTAATTTTCCAGACTGGAAGTGATGGGAAGATGTTAGTAATGCAGATTAATTTAAAAGTGTGTCCTGCATACATGCCTCTCCACCCTCTCCTCAGCCCCCAGAATGTTGTTAAAAATTTACCTATAGGGGCAGTTAGGTGGTGCAGTGGATAGAGCACCAGCCCTGGAGTCAGGAGTACCTGAGTTCAAATCCGACACTTAACACTTACTAGCTATGTGACCCTGGGCAAGTCACTTAACCCCAATTGCCTCACTTAAAAAAAAATTACCTATGCCTAGACTTCATCCCCAGGTCCTGGAACACTGTAAGTCCTTAATAATGTTTGTTGTTTGAATAAAACAAAAGCAAAAACAAAAACAAAAACAAAAACAAAGAAAAAAAACCAAAGAACTAAACCTTGTGTAGGTCACTAGATGGCGCCATAAGATTCTTCCTGAGTTCAAATCTAGCCTCAGGCACTTACTAGTGACTTGTCCAAAGTCACTTAACCCTGTTTGCCTCAATCTGCCTCGTCTATAAAATGAGCTGGAGAAGGAAATGGTAAACCACTCCAGTATCTCTGCCAAGAAAACCCCAAGTAGGGTCACAAAGAGTCTGACAGGACCAAAATGAGTGAACAACAATAAAACCTTTTGTACTGTCAAAAGGAGACGAGTATTTAATGATTGTGCACAGAATAAATGGGATCAAGAGTAGAGATTGTTTGTTTTTCTAGGTCAATCAACCTATTCCTTGATAGATACTGTACTCCAGTAATAATTCCATCATCTGAGAGGTATGACTTACTAGTTAACTTGATAGTCAATGTCAGGCGCTAGGGGGTGCCAAATGCAGAATGCTTGACATTGAGTCAGTCAAATCCAACTGTAGACAGCCACTAACTGTGTGACCCTGATCAAGTCACTTCCCCTCTCTGTCTCAGTTTCCTCATCTGTAAAATAGGGATAATAACACTACCTACCTTCCGGGGTTGGTATGAGGATCAAATGAGATGATGTTTGCAAAACATTTAGCAAATCTTAAAGTGCTTATCATAGGTACTAGCTTTTGCTCCTTAAAGGAATGTTGCATGGTTCAAGAGTAGGTTGTATGGGGCGTGGGGAGGGTTGGGGAGGGTGGAACAGGTGTATTTTCCTGATTCCTCCCCTTTTACCTTTCCTCATTTCAACAGTAAACATTCTTAGAGAGTGGTAACTGACAATCTTAGCACACAGGTGGTAGTAAGAAATAATAATTGTTCTTTTTGTTTGTTTGTTTTCTTTTTATTTTTAGTGAGGCAACTGGGGTTAAGTGACTTGCCCAGGGTCACAGCTAGTAAGTGTCAAGTGTCTGAGGTTGGATTTGAACTCTGGTCCTCCTCACCCCAGGGCCAGTGTTCTATCTGCTGTGCCACCTAGCTGCCCCTATAATGGTTGTTTTTAAGAAAATCGAGGCTTGAAGAGATGGTGGATTACCTTTTGATTTTTTTAAATCCATAAGGGTTTGGCCTAATACCCAAAGACTTCCTGGATCAAGGCCCATGGCTCAAAAACTCCTGAAGTAAATTGTTAATTAAATACACCTGGCATTCCTCAATGTGAATCACTCTTGCCAGCAGCCTCCTTGGGTGTGTTCACCCCCCAGGCTGGGAAATGGTCTAGAAACTGTTCTTTTTTTTTTTTTTTAAGTAGCTGTTACAGTAGTTCAACATTGTTGTCATTTGGTGTGTGTGGGGGTAAGCATTACTTGTTTCATTCTTTGTATTTGTATCATCAGAGGCTGGCATAGGCCCTGGAATACAGTAGGCACCTAATAAATGCATGTTATTTTGTTGAATTTTGTCACCAGGTCTTAGCATAGGGCTTGGCACCTAGTATGTGTTTAAATCAATGCTTTGGTAGATTGCTTGTTGGAAACCAACCTGTCAAGACTATCTGACACAACTTTGTGTACTCTGCACAGCCAGAGAGCAGACAGGGCATGCCAGCACCCCCCACGCCCCAGTGCCTTTGTTCTGTTGATTGTCTTTTATCTCTTGCAGGGAAGGGAAGAAATGCATTTGCTGGAATTGCCTCTGTGATAGGGAGAAGGAATGTGGGAATGATTCAAATGGAGAAGACCTCTCCCTCTTGGTGTATATCATTTATGAGATGTGAAAGGCCTTTGAATTATGTTTAACAAATTTCCAGCATGCCTTATCAAAATAAGAGTTTGGATTTAATAATCAACTTCATCCAAGTAGCATGAGAAGACTAGTTTCTCTGAGCAGATTCTGAAATTCAATATTGTCTTATTTTAAAATTTTATTTTCTAATTTATTTTTAATTTATGAAATAAAACAAGCATTTCTATAACAGTATAATTTTTTAAATGATTGCACATGAAACTGCAAATCTACTACATACAACTTGCTATTCCTTTAAATTCATAATAAAGTAATCATGTAAATCTTTTTTCCTTTTTTTCTCCCCTCCCCGCCATGGCTATCACTAGACACAAATATGTATATAGATGTGAAATTATTCTATACATACTTCTATTTATCATTTCTTTTTCTGGATGCATATAGGGTTTCCCTTCATAGGTCCTTTGTAGTTAATTTGTGTATTTATAACAGTAACTTGCACTGTTTTTTTTTTTCCTCCAAGGCAATCAGGGGTGAGTGACTTGCCCAGCATCATATAGCTAGTGAGTGTCAAGTGTCTGAGACTGGATTTTAACTCGGATATACCTCTGACTCCAGGGCTGGTGCTCTATCCACTGTGCCACCTAGCTGCACCCTCCTCCGCCCCCAAAGTTGTTCTTCAAACAATGTTGCTGTTAGTATATACAATGTCCTCTTGGTTCTGCTCATTTTGCTCTTCATTATCTCCTATTCTGGAATGATGGAGAACATCATTTCCTAGAGCACAGTGGTATTCCATCATGCTCAACTTGTTTAGCCATTCCCCAACTGACAGGCAGCTCTTTGCCACTACGAAGAGAGCTCTCGAGCTCTTTGTGTGTTTACAAAGCAGATGTTCCAAGTGTGCATGTATGTGCTTGCCTCATATGCTGCCAAGTTCAGTCTTGCCAAGCATAAATTTCTTAGGATGATAAATTTTGAGGTGTTGGAAAGGGATTCCTAGGCCATCTGGTCCAACCCTGTCTTTTAAGACATGAAGAGCGGAGGGCCAGAGATGTTAAGAGACATACCTAGGGTTCCCCAGCAAAAGTCAGAGTCGGGATCTGAACCCCATCCTTGCTGACTTCAGGTCTGGATCTACTATACCATGCCACCTCTCTTGGAGCGATGTATCCCCTTATATAGATCTTGGTCTTCATATGGACCACGGCCAAAGGTTAAAACCAAGTTTGACAACTGATGCCTGGCTTAACGTGATATTGTATTCAAAGACAGCTATATTGACAGAGGGAAATTGGCCCGAGGCCTGCTGATTCTACTGACAAAGCAAGAACCCTACATTCCGAGAGCAGCTTGCTCACCTTCTTCTTGGGTATGGGAGTGTGCTCCCTTATCAACCAAGGCACAAGACCTTGAAAAGGCAATGACCCCTTACAGAAGGCACCATTCCTTAGGTCAGTAGCCAACTTGATCAGTTGCTTCTTCAATTGGCAGTTGTGTGCTGTTTCTATTTTCTCCATTTCTATTTTAAAATAGATTTTTGTGGATATCTTTTGTTTTTACGTTGCCAAAATTTCTTAGTATCCTTCCTTCTCTCCCTTCTCAGTGAATCATTCCATATAACAAAGAATACTTTTAAATAAAAAAGAAAATCATGAAAAGAACAAAAATCTACAAAAATGAGCAATGCACTGGAAAAGTCTGAAATATATACGTAAATATATTTATATATGTATCTGTATATCCACATATATGTACATATATGTGTAAACATACATGTGTGTGTTCTCCACATTCATGGACTTCCTGTTTCTGCAAAGGGAATGGGGTGGGGGTATCTTCTCATATTTTTTCTTTGGGGGAACTGCCTGTATGTTCAAAGGATTCAACTTGGCATATGGTATCTCTCTAACTGAAAGATGTTCACCAGTAAGACTTTGCTCTCCAAGTCTCTGGTTTCTCTCTGACCAAGAGCTGGTAGTGTGATGGTTCCCCAGACTGCTCTGATCAAACAGATAAACAGGGAGTATGGGGGTGGGGGTTGCCAGTCAACATCTCTATGGACTCACTTTGGTATTTAGGAAGTTTCAAAGACCTAAGAACTGGATTCACAAGTATTTCTGACTTCTGTGTATAATATCAGAGGTTCAAAAAAGGCCTCTATTAAACTATTTCCAGTGCATGTCTACAAGTTGAGTAGGATACGAGATCTAGAGTCGATTTGGGAACACAGTCTCTGGAGTTGAAAGAGGTCATGGAGGTCCCATCTTGTGTGTGTCAGGGAAAGCAAGCCCAGAGAACAGAAGTGATTTGTTCAAAATCAGATCACACCCAAGAGCAGGGATTCAAATCCAGGTCCTCTGATGCCAGATGTGAAGGACTGTACTCTAACCAAATGACTGATGGTGTAGTATCACTGCCCCTTTCCAGCTATGCTGGTAGTAGATACTAGAGCCCCTCCAAGTCAGAGATGTCTTTACTCTGGGGACTTTTCTATGCAGATCCCTATAAGTTGAGATTCACTTAGATGTCTTTAAAAGCAGAATCAATTAGCTCCAGGCAAAATTTTGGACCTGAATGCTCATGAACTAGATCTGTAGCAGACAATGGAACCCAACACCCACCCCATCTTTTCCTCTCCAGGGATATAGAAGTAGGAATATTCTCTATGCCCCCTCTTTGTCCTCAGCAGATGACGATGCCTCGTAAAATGATATCAGTGACAGAAAATATTAACAGAGAAAGCATGTGATAGTGAAAATAGCATTGGACTTAGAGGCAAGAGGTATCCATTTCAATTCCTGCTCTGCCTCTTATTAGCCATGTGGTCATGGGCAAGTCAGAAAAATCTGAAGCCCTAGTTTCTTATCCATAAAAAATAGGTGATGGTTGTATTAGATACTTCAGACAGTGTAAAAAAAGCCCTTTGTAATTCATTAAAACAGTGTTTTAATCAATAAGCACCATCTGGGGAAAGTAAAAAAATGAAACCTTGCTTTTCCTCAAAGAGCTTACATTCTCTTGGGGAGATGACACATACGTGAATATGTATGGAACTTGGGGAAGGGTATCAGAACTGGGGGATCAGGAAAGATTTTATGTCAAAGGTGGCATTTGACCTGAGTCTTCAAGCAAATAAGATATTTCACAAGATTGAAGTGAGGAGGGAGTGTTTTCTAGGTTTAGCAAAGGTACAGACTTGGGACACAGAGTACCATGTATGAAGAACAATGTGTCTGGACCATGAAGTACAGAAATGGGAGAAATGTGTAAGAAAGCTGGCAAGTAGCCTGGGGCCAGCTGGCTTAGGGAGTTTAACAAATGTAAAGATTTATATTTGATCCTAAAAGTAACAAGGGAGCTGCTGGAGTTTGAATGGGTGAAGGACATGGCCAGACCTGTGCTTAAAGAAAATAACTATGGAAGATGGGTGGAGATGGATGGGAGAGGGGAAGAGACCTGAGTTAGGGGAACAAAATAGGAGGCTATTTCAATACTGCATGTGAGAGGTACTAAGAGCATGAACTGTGGTGGGCATTATATGAAGGAAAAAAGCAGATATGTATGAGTTTGTAGCGATATGAACAAGATTTGGAAACTGATTGGATATACCGGTTGAGGGAGAATCAGTTGAAGATAAAAATGGATGGCTGAAAGGATAATGATAGTGATAATGATTGATAGAAATAGGAGAGTTTGGAAGAGAGGTAGGTTTGGGGGACTTGGAATATATGGCTATATATTGAATTTGAGATACTTGTAGGACATTGAGTTCAAAATCTTTACTAGGAGCATAGAGATGTGGGACTGAAGCTCAGGAGGGAGACTGAAGTTGGCTATTTAGATCCTAGTCATCTGCAGAGATTTATTACTAAACCCATGGGAGTTGATGAAGTCACCACAGGAGAGATTATGAATGTATATACTTCTTCTGTTCTTGGGAGATGGTGGTAGAGATCAGGTAGGGTGCTGGGAGGATTCACAGCTTGCAGGAAGAACTGCCTAGTTAACACTTGAATGCCAGACTTTGAGTGATCCAGTTACCAACCAGCGCCCTAATTTCAACAATATATTCCTTCACTATTTCAAGAATGATGATTTTCATCTATGTGGGCATTCCTCAACATCGAGTTGCTGTTTGTCCTTCATCTTCAGTGAGGACCAATGACATCACAGGTGTGTGGATTGCATTTAAGTGAGGCAGAGCTGCATCAAGTCCTCCATTTTGCTCTCTCTTCCAGAGTCTTCAAAGTCCAGTGGCAGGACAAAAGTCAGGATGACTGGTGATTTGCAGGATGCAGTTTGATGCCTGACCAAGTTCTAAGCTGTCCACAGTGTGTGCTTCAGCTGTCTTTAAGGCCATTGGAACAAATTGTTCTCATCTACCCATTCCACCAGAGGAAGTCTTCACATGCTTGGGCTAGACCCCCCTCCCCCCACTCAACAATGGGTTTGTGGCCTATAGGTTACCCTCAACCTGGTTTAGCCTGTCTGCTGAGGTTTACCAAGGTGTGGCCACTGTGCACACTACAGCTTCCTCGAGCCACAGATAAGGGCTGGATGCCAAGTGGACACCAAAGGTGGATGAGCAGTCCTGCAAAGGGCCCAGCAAGTCCTCATGCCAGAGGTGATAGTCCTCCCTGAGCTCCCCATACAGCCCAACGTCAATGGTCATCCCTCTACAACACAGTTGGTGGCAAAAACAAAGTTGCTGAGCTCAAAGCCATCACCCTGCAGACCACCTGGCGAGGTGGTGAGCCTTCCAACCTGAGACAGATCTCAGAGACAGCCCATTACTGGGCCCAAACAGAAAGCCTTTCCATGTTAGTAGGGCCACCTAGACCTTACAATTGATCAGAACAACCTTCAAGAATCCAGGGCAACTGGGGCAGCTAGGTGGCACAGTGGATAGAGCACCGGCCCTGGATTCAGGAGGACCTGAGTTCAAATCCAGCCTCAGACACTTATCACTTACTAGCTGTGTGACCCTAGGCAAGTCACTTAACCCCAATTGCTTCACCAAAACAAAAACAAAAAACAAAGAATCCAGGGCAACTTCTGTGCCCTGATGAAACTTACTATTGCATATCAGTAGCAGCAGTAACGAATGCTTTCCCACCTTCCTCTGCTCATGGCCCTGTTCTCAAGATGGAAGCAGAATTCAGACCCCCAGGAAATGTCCAAGCCAAGAATTCCAGCACAGCGACTATACGTGGGTCAATATCAGCCTCGTCTGTGGTGGGAATGAAACAGACAAGGTGGCAGGCGCTCAGCAGTGCACCCCAAGGGACAGTGTCCTCCCTTTTGTAACCAGTCTTTACAAGGACCCCTCCTTGGGGCTTACCCCATAGTGAACAAAAGGTGAGACTAGTTATTGAACTGGGAGAGTCAATATATACCTATTTGTGTCTAATGGTAGCCATGGGGGGGAGGGGGTGAGAAAAAAAAGAAATTTACTTTGTTGTATATTTGAATGTAATAGCAAGTTGTACATAGTAGATTTGCAGTTTCATGTACAATAATCGTTTTTATTGTACTGTGTTATGGAAATGCTTGTTTTATTTCATAAGTTAAAAATAAAATTTAAAAGAAAAAAAGAAAAGAAAAATGTGGGGAGGAAACAAGGTTCTGCTCCCAGTCTTGGCTGAGTCCATTGATTTTCTTCTTCATTGGGAAGGAATTTTTGTGGGTGGTTGGTAAAATATCTTTAATTGGCCCCATGTTAATTTGAAACTCCTCGATTCTTCTATGAAACTGTTTATCATTTGTCACTGGAAAGGCAATAAGGCATGGTGAAGAGATGGTTGGCCTCAGGGCCACGAAGTCTTGGGTCCTAATTCCATTGCCTTTTTACCCCTCAGTGATCTAGGCAGTTCTCTAAGATGTAAGTCACAGAGAGGTTATACACCTGTGTCAGTTGATGGAGTGACTCATCTGAGAGTTGTCTAGATTGATGAAATCTCAAGTCTATGAGCCAACTGACAGAGGAGAGAGAGCATATAACCCTGAGTGAGGGTATATGTAGGCACAGATCCCCCAAATAACCTCTCTCATTCTATGTTGAAAATAGGAATCATTCCACTAAGCCAGGTGCTTGTCCTGGGAAGGAGAGTGGAGAGTGAGAATAGGGTAATAACAGTTATCTTGCTCAGCTAAGTCAGAGAATGTCTGAGGCATTTGATGGAAGGACTATGTGACCACATGCCATAGCTTGGACTGGATGCTCCTTGGGGCTCTTTTGTACCCTCAGGGCTCTCCCCCATGCCTGGCCTCCTCCTTTTCTCTTTCAGCACTATACTTGCTCACAAATCTTTTTTATTTAGAATTTTATTTTCCCCAAATTAAATGTAAATACAAATTTTGACATCACTTAAAAAAAAAAACTTTGTGTTCCAAATTCTCTTCCTCCCTCCCTCCCACCCCCCAAGAACTCAAGCAATTCAATACAAGCCATACATGAGCAGTCATGCAAAATGTTTCCACACTAGCCAAGTTGTGAAAGAAAACAGACAAAAACAAAACTTCAGATAGAGGAACTAACAAAAAAATTATGCTTCAATCTGTATTCAGACATCATCAGTTTTCTCTCTGTAGATGGACTGCATTTTTCATAAGACCTTCAGAGTTGCCTTGGATCATTGTATTTCTGAAAATAACCCAGTCATTCACAGCAGATCATGTTGCAGTATTGCTGTTATTTTGTATATAGTACATTTCACAGTGATCAGCTCCTCTAGGTCTTTCCAGGTTTTTCTGATAGCATCCTGCTCATAATTTCTTTTTAATAGTAAACTGCATTTATATAGTACTTTAAAGGGAGATTTCTTTATGATAAACCCATGAGATTGATTATTGCAACAACAGTAATAGATAAAATTTATATAGTATCTTATACCTGATAAAGAATTTTCTTCACAGTAGCCCAGCAAAGTAAGTACCATACATTTTATCATCATCATCAATTAGCAATCAATCCTCCTCCTCCTCCTCAATCAATTCTCATCTTCATCCAATCATCATCGATCCATCAATTGATCGATCTTCATCTTCATCATCATCCTACATTATTCTTGCCTCTTTCAGCAGTATGCTTGCAATAAAGGTTTTGAAAGGGTCAGCAGGGGCCGAGCCTCTAAGGACTTGGATGAGGGTCAAGACCTTGACTACAAACCTGCAGGAGGGAGCCTACAACACCACCTGTCTACCGCTCCCTACTATAACTTGAGGAGCGTGGCAGCAAAGTGTCCGGTCAAGTCCCAAGGAAGGAGACACATGCTTAGTGGAGCTGATAAGAACTGATGCTACCCAGAAGACAGGGTCACCCAAAGGTGCCCTTCCTCTATTACCTTGGGCTGGCCACGGTATAAGCACTGGTTCTGAAGCCAGGTGACCTGAGTTCAAAACACCCCTCTGATACTGCTTGTATAACCTTGGGCTTGGACATCAGTTTCTCCATCTGTAAAAATGAGGGGAGCAGACAAGATGATCTCTAAGATCCCTTCTAGGGGCAGCTATATGGTAACATAGTATGTAGAGAGCAGACCTGGAGTCAGGAAGACTCATCTTCTTGAGTTCCAATCTGGCCTCAGGCACTTACTAGCTGTGTGGCCTTGGGCGAGTCCCTTCACTCTGTCTGACTCAGTTTCCTCATCTGTAAAATGAGCTGGAGAAGGAAATGGCAAACTACTCCAGTAACTTTGCCAAGAGAACTCTAAATGGGGTCACAAAGAATCTGACATGACTGAAATGAGTAAACAACCATAAGGTTCCTTCTGACACTAACTTTTCAGCTTATGATCTTATGACTGCTGCAAATTCTTCTTAACAACTTTAAAGCCTTAAACATTTTTGGGGGGGCAGGGCAATGAGGGTTAAGTGACTTGCCCAGGGTCACATAGCTAGTTTTTTGGGTTTTTTTTTGGTCACATAGCTAGTTAAGTGTCAGGTGTCTGAGGCTGGATTTGAACTCAGGTCCTCCTGAATCCAAGGCCAGTGCTTTATCCACTGCACCACCTAGCTGCCCCCTAAAGCCTTAAACATTAAAGCAAAGTCTCCCTAAGAGATAATAAAGCAAATCTCCCGGCCAGCTTTCACTTAAAGCTGAATCTTAGCCTGCAAACACTTTTGTCTCCTTTAGTGTTTTTCTGGGCTCTACCTTTCTTGGTGATAGAACCAGTTAAGAAGATGCTATCAGTGGGGAAATGTTGAAGTACAACTGCCTTTGCGTCTGAAAAATTCTGACAGCTTAGAGAGAAAGAAGGGAAGAGAACTAGCATCCATTAGGTACTTTCTCAATTAGAAAACAGAAGGGTGGGGGGGAAGAGAAGGTAGATCTTCATTTGAAATAAAATATAAAGTTTGATTAAAAATAGAATAACCATTTTAAAAACCAAGTAATTTCTAAAATGTTACTCATCTCCTGATGGAGAGGTAATGGACTAAATATACAGACTGAAATGTGGATTTCTGGAAATTTGCCTTGTTCGACTGTATATTTCAAAGTTTCATTCCCCCTCCCCCCATTCTCTATGGGTGTGTATGTGTGGGGGGAATAAATGCTTGTTAGTCTTTAAAAATAAAATTTTATAATAAAAATACATCTTTCAATTATTTTTATTTGTTCTACCAGTCCAGCTAAGAGGCAGATTATTTCAATCAAAGGCTAATTCATCATGATGACGAGGTTCAAGGGATAGATAAGGCAAACAGCCTCTCGAAAATCCATCTCCAAACTCAGTCATGGTGAGCACGGCTGCTTTGGAAATGGAAGACTCACGTTGGCATATGCAGAGATGAGGAGAGTTGGAGGAGATCTAACTACACAAGGGGCCAAGGTCTCTTCTAGCTCTGGGCCTCATTCCTTTGAGCAGTCTCAGCTCCAACCAGGGCAGAAGTCTGGCTGGTTATATGACAAGACCATCTCGTAGCCCCACCAAATTATGCCAGGCAGTGATGGTCAAAAACAAATGTTACCCTCTTAGATTACATCACAAAAGAAAGCAATAGGTTTATTTGTTTATTACATGATATGGAGACATTCCTATGAGTAGCTACTTCATAACCTGAACCTCTGCCAGTTGAATGGATTTTTACTTCCTGTAGGAACCAAGTGGCTGGGGAAGATTCTTTACTGGTCAGGTGGCAATGCTGTTCAGATTCTGGCCATTCAGCTGAAGGCCTTTTGGAGGGGAAAGCAGAATGTCACTATTCTGGACAATGTGGGCAATGTGGACAATGGCATGACCTAGTCACTGACTTTGGACCCACTTCATGGGTAAAAGCAAACTCAGCGATTTTTCTCTACTGGATTCTGAACAAGAATCTTGAAACGATTGTTGGATTTCATTCTTCCTTAATCCAAATCTAATTTTGATGGCTGACTTTCTGCAGTTAATCTGGAAGTTAACCCTGAATGGTGGGTTAACTTTTATCTCTCCTCTTTTCCCCTCTCCATCCCCTCTACCACAACTGATTTGGGTCAAACATTCTAATAACTTTCAAAGCTTCTAGAAAACTCCATTCTTTTATTGAAAGGGAAGCAAGCCACCCCTCTGTGGCTTCTGGGATTGGCAGGGAGATGCTCTGTTTCTGTTTACACTGGCAAAGAATAGCAGTGTGGCTTGGCTTCAGCAGAGAAAGAACAAACTTTGAATGTATTGACATAAATGCCCCATGATCCTTTAATGTAACACACTAGGATTCCCTTAAACTTGAATAATCTTTGGAGAGTTGAGGTGCGGAGGGGGGAGAATGCCTGTGGGGTATAGTCAGAAATAATGAAGGTTCAGTACTGATAATAACACACTCCTCTTGACTTACATTCACTGTGTGTATGAGAAAAGGAGAGAGGGGGCAGTGGGGGAAGGGAGGGAGATAGAGAAGTCCTTGCAGCTAGCTGAAGTAGATAGGAAATAACAACCCACTGTTCCCATTTAGTCAGTGTTCAGCACTTTTCATTAGCCCTCTTGCAACAAGAGATTAGGGGCCAGCAATTGTGTTCACTCATAGCTTGAGAGCTGGGGAGGGACCTTAGGATATGGAAAATCTAATCGCTTTTATTAATAAAGAAACTTGCCCAGGGTCAGTCACGGGGATGTAAACCCATATCCAGCTGTCTCCCAGTCCAAAGCCTTCCTTATCACACCACCCTATTTCTCAGATTCAATAATTGCCTCTTTTGGCCTTTCTGGTTCCTGTCTCGGAACAGGGAGTTCATTTCTGGGAGGTGATCTTCTTAATATGATTCCTTAACAGGAAAGAGTATAGGACTCACAGTTACTAGATGGAGGTCTCTGGGTCATAATCTCTGGTGCTGAAAAATATTAGATAACCTCTCTGCTGATAGAGTTTGGAAGGAGAATGCTTCTCATACAAGGGAAGTTAAAAGTCACCATGAAATAGAAAAAATTTACTTTTAGACATGCTTTTTAAAAAATTCAAATGTTGGGGCATCTAGGTGGCACAGTGGATAAAGCACTGGCCCTGGATTCGGGAGTACCTGAGTTCAAATCTGACCTCAGACACTTGACACTTACTAGCTGTGTGACCATGGGCAAGTCACTTAACCCCCATTGCCTCACAAAAATTCAAATGTTTAAATTTTCAGCCCCAGATTCTCTCCCTCTTACTTCTCTCTCCCTCACTAAAATATTGAGAAAACAAGAAAACCAAAATATGCATACCATATATGTGTGTGTATATATACACACATATATCTCTAAGATGCATATTATTCTAATATATATATATTATACTCTAGTGTATCCAACTATGTTTAGTAAATGAAGACAAATTTGCACATTAGCCATGTCCAAAAAAATAAAAATGCTTTGAACTGCACTGAGTTCATCTGCTATCTATCTGGAACATGTTTCATCATGAGTTCTTTGAAACACTTGGTAACCGATCAGCACAATGACCAACTGCTATTCCAAAGTTTATTATTTTATAATATTGCTGTTATTGTACAAATCAGTTTCCTGGTTCAACTCACTTCATTTTGCATCAATTCATATGAGTCTTTAGAAGCTCTTAATATAATATTAAACTAATGCAAGGGACCTATTCTGTGACTCTTAATATCCTTTATTTGGAAGGGTCCTCAAAGGCCTTCTAGCCTTCTGGTACTTAATGGAGAGGACCATCTGAAGCATCCAATAGGAGGTCATATGGTCTTTGGAAGATCTACAGATCTTCTAGCAATCAGCTGCTCTCTGGCCCATTACAATTCTGTATAGCCCTGTGTTCAGGCTGCAGAGTCGTTTCAGTCCAAGACCCTAGATTTTCAGAGAGCCAGCTCTTCCCACCCAAATTTCTTATATTTCTAACTCAATAACTAGAACTTCCTTATTCATCTTAATATCCTGGAGCCACTGTAGAGGGCATGATTGTGCCAAGCTCTGAGATTGATTTGTTATAGCTAATAGTCTCTGAACATTGACTTGTGCAAGTTAAAGACTTTGTGTATTTTGGCAGCCGTGTAAGGGATGAGAGAGAGAGGTGGAACTAGAAGTAGGGAAACCAGTTAGGAAGTTATTAAAATAATCAAGGCCAGAAGTAATGAGAGCCAAGTCTTTTGACTCCTATGCCATAGATCTTTGCTGTACCTGATTACTTGCTAGACAATTGTAAGATCCCATTAATTGGGGGTCCACTCAGTGGTAGGCAGTTATGAGGAAAGTTGAAATGTAAATACTCTGTGACTTCATTTCACCATGTGTTTTTGCGGTTCCCAATTGTCTTCTGGAGTCATTTGAAGTAGAGTGATTTGAGTTAGACAAGAGAATTCACAATTATGTGAATTTAGAACTGGTTGAATGGTTGGCCTCAAAGAAAAGTTGATCTCTGTATGATATCAGTTTAGAGGAAGGTTTCCAGTGTCCAACAGAGTGTGCTGGATTCTTTTTGGCCCTGTGCCATTTAACATCTTAATCAAAGACCTGTATAAAGGGAAAATGCTATGCTGTAGGTGACACAGAGCTGGGTGGAAGAGATAAGAGACCACATGACATAGGCTAGAGCACTGGGCTTTATCTAGTAAGAGTCACCATAAATGTCAAGTTTCAGTATTTGGTTAAAAATCCCTTTCACAAGTACAAGTTGGGGGAAGTGTACTTTGGTTTTCCTTCGAAGAAGAGGTGGGTTGAGGTGTTTCAGAGGATTGCAAACTCAAAGAAGTAAATAGAGAAACTTGGCAATCAAAGCAGCTAATTCAATTTTAGGCTGCTACATTTTAAAAGGGACATAGTTTGTCCATGTAAGGTGATAACTCTGTATATGTATTGTGTTCAGTTCTGGATGGTGCATTCTGGGAAGGATGCTAGAGGTGATGGCAAACAGGAGTGTAAAGGACTTTATGGTGTTTAGCCTAGAAGAGGAAGAAATTGTGATGAATGGATAGCTGAAGGATGCAGAGATGGGAGGAGTAATCTTGTTCTGTTTGGTCCTAGAAGGTAGAACTAGGGTCAATGGATAGAAGTTGTCATGAAGACAGGTTTAGGCTTGATGTAAAGAAAAACTCATTAGCCATTAGAATTAGTCAAAAGTGTAATGGGCTATCTACAGAGGCAGCGGGTCCTCCTTCAACAGGAGGCCCCCCAAATAATGCTGAATGGCCTCATTCACATATTATACAAGGGGTCTATTATAGGCTGCTAGCTGGCACAGTGCACAGAGCACTGGTCTCGGAGTTAGGAAGATCCAAATTTCGATCGTACTTGGACACTTTCCTTGAAGTGCTATTTAAATGCCAGCTATTACGGTTTGAGACATGAATAGGACCAGATGGCTGTGGAGTTCCCATCCAAATCTGAATTTCTGGGAGCTGCTCTGATGCTGATGTTACCACAGGTTAATGTTGGAAGACAGCCCCAAATAGAATGAAGTGTAAAGGATGAGTAGCTGGAAAGTAATCTCAGCAAAGACCCTGGGTGGCCAGTGAGCATAGCTCTGGACCATTTTAGCTGGAAGTTATTTTGGTCTGATGATAAATTTCACTGTATTGGCTCTGCCAATCTGGATCAGACATGGATTAAGGTAAATCTCTCTCCTGTGACTTATACCTTCTGAGACTGCCTGCTGTGCTAAGTCCTTCATAACAGGCTAACTCCATCTTGGTTAGATTTTTCAGTGGTCACAAATTAAGCCCTTCTCAGTTGCTGTGTTTGAAAATGAAATCTTCTGGTCTGAGATGAAAACAAGAACAGTATAGTGGGGGAGAAGGCAAATGGCAAGAACAGGACTGTCCTCATCAAGTGTTCGGGCCAGACCTATAGACTTAAGGTTCCTATTATAATTCCTAAGAATTTCTAACATAGACTTCTCTAAATCTACTGCCACTGATTAATTATGGATTTGTAAAGCTGCTAGGGGTGGGAGAGCAGAAGTAAGGGACAAGGTTATGTGATCAACTGAACTCTGGGACGGCACCTCAACCTGACTCAAATAGAACTCATTTTTTCTTCACTCTCTCCAAAAAATATCATCCCTATTTATATTCCCATCCTTCTAGTCAATTGGGTTTCCAATCTGAGTCACCCTCAACTTTCCCCCTTCCTTCCCCCCCACATGTCCAGGAGTTGCCAAACCCTATCTATAGCCATGATATAACTTCCTGCCTCTCCCCTTCTTTTTTACTTAAAGAGCCATTGTCCTAGTCCTTCCTCTCATCACCTCTACCTTCCCATTTGATCTTTTCCTTTGTTCTTTCTGCTTCAAGTGTCTCCCCACTCTAATCCACCCTTCATCCTGTTGAAAAAGGGGTATTCATAAAGCACAGTTCTGACTATGTTGCTACCCTGCTCAGGGACCTCTGGTGTCTCCCTCTTGCCTCTAGGATCAAATATAAAAGTTCTTCACAGGTAGGTTCTGGGCTCCCACCTCCATTTACAGGCTTAGTGTATATTACTTTCCTCCATGATCTTTCCATTGCAGACCAAACTGGCTTATTTGCTGTTTCCCCTACATAGAATACTTCATGTCCTATCTTCATGCCTTTGCACAAGCTGTTCCCATGCCTACACAACACTCCCTCCTCATTCTGGTTTCAGAGAATCCCTTTTGTTGTTGTTGAGTCATTTCAGTCATGTCATGACCCTATTGTGAGGTTTTCTTGGCACAGATACTGGAGTGGTTTGTTATTTCCTTCTCTGGCTCATTTTACAGATAAGAAGGCTGAGACAAACGGGGTTAAGTGACTTGCCCAGGGTCACACAGCTAGTAAATATCTGAGGCCAGATTTGAACTCATGAAAATGAGTCTTCCTGATTCTAAGTCCAGTGGTCTATCCATTGCAGTGCCACTTAGCTGCCCTGATAGAATCCCTAGTTTCCTTCCAAGTTCCATTGCAAAATTGCTTTCTATAGGTAGCCTACCATGACAATCTCCTCTCTCCCAAAATTGCCTTGTAAAAACAACAAATATAAACTAGCACATTATTTCCCACGTATACTGTCCTGTTTGCTTTCCCACTGAATATATAAGCTCCAGGGACATACCAAATCACTTTTCGGCTGTATTCCTAACACCGTAGCACAGTTACAGGCACATGGATCTTACACCAATGCCCACTGAATAAAGGAATGAACATATTACTGGTGGTCTGTGCCCTAGGTCTGACTAATGACATCCTTTCTCATTGCATACCTTCATAAGTAATACAAGAAATACCCTTGTTCAAGTCCTCCAATGCTTGCTTGGATCCAAGATGCTCCCACCTATGCCTCCTCACTTCATGGTCAAAGGGAAGCTACTGGTGCCTCGATGGTGACTTGTACTGGAGGACAGTGGTATCAACTGTATTTTACTAAAGGAGTCAGCCTCTGTGTTCCTACTATCCTTGACAGATATTACACAGCTATCTCCCTGACTTGCAGATGGAATTCAATCCAAGTGCCACGTTTGGGTCTCACATTTCATTCATTCAACTAAGATATTTAAAAGGTCATGATTCTCCCTCAGACATAACTTTCTACATATTGCTTGCAGGCTGTTCTAAGTTTTGAGCAAGGTGCCCAATGGAAGCTCAAGAAAATTCTGCCTGATCCAGAAGGCAGGAAAGAGTGGCTATAGATACAGCTAGAGATATTGTATGATAGAAAAATATTTTTTTAAAGTGTTGAGACAAAAATATTTCCAGTGGCTCTTTTTTTGATGGCTAAGAATTGGAAATCAAAGGAATGCCCATCAATTGGGGAATAACTAAACAATCTGTGGTATATGATAGTGATGGAATATTATTGCACTATAAGAAATGACAACAGGATGGTTTCAGAAAGGCCTGGAAGGACTTGTATGAACTGATGTATAGTGAAGCTAGCAGAAGCAAGAGAACACTGTGCACAGAGACAGCAATATTATTTGATGAAGAACTGTGAATGACTTAGCTATTCTCAGCAATACAATGATCCAAGATAATCCCAAAGGACTATTCATGAAACATACTATCGACCTCCAAAGAAAGAACTGATATTGATTGAACATAGACTGAAGCATGCTATTTTTCACTTTCTTTTATTTTTTCTTTTATTCAAGTTTTCTTGTGCAAAATGACTAATGTGGTAATGTTTTAGATAATTGTGCATGTATAATCTGTATCTGATTGTTTACTGCCTTAGGGAATGGGGAGGGGAAGGAGGGAAGCAGGGATAAAATTTGGAAACTTTAAATAAACTTTAAATAAAAATGTTTGCTATTTAAAAAATAAAATAATAAAAATAAGCACACAAAAAGTGTTGAGATAAAGATGGGAAGAAAAGTGGGATTAGACAAAGTGTTACAAAGGAAGAATGTAACACAACTATGTGGGCACTCAAGGATGTTGTCAACACTTATATTGAACTAAATTTCCCTCTACCCAGTGTTTGAGCATGGACCTTTGGGTTCTTTTACTGTTCTCCTAGCATATTTAGAATTCCACAAATATGTTTGCTCTATATATAATAATTTCTAATGGAAAGGTACTTCAATCAAGCATAGTCCCTTTCAAATCTGGAGCCATGATCCCTTGCCCCATGGAGCCAATGATTTTTACTGTAATAGTCTGATTAGAGTTCAAGCTTCCAAAAACGAAATCATACTCTTATCTTAATAAGAATCATTCAACAAAGAGAATGTGCATTGAGAGCAGAGTGGCTATTTGGCCCATCACCCCAATTGATTCAGAAGGGGATTCCAGGGATGCCAAGGTTGGAGTCCTATATGATCACTTGTGGCCAAGCCAGAAAGGGATTGGTGCCCTAAATTAATGATAAAAGGCCTGCTTATGTATATTTATGGAATTGAGGAGAAGTTTTGAATCTACTGAAGATGTCCTAGAACTGGCCATTTTCTTTCTTTCTTTTTTTTTTTTTTAGTAAGGCAATTGGTGTTAAGTGACTTGCCCCGGGTCACACAGCTAGTAAATGTCAAGTGTCTGAGGTCAGATTTGAACTCAGGTCCTCCTGACTCCAGGGCCAGTGCTCTATCCACTGTGCCACCTAGATGCCCCTGGCCATTTTATTTTTAGGCTCTTACCCAGATAAATCTTGGTCCATGACTATCACCTAAAAAACCCAGAATCCCCCAAGAGAACTGTCACTGAAATACAATGAGCCCATCTGAATTACAAGTATGAGCTATCTCTTCCTGGGGATGACAAGATCCTCTATTAAAAACCCTTCAGGGGCAGCTAGGTGGCACAGTGGATAGAGCACCGGCCCTGGAGTCAGGAGGACCTGAGTTCAGATCCGGCCTCAGACACTTAACACTTACTAGCTGTGTGACCCTGGGCAAGTCACTTGACCCCAATTGCCTCACCAAAAAAAAAACAACAAAACCCTTCAGGGCAGCTAGGTGGCACAGTGGATAAAGCACTGGCCTTGGATTCAGGAGGACCTGAGTTCAAATCCAGCCTCAGACACTTGACACTTAACTAGCTGTGTGACCCTGGGCAAGTCATTTAACCCTCATTGCCCTACAAAAAAAAACAAAACAAAACAAAACAAAACAAAACAAACAAACAAAAAAATCCTTCAGTGGCTCAGTCCCCAACTTCATCTAGAACATCTTGGCCACCCAGGCAATAGAAACTTTCCCTGTGCTCAAGGATGCTGGGAGAGTGAGCGCCCAGCCTGCAGTGTGAAAGCCTGCAGTGGCAAGGGCCTCTGAACAGTAGAAAGAGGATGAAGAAAATACAACTGCTTCCTGGGGTTCCATGTAGATGTGTAGGAGGCAAAAGGTGCCAGACCAACTCTTGGTTATGCAGCCATGGGGTGACTTTGGTCCTCTGTCTTCTTCTTCTAGTTGGAGTGGAAGGGCTGGTCTACCTCAGCAGGGAAAATTATGTTAAAAAAGTAAATAGACAGGGGCAGCTAGGTGGTGCAGTGGATAAGGCATCAGTCCTGGATTTAGGAGGACCTGAGTTCAAATCTGACCTCAGCCACTTGACACTTACTAGCTGTGTGACCCTGGGCAAGCAACTGAACCCTCATTGCCCCATGCAAAACAAACAAACAAAAACAAACAAACAAATAAAAATGGAAAAAAAGGAGATAGACTGCTGGACCTGGAGTCAGGAGGACTTGAGTTCAAATCCAGTCTCAAGACACTGTGTGATCCCAACCAAATTGCTTAGCCTCTCAGAGGGCTCTGGGGCAATGGTCTCAGACTCTAAGTCACAGATGGTGCCGACCTACATTGGTAGATTGAGTTTCCTCACCTGAGAGTTCCTCATACCAATAAAGCCACTGGTATGGTGCTTATCTCTTGCATTATTGAGCTTTCCTGGGTGGAAAATCCTTCAGAAACTGAATCATCCTCAAGCGAGGAAGAGATAGGGATGCGTGTGGAGTGCTGACTGATCATAAGTGTTTTTATAGCACTTTTACAGCTTTGTGACCTGAACTGTCATTAGGTGGTACCGAAGGCTAGATAGAAGGATGGGATGGAGGAAGCAGTTTGCATCTCTCTCTCTTTTTTATTTTTATGTGGGGCAATGGGAGTTAAGTGACTTACCCAGGGTCACATAGCTAGTAAGTGTCAAGTGTCTGAGGTCAGATTTGAACTCAGGTCCTCCTGAATCCAGGGCCGGTGCTTTATCCACTGTGACACCTAGCTGCCCCAAATCTTTTTTTTTCCCCCTGTGGGGGAATGAGGGTTAAGTGACTTGCCCAGGGTCACACAGCTAGTAAGCGTCAAGTGTCTGAGGCCGGATTTGAAGTCAGGTCCTCCTGAATCCAGGGCCTGTGCTTTATCCACTGTGCCACCTAGCTGCCCCCTGTATGAGAATTTAAAGTAGATGTCAGTGGCAAGAGGGAGACTGGGTTCAACTGAACAAGATTTCTTTCTCTCTCCCCCTGCCCCTTAGAAGCAGAGGGTTGGATGGATGGACAAGCTACATACTTTCCTACTGCTGACCAGGATCAGATGGCTCGCCATTTAGAGATGGAAAGGACCTTAGAGATCATGGAATCCATTCCCTTCTTGTGACAGATGAGGAAACTGAGGCTGAGAAAGGTTAGTGACTTGCCCAGGGTCTCACAACCAGTAAATATGTGAGGCAGAAGTTTACCCCTCTGACCGTAGGTCCCCTGCCCTATGCCCAGCACCATGGTTTCTTTCTGGTCCTGCCGCTCTCAGTAGAGAGGTTGAACAGCATTATGGATAGAGCCTGAGTCAGGAAGACTTAGGTTAAAATCCCACTCAGAAGCTCTTTAGCCCTGCTCCACTGGGCAAGCTACTAACCTTTATCAGCCTCGGTGAACTCATCTATAAAACGATGGGGTTTGACTCAGTCACTTCTGAGGTCCCTTCTAACTAACTAAATCTATGATCCTATGGTTGAGTGCCTCTTTCTAAATGTAACAGCACCTTTCCACTCGAAGTGTTTGTGGGTCAGCTTGCTTAGTCTAGCCTAGAATAACTTCCCTTGACTTTTCTTCCAAAGTGATTGACCTTTCCCAAGCACTTGAGCACAAAAATGACCATTTGTACTTAGGAAATCGCCTGGTAGGAGATTTGTTTGAGTCCCCTTCACTACAAATATCTTAAGAGCTGTGTTTTCTTCTGGGACATTGCCATGCTCCGTTGCAGGGCCAAATTAGGCCCCTAGCATGTAACAAAGAGCATAATGATGTGGGTGGATTTTTGCCCACAGGTTCTTGAAACTCTATGGCTGCAAGAACAAAAAGTCAAGGATTTCAAAGAAACTAAGGGGGAAAAATGCAATGGAAGGAGATTCAGCAGTACCAGACTTGAAACTATATTATAAGACGAAAGCATTTTTGGAGTGTAAGATGGATAGTTTTGATTATTTTAAACTGATTCTTTTTGTATAAATAAAGCCAACATAGCAAAAAAAAAAAAAAGGAAGAAATGTAGAAAATTGGGGGGAAAAACTTTCATAGACAGTCTGTCAGTTAGGTATGATTATGTTGGAATTCTGCTATGATAGAAGAAATGATAAGCTGGTTGATTTAGAAAAAACACAAAAAGACTTGGACCTGTAAAGGAAGATGCTATCCATCTCCAGAGAAAGTAAGGACAAATAGAAATATACATTGTATGATCTTACATATACGTATATGTGTATAAGTATGTATGTGTGTTTGTGTTTATAGATATTTATGAACACACCACACACACACACACACACACACACATATTTGTAGCCTTCAGGGGGAGAGGGAGGAGAGGGAGAGAAAAAAAATAAAGTAAAAAGGCCACAGCAGAGAACAAAAGGAAACCTAGAAGGAAGCAAAGAAAAGCTAGGTAGCTTTGGAAATGATATGTACTATTTATTATGTAGCCTTTCTTGAAATGGAAATCTGTTGTTTTATATTTAGTTCTCTCTTATGTTCTGCTGAATACATGGAAATGTTATTTTTTCTTTTCTCATTTTGCGCTTAAGTTTAATATGAATCAAAATATTTACACAAAATAATTAAATTAAATTAATAAAAAAAACTCCAGGGTGCAAATCTTCAAATTTGAGTATGATTTATAAGAATCTGTTGTTTTATCAATGAACCCATAGATCTATAGGCTATAGTCAAAGGTCACGGCTGCTCTGGGCTATCAGCTGGTTTGTAAACTATCTTTGACTCCTTCCAACCCAGCAAAATATTCTTAGGGAGGGCTGGATTGTATAGAGCAAGTAACTGCTGTCTCTTGATTCTAGAGCATTGAGTAATGCCTTGGCTGTAAACCAGATGAGGTATAAAATCAGTGACCAAGAGGAGGAAAACCTTGTGAGGAGTAAAGCTGGTGTCGGTGATGCTTACATGGGGTTGTTGAGGAAGAAAGAGAGAAGGTTCCTACTGGAAGTAAGTTCATGAATTCATGAACATCACTCCCTGGTTCATGCGCTATTATAAACCAGTCCTGAGAATTAGACAAAAATGGATGTAATTGGCCTGAGGCACACATCTGTGTGCCATTTTTGAAGATGAACAGATGCCAGGAGATCTGGGTAGTCGCTTTACCATCTTGCCTCCTTGTTTAGTGGATTGTTCATTTCATGCCTTCCCAGACCAAGAAATAAAAAATAAATAATCCTCCCTGGAGAGTCTCTCTAATAGGTTAGAGGCTGACCTCTTTCTTTTGAGTACCTCTAGTGTACCCCTGTAGCCCCAAGGCTGCCCACTGCCCACTTCTCATTGCCCACCTTCCTCCCCACCTGCTTTTTCCCTTTCAATGGACCTGCCTTTTTGTCCTGTGTAAGACCTTTAATTCTTTTTTTTTTTTAGTCAGGCAATTGGGGTTAAGTGACTTGCCCAGGGTCACACAGCTAGTAAGTGTTAAGTGTCTGAGGCCAGATTTGAACTCCGGTACTTCTGACTCCAGGGCCAGTGCTCTATCCACTGCACCACCTAGTTGCCCCAAGACCTTTAATTCTTTAACATTCATAGGTTGCTTTGATCTCTTTGGATGGCCTTTATCTTGATTTTGTCACACACACACACACACACACACACACACACACACACACACACACACACACACACCTTGTCATCTCAGAACACTGACTTTGCCCAGATGACACTAAATCCCTGGCTGTTCTCTCCAGTAATAGATGCTACTTTTCCATATTCCCCTATATATAGCAGGGCTCTGGCAGACAAAGAAGCCAACTCCTTACTCATACTAGACTGTCCATGGGCCACTATTACTCACAAACCTCTCTTCCTTTGAGGTTCATTTATTAATAATTTGAAGCAGGGGGATAGAGTGCTGAGCCTGGAATCAGGAAGACCTGAGTTCAAATCTTGCCTTAGATTGCTAGCTGTGTGACTGTGGGCAAGTCACTGAATCTATGCCTCAGTTTCTTCATCTGAAAAATGGGGATCATAAAAGCACCTCCTTCCCAGGATTGTTGTGCCAATAAAATGAGATAATATTTATGAGGAGATTAGTACTGTGCCTAGCACATAGTAGGTACTTCATGAATGTAGGTTTCCTTCCTAAAATAATAACAGCTAACATTTATATATATATCATTTTAACCTTTCTACAGCACTTCATATTACCTCATTTCATTTGCACACCAACCCTGTAAAGTTGGTTCCATTATTAGGAAATAAAGGCCAAGAAATTGACTTCCCTAGGATCGCAGGGCTAGTAAGTATCAGAGGCAGGATTCCAAGCCTGGCACACTATGCACTATGCCTTCATCTTGATCGTCTGCTCTAGCCCTTTGTTGTAGTAGTCTCCTGATGGCCAAATTGTTTTAAACTCATACAAGTTTACCATAAAGAGAAGGAAAGAGGTATAAGATGATAGTTGACAGTGACATTGGGATCAAGTGAGGTTTGCTGTTGGTTTTTGAAGGATGCAGGGAGTCAAGAATATCACCAGAATCAGTGAAAAAAAATGTGAAAGATGACAGCCTAGTGGTACCAGACCTTGGAATGCATTATAACACATCAATCATCAAAATGAACTGGTATAGGCTAAGAAATTGAGGGGTGGATCTCTGGAATAGATTAGGCGCATAATACATAATAGTCAATGATCGGAGCTTTATCCACTTCACCACCTAACTGCCCCCAGAATTCATTATTTGGAAAAATTGCTGGGAAAACTAGAAAGCAGATTGCCAGAAACTATGCATAGACCAATGTCTTACACAAAATATCAAGGTAAAGTCAAAATGGGTACATGATTTAGACATAAAGGGCATCATAAGCAATTTAAAGGAGTATGAGAGGGGCAGCTAGGTGGTGCAGTGGATAAAGCACCAGTCCTGGATTCAGGAGGACCTGAGTTCAAATCCGGCCTCAGACACTTGACACTTACTAGCTGTGTGACCCTGGGCAAGTCACTTAACCCCCATTGTCCTGCGCAAAAAACAAACAACCCCCCCTCACATACATAAAGGAGTATGAGAAAATTTTCCTTTCAGGTCTATGGATAAAGGAAGAGTTTACGACCAAAGAAGAAATAGAAATGATTTTTTGAAGTTAAATAGATCATTTTGATTACAAGAAATTAAAAAGCTTTTACAAAAACAAAACTAGGACAGCCAAAATTCAAAGGAAAACAGGAAAATGGGAGGGAGGATTTTATAACAAGTTTCTCTGATAAAGACCTCATTTCTCTAATAAATAGGGAATTGAGCCAAATTTATAAAAGTTAGAGCCTTTCCCCAGTTGATAAATGGTCAAAAGGTGTCAACAGCAAGTTCTTGGAAGTCAAAGCTATCACTAGCCACATAAAAATGCTATAAAACACTAGAGAAATATACATTAAAACAACTCTGAGATACCACCTCACACCTATCAGGTTGAATAACATGACAGAAAAGGAAAATGATCAATGTTGGAGGGGATGTGGGAAAATTGGTACACTAATGCCCTGTTGGTGGAGTTGTGAACTAGTCAAAACTATTCTTGAAAGCAATTTTTAATTATGCACAAAGGGCTATCACACTGTGCAAACTCTTTGACCCAGGAATAACAGTACCCCAAGGAGATAAAGAAAAAAAGGTAAAAGGACCTATTTGTAAAAAATTATTTATAGAAGCTCTTTTTGTGGTGGCGAAGAATTGGAAATGGAGGGGATGCCCATCAATTGGGGAATGGCTGAACAAGTTGTGGTATATGATTGTGATAGAATATTATTGTGATGGTAAGAAAGGATGAACAGGATGGTTTCACAAAAACCTGAGAAAACTTATGTGAACTGATCCTAAGTGAAGTGAGCACAGTAAGAGCAATATTGTGAAAGCTGTGAAAGACTTAGGTATTCTGAGCAAAACAATGATTCAAGACAATTCCAAAGGACCCATGATGAAAAATGCTATTCACCTTTTTAGAGAGAAGAGAAGAACTATGAATTCAGATTGAAGTATACTTAAAAATATTCTTTAAAAACAAAAAATAAAGGATTCAGGAAACATGGACCTGTTTGTAAGCAGCATGGAAGGGGCCAGTTGATAGAGAAAGATGGAAGATGAAAGAGAATGGGAATGATAGCAAAGGTAATCTGCTGGAGAAACCAGGAGGCAATGCCATGTGACTAACTCATCATCTTGCTATTATACAATTCTCTGACATCTTATATCTTTCCTGATGTTTATCATCAGAAAGTTATTGAATAGGGCTACTTCTGTTACATCTTTTTTAAAATTAATTTTTTGGGGGGCAGGGCAATGAGGCTTAAGTGACTTGCCCAGGGTCACACAGCTAGTAAGTGCCAAGTGTCTGAGGTCGGATTTGAATTCAGGCCCTCATGAATCCAGGGCCAGTGCTTTATCCACTTTGCCACCTAGCTGCACCCACTTATGTTACATCTTAAAAGGAATCTTGAACAATCTTCATATATGAAAGGGTGGCACCTTGTTGAAAAGGTATATACAGCTGCATTCTGTTCAATGGAATAAGCAATAAGTACCCTATCTTTCCATAATTTGTGAAATGGTAACTATGTCCATTGTTGAATATACTTGGTGAAAGCCTGCTTGTTTCCAATTTTGGATGACTTAAATTCCTATAAAGACAATTGTCAGAAAGATTTTGCATTGGTGGGAGAGCAGGCATTTGCTTAGTAGTTGGTTAGCTTAGCTATTTTTGGGGGGAATCAGTAAGATCTGGTCCCCCCCATATATATTTTGCTGTCTTCTTCTTTAAAAGCATAAATTCGTCTCTCCATGCTTTCATGATTGCATGACCTTCAGTGGAGATCATGGATAAATCTACTAAAATGAAATTCACTAGGGATAAGGGTCAAGTTAACTCACTTGGGTTAATAGAGTAAATTTCATAAAGATGGGTTGGAGGAGGTATGATTAGATAGCAGTTTGTTTGAAAGATCTGTGGTTTTAATTAACTGCAGTTTCAATATGTGGCAGCTAGAGAATCTACTGGAATCCTGGGCTACGTTAAGAGAGCCATTTTAATAATTATAAATATCCAAATTAACCACAAAAGACATATGAAAGAAGACACTATCTGCATCCAGAGAAAGAACTGACAAATAAAAGTATGTGTAGAATGATTATATATGTGTGTATATACACACACCATATGTATGTATGTATGTACATATACATACACACTTATTTGAGTCTAATGGTAGGCATCTCTAGGGCAGGGGGTGGGAAGAGGAGTGAAGAAAAAAGAAGAAAAAAGTAATTTACATAACTCTATTATATATTTTAAAATAACAGCAAGTTGTACATAAGAGATTTGTAGTTTCATATACATTGGTTTTCATTATACTGTTATGGAAATGCATGTGCTATTCTATAAATTTAAAATAACATTATTTATTTATTTTTTATTTTATTTTTAGCAAGGCAATGAGGATTTAGTGACTTGCCCAGGGTCATACAGCTAGTGTCAAGTGTCTGAGGCCCGATTTGAAGTCAGGTCCTCCTGAATCCAGGGCCAGTGCTTTATCCACTGTGTCCCCTAGCTGCCCTTAATTTATTTTTTAAAAGAGACACATAGCCTCCAGGAATTCTGCTGTGGTTATACCAAATTTAGACACCACAAATGACAAAGACCAGAGAAGCTGGACAACATCCAGAGAAGGGCGCCCAGGATGATGAAGAACCTTAAAGCTAAGTATTGTCGGAAGCAGTTAAAGGGATTAGGGATTTGTAGCCTCCAGAAAAAAAAAAATCAGGGGTATTTTCGTTGATCCCTTAAGTATTTGAAGGAAAGATGCAATTTGTTTTCAATGTGTGGCCAGAGAGGGTTGAACATAAACCAAGGGGTGGATATTCTAGAGAAGCAAATTTAAGTTATGTCAGAGGGGGAGAAATGCTAACAATTGGAGCTGTCCAAGGTAATAGGTACTACAGGTAGTGGGTTCCCCACCTTAAAGATCTACAGCTTACCTTGGGCTATTTGTCAGGCTTGTTATTGTGGGGGATTCATTTCAAGTATGTGTTGGACTAGAGGCTCCTAAGGTCCCTTTCCACTTTGACAACCCGTGATTAAGTCCTTGGGAGTTTGAAGAGCTGATTTGTAATGTGTGTGCATAACCTCGGGGTATAATGGGGAACTGGCTTTTTAAAGGGTGAATATTCCTAACATCTATCTATAACTTTCACTAGTTGGCCAAGCAAGCCTCTGAAGGCTGAATAATGGCTTAAAACTTTCAATAAAGCTGTTTAAAAAATCTTTGTAAACTCAAAACTCACCTACTTTCTGAGTAATTAATTGACAGTCCATTTTAAAGCTCCGAATGCTTGTAGGTTCCTACCTGTACACTGCTATGCATGCTCCCCATCCTCACCTCTCAAGGACAAAAACCCATTCAGAACACCAGCAGGAAGGAAAACAGAAGGCAATAGGGTTCCAGTCACCCCCAGCAAAGTTCATATAAGTCCTTCCAGGTTTTCCTGAAATCTGCCTGCTCATCATTTCTTACAGCACAATAGTATTCCATTACACTCATACACCACAACTTGTTTAGCCACTCCCCAATTGATGGGCATCCCCTCAATTTCCAATTCTTTGCCATCACAAAAAGAACAGCTATAAATATTTTTGTACATGTGGGTCCTTTTCCTTTTCTTATGATCTCTTTGGGATAAAGAACTAATAGTGGTATCGCTGGGTCAAAGGATATGCACATCTTAAGCCCTTTGGGCATAGTTCCAAATTACTCTCCAGAATGGCTGGATCAGTTCACAGCTCCACCAACAATGCATTAGTGTTCCAATTTTTCCACACTAGGCATAAAGTTCAGAGGCTTGAGTTTCAAGATGGATTATCATCATCCTTTACAGGAGACTCTACAGTTCCAAACTAAGTGAATCCTGTTCTGATGATATCCACTGATGAGCATATGGCTTAGCCTTCCTGTTGTGGGTAGGAATAAATTCTGAGGTGTAATGTATAGTTAGTGCCTTATTGCCCCCTCCCCTTTCTAGGGAGATCTTAGATGGAAGCTCTAAGTAAAATAATTCAAACAACAATAATCCCCAAGTGGAGAGTGTAATGAGCCCATAAGTGTGAGAACAAACATCCTAACCCCTCTCATTGTTCTAAATCTGGGGTCTGTAAACTCTATGGGGAAAAATGTACAATTCTATCTCCATATAAGTGGTTTTCTTTTGTAATCCTATGCATTTTAAAACATTATTTTGAGAAGTGATCACAGGCTTCTGCAGACTGTCAAAGGAATTGAACATAAAACACAAATTAACACAAAAAGATTTAACAACAACAACAAAATAGTGACAGGCTCTCTTGGGACTGAGCCCAGTCCAAACCAGAGTCTAGAGCAGAGGAACCTTAAACAGAGAACTGTTGTTGTTTGTCCTTTGTTTTCAAAGAGGACCACGGACTTCACCACTGACTTGTGCCTCAGTTGGAAATGAGTGAGACAGAGTTGCACAAAGTCACCAGCCTCATTCACTTTTCCAGAGTCATCAAAGTCCAGTGGCAGGACGAAAGTGAAGATGACTGGTCATGGCTCAGGATGCGGTGGATGCCTGACCAAGTTCTAAGTTCTCCACCTTGCAAACTTCAGCTGCCTTCATGGTTGTTGGAACAAATTGTTTTCATCTGCCCATTCCTTAGAGAGAAACCCTACCCCATTGGGACCTATAGTGGTTCCTTAATTAAATTTGTGTTATAGTTTGTAACACCAACTTTGAAAGCTCCTACAGAGACCAGCTATTGTTACTGTATCTTTAATATGCAAGAGACTGTAGTTTCTCATTCTGCAGTAGCTGAAGAGAGAATTTAAGAAAAAGTGAGATTTCACCTACTTAGCAAAGTACGTTTAACCTTTGTTTTTCTTTCTTTTTTTGTGGGGCAATGGGGGTTAAGTGACTTGCCCAAGGTCACACAGCTAGTGTCAAATGTCCGAGGCCGGATTTGAACGCAGGTACTCCTGAATCCAGGGCTGGTGCTTTATCCACTGTGCTATCTTAGCCGCCCCCTAACCTTTGTTTTTCAAGGAAAAGTGAAGAGAATTCTTGATAAGCCTTTAATTGGTATCCTGAGAGAAATGAATGCATATATTATTTCAGAACTGAGAAGTCATTTTCAATGATGACAGGCTCCTTTCCTTTTTTTTTTTTTTTTTTTTTTTTGCGGGGCAATGGGGGTTAAGTGACTTGCCCATGGTCACACAGCTAGTAAGTGTCTGAGGCCGGATTTGAACTCAGGTACTCCTGAATCCAGGGCCGGTGCTCTATCCACTGTGCTACCTAGCTGCCACCCTCCTTTCCTTTTCATAGCAGATACAGTGTGAAATAATTACTAGTATTGTTAATAAATTATGATATGGGGTTGGGACATATCGAGGAATTTGGGACTATTAAAGTTTAAACTGGCCTACTAGCTAAAGGAGAACACACCTTGAGAAATAAGAGAGATAAGTCCATTAGGTGTGGCTGCTGCCTGATTGGTGCAGGGAGACAGAAATAACTCCAGAAGTCAGGGCCATCACCTCACTCAAGCTTTCCCTCACCCCCAAAGGGAACTTTCCATTGCCAGATGGTGGTCACCCCATCTACCATCTATAAAAGCTGTTGTGTTTCTTCTGTTTGAGGAGATAGGTGTCTCAGAGAATCATGTCTCTGAACCATCTCCCCTCGAGAGAAGGCTTTCTCTCTTGGTTCCTTTCTCTAGCACCCAAATAAAAGATTATTTGATTCTAATTGGATTTGTGTGTGAGAGGGTGTAATTCTTTTTTTAAAATTTTTATTTTTGGTGAGGCAATCGGGGTTAAGTGACTTGCCCAGGGTCACACAGCTAGTAAGTGTTAAGTGTCTGAGGTTGGATTTGAACTCAGGTTCTCCTGAATCCAGGACCAGTGCTCTATCCATTGCTCCACCTAGATGCCCCAAGAGGGTGTAATTCTTTAAAAAGGAATACCTAAGGTTCCCCACCATCACCAATTTCCCCCATGACAATATATAGCTTGGGACATTGTTAGTCAATTGTATAGCTAGTACCCTTGCCATTTAAACATCAGAGACTGTGTGTGTGTGTGTGTGCAAGTATGTATACACACATTTAAATTTAATGTTTAAGCTCCTTAAGCTATTAAAATGGCACTAAGCTTTTGGGGGACACCATGTTTGTAACATGTACACATGCATTTAGACATAGACATAATTAAAAAGGGACTTTAGGTTTACTTTTCTGTATGGGGTGATCTCTCCTCTCTCTAATTTCTATTGTTTCACTTTACTCATTCATCCTCAGCCCTAGTTCTAATCCAATCAAAAGGCATGTTGATATTTCATCATAATTGTCCAAACTCAAAATATCTCTATAGGAAGCTAATTAATAAGAGAAAATGCAATTCTCTTTCCTCTCATGATGGGTTCTTACTGACTTTTTTGGTGCCTGGAGAAATAATTTTCTCTATTGGGCCACCTTACATTGTAGGGCTATTCCCCTCTTTGGACTTCTGGTCCCCTCACATCTTTACTGTATTTTCATTCATTGATTTGTAGTATTAATTTCCATGGTAGAGGGTCACCCTTGAGAAACCAGTCCAATGCCTTGTTTTATAGCTGAGGAAATCAAGTCAACTGAGAGGAAAATGGTAACTATATGGTTGCCCTAGTGAACAGACCAATTCATTAAGCATTTACTAAGCTCCTAAAAATGGGTCAGATCCTGAACTAGGCTGAACTAGGTGTGGGGCATGGGATGAAGAAGAAAATGAAAGCAGTCTTTGACCTTAGAGAGCTTGCCCTCTGATGGGGGCTGGACAAGATAGTCACAGCTGAATAGGAACAAAGCATATGCTGTTCAATTATGTCTGACTCTTTGTGACCCTATCTGGGGTTTTCTTGGTAAGGATACTGGAGTGGTTTGCCATATCTGTCTCCAGCTCATTTTAGATATGAGGATAAGTGACTTGCCCAGAGTCACACAGGTTTGAACTCATGAAGATGAGTCGTTCTGATTCCAAAAATAATCACTGTAATTGGCTATTTGAGTGTTTAAGGGTTCTTGAAATGTTCATGAATACCATCGAGTATTTCTTGTCATATATTTTATGGGGGTAGAGGAAATAAGCTGTCTCATAGCTGATATCCATACTGACTTGTACACTGAATAACTTTGTGGGTGGGGCTCTTGCTACTTGAGCCATACCTAAACTTTGTTTTACATACTCCTTGGTGGGGATAGAGACAGAAAAAAGGTCTGCCCCCTCTGTGGGTCAGAATACTCAAGATCAAGCTCTATTGAAAATATGAGTTTAGAATTTCTTGGGGAAGAGGAGTAGGGGCAAGGATGGTGGTGCCTCAGTCTTGGGATATGTAAGAAAATGCAAAATACATGCAAAGTAGCTAAAAGGCGATTCCAGAGGAGCAGTAGATACTGGGAGTATCAGGAAAGACCTTGTGTAGAAAGTGGTACTGGAGATAAGCTTTGAAGGAAGTGAGATTATTTGTGAGGCAGAGGTGAGGCCATAGGAAGGACCAGGTGTGATGGATAGCTTGGGCAAAGGTAGGGAGATAAGAGATGGAATGTCCTTTGTGCAGAATAGCAAGAAAGCTGGTTTGGCTGATCTGCACAGTGTGTAAAGATGAATAACATGGCTGGAAAGGTAAACTGGAATCAGAATGTGAAGAATGATTCATGTCAAGTAATGGAGTTTGCGTATTATCAAAAGAGGGGCATTTGTGCAGGGGATTGACAAGTTCACATTTGCGCTTTAGGAACACTATTTTAATAGTTTTATAGAGGGCAGATTTGTGGAGAAGAGATTCGAGGCAGAATCCACTTAGAAGGTCATTGCAATGAAATTGGAACACTTGCTTGAACAAAATTGATGCATCTTGGATCAGGGAAGATGCTAATTGCGGGGAGAAATCTTTGCATCAAATATCTCTGATAAGAGTCAGGTATCCAAGATATCTAGAGAACTAAGGCAAATATATGTATATGACCATGAATCTTTCCCCAGTGGATAACTGGTCATAGAAAATGCACAAACAGATTGGGAAAGAATTGCAGTCTATTGACAAACACTTAGAAGATGTCTACAAATCACTAATAATGAGAGAAATGCAAGTCAAAATAATTCTGAGATTTCACTTCAGGTCCAGGAATATGACAAAGAGAATAGTCAGTATCAAAGGGACTTCAGCAAGGCATGTGGAGCTATGAATTGGTCCAAATGTTACTATACTTGGACTCAGAGAACTCAATGCTAGGCTTATAATGCAAGTAGGTCAAAGACAAAAATAATGCTACCATAAATAACAAAATATCTATAGTAGCATGTTAGGGGGTGGCATGTAGTAGCAAGGAATTGGGAGACAAAATAGCTATCCATTGATTGGAGAATGGCTAAATGAAGTATATTATACAATTGCAATGGACTACTACAGTGTAATAAGAAAAAATAAATATGAAGAATTTAGAAAAACTGAAGAATTAAAAGACTCAATGCAGAATGAAGAAAGCAGAATTAGAGGAGGGAAACTTTAGAATAATTAATAGGATTGTGCATAGAAAGACCAGAAAAAAAACAAATTAAAAACATGTAATTGTTATGACCAAGCTTGGCCCTGAGAATGTGGTGAGAAAATATATTTTTGTTTTCTTCATGGTGTTACAGAACTAGGGTAATGGAACCTGAGTGATATTCTGTTTATTTCTGCTGAATTGCTTTTCTTTTGTTTTAGTCTTCATTAGAAGGATGTCTCACTGGAATGGGGGAAAAGGGTTTATTCAGATAAAAATATGCAAAAGTTATCAGTCATTTTAAAAGGCTACTGTAATAAGGCAGGTAAGAAGTGATGAAGTCCTGAGTTAGGGTGGTAGATGGTAGGGTTGCTAGAAAGAAGGGGCTGTGGGATTGAGTGAAGTTGTGGAAGTAGAACAGAGGCTTGATCACTTCTTGATCAGGGCTGGGGTGGGGTGCAGGGATGGGGGAAAGAATTGAAAAAGGCACCAGGGTTATTATCCTGGGTAACTGGAAAGATGGTGGCACCCTCAAGAGGAAGAGAGAAGTTAGGAAGAGGTTAGATTTAGGAGGAAAGATGATGAGTTGTGTTGAGTTTCAGGTGCCTATGGGGTGTTCAGTTGAAAATGCCCAAGAAGCAGTTGATGATGCAGGTGTCTGGAGCTTGAGAGAGACTGCTGTAAACTGAGGTCACAGCCTGTTCTAAACCCAAACCTACTCTAGGGAATAGTGAAACAGATAAGAGTGCAGAGCCCTAAGCATAGAGGGTTGCTTTTCAATAAGAACAGGATGGAGAAGCACCTCCACAATGGGACACTGCCTACTGATTAAAAGTAGGCCTGTGAAGAAGCCACTGACCTAACTATGAGAGACAAGGGTGGGGGGAAAGAGGGAGATAGAGGGAAGAGAGAGGAAGGAAAGAGAGAAGGAGAGAGGGGGGAAGGGAGGGAGGGAGAGAGAGAGGAGCAAGAGAAAGGGGGGAGAGGAGAGAGAGAATAATTTGCTTCATCCTCCCTTCAAATCTTCAAGGAGGGGCAGCTAGGTGGCACAGTGAATAGAGCATTCCCTGGAGTCAGGAGGACCTGAGTTCAAATCCAGCTTCAGACACTTAACACTTACTAGCTGTGTGACCCTAGGCAAGCCACTTAACCCCAATTGCCTCACCAAAAAAAAAAGTACCTTAAAAAAAATCTTCAAGGAGAGGGAGGATGACCATTTTTCCCATGTGTTGTAAAGGGGATCTTTTTTTCACATTGGGTTGGTCTAAATGGCTTCTGAGAGTCTTCTAATTCTGCAGATTCTGGCTGTGGCATTCAATGTTTTCCACTAAGGTGTAGTTTCCTGAATTGTGAGTATGAGAAAGGCCTTTGCTATTGAAATACCTGTTGAAAGACTGCCCTATACTCATCCTCTTCATCTGGCCTCATTTGGAGATGCTGTGCCCTAAACCTCTCCTTCCCAGCACACCCACACCTGGACTTACTCCACTGATTTGTCTGGATGTACTGTGGATGGAGGAGAAAGCTACAAGGAATCCTGTTCTCTTTGTACAGATGAATATGTGATCGGACCAAGGTTCAGGGCAGGGCAGCACAGGACTGGAAAAGAACCCAGAGAAGCCTCTTTGTTGATGCAGGGACTTTGTTCTGAACCCCTCCAAACTCTGTGCCCTAGTAGCCCATCTTCCAGGGGCTCTGCGTTCTGGTTTTCAGAGGAACAGCTAGATAACCTGATAAGCAGGACCAACCGACTTTATTTCTAAGTAACATTTGACTATAAGAGACAGTGATCCAGTTTCTGTTGTCAGCCTATCAAGGGGAGTCACTTCTCAGCTGGAGACAATTATCCATGTTAGGAGGGAGGGGCTTGGGGGCTGTTATCTCTTATGTGCTGGATAGGCTCTGCTTAAACTTCCTCTCCCTCCCACCAGTGTGGAGATGGTGAGTGACCCGGGGTTAAAGGCACAAGGGGAGACTCTCAGGCAGAATTCTTTTTGTACCTTGCCCCCAATTCAGAAACATGATTGTACCTCCTCCCACCCCATGGCTGACTGTTTTGAATAGAAATTCATATGAAAGCTGGTACCAAAGCAACAATCTCAGAATGATGGGACGAATGTCTTCCCCACCCCCCACCGCCCCCTCCCTCCACATACAGTTAGAGGTTGTAAGGGAGGAAGTACTAATGTTGGTAATTCATGTTGACACACCAGATGAGAACAAAGTTCATGCTGGCACACTTTCAGTGCAACAGATTTCGTTTATACAATATTGAGATACGAATGATAGGTTTATCTGCATTTGGTCATTTCCAGTGGATGCAACCCCTAGTTCTACAAGGAAAAACATGTATAAAAATCTGTTACCCACTCTCTTCAGCAGCTGTTATGATCTGACTTCTATAAGACAAATCGCTATTGTCCCCATTGCCATGCTCTCAGAGGATGATAGGAAGAGAAGCCTGAGATAAGCAGGGTTGCAGAGAGGTGTGGGGATGAATCAAGCCAGTATGTGTCATTATGCAGAGATTGTAAGTTTACCAGAACTCAACTAACTTTAATGATCAGATTGGAGACTTAAAGCTTGCCAGAGATCTTAGACGCTATTGAGTCCAATTCTTTTATTTGAAAGCCAAGGAAACAGAGGCATAGGGTCATTATGCACTTTGCCCAGGGTCACATAGATAATATCTGTCTAAGGTGTGATTTGAACCTAGGTGTTCCTGACTCTAGGCCCAATGACATATTGCTTTTTATTTTAAGCCTAACCATAACCACCAGTCTGGGTCCCAGGAGACTTGGGTTCAAGTCGATTCCATGACTCGGTCTCACCAGCTCTGTGTGACTCTGAGGATCTCTGTTGCCCTCTCCTCCTCCTCTTCTTCATCTGGTCCCCAAGGCATGAACTCTATAATCTTTCTTCTATTCCCTACAGTATCAGCTTTGAAGTATAGAACAACAGGACAGGTGGATGCCAAATGACAACATAGACCAAACGATCAAAATTAGGCCTCCAAGTGTGATCTGAAGGTGATCAATAGGCCATTGTTGCTGCTTTTAAAAGTTCCAAATAATTCTTGAGCAATAAAGACTCAGAGCCTCCAGTAAACAGACCACTGGGAGATTAGGTTCTAGCCTCTGATTATCAGTTCAATTCTCTGGACTCCTGTTAAGACAAGGAAGTGATATTAACCAGAGATAGCATGTATAAAGAGCTTTAAGCTTTGGAAAGTGCTTGCCTTACAAATACTGTCTTATTGGGTCCTCACAATAACCCCAGAGGGAGGTAGATGCTGTTATTATTATCCTCACTTGCCAGATGGGGACCATTATGACTTAACCGGGGTTACACAGCTAGGCAGTGTCAGGGGCTCAATGTCCACTCTGGTTTTCCTGCCTCCCAGGCCAACACTCTATTCACTGTTTCACCCAGCTGCTTCTAGAAAGTGGCTTGACTTACTTCTATGGTCCCTTCTAGCCTTAACGCAATTCCCTGAAAACCCCAGGTCGCCTCCCCTTCCAATGATACGCCTTTCAAAAGCAGAAGCCAGAGTGGGAACCTGGCAGAAATGATGGGTCCCGCGCAGTCCTAGTGTCTCTCGGGGGAGTTCCACTGCATTAATTTGAGCAGGGCCAGGACCAGGCATCCAGGCAAAGGTGGGAAACTACAAGTCTGAGTCACAAGGCAGAGTGGTAATGGAGCTAGGATGCTGGCTGCTGCTTAGCTCCCCCTTCAATACGTCCTCTGGGTTCGTGTAGGCCACTGGCCTGGGCATCCTGAAGCCCACTCGGGGCTTAGGGCCACCTTGGGGCTGAAGCCGGCCCTGACTTCGCTGGGACCAGATCGTTGGAGTGGTGGAAACGTCGGGCCATTGAATCTGAACCGTGCTAAGACTGCTTCGGCGCGGACTGGGGTACGCCTTAGGGCGTCGGGCGCACTCTTCGCAGACCAGGGCGAAGCTGAGTGCCAAGGAGAAGCCCCCCACTAGCAGCAGGCAGCTGCCCAGGAAGCCGAGCACTACACTGTAGCCAACCTTCAGCTGGACGGGGCTGGGTGGTGCGGGAAGAGCTGTGCGGTTTTGCAAGACATGGGTGTACCAAGACACCGGGATGAGTCCCAGGAGGCCCGCGGCGAAGAGCACGAGCCCCGAGGCTCCTGCCAGCCCGGCGCGGGGCGTCTTGTGCCAGCAGCGTACCCCCAGCGAGGCCATCACCAGCCCCACGGCCGTGGTGGCCAGCCCGGTGACGGTGAGCGCGCGCGCCGCCAGCACCGGCTCGGCCGTGTAGTAGCCCAGCTCATCGGTCACCCCGCACTGTCTTTCGCTGCTGCTCTGCTCTCTACACGTGTCCCACAGTCCCTGGGTCAGCATCACGTCCACCGGCTGATCAAGGAAACCTGTCGCCTGCCGCCACCCCGGCGTCAGCGTGCAGACCAGGCACAGGAGCAAGCCGCAGGGGGCCAGCACCAAGCCCAGGGTCATGGCCGCGGGCGTCCTCATCTCGCCGGCCGATGGGTGGCCGATGGGCCGCGCACTTTGGCCGGAGGCAGTTTGCACTTCTAAGCCCGTCCGAGCCCGCCCGCGAAGTCCAGTGGATGAGAATGTGGATCCCTCGAGGTCCCAGCGCGGGTGTCTCTGTCTCTGTCCCTCCTCTCCGCTCTCTCCACCCAGATGAAAGCGTCCCCCGGGGGGCCGGTGCTCCCCAGGCACCGAGGGGCCTCTGGCGATCAGAGCGCCCTGATCAGGGCGATCAGGCTCGGTCCTGATCCGCTCCGCACCTCCCTCCTCCTCCTCCTTCTCCTCCTCCTCCTCAGGCTCTCCCTCGTATTTCGCCTCTCGCCCATCCCTCTCCGCAACTTCCTACAGGACAAAGCTCCGCCCGTCCCCGAGCGAAACCAGAGCCTTGGCAGTCTCACCGAAACTGAGCGAGCTCAAGAGTCCGCCCGGCTTGGGAGGGGCTGACCCTGGAAGGGCCAAACAGGAACCAGACACTGGGCCCCCGCTAGGTCCAGCCCCGCCCTTGCTCGCGCCTCCCCCAGGCCTTGGACAAAGGTTGAAGCCAGGGCAGGTAGGAGGGAGGGGACTAGGAGAGTCTGCTGTATATGGGCACGCACCTGTCCCCGCCCGCGATCCGGTCAGAGGGTCCCGGGCAGCCTCCTAGGCTACTTATGGCCATCCCAGCCTCTCCCTCACCCCGCCACCGCCCACCGCCCACTGCCCATTGCCCCCCGTGGAGCGCATCCTGGGCTCCTTCACCAAGCGAGGGGCGGTGCTGGGATCCTGAAGCGCTCCGCCTCTCTTGGCACCTCTCCGGGTATCTTATTTACACTCGAGGAATTATCTGGAAATCTTTGACTGCATAGTCAGTTAACTTTTCTCCAGCTCCATGTACTTCCTTACTACTAAGTTGGGGTGAAGAGGGCCGGAGGTGGATGAAGAATTCAAAAAATTTCTACCCGTTAAAATCTTTCCTTCTTTCCTTCCTTCCTTCCAAGTCGGCTTCAAGTAAAATGAGTCCTAGAATGTCACAGATAGAAATAATAAGAGCTGACGTTTCTATCGCACCTTAAAAACCTTCAGTGGTCTCCTTTGAGCCTGAAAGCTACCCTGGGGAGTCTGTGAGTTACCTGCTTCCAGAGGCGAAATTGATGCACGACTCCAGCTTTTCTTTCCCGGTTGCTCTAAGTGAATCACAAATGTCTGGTACATTTGGTACAGCCTTGTTCAGCATTCTAATCAGTGTCTTAGAGAAGAAGACCTAGTTGTACTTGTCAAGTTTGGGAAGGATAGCTAACCTTGAGTGACAGAATTAGCCTCCAAAATATCTTTCTGTGCCAGAATAATGGACCAAATTCAATAAGATAAAACTTAAGAGGTACAAAGATAAACTCTTATACCTTATTTTTGTTTGTTTGTTTTTTTCAACTTAAAAAACTTAAGCTGAACTAAAGGACAGGGACAGCTAGCTGGTGAAGTGAATAGTGTGCCAGGCCTGGAGTCAGAAAGACTCATTTCCCTAAATGCCAATCTGTTCTCAGACATTTACTGGCTGTGTGACCCTTAACTCTGTTTGCCTCAGTTTCCTCATCTGTACAAATGATCTGGAGAAGGCAATGGCAAAGCACTCCAGTATTTCTGCCAAGAAAACCCAAAATGGGGTCAGGAAGAGTCAGACACAACTGAACTAGGACAGACAGCAGTAGATAGAATGCATGCCTTGAAGTGAAGAAGATATGAGTTGACTAAGTTGACAAAGACTTAGTCACTTAATCTTTGGCTGTTTTCTCCTCTGTAAAAGGAGCATTATGATAGCACCTACCCACCCAGGTTGTTCTGAAGATAAAATGAGTTAACATACCCATGTAAAGGGTTTTGCAAACCTTGCTATAAAAAGGTTAGTTACAACAATGACTACTGACTCTTCATATCATTATTTCTAAATATGTTCCTTTTTTGTCCTCCAAGGGAGCCATCTCTTGTACTAAGAAATGCTGTGCAAATTTTCTTTGGGTCTTTTCTAGCTAGCTACTGCCAATAAATAAGCCAGCACAGGATATAGAAATTGCAGTTTATTCACTCAAGGTTCTGACACATCCCATCAAAATAATATCTAACATCCATATAGCACTTCCTATGTCCCTGAAGGATGTGCTGAGACACCACATTAAAAAACAAACAAAACAAACAAAAAACAAAACAACCAAAACCCAGTAAATACAGAAGAAAATGTAGTTATGTCAATTCTTAATAGACCATATTTAGCTCTTTTTTAAAAAAAATCCTTTTTCAGGGATTCCTATTAATTAGAGAATAGTTGAACAAGATAGGGTCTATGGATGTGATGGAATACTATTGTGCTGTAAGTGATTATAAAGGGAATGATGTCAGCAAAACTGGAGAAGACCTGTATAAACTGATGCAAAGCAAAATAATCAGCTCCAGGAGAACAATTTCCACAGTGACAGCAATATTGAAAAGACAACCAACTATGAAAAACTTAGTAACTCTGATCAATAAAATGATCCACTACAATTCCAAAGGACTCATAAGGAAAAATGCTATCCAACTCCGGATGGAGAATTGGTGAAGTCCAGATCAAAGCATGTTTTCTCTCTCTCTTTTGGTGACTGTTTTGAAAATGTGTTTTGTGTGACTTCATATGACAACAGTTATTAATAAATCTTGCCTTTTCAGTGGCTGGGTAAGGGTGGATAAAATTTGAAACTGAAACTAAAAATAAAATTGGATTTTAAAAATTCTCTTTCAACAGAAAGAAAAATTAATTCAGTAAAACTTATCAACAATGTCTTCAGACTATATTATATTCCACATCTTTAGGTTCCCCAACTCTGCAAAGAAGAGAGTGAAGCTTATTTTCTCCTCTCTTCTTTGAGATCGAGCTTCATCATTCAGTGGTATCCCTCATGAATTCTCTCCCTGCCTCAGCACGCATAGATTTTCAGGCTGAGCCCCCAAGAGGGTAACTCCTAGAGTTTCTTAGAGCTCCTTGTCCTGTCTGCTTCTCTAAATCTATAAAGATCCCTCCCCAGTGAGGTCACTTCTAAGAGTCACCCAACAAATACAATTCGCTCAAACCAAAGGCATTTACTAAAATGGCATAGTAAGACCAGAGACATTCTGACAATTGCACAACACATCAGAGAAAACAGTGACCACCAATGTGGCTCCAGTCATGGTGGGGCTTTGTAGGGAACACAGGGATGGAGCAACAAGACATTCTGAGCCTGCAGGGTCCTTTCCCTTCTACTCTACTCGTATGCTCTATGGGCAGCTAGGTGGCTGAGTGGATAGAGCACTGGCCCTGGAGTCAAAAGGACCTGAGTTTAAATCTCATCTCAGACATTTACTAGCTGTGTGACCCTGGGCAAGTCATTTAACCCCAATTGCCTTAAAAACATCCTAGGCCATCTCTAGTCATCCTGAACATCTTGCCACTGGTCCCAGGTGGCTCTGGAGGAGAGAGTGAAGTTGGTGACCTTTCACAGCTCTCCCTTCTTTGAGAATGAAGGAGAGACAACAACAACTGGCGTGCTCTGCATGCTCCCTGTGGGCAGAATCTCTGCTGGGCAGTTTGCTCAGCCAGGTTCCCTGGGTTTGCTCCTCTCAACTGCCAGGCCTGGTTCTCTCTTGAATCTATAGTTTGCTAGCTCTCTTTTCTACTCCTCAAGGAGGTTGTTGCCTAAAACCTCAGCTGCCACCATGTGTTTATATAGCTCAAATGTGAGTTCTTTGTGCCTTCTCAATGCAGTGCCACCTCCTGGACACTCCAAGCCACATAGCTGATGGATTGCTATTTAGGTCTTGTCTGTCTTCTTCTGACCCCACTTTGGGGTTTTCTTGGCAGAGACACTGGAGCAGTTTGCTATTTCCTTCACCGGCTCATTTTATAGATGAGGAAACTGAAGCAAACAGGGTTAAATGGCTCGTCCATGGTCACACAGCTAGTAAGTGCCTGAGGCTGGATTCAAACTCAGAAAGATTGAGTCTTCCTGATTCCAGACCTGACACTCTACTGTATCACCTAGCTGCCCTAGATGAAGGGTAGAGTGCCCCTTGTTCACTTCTGAGGCAGGGGTCACACTCTGTAATAGCTGCTCTCAGCAGCTCAGCCCCCCCAAAAATATTGATCAGACTAGCAGACTTGTCTTTTAAAAGCCACCCAGGGTAGGAACAGGTCTTTTTTTTTTTTTTCCCTAACCAAAGGTCAGTTTTCTTTTCTGCAATTCCATAGCATTAGCTACATTCTCACCCTGGGACCTCCTCCAGCTCCCAGGTTCTTTTCACACCGAAATAGCCATCTGCCCACCAGGGCCCCTTTTCCAATTCCTGGGTTCTTCCCAGGGCTTCTGTTTTGGGGAAGTACCCAGGTGGGCCAAACTTCATTCCTCTCCCTGCCCTGGCTGTGTTTTTGACTTACTGGACTGCAGTAGCATACCCCCACTCAGCTAACTTAACTTCTTTCCATTTTCACCTCTCTCTTTTTGGACAGGAGCCCCTTAAGGGTAGAGTATCTCTTTCTCTTTGCTCCCGTTAGTATCTCCAGTGCTTACTACAGTGCCTGGCACTAGATAAATTCACTTTGATTTGCCCTTCATGATCAAATTCATTATTGCTTTAGTCATCTGACCCTTCTATCAACTGGAGAGGGCAACATATAGATAAAAGGTCTTGCACTCAGGGAGACTGGAGTTCAAGAAACTTTGTTGACATCTCCTAGGTATGTTATCCTGGGCAAGTCATTTACCTTTTCGGTGTGCCAGGCAAGTATGGAAGACAGGAAGTAGCAGAGAAATTTCTCAGTAAGATCTCCCTACACCAGTGACATCATAAAGGTTAGGCTTAAAAAAGTCATTATGTATATTGTTTTCCTGCTTCTGTTTACTTTGCACTAGTTCATCTGCATCTCCCATCTTTCTGTCTTCATATTCACCATTTTATGGGGCAGCAATATTCCAATATAACCAGTTTTCAGTATTTGTTTAGCCACTCCCAAGTTGATGGTCATCAACCTTGTTTCCAGTTCTTTGCAACCACAGAAAGTGTTGCTATGAATATGTTGTTATATATGGAAGCAGCAGGTCACCATGGGGAAGAGACTAGTGCTGGGCAGCTCAAACCATCACAACCCTTTCAATTACTCAGACCCTGCTGAAGCTAGCCCAGGACCCTGAACTGAAAAGTCTTGGGAACCATAACTCCCCCCAGTCTATTAACCGATGGTCCTACTTCCAGTCTGCCTTCTGTAACCATCATTGAGGGCAGCAATTCCTGTGGAGAAGGGGCTCATCATCCTTAGTGCACATCCCTAACTCTGACCCACAGGCAGGTAGGTCCTGGGAGAGTCAGTACCACAAGAGCCCTGGTCCTGCTTCCAGCAAGCCCTCACTGCCATCATCCTGGGAAGCAATGTTCTTGGAGATGCAGCCTGGCGACTATGTCTGCTGGTGTTGCAGGAGCAGCTATTGAAGATCTAGAAAAGAAAGTAGGTACCATCCAAGTCCTTGGTAACATCAAATGTTAGACATCATAAACTGATATGATTTCATCAGTGTTTATGACATTAAATATGAATTACCATTTTCTTTGTTACTGCACCCTAAGGACCATGGGACCTTTCCATCTGACTTAAAGATGAAATTTTCCACATGTCTTGTTTTCCCCACTAGAATGGGAGTTTCTTGAGAATAGGGACTGTATTACTTTTCTATTTTTATCTCCAGCACTTAACATCATGTAGATTATACATAGTAAGTGTTTAATAAATGTTTCACTCATTCATTCAGGGCCTTCCTCCCTTTCACCTCTTGCCATATGCCTAGCAATGGGATCTTTGGGTGAATGGGTATTTACACGTTTTTTTTAGTAGTTATCTAGTTTATTTAGGCATAAGCCTGTGAAAAGTCAATGCCACAGCACAACACTTCTCAGGAGTAGAGTGCTCGCCACTTGTCCAAGGGGCCCTGGCTGGGGACGTACTTAACCCTACAGCCATCAGGAATGAGACGGTTGTCAGCTATCATATCCTCAAACTGATCGGCATTGACCTTGGTGAAACCTCACTTCTTCGAGATGTGGATCTTCCAGCGGCCAGGGAATTTGAACTTGGCTCTCCACAAAGTTTCAATCATATGTTCTTTATTCTGGACCTTGGTTCGAATTGACATGATAACTTGGCCAATGTGTACATGGGCTACAGTGCCCTGGGGCTTCCCAAAGGTGCCCTGCATGTCAGTCTGGAGCCTATCAGCCCCAGCACATGGTAACATCTTATTGATGCATATGACATGAAAAGGATGCAAGAGCACACAGATATGAAAGCCATCCTTGCCACAACTCTTCACCATGTACTTGTTGGCACAGATCCGAGTGGCCTGCAGGGCTTCTGATGACTGCTGATCATATTCATCTGACACCATATGGTCACACAGTGGAAATTCATCCACTTTGGCTTTCTACCAAGATCAAAGATTTGGATTTTGGCATCAGGAATTCCCCTGTAGAAACTGGACTTTGGGTATGGCTTATTTTTACAATACCTATAACAGCGGGCGGGACGACGGCCCATGGCACCGGCACCAGCAGGGACTGGGTCTCGCCGCAGGGAAAAGCTATTTACACTTTTAAAAAATCATAATTCCCAGGGGGGCAGCTGGGTGGGGAAGTGGATAAAGCACTGGCTCTGCATTCAGGAGGATCTGAGTTCAAATCCGGCCTTGGACACTTGACATTTATTAGCTGTGTGACCCTGGGAAAGTCACTTAACCCTCATTGCCCCACAAAAATAAAAAATTAAAAACCCAAACAAACAAACAAACAAAAAGAAAGAAAAATCATAATTCCCAAATAGTTTCTAGAATTGTTGAGCATTCAAAGTTCCAATTCATAGCATCACTAACAAGTATTGGTATGTCTTACTTTTCACAATGCCTCCAATACTGATGATCCTCATGTTTTGTCATCTTTGCTAATTTGGTTGGTATGAGTTTTTTTTTTTTTTTGGATTAGCAATTCTCATACTATAAACAATTTGAAGTACATAGTTGGGAGTTCTTTGCTATTCTTGCTATGGAAATTGTTTTTTCATATTGTTGTTCACTAATCAATTGAGTTATACTTATTTTAAAACAAAATCAATCTCACAGATAGCCAGTGGGTGAGGCACGACTAGACAGCAGTTTTGGAGAAAAGATTGAAAGATTAAATTTTTCATATGACTATAACAGAATGCTCTAATAAGGAAAAATAATTCATGTTGACCAACAATATTGCAAAGCAGAAAAAGGAGGCAATAGAATGATTGATAAACTACAGAATTGTTTATACAGGAGATTTCTGGACATTCTCAAAAATACAATGTCTTTAGGACTATTATTTCAACTGGGGAATGATGTTTAAAGAAAAGAAGTCAAAGTTGTTTGATCAAAGGTATAAAAATTGGGGCAATTTAGGGTAATTTAGTCATCTCTCTGGCAGGCTATCTGCATACATGTAACCAGCCTATATGTAGGTATTCTGGCTACTGCATGTGCAATCAAGAAACTTCTCATTAACTCGAGATAGTTTCTGCTTCCCGATTTTGATGACCCCAAGATCATGGGGACAAGGATGGGATTACCCTAATGGACTTGAGATGGAGTAGAATGATCATGTATGTGGGAAGACATATGCTACTAAGCAGATAAGAGGGAAACCTGGCGATTTCCATCTAAAAAGCTCCTTACAGTTGCTTCCACTCTGCCAGCCCTGGAAGTGGAATCTAAAGGAACTAAATTCCATATTATATGCATCTAGGCTGATTGTCATGGGCAGTCTGGGGATCTGAACAGTCAAAAGTACTTATTGGTACTCTTCTAGGTGAGATGGTTAACAAATTGGCCAATTCGATATCTTAAGGAAATTGAATGTTGTGTTCTATATGTGTAATGTCAAGTATATTATTAGTCTTGCCTGTGTTTTTGTGTTTTAGTAAATCCAAACTGTTTTTTTTTTCCCTGTGGCCTGATCAGCCAAAGGAAAAAGGATATAAAGAATGAAAACTTTTTGATGGAACTCTCTCTCCCTCTCTCTGTCTGCCCCCCCCCCCCAATCCCCGTCCCCCTTCTCTCTCTTTGCATTTCTAACTCTGGTTAAGTAGGAGAAGCATACAAGAGACACATAAGAGGAAGGAAATCTTTTTCCTATTCTACAGAACTTTATGGCATTATAAAGTTGTTAGAGACTACATTTATGACTGAAATGTAACTTCTCTACTGTGAATTTCTGAATTGTGGCTTGATCATCTTTATAAATGCTGAAATAATGAGTTTTAGGTTACCATTCTGTAGAATTTGTTTTAAGAAAAAATAAGAGGTCAAAATGGCAAAGAAGAGGCAGCAACCCATCTAAATTCCCAAATATTTCCCTCCAAACAAATTTAAAATAAAGCTGCAAATCAAATTCAGGAACAAAAAGTGTGTATGAAACATTTTTGTAGCCCAACACAATTTAGGAAGCTGGTATGAGAGGTCTGTGACACTGAGAAGGGTATAGCTCAGACCAAAACATGAGTAACATTAGTGGTGGGCCTTGGAGGTAGTGACAAAGGCAGCAGCAACTTCAGGAACTTTCAGCCCAGAGACAGTAAGTGGGTCAAACAATTGGTCAAAAAGAGATTAGAGGGGACCCTTTGATTGTAGGACCTGGTGATGTTTGGAAATTCTATTGCCCAGAAGCAGTTCTGAGTCACAGTTACGGGGTAGAGAGGAGTGCTTGTGGTCAGTCACAAGGGAGCAGAAACCCTAGTTGTGGTTCCAGGGCAGAGAAGAGCACTACCCTTGATGCTTCAGGGGAGCAGAGAAGTTTCCGGGGATAAGAGTAGACTGAAGACCAGCAACCACAACTCTCCCTGCATCATACCACCTTGGCAGCACTGAAAACTTACAGACCCCCCTCCCCCAAACTAGTTCTGAAAATAGCAGCATGAAAAAGCCAGCAGGTTGGGGTATATCTCCCCACCCCTAGGTGAGCAGCGCCCAACTTTAATATAAAATTTGAAGTATAGAAATAGGCTGAAAAAATGAGTAAACAAAAAAAAATAGTCTCACTGCCCCCCCCCAATCTACTATGGTGGCAAAAAAGATCAAGATACAAACTCAGAAAAAGACAACAATGTGAAATCAGCCATAAGCAAAGCCTCAAAGAAAAAAAATGCAAATTATACACAAACCCAACAATATTTCCTGGAAAAGGTAAAGAAAGAAATAGGAGTGATAGAGGAAAAATTGGGAAAATAAATGAGAGTGATACAAGAAAATAATTAAAAGATAATCAACAGTTTGGTAAAAAGAGGCACAAAAATACAAAAGAAAATATCAACTTAAAAGCAGAATTCACCAAATGGAAAAAAGGCACAAAAGCTCACTGAAGAAAATAATTCCCTCAAAATTAAAATTGGGCAAGTAGAAGCTAATGACTCCACGACACATCAAGAAACAAAGTCAAAAGAATGGGGAAAAATAGAAGGAAATGTGAAATATCTCATAAGAAAAAGAACTGACCTAGAAAATAGATTGAAGAGAGATAAATTAAGAATCATTGGACTACCAGAAAGCCATAATAAAAAAAAAGAGCCTAGGGGCAGCTAGATGGCGCAGTGGATAGAGCACTGGCCCTGGATTCGGGAGTACCTGAATTCAAATATGGCCTCAGACACTTAACACTTACTAGCTGAGTGACCCTGGGCAAGTCACTTAACCCCAATTGCCTCACTAAAAAAAAAAAAAAAAAGAGCCTGGACATCATATTTCAACTGTAGAGGAAAACTGCCCCTATATCTTAGAATCTGAGGGCAAAATAGAAATTGAAATTTACTGATTGCTTTGTGAAAGAAATCCCAAAATTAAAATGCCCAGGACTATTATATACAAATTCCAGAGCTCCCAGGTCAAGGATAAAATATTGCGAGCAGCCAGAAAGAAACCATTCAAATATCATGGAGCCCCTGTGAGGATCACATGAGATATAGCAGCTTCCTCCTTAAAGGAGTGGAGGGTTTAGAATATGATATTCCAGAAAACAAAGAGGCTAGGATTACAAGCAAGAATAATTTACCCACCAAAACAGAGTATCCTTCAGGGGAAAAATGAATATTTAATGAGAGAGTTTTCAAGTATTTTTGATGAAAGGACCAGAGCTGAATAGAAAATTTGACTTTCAAACACAAAACTCAAGAGAAGTGCAAAAAGGTAAATAGGAAAGAGAAAACATAAGAGACATAAAAACTAAATTGTTTATATTTTTGCATGGGAGGATGATGCATGTAACTCCTGAGAAATATAGCATTAAAGGACATGGGTATAAGTCAGTTATGTTGGGATGATCAAAAAAAATGAAGGAACGAGAAAGAGGGATCCACTGGGAGAAGGAGAAAGGGAAAGGAAGAATGGAGAAAATTATGAAAGAGGCTTGAAAGAACTTTTACAGTGGAGGGTGGGCAATGCTTGAACTTCAATCTCATCAGGATGGGTTCAAAGAGGCAAGAATATATGTACATATTCAGTCAAATATGGAATATTATCTTACCTAACAGGGAAGTAGAGGGAGAAAGGGATAAAAGAAAGGAGAAAGGTGCTAAAAGAAAAGGGGGGAAGGGGTCAGGGAGACAGCAGTCAAAAGCAAAACAGACTTTTTAGGAGGGGCAGAATAAAAAGAGAAGTGCAAGGATAAACAAAAGAAAATAGGATGGAGGGAAAAGCACAGTGAGTAATCATACCTATGAATGCAAATGGGATGAAATTAATAGCACAATGGATTAGAAATTAGAAGCTAACAATGGGTTGCTTACAAGAAACACACTTATCACAGAGAGACACAGAGCTAAAATAGCTAGAGCAGAAACTATTATGCTTCAGATGAGGTTAAAAAAAAGGGCAGAGGCAGCAATCATGATCTCAGAGAAAATAAAATAGACCTGATCAAAAGAGATAATTGGGGAAACTACATTCTACTTAAAGGTACCATAAATACTAGAAATATATGCACCGGGGCAGCTAGGTGGCGCAGTGGATAGAGCACCGGCCCTGGAATCAGGAGTACCTGAGTTCAAATCCGGCCTCAGACACTTAACACTTACTAGCTGTGTGACCTTGGGCAAGTCACTTAACCCCAATTGCCTCACTAAAAAATAAAAAAAACAAAACAAAACAAAACAAAAAGAAATATATGCACCAAATGGCAGAACACCCAAATTCTTAAATGAAGTTAAACGTTACAGGAGGAAATACAAAGTAAAAGTATATGAATGGGGCACTTCAACTTTCACCTCTCAGAACTAGACAAATCTAACCATAAAATAAACAAGAAAGTAGTTAAGGAGAGGAATAGAACCTTAGAAAAGATAGACAGGAATAGATCTTTTTTTTTTCTTCAGCTCTACATGGAACCTTCATAAAAACTGACCATGTATTAGGGCATAAAAGCCTTTACAAGCAAATGCAGAAAAGCAGAACTATTAGGGGCAGCTAGGTTGCACAGTGGATAAAGCACTGGCCCTGGATTCAGGAGGACCTGAGTTCAAATCCAGCCTCAGACACTTGACACTTACTAGCTGTTGACCCTGGGCAAGTCACTTAACCCCCATTGCCCCTTGCAAAAAAAAAAAAAAGCAGAACTATTAAATGCATCCTTTTTAGACCATAATGAAATTTAAATTACATTCAGTAACAAACTTTGGAAACATAGCTAAAAATTAATTGGAAGCTAAGTAATCTAATCCTAAAGAATGAATAGGTCAAAGAACAAATCATAGAAACAGTGAATGACTTCATTAAAGATAATGACAACAATGAGGCAATATATAAACATTTATGGGATGCAAAGTAGTAGTTAGGAAAAAAATGATTGCTTGTATTAATTTTAAAGAGAGAGAAAGAACAGATTAATTGGTCATGCAATAAAAAAGGAAACTAGAAAAGAAACATATAAAAATCCTCAATTAAACACCAAAATGGAAATCCTGAAAACCAAATGAGATTGTCAAATTTTTGAAAATAAAAAATTGAAATAATAAATAAAACTAGGAGCTGATTTTATGAGAAAAAAATAAAATACCCAAACATTGGTTACTTTTATCTTTTTAAAAAGAAGAAAATCAAATGACCAGTCTCAAAAATTAAAAGGGTGAATTTACCACCAATGAAGAGGAAATTAAAGCAATAATTAGAAACTATTTTGCCCAGCTGTATGTATGCCAATAAATCTGGCAATCTACATGAAGTGATTAATATATGTGTGTGTGTGTGTGTGTGTGTACTTTCAGATTTTCTTCCATCAGTCACAAGAACTATGAAGAACTATTCTGAAAAATTGTACAAACAAGTAATAAAATTATTTTCATTTTCAAAATATGGGTATAGTTGTGTTTCCTGGGAAAAATGAACAAAATTATCCATTTATCAAAAAAAAAGTATTTTTAAATTATTTAAAACCATTTAAAATCAGAACGAAAGCCAAAGGTTCATTGGTTCTAAAGGAAACAGGAATTAGTCCAGTATCCACTGGTACATGAGAGTTAAGCATCTTGAGCTTCAGACCTGGGGGCACAAGAATGTTTTATAGCAGCTCTTTTTGTGGTGGCTAAAAATTGGAAATCAAAGGTATGCCTGTCAATTGGGGAATGGCTAAATAAACTGTGGTATAAGATAGTGATGGAATATTATCGTGCAGTAAGAAATTACAAATAGGATGACTTCAGTAAAGCCTGGAAAAACAATTATGAAATAATGTATTGAGAAGTGAGTAGAACCAAGAGAACACCGTACAAAGAGACAACAATATTGTTCGATGAAGAACTGCAAATGACTTGACTATTCTCAACAATACATTAATCCAAGATGATCACAAAAGAATATTGATAGAACACACTGTCCACCTCCAAAGAAAGAACTGATTTGATGGAGCAGACTGGAGCAGGCTCTTTTCCACATTCTTTCATTAAGTGACAAATATGATGATGTTTTGCATGATCCTATATGTATAACCCATATTGGATTGTTTGCTGCCTCAGGGAGGGGGGGAGGGAAGGAGGGCTAGAGATTGGAACAGAAAAATCTAAATAAAAATGTTTAATCTGGAAAAAAAATTTTTTTAAGTTGGGGCAGGGGTGTGCTGGGAAGGGTTCAGGAGGTATATATGTATTTATATACATACACATGAATATATATATGTTGCTCATATAGGAGTTATTTATGTCTTATTTATATAATAATTATATTTAAATACATTTGTCATATATTATTTATATAAATTGATATGTATACATTATTTATGAAACAGTTATTTTAAGATTTAAAATAAGTTATATGTATTAGAATATATCTAGGTATATCTAAATGTAATAATGTAGGAAATTTACATTATATATCATATATATGTGTATGTATATATCTGAGTTTGATATCTGTATAAAATATAATTATATATCACAAGTAAATATAAAATCAATACAGATCTTAAAAAATAAAATAAATATCAAATAAAAAAAGAGAATGATTTCAGGCACCTTCCTAGATATCTAGAGTGCACTTCTTATTTTGGGGGGCACCAGTATCATGAGGTATGGCAAAGTGAAACCCATAAAACCAGTGATTAAAAGCTAGCCCTGCATATTTCTTGGTGCAATGGAATTCATATATTCTGCAAAATACATAGAAATAGGGACTTAGTCAAATTAAATGTTTAGACTGAATTTCACAGCACCCATTTTTAGAATTTTTCAGACTCTCTTCAAAGTGTTGCAAAAACTGTGAAGAACCATTTTTTTTTGTTTTTTTGGTGGGGCAATAAGGGTTAAGTGACTTGCCCAGGGTCACACAGCTGGTAAGTGTCAAGTGTCTGAGGCCAGATTTGAATTCGGGTCCTCCTGAATCCAAGGCCAGTGTTTTATCCACTGCCCCACCTGGCTGCCCCACCATTTTTAAAATTATAAAAGTATTTTATTGTTTTCCATTTACATGTAAAGGTAGTTTTCTTTTTTTTTTTTAAAGTGAGGTAATTGGGGTTAAGTGACTTGCCCAGGGTCTCACAGCTAGTAAGTGTTAAGTGTCTGAGGCCAGATTTGAACTCAGGTACTCCTGACTCCAGGGCTGGTGCTCTATCCACTGTGCCACCTAGCTGCCCCTAAAGATAGTTTTCAACATTTGTCTTCATAAGATTTTTAGTTCCGAATTATTCTCCCTCTCTCCCTTCCCTTTCCCCTCCCCAAGACAGAAAGCCATCTGATATAAATATATAAAATCACATTAAACATATTTCTGCATTAGTCGTGTTGTGAAAGAAGAATCAAAACACAATGGGAAAACCTTAAAAAAGAAAAAAAAACAGCCAGAAAGTAGAAACAGTTTGGTTCAATCGGCATTCAGAACCCACATCTCTTCTTTCTGGGTGTGGAGAACACTTTCTATCATGAGTTCTTTGAAATTGTCTTGGATCACTGTTGAGAAGAGCCAAGTCTATCACAGTTGATCATCACACATTGTTTTTGTTTTTGTTTTTTAAGGAAAGGCAACAAACATTTATTCTATTTTTTCCAGTTACATGTAAGGATAGTTTTCAACATTCATTTTCATAAAATTTAGAGTTCCAAATTTTTCTCCCTCTCTCCCTTTCCTCCCCCCTCCACAAGACAGCAACCAGGTTATATATGTACAATCCACAAGTGCTCTTTTAATCAGTTCTTTCTATGGAGGTGGATAGTAAGCTTCGTCATTAGTCCTTTGGGATTGTCTTGGATCATTGCATTGCTGAGAGTAGTTGTCATTCACAATTGCTCACTGAACAATACTGCTGTCACTATGCTCATTGTCCTCCCAGCTCTTCTCACTTCACTATACATCAGTTCATGAGTCTTTCCAGGTTTTTCTGGGATCATCCTGTTTGTCATTTCCTATAGCACAAGACCATTCCACCACAATCATATACCACAGCTTCTTCCACCATTCCTCAATTGATGGACATTCCCTTGATTCTCAATTCTTAGCCACCACAAAGAGTTGCTATAAATATTTTTTGTACAATTTTCCCCCTTTTCTCTTTTTTGTGATTACTATTGTTAACTGTTTCCCTTCTACCCTATTCCCTTCCCCATGATATTTATTCTATTATCCATCTTTTTTCATCCTATCCCTCTTCAAAAGGGATTTGCTTCTGTCTGTCCCCTCCCCCAATCTGCCATTCCTTCTTTTGCCCCTCTCTCTTTATCTTCTTCCCCTCTTATTTTCCTGCAGGCTTAGAGAGATTACTCCATCCAATTTAGTGGATCCTCACACATTGTTGCTGTTACTGTGTACAGTGTTCTCCTGGTTCTGTTCATCTCACTCAGCATCAGTTCATGTAAGTCCTTCCAGGTTTCTCTGAACTCCTCCTGCTCATCGTTTCTTACAGCACAATAGTATTCCATTACTTTCATATACCACAACTTGTTTAGCCATTCCCCAATTGATGGGCATTCCCTCGATTTCCAATGAAGAACCATTTTTAAGTTTTCTCCCAAAATAGAAAAAAAAATGTCCACCAAAATGTGGCTATAGTTATGTTTGCTAAAAGAACAAACAAATTTATTGATATATTAAGAATGAATTGAGGGGCGGCTAGGTGGAGAAGTGGATAGAGCACCGGCCCTGGAGTCAGGAGTACCTGAGTTCAAATCCGGCCTCAGACACTTAACACTTACTAGCTGTGTGACCCTGGGCAAGTCACTTAACCCCAATTGCCTCACTAAAAAATAAAAAAAATATATATTATAAAAAAAAAGAATGAATTGATAGGGGCAGCTAGATGGAGCAGTGGATAGAGCACCTGCCCTGGAGTCAGGAGTACCTGAGTTCAAATCCAGGCCTCAGACACTTAACACTTACTAGCTGTGTGACCCTGGGCAAGTCACTTAACCCCAACTACCTCACAAAAAAAAAAAGAATGAATTGATAAATGATTCATTTAACATCAGAAAGAATGACATAAGTACATTATTTCCCCAAAGAATAGTGAAATTAGACCAGCATCTGCTGGTGCCTGGGAGATGAACATCTTGAGCTCCAGACACCAGGTCATAAGAATGATTCCAGCACCTTCACGGTAACCTGAAGTGTTCTTCTCGAAAATTTTTTTTTGGGGGGGGGACGGGAGGGGGGGTGTCCACCAGTAAGGTCAGGTTTTGATTGAAAGTTAATCCTTTACCTTTCTTGGTGCAATGGAATTCAAATTTCATATATTCTGTTAAATACATAGAAGTGGGGACTTAGATTGTCTAAGGATTTTTCTTGCCTAAGATTCTTAATAATGAGTTTGGATTTAATTTTTGGTAGCTATTTTTAAAATTTTTTTCAGGTTCTCTTCCATGGGGAACAGGAACTTTGAAGCACCATTTTGAAGCATCTAATTATCCTATGCTTTTTTTCTTGCCCGAGATGCCTTGTAATTTGTATTTAGATTTAATTTTGTACTATTTTTATCATTTTTTTTCAGTTGTCTTCCATGGAGTGGGGGCTGCTGGGAAGCACCGTTTTGAAAAAATTGTCCCCAAAAGAAGAGAAATCCATTTCTCTGTAATAATAAAGGAATAGCAGTGAACCCTGAAAATAATAAATACATCAATCGGATTAGATTTGGAGTCAGAGGTAGAATTATAGTCTTGGACCGAATTAGCGTTATAGTTAAAGTTAGAGTCAGAGGGATAGAGTTAGGGGTAGGATTAGTTTTAGAGTCGGAAGTAGACAGATAAATAACACCTTCACCTTCCAGTTTCAAGGGAAGGGGGGAAGAGGCTAATCATGCTTGTGCCAGGTGAGCCTTGGCTGCCTGAGGGCATCACCAGACCCGGCTCCTCTTCTCACCCCCAACTATTTTTTTCCCCGCATTTTATAGGTAGTGCTGGCCTCCAAAGAGCAGGCGTGATGAAAACTCGAAGAGATATAGTGCTGAGATGAGAGAGAGAGAGAATGAGAGAGAGAAAGACAGAGAGAGACAGAGACAGAGACAGAGAGAGAGAGGGAACCACTTGAGTGAAAGGCTAGTGTAGATGGCCATGCAGGTTCCCCAGAACTCCCTGAGTAAGTAAAAGAGACCCTTTGTTTTCTGAGAACGGATTAAGCTTGTGGGAGGAAAGTTCCAACTCCCGCCTAGTGGAGGGAGGGCCGCTGCAGTGGGCCTGCAAAGCGTAGGGCGTGAGAGCTGTGGGGCCACCCCGGGTGCAGATCTCGGTGGGATGGAGTAGCACATATTCAAAGGAGAACTGTGACGGCCTAAGTGGAGAAGGCGTCCACATGAACAGCAGTTGAACATGGGTCACTTGGTCCTGAGAGATCGTACTTCCAAAGGCACAGGCCAAGGCCTCCGCTGTCCTCCGGCGATTGAGAAGGAGTTAGTTTCAGATCCCCAATCCAGAGCTGCGGAGCCCGAGCCATGAGGCGGTGATTGGCCGGATCCTGGAGAAGCCGGCACAAGTCCAGGAAAGTGCCCTGGAATGCGGTCGCTTTGCTCTCGAAAATCCACCTGGAGGGACCTCACTCAGCAGCAGGTGGCCGAGGCAAACGGCCTCTGGCATGTTGGAACCTCGTGGGTAAGGGAAGTCGGTATGTGGGATTCTTTGGGAGAAGGACTGGCTCTAAGGTTTGGGGAACTAAGCGGGCCGGGTACAGCCGCTCCCTTCACCCTCCTCCTGCCCCCTCCAGGCGCTCTCCAGCCAGCAGTTTCCCTGCAGGCTCCTCGGCTCTCCTGGTCTCCTTCACTCCCGCAGCCTTCCCCATCCCACACCGCAGCTGGAGCAGCTTCTCCCGCCCGTCCTCGCCCCGCACCCATCCCCACCCCACCCAGTTGCTCCTCTCCCACCCCTGCAATAGGGTACAGGGAGTGCATCCGCGTCTGAGCTTTCTAAGTCCAAGTGGGCGCTGGTGCAGTAAGGGTTCAGGCTCCCAAGAGGGGTTCAGGCTCGACGTGGCCAGGGCCCCCTGACTGGATCTGTGGCTGCCCCTCCCACCAACGCCCAGGGGCCGCAGGTGAAATATTACTGCTCCGATCGTTTTTTCACTGATCCGACCAGGGCGTGGCGTGAGCCCGGAGGAGCTGTCTCCTGATGGGCAGGACCGGTTGCAGGTACTGTGTCAGGTGGAGTTGGACTGGGGCGGGTACACTTGTCAGCGTAAGGCAGATGAGCTCAAGGAGTACAGAAACTGTCCATGGAGCAGAAGGGCAAAAGCTCGCTTGATCGTGGTCCTTCTGACTTCTGGGGGTTTAAACAGGTGTCAGAAAAATCACCACAGGGAGAAGTGACTTGTGGCGGCCACGCGTTCATAGCGACGTCACCTGGAAGTCAGAATCTTTCCTAAGCGTGATGATATCGCAGCTCTAGGGATCTGGGTGGGCCACTGATAGCTTGGCTGCCCACAACTCGCCCCCTCGCCCGGCGCCGAGTGGTGCAGAGCGCAGTTTGCACTGGGGCCAGGTAGCAGTGAAGGGCAGTGAAGCGGGGCCGTTTCTGATCCGGAGCTCGGAGCACCTTCGTGAGGCCCCTGGTGCCAAATCATTCTAGGGTGCCCTGCTTCTGGGTCAGGGTTTCGCGTCGAGCAGAGCAGCTCTCTGGCTGCAATCTGTTGAAAAGCAGCCCGTGACCCAAGCTTTTGCAGTCCAAAGAAGAAAGAAAATGAAGAGGGCTTCCCGCATAGATCTTTCTCCAGCTTTTCCCTTTCTGTTGGATTGCAGCTTGTGATCGGGAAGCCGAGACCTTCCTTTATGACTCTTTAACCCCCCCGCCCCGCCCCTCCCCGCCCCCACGCAGGTTGGAGAGAATAAGAAATCCCAGAAAGCCGAAACCCAACTAAACAGTGCTGAGGGAAACACCTGAGGGGGGAAAGCGCCGGGAAAAGGTTATCCCAGTGGTTCGGTAGTATGCCTCGGGCCTGTCTCATTGGGCTGTGTTGTCTTTCTTCCGTGTTGGTGAACGTCTGAAACCCCAAAGGGTGTGAAGACTGACTCTCTGGCTCTCTCTGGCGCGCTCTCTCAGTCTCTCTCTGTCTCTCTGTCTCTGTCTCTGTCTCTGTCTCTGTCTCTCTGTCTCTCTCTGTCTCTCTCTCTCTGTCTCTCTCTCTCTGTCTCTCTCTCTCTCTTCCCCACTCTCCCTCTCCCTCTCTCTCTCTCTCTCTCTCCCCCTCCCTTCCTCTCTCTCTCTCTCTCCCCCTCCCTCCCTCCCTCTCTCTCTCCCCCCCTCCCTCCCTCCCTCTCTCTCTCCCCCCCTCCCTCCCTCCCTCTCTCCCCCCTCCCTCCCTCCCTCTCTCTCTCTCCCCCCTCCCTCCCTCTCTCTCTCCCCCCCTCCCTCCCTCCCTCTCTCTCTCCCCCCTCCCTCCCTCCCTCTCTCTCTCCCCCCCTCCCTCCCTCTCTCTCTCCCCCCCCTCCCTCCCTCTCTCTCTCCCTCCCTCTCTCCCTCCCTCTCTCTCTCTGTCTCCCTCCCTCCCTCTTTCTCTCTCCCTCCCATCCTAACTCTCTCCCTCCCTCCCTCTCTCTCTCCCCCTCCCTCTCTCACTCTCTCCCTCTCTCTCTCTCCCTCCCTCCCTCCCTCCCTCTCCCTCTCTCCCCCCCTCCCTCCCTCTCTCCCCCCTCCCTCTCCCTCCCTCTCCCTCCCTCTCTCTCCCTCCCCCTCCCTCCCTCTCTCTCCCTCCCTCCCTCCCTCTCCCTCCCTCCCTCCCTCTCTCTCCCTCCCTCCCTCTTTCTCCCTCCTTCTCTCTCCCTCCCTCCCTCCGTCTCTCTCTCTCCCCCCCTCTCCCTCTGACCCCACTCCCTCGGCTAGCCTACCTTGTTAACCATCCTGCCCACAGCTATTACACTCATGCAGTGGCCGTGGCCGTGGGCGGGGGCGAGGGGGAGGGGCGAAGTCGGGTAATGAGACGAGCTTGGGGCCCAGGCTGGTGTGATCGCATCCCTCTCGCCTTTCCCCATCTCTGTTCTCTCGTGTGCTGTAGGACTCTGTGGTAGTCTTCCGGCCTCACCTGTCAGGGACCCCCCTATCCCCATGATGCAAAAGGTTTCCCAGGGTTTCGTTTTGCACAGTATGCTTGATGCCAGACCTCTTTCCCCACAGAACCATGGGGTTAGGGGGTGAGGTTGGTCTTAGGGTATACACACATATACACACAGAGAGATATACATATATTTACACATATATACACATACAGAAAATCAGTGACGCAACTTTTGAGGTTCTCATCTCCGTCCCACCATGTCGTAGAACCTTACCCCCAGAGGCTGGGGCTGTGGGACTTGAGTGAAGGGCCTCAGATTTCCTTCTGGTGGGGGAACGGCACTGTGCCCTGAAACGGGCCAAGGGGCCATAGAGATCACCCGCACTCAGGTCCTTGCCGGGTTTGACTGGATCTGAGGCAGTCAACCGGTAGCACCTCAACCCCCATCCGGGAAGGGTTGGGGCCTTTGCTCAAGAGTCTAGTGTCTGGTCTGCTCTGCTGCCTGCTTACTTGCCTTGCATACAAGCTTTTTGCTCTTTCTCACAAAACCTCTACTTTCCTTCTATCACGGGGGAGGGGCGAAACACTTCCACTTTTGTGTCCCCAAATCTCAGCCAAGTCCCTCTGGGACACATGTCCTTTATTTTATTTTTTTTTAATCTCTCTCTCTCTTTTTTTTTTGGTAGGGCAATGAGGGTTAAGTGACTTGCCCAGGGTCACACAGCTAGTAAGTGTCAAGTGTCTGAGGTCAGATTTGAACTCAGATCCTTCTGAATCCAGGGCCGGTGCTTTATCCACTGTGACACCTAGCTGCCCCAAATCTTTTTTTTTCCCCTGTGGGGCAATGAGGGTTAAGTGACTTGCCCAGGGTCACACAGCTAGTAAGTGTCAAGTGTCTGAGGTCGGATTTGAACTCATGTCCTCTTGAATCCAGGGCCTGTGCTTTATCCACTGTGCTACCTAGCTGCCCCATGTCCTTTATTTTTTAATCTTTAAAAAAAAATCTACAGACTTCTACCGGGACACCTACTGGTCTCGGTGGTATTCTCCGAAGAGAATGCCAACCCCCCTTTTAAAAAATCTTTTTTTTCGGATATATATATATATATATATATATATATATATATATATATATATATATATATATATATATTTGGTTAGAGTCTTTCAGTGGACCTCCACCAGTGTGTTATGGGATATCTGCTGGTCTTGGTGCCATTTTCCCTAGAGTGCCCAGTGGTCTCTGTGGCAGGAGTTCAGATGATCTTATAAGAAAAATGGGAGATTGAGAAAGAGGTGATGCACTGGGAGGAGCTGGCAGAAGACTCAGGGAAATTACAATAGAGGCTATAAAGGAAGAAATTTTTACAGTGGAGGGAGCAGGAAATGCTTGAACCTCACTCTGAACTGAACTGGTTCAAAGACAAATACACACATATACTTACAAACATATGTATATACACATTATATATCTACTATATATACACATTCTCTCTCTATGCAGTTGTAGTTAGTATGTCTGTATATATATATATATATATGTACATATATATGATAAACAGAAGAAAATAGGATGAAGGGAAATACAGAGCAATCACAACTGTGAATAGGATAAACTCCCCTCTTCACCCTTCCCCCCCAAAAAAAAATCTCCCAGAAAAGACATACAGGATTCAAATAAGAGACTGGAGCAGAGTCTACAATTCTTCAGTTAGAGTAAAAAGATCAAAGTAACAATCATAATCTCACTCAGAGCAAAAGCAAAAATAGACCCAATTAAAAGAGATTATCAGGGAAATGATATTTTGCTCAAATGCAGCATAGACAATTAATGAGTATCAATGCTGAATATATAGGCACCAAATGGCATAGCATCCAAATTCTTAAAGGAAAGGTGATGTGAGTTAGAGGAGGAAATAGTACATAGTAAAATAGTAAATAGTAAAAGTATACTCCTATAACCATAAGATAAGAAAGAAGTTAGAGATGAATAGAATTTTAGTAAAGTAAGATATGATAGAACTCTGAAGAGACTGAGAAAAGACTCTATGTGTTTTCTCACTGTTGATGGCACCTTCATAAAAATTGAGCATGTAGGGGCAGCTGGGTGGTGCAGTGGATAAAACACTGGCCCTGGATTCAGGAATAACCTGAGTTCAAATCTGGCCTCAGACACTTGACACTACCTGTGTGACCCTGGGCAAGTCACTTATTGCCCCACAAAACCAAAACCAAACAAAACAAAATTGAAAATAAGTTTTTAAAAAATGAGCATGTATTAGGGCATAAAAGGCATAAAAGCCTCACAAACAAATGCAGAAAAGCAGAAATATTAAATGCAGCATTTTCAGTGGACCTCCACAAGTGTGTTATGGGATATCCGCTATGTCTACAATACAATAAAATGTACATTCAATAATGGATCTTGGCAGCATAATTGAAAAATGAGTTGGAAACTAAATAGTCTAAATCCTAAGAGTGGGTCCAGGAATAAAGCCTTGACACAGTCCATCAGTTTGTTAAAGAGAATGACAATGATGAGACAACAGAACAAAATTGTTGGAGATGCTGCCAAAGCAGCTACTTAGAGGAAAACTTAGACCTCTCTCTGTACACTTACAGCAATACAAGAGAGAAAGAGCAGATCAACAAATTGTTCTGCATGACTTCACATGTAGGAAAGACTACCTCCCTTTTTTTAAAGAAAGGGGGAAAAAAGAAGGGGGGCATGAGAACATAAGAGCAAAGGGGGTGGGGGGGGAGAGGAGCCAAAGGAATCCTCCATTCATGAATGCTTCATGTGTTGGGTATAGATCCTCTTGTGAATTAAAAATCACTCAAGATTTTTACTTAAACATTCCTTTTTATGAATATTTTCTTTCTCAAAAACAGCTTAAAAGTTATCCTTATGTAAAGAGTTACTTTCCTGGAGTAATATAGCTGAAAACCTCCAAACTGACTGATATGTATAAACCCTTAAAGAAAAATAAAAAGGTTTATACTATAAATCCCTAATTACCATAAATAAATTCCTAATTACCACCCCCCTCTAGTCAAAAAGTGTTTGCAGTGGGGAAGGAGATTCAGTTTTCTAAGCAAAGCAATGCCACAAATTGACTCAATTAGATTGCCCATGTCAAAATAACTCCTAAGGACTTAATCAAGAATCTGACAATTTTCACAAGTGATAGCCAAATAGATGAAGCTCTCTCTTTACTATAGACAAGTACTTCAGAATATTAAGTTTTTGAACATTTTTTTTTCCTTTACAGTCCAGTTCCTGATGTAGCAACATCCAGATTAGGACAAAACCCAACTGTTCCTATCAGTGTATCATAAATAATATTATGGATTTGAAACATAAAACAAAACACATTTATAGTTGAAACACCTCCATTTAGCATTAGAATTTATACCATGTCATCAGCAGAGTTGAAACAAACCTTTAACCATGTCAAAACATCTTATCAGATAAAACAATAAACTTTTTTCATCATTACAATCCAAAAAAATTAATACTCTCTATGCTGAAAGTATAAGATAACATCCGAATTAAAAAAGAATTGGGGCAGCTAGATGGTGCAGTGGATAGAGCACTTGCCCTGGATTCAGGAGTACCTGAGTTCAAATCCGGCCTCAGACACTTACCACTTATTAGCTGTGTGACCCTGGGTAAGTCACTTAACCTCAATTGCCTGAGAGAGAGAGAGAGAGAGAGAGAGAGAGAGAGAGAGAGAATCTATTTTTATTGATGTTACCAAGTCTCACAATATAGACATGTACTTAATTTTACATTAACAATACTAGGAAATACATATAAAATTTTATCAGTTTGAATTCACACCTGTTACCATCAGGTTAGCTTAAGTGTGATAGGCCAAAATAGTATAAGATTCTAGTTGGAGGACTGTGGCCTTGGCAAAAATGACCTAGGCAGTTTGAGCTGATGTTGGCAGGGTGTAGTCCATTTTTCACAGGCAGAAGCCTTTGAGTTTTCACAGGAGTCAAATAATTCTCAATTTGAACAATACAAGGAAACATTTAGGGTGCTATATAATAGTCACTGTTCACAATAACCTTTTTTTTTTTACCAGAACCAAAATTTATAGTGTTAGGTTTCAAATAAAGGTTTCCCACAGACCATCCTGAAAGGTGGGTGGAAACAACTAACCAGATGCTTATCTAACCTTACTTGCATAGACTAAATCATTCTTAGGATAATGGTTAGCAACTACCTTTTCTTTCTTTTTTTTAAGAATAAGAATCCTAATTAAGAATCTTTTCCTTTGTATTTCTAGTTCTCAACTAAAACCAAATCACTGTACTTTAAATTGAGCATGAGGCTAGATTTTGAAGTCTTAAAAATATTAATTCCCTGCTGTGCACAGTGACAGCAATATTGTCTGATGAAGAACTATGAATGACGGCTATTCTCAGTAATACAATGATCCAAGACAATTTCAAAGGACTAATGATGAAGCATACTCCAAAGAAAGAACTGATATTGATTGAACACAGATGGGCATGGTGTTTTTCATTTTCTTTTAAAATTTTTTTTCCTTTTATGTAAGTTTTCTTGTACAAAATGACTAATATGGTAACGGTTTACGTAATTGCACATGAATAACTTCTATCTGCTTGCTGCCTCAGGGAAGGGAGAGGAGAGGGAGTGAAGGAGGGATAAAATTTTGGAACTCAAAACTTTAAATAAAAATGTTTATTATTTAAAAACAAACAAATAATCAAAACTATGAATTCCCTGTTCACTGTCAATCTACCACAAAGCAAGTACTCATTACTTTAAACTATTAGGTCTGGTAAGATTTACATTTCACAGATGAGGCAATTTTAATGATTCTTTGCTATGGCAACTTCATACTATCTCCTATATTTCTTTTTTTTTTTTTTTTGTGGGGCAATGGGGGTTAAGTGACTTGTCTGAGGTCACACAGCTAGTGAGTGTCAAGTGTCTGCGGCCAGATTTGAACTCAGGTCCTCCTGAATCCACGGCCAGTGCTTTATCCACTGTGTCACCCAGCTGCCCCTATCTCCTATATTTCTAAAGAATTAAAAAAAAATTTACAGCAATCATTTTTTTAGAATTTTATTTTTCCCCAAATTACATGTAAAAACAATTTTTAATGTCAATTTTTAAAACTTTGTGTTCCAAAATCTCTTCCTCCCTCCCTCCCCACCACCTTAAGAACACAAGCAATTCAATGCAGCAGTCTTTTAACAATAAATCCATAACCCAAAATAATTTTAAAAGTTAGCTTTTCTAATAATATGTAAAATTAATGTTAGGCATTATCCTCATACACATTACAAATGGAATAACTGAGGTAATTTGGCTTAAAAACCATGCAGCTGACAAATTACCTAATTCATATAGTATAATAAATTCTAGGAGAGACACATTTCACTCAAAATGAGATCAGAATAGATTGAATGACTCCTGGATCTATTTTCCAAACGACATCATACAGAATCTCAATTTATAAGATCAATTATTTAGTATTATATTTTGTACAAGGGCTCTTTATTCCAAACATTTCATATTATGGGGCTTATTGTTTCCTGCTAATCACTGCCAGATTTTAAAAGTGCCAGTAATCTACCCCAATTACCATGTTTAGGAGCACCTTGCTTATGAAATTTCTATTAACCCTCTATAACTTTGTTTAATGACTTTCAAATCAAGCTACAAAATTTTCATTCTTAATATTTTTACTTAAACAAGATCAAACTTCCTCATGTCCTCTTGACATGCTTAAGTCATCTGAAGCCAGCACAAGGACACCCAGAGCAACTGTCCAGGGACAAGAGGGGCTTGGAATATGTGAACTTGGAGCTGCTCACCTTCTGTGTGCAGGATGTGTCCCCCATTTGTCCCCAAACCTCCTTGTCAACCTTCCATATTTCCCCCCAGTCTTAATTTCTCTTTCCAGATTTTTTAAACCCATTATTCAGAGTACCCAACTTTCCTTTACATTTCAACCATATGCCAGACTCTATTCATTCTACTGCCTATTTCCTTCATAACTTTAGCACATACTGTTGTCAATCTTTCCAAGGTGTATAGTTAATTTCTTTTTTTTTTTTTTAGTGAGGCAATTGGGGTTAAGTGACTTGCCTTGTATAGTTAATTTCAACCCATGTGATGTTCTTCATCAATTTCCCTATTAGGAGTATAACCTGTTGCTTGATTAGCTGTAGTTCAGGTGTTCTCAAGTTGATCACAGGGCTCTAAATCTCTCTCATTCTCCTCAAAATGAGATAGAAACATGCACTGCATATTCCTAGTCCCAATATAGGAAGAAGTTTGTGGGACAAATCTTTAAAAACAATCAAGATTAAATAGGCCCATTGAAGTTCAGGAGTGGGGTTCTGTCAATCCTGTTAATAGCTGATCTGTTATGTTGTCTACAGAAACAGTTTTTCAAGTTAAAATCATACTTCCTCTTTTCTCCTTACTTTTCACTTTTCAGACTCTGGAGAGAGTAATTCATGAGTTAAGAGAGTTGTACTTTTCAATTCTTTTTATTTATTTTTTAATTGGGGGGGGTTACTTTTCAATTCTTAACAAAATTCATATGCAGCCCTCGTGTGTCCAGAGAGAGACGAAGAGGTCGCGATGCAGACCAGAAACAAGACAGTGGAGCAGCCCGATCCCCAGCAGCAACTGCCCGACCCCCTCCCGGCAGAGGTCGTTGAGGGTCCCCAGGTGCACCCCCACACCTCTTCCGGCTACATCGTCACCGCAGCCGCCGCCTCTGCGAGCCCCGAGGCGGTGAATCGCAACTCGGGGTGAGCTCTGTGCCCGGGTTGTGAGACCTCTTGGATCTGCGTGGTCGGGAGGTGGAGCTGTCTTGAACCGCGCTGCCTCCTGAAGCTCATGATGAGGAGCCCTCAGGGCTTGGGTGCCAGGAAGCCCCCGGTGACACCCGTCATTCCCCAGCCCAGGCGGTCAGCCCCGTAGTCTCTTCCGATGGCCACTGACTCCTTGGTCACTTGAGAGGACAATTTCAGGTTAGTGGGAATTGCTGCACCAAGGGGGATTGGCACCTCTAGGGGCACACTAGGGTAAGGCGAAGGTGCGCCGATTGCTCTGACAGTCCCTGCCCTCAAGGAATTTACATTCTAATTGGGAGATATAAAATACTAAAGGGCGGGGGGAGGGGGTGGCATTGGGGATTCCACACTAGAGAGCTTGAGGCTTTGTGGCGACTCCAGGCTTGTCGAGAGGGAACTGCTTTCGCCAATTATCCAGGTTGTTGGAGACAGATAAATCATCGTGGTAACGTAGGTAAACTTATAAATCTGAGATTAAAGCTCATTCTTCTCTTGCAATAAAGATAATAGGCCTTTCTGGGGAATTGATTTTAAAAAAAATCAAGCCGATCTTCCCAGCTATCTTTATTTCAAATAAGCTCGTTTAGGAAATGGATTTCTGGGGCAGCTAGGTGTCGCAGTGGATAAAGCACCGGCCCTGGATTCAGGAGGACCTGAGTTCAAATCCAGCCTCAGACACTTGACACTTACTAGCTGTGTAACCCTGGGCAAATCGTTTAACCCCCATTGTCCCGCAAAAAAACAAAAAAGAAAAATGGGTTTCTTGGTGATTTCATAGATGGAGGAATATGCTTATGAAGTTGGTATCCTGTCTACAATCTTTTCTCTAGAGCAGGGGTTCTTAACCTGATATCCAGTGGAGATTTCAGAAGGTCCATTAACTTGGATGGGGGGTGGGGGGAAGCCAGCAGCTACGTCTTTATTTTCACCAACTACAATGTAATTTTCTACAATTATTATTTTTGAAGAAAAACCTACAGTGATATAAGCAGCACCTGTGACTTTGTCAGCACTAGAAATAACATTTTCATATTGCTTGACATATGTTGAATATATATCTCAAACTATTGTTCATACTTTACTCTCTGTACCTTTGCATAGGCTACAACACATTCCTAGGGTATCTTGTAACCTAACTCCCCCTTCTAAATTCTTGGCTTCTTTCAGGGCTTGACTCAGGAGCCACTTCCTGTAGCAAGCTTTTTCTGATCTTAGAGGTTACTCTTCTCTCTCTCCTTAACTTATTTTGTATTTTCTTGTAGTACTTGTGGTATGCCCCTATCACACATGGGCCCCTGGGAGGTAGGTGCAATTATTGCCTCCACTTTACAGATGAAGAAACTGAGTCAGAAAGCGGCTAAGTTTCCCAGGATCACACAGCTAGAAAGTGAGGCCTGATTTCCACTGAGAAACCTAATGGAGTGTGGCAGCAGGTTTAGTTCCTTAGCAGGTCTGACTATTTACAGCTGGGCTGAACTGAGCAGGGTGCACAGACACTGAGCATGGCTTTTCCTAGGCTAGGCAAGTAGCTGGATTGCTGTTAAGCAAGGCCAGGCAGGCCACTCAGTCACTGAACAATAACTGAGCAATTAGTCTTGGACTAGGGCAGGCAGGTTTCTCTGCCTCTGGGCAGCTGCTGCCAGACTGGGCCAGGCAGGTCACCTGGCTGCTGGGCTCTTCTGAGGGCTCCAGTCTGTTGCTCAGGTCCATTCACTGAACTCCTGGGACTATCCCTTGGATAGTCCTTTCTAACACTTTTTTTTTTTTTTTTTGCGGGGCAATGAGGGTTAAGTGACCTGCCCGGGGTCACACAGGTAGTAAGTGTCAAGTGTCTGAGACCAGATTTGAACTCAGGTCCTCCTGAATCCAGGGCCTGTGCTTTATCCATTGTGCCCCCTAGCTGCCCCCCATAATTGTGTCCTTTCAACAGAAGTGTTTCAGTGTTCTTTTCCAATCAAGAACTGCTGAGCTCTTCTGGATACAAATCATGACTGTTGGTCTAAAATTGGCAAAAGGGTCTTCACTTTGAATCCCAAAGAGCCTTGGCTCTGAAATGTGCAACCCCGGGGAGGGAGGCGGACAACTTGATCCTCTTCCACTGAATGACCTCTTCTGCTACAGGGCCAGTTCCCTCAGCTGAGGACTCTTCCTTGGCTTATGGTGATCAGTCTCCATTCAGCCAGTTATTTTTCCCAGGTGTCTAGGGGAGAAAAGAACAGAATGCAGCATTTGCAGTAGAACCAAGTTCTTTGCCTTTGGCCTCTTCATATGCAATTATACTATTCAAAACTCAGAACCTTTCCAAGGTATTTTGTACCTGAAGGCCTTCCCTTGAACATTCATATGTCCGGTTTTACTGAAGTCTCTCAAGACACTGTGTATATGGAACAAAAGGTTTATTTCCATTGTAAATATTGAATTTAATAATGATAGCTAACATTTATTTTCATAGTACTTCATAACTTGCAAAGTATCGGCACAAATACAAATATTCTCATTTTATCTTCACAACTGGGAAACAGATGCTGTTATTATCCTCATTTTTCAAATGAGGAAACTGAGGCAGAGTTATTTGACTTATCTAGAGTGACATGGATAGTATCTGAGGCCTTTTTTGAATGCTAGTCTTTCCAATTTCAGGCTTAACACTCTTTACCACTTACCTGCCTTCTCAAGTAGGTCTGAGACATCACAACTGACCCAGAGGACAATATGAATAAAATTGTGCTTCAAATTATCTTCCACTTAATTTTTTACTTATCTGTCCAAAAGATAAAAGAAGACACCCTTTGGTTATTCATCAATTTCCCAGATAAGTCAGGTCTTGTTTTAGGTTCTGAGTCCATCCAAGGGTGGAGAACTTGGGCACCTCTGTGTAAGGAATCAAAGAGCCATAGAACTCGGAGGCTGTGAAGAGCCTTGCCTGTACTGCTAAACTAACACAATGGTGTGCCCATCCCATTGGCTTGGTGGTTCTTGTGTGTTTTTAGAGCAATCTTTTTTTGAATGGTGTGCTTTTCATTGAGAGTCCACAGACTGTTGTATAAGCAGCATAAGGATGTTTGCAAACAGAAGCATATGAAGGATATTACCATTTATAAGGAAATTCCCCACCTCCCCCCATCTTGAACTGGTTATATTCTTGAAGAGTTAAAGGAGTTTTAGGGATTATGTAAACCAATCCCATGACCCGACAATGATAAGACCCAACCTAAATTGTCATTTCTTCTCCAAAGCTTTTCCTGATTTTGTGTGTGTGTGTGTGTGTGTGTGTGTGTGTGTGTGGGTGGCAATGAGGATTAAGTGACTTGCTCAGGGTCACACAACTAGTAAGTGTCAAGTGTCTGAGGTTGGATTTAAACTCAGGTCCTCCTGAATCCAGGGCCGGTGCTTTATCCACTGTGCCACCTAGCTGCCCCCTGATGCTTTATTTTAAAAAAGAAATCATTTCCAGATTACACTTACTTAGTGAGAGCTCTCATCACAAAGTAAAACAAGTGAAAGAAAAGACCACCTTAAAGTGGACACAATGCTGTCTTTTAAAGCATTTTGAAATTCACCAATCTGTTTTCCCCAATCCCATTCCTCAACACCCTGTTGGAGAAAAGAAAAATAAAGAAAAAAAAAGCATTCCTGGTAACAAATATTTGTAGTTAAACAAAAGCAAATTCTCTATCAGGAGGTGGGTAGCCTGTTTCACCATCATTCAGCTATAAGCTTGGGTGGCTGTGCTTGCCACCAAAGCAGGCTCTGTAGTGTCATTGTAATACATTGAATTCCACGTTTTGCTCATTTCATTGTTCACTTTATTAAATTCTCAAAACTGTTGGTTAATATATTGATGTCATACTGCTTTAAGTTATTCTTTCCATGTCTCTCTGGAATCATCTAGCTCCTTATTTTTGTTTTAAACATACAGAAAGGTCAGAATGCCTGGTTATGTTGCGTTTTCTTTAGTCTCCTTTGAGACTTTGGGGGGAAATGAGGGAGGTGATAGGGAGAAGACTACAGCTGGTGGAGAACATAGGCCATCTGTCACTAAAGTGGTTCTAACAGAGCTATCAATAAACCTGAATGTTCTGGACTTAAGTCAATTGTAAGCAGCTTAGACACAGGTGGTTCCCATCTCTTTTTTAATTTATTATTTTTTTTATTAAGTGAGGCAATTGGGGTTAAGTGACTTGTCCAGGGTCACACAGCTAGTAAGTGTTAAGGGTCTGAGACTGGATTTGAACTCAGGTCCTCCTGAATTCAGGGCCGGTGCTCTATCCACTGCACCACCTAGTTGCCCCTGGTCCCCATTTCTTAATGCCTGAATTGGGGACAAGTTCTCAGTTGGGTAGGCAATAAGATAAAGTGACTTGTTGGCACTCTCTCCATCCCCTCACCTCCCCTGCCAGGACCACCCCCAAATGCATTTACATTATACAAAAAATCCTCAGTGACATCTCTCTCTCTCTCTCTCTCTCTGGAGTTACCTTTCAATCCTTGTTTTCTTTAGTGGTCTAACTTTGATTTAATTCTCACTTGGAGGGGATCTTTCTCTGATGTTTTGACCTCATTTTCCAGAACCCATGATGCAGTTATAATAGAAAGAAAACTGACTTCTTAAATGCCCAGTCTTCTGCAGCAACTTAATTCTTAACTCTTTTCCTTAGGAATGAGTCTGTTTATTTGGGGCTCCCCTCTCCTATTTTTTGGGGGGTTCTTGGCTTCTCTCCCCTCAAAGGGGGTTTCTTCTGAACCTTTGGCTTGTAAGGTAAAGGTTCTGCTGATACCTCATTGAAGGTCATAGCTGCTATTTTCTCTTTGCCTTGGCCAGAAGCCAGTCACTGGAAGGCTAAGACTGTAGGCACGGTTTACCCCCCCATGCTCTATTACCAGCCTCCAGCCACACTTTCTGGTAAAGCATATTTTTCTTCCCCTTCTCTTTGTATTTCCTTTGCTCCATTAGTTTGAATCTCCAGTGACCAGCTACTAAAGAAACGCATGATGTCAACATTTAAAAGCTCTTGTTTTCTCAGCTAAAATTTTCCTCTTCTTACTCCAGAGGATAGTTTTGAGTGTTTACTGAAGCTTCGTATTCCAACTTTAGATATGTGTAAGCTATCTAGGACACTGTGGTAATCTGTCAGCCTATAGACATTGATAAAAAATGCCAGATTCCATGCTAGGGCTAGTATATAACTACAAGGCCAAAGAGTTCTACAGTAGAAGGAACTTCTATTCTAAAGGGAGAAGGGAAGTGAAAAAAGTGAGTGGGCAAAGGAAGCCCCTAGGTGGAGGTGAGGAGAGGAGGGAAGGCCGCAGGGTGGCAAAACGCAGAGAATAATGAATGGCTGCTCTGGGCCCTTTCCTCAAATGGGGCATCTGTGAAGAAAGTGATCACTGGGCAGAGTGCTCTAGAGATGGAGGCAAGTGAAGGAATCCTGGTGAATTCCAGAGAATGAGCGATGGGGGGTTGGGGACATTTCTCAATGTCTGACATCTTTGATTTGGGAGGAGTTTAGGGCAGTTGGGGAGGAATGATGGCTCCACACCTCAATTGGTACCAACTTCCCCCTTAATCCCGGATGCATCTGCAAATGGACCAAAAGAAAGAGGAGGCATAGCCCATAGGTACAAAAATGTTTACAGCACCTCTCTTTGGAGTGAGGAATAACTAAACAAATTGTACCGTATGAGCTCCCTAGCAGCACTAGGCCTGGAGTCAGGACCGCCCATATTCACTCATATGTATGCTGATGTGCAGAGGGGTATATGTGAATGGGTGAAAGGGGTGGATGGGATATTCAAGAGGACTGTTGGGGAGTTAGGGAGATGACTACCCCAAGAAAGTGAAGACTTTCCCTTGTGAAGTGGGCAGATGAGAACAATTTGTTCCCATGGCCAAGAAGGAAGCCGAAGACTGCATCAAAGACTCAAAAGTCATGTACTGTATCCCAGGCCACTGCCCCTGGACTCAATGACTCTGGAGAAAAGCATGTGGCTGACTACTTTACTTAGCTCTGCCTCACTTAAATCCAGTTCACAGGCAAGTCAAGATATAACCCTGGTGATGTCATTGGTCCTCTTTGAAAATGAAGGAAGAGGGGGCGCAGCTAGGTGGATGGAGCACTGGCTCTGGATTCAGGAGTACCTGAGTTCAAATCTGGCCTCAGACACTTAACACTTACTAGCTGTGTGACCCTGGGCAAGTCACTTAACCCCAATTGCCCCACTTAAAAAAAAAAAGATAGGTCAAAGACTAGTTGAGCTTTGAGGGCCCTCCCTTTTCTAGAATCTCTATGATCCTTTGTGTATCTTGTCCAAACTAAATTGTGAGGTGGTGAGGTTATTAAAGTCAGTGGCCTAGTGTCATACATCTCTTCCCTAATACTCAACACCTCCTGTTAGCCTGAGCACAAAGCAGCTATTCAATAAATCAGATAACCATCCAATGTTAGACATGGAAGGGAATTTAGATATCATTTCATCTAACCCTTTCATTTGGGACATGATGAAACCCAGGTCCCAGAGAGAGGAAGTGACTTGTCTAAGTCACACAGTGTTAGAACCAACCCCGGATGGAGGCTCTTTGGTACTCCCATTCTCTATAGACCCCCCCTCCATCTTCATCCCAGTTTAATTCTTTGGGGAGCAGTAGGGGTGAGGGGGTGAGGAAACTAGAGGAAATCCAAAGGCTTACTGCCAGTTTGGGGAGGCATGACATTTTTGACATCCTAACCCTCCTGATCAATTGCCAATTGTTCTCTTGTTAAAATGAAGCAGCTTCTTTTGTGAAGCACTCTGGTGTGCCACAGCTTGGCTGGCAAGGTAAGGGTTAAGTGACCCTTCTTAATCAGTGCAGAGACTCCAGTCAGCTTTTTTCAGACTAAAAGTCCTGATGAGGTAGGAAAGGGTGGGAAGGGGACAAGTTTGTTAGGCTTGGGGAGTTAATTCTATTTAAGTGACTAAGAAGAGCCTGGGATTGCAGGTGGGGGAGGGGGGATGACTTTTTTTTTTAATGGGGCTGAGTAACTGCTGTTATTTCCTGTAGCCTCTTCTGCAAAAAGGTCTTTGAATTTTCAGAAAAAGTCTAGGCTCTGCTGGGCAGCTTTCCTATCTAAAATGCTTTAAAGAAACAACCTTGGGAGCTGATAGGTGAAGAGGATGGAGTACCTGCCCTAGAGTCAAGAGTACTTGAGTTTACCTCTAGCCTCATACATTTACTAGCTGTGACCCTGGGTGAGTCATTTAGCACCAATTGCCCTTCCCCCTCCCCAAAGACACACTCTATCAGGAAAGAGCTGAGAATCCTCTAGTAGCTATTTGGGATATCTAATGGGCTTTCCTTGGTTCCTTTCTCTCTTTTCCTGACTGTTGTTTCCTCACTGGCTTCTCCAGTAATGGTCTCTGATTTCTGCTTTCTCTTGGGAGATCTTGCTTTTTGGTTTTACTCAGCACAGAATTGCTGGAAGAGGAAGGAATGTTGTTCCATATAGAAAGTAGGCTGTGTTACAGAGGGAACTTGCCAAGGAAGGCAACAGATCCAACGCTAAAGGGAAAGATTAGTTACTTCAAAGCAGGGAAGAAGCAGGCTGAAAAATGATTCCCCTCCTGCTACCCCCAAGATATTGGCCAGGCATGGTGGCTGGAATCAGGATGCTGATGCTATAGATTTTCCTCAAGGAGATGGTCAAGGAGTAATGGCAAACCCTGGTACAAATGTAGAGTCAGGGGTTGTAGCAAAAGACGATGGGAAGGAAAGCGTTAAACATATTTCCACATTAGTCATGTTGTGAGAGAAGATTCAGAAGAAAAGGGGAAAACCACAAGAAAGAATAAACAAACAAAAAAACAGCAACAAAAAGTGAAAATAGTATGTTTTGATCTGCATTCAGACTCCCAAGTTCTTTCTCTGAATGTGGAAAGCATTTTCCACCATAAATCTTTTAGCATTGTCTTGGATCATTGCATTACTGAGGAGAGCTGTCTATCGCAGCTGCCATACCATTAGTTTTCTCCCTCATTGCCATTCAAAGATTGTGACCCATCCATGATGGACAGGTCTGTATTTTAGTGCCTACACACCTGCTTTGAGAGCACCTGACCTTTGACCTTGCATTTCATTTTCCTCCCTGGTAAAATCTGGGGGCTACATTACATGACCTCAATAGTGCCTCCCAGCTCTGGAGCCATCCTGTCTGTGTGTGATATTTGACTTCTATGACCAATGATGGGAGGAGTTTAAGCCAGGGATCTCTCTCTTTTTTTTTTTTTTTGTGGGGTAATAAGGGTTAAGTGACTTGCCCAGGGTCACACAGCTAGTGTTAAGGGTCTGAGACTGGATTTGAACTCAGGTCCTCCTGCATTCAGGGCCAATGCTTTATCCACTGAGCCACCTAGCTGCCCCTAAGCCAGGGATATATTGCCTGGGGACTAGATGACTTTTATCACCCCTGTCCCAATTCCCACAATGTCAGGCTGACAAGCAGCCTTCCCAGAGGCAGGAGGACATGGACTCTTCACAGAAGAAAAGTGCAAAAAAGCGTCTATCCATTCATTATGCTTTGGGCCAAACAGCTGCATTTGGGAAGCTGGAACAGACCTCCTCTAAGAGCAGAGTGTGCTCTGGGGGCCCCACATCTGGTCTCTAGGTCAGGGATAACCAAGCCACTCCATTTTTACTTTTAGCTAGCAAGGGGACACTTATTCTTGCAGTACCGTGTAGTGGAAAATGTCAGCTTGAATCCGAGTCCTGATGCTATTACTCACCTTCACTTCACCCACCCTCTCTGAACTTTGTTTCTTAACCTTGAAAACATGGACACAACAGCTGCCTTATCTACTCCACGAATCTGAGAAATGCCTAGACCTACAGCTGTTGTTATTGTAAAATGATGGAGTTATAACCGATAGGACCTTAATGCCCATGTGATATTTACATAGCATTTACCATGTTCCAGGAACTGTGCCTTAGTGCAGCTTTATGGAGGTGAAGTGACTAGCTCAGGGTTACCCAGTTAGTTGTGTCTGAGGCTGGATTTGAACTCGGATCTCCTGAAATTCTCAACCAGTTCATGGCGTGAGGTATAAGAGGATCTTGTGAATTTTAAAACATGAAGAGCTTCTGCATGTAACCGGCTTCTTGGTTCTCTGACTCCTGTGGGGTCCCCATAAACTCGCATCCAGAAAAGGGAATTTGAGATGTGCTTGGCCAGTGTGTGGGCTGGACAAGTCTCTGAATTTCATGCCTTATCTCCCAGTGACACCTAGTGGCCAAGCCGCAGGTTGCAGCTGTTTGTACAGAGGCGTGCAATGTCCATCAAGGCACAAAGCTTGATAAGACACGTTCCCTGTGCTCGCGGAGCTCACAGTCCAAAAAAGGCGCAAGCCGCCAATGCCATTAATACATCAATCACCTTTCGCATTGTTTTCAATCTGAGTCAATAACAGAGTCCTTTATACTTGGTCTTTTCCTACCTTTCCAATCTGTCTTCCGCCACCTTTCTTCTCTCAGAGATCCAGTGACGATGCCTATGAGTGTCCTCTTCTTCCCTTCCCCTACCTTTTAAGCCGTTACAAAGAAACATTTTCTCCAAATGTATAATCACAAACATAAGATCTTAGTCTGCCAACACTTGGGAGGCATTATCCCCAGCTCCCCACACCTCCTCCGTCTCTGGGGGTTGGGCGGGACAGGGATTAAGTTCAAAGCTTAACTCGGTTCCTATAGAGTACGCAGTCCCAGTTCAAAGTTCAAACCCACTTCAGGCTTGAGCCAGGCACCCCGGCTTCTCCAGACTTCCCTTTCAGATTGGCTTGCAGCAACTTCTGCCTGCGATCCTGTGTCCAAGGTTGTCGTGCCTCAGACTCCCAGATTTGATGGGGATTTGCTGCCCACAACTGAAAATGAAAAGGAGGAAAAACAAACACCCCTGGGCCCATTTCCCGGAACAGGGGAGAGAAGCCCTTCCCCTCATTCATGGCACCTTCACTGTGGCTGAACTGAGATCTTCACCCTGGAAGCTGGAGAGAGCATTTGGGGAAGAGCTTGAGCCAGAAAGAGCTGTGGACATTTCCCCTGGCTATCCTCTATGCCTCGAACATTCCCTCATCTCTACCTCATGACTTCCTTCACTTTTTGTTCTGTTTTGTTTTGTTTTTGTGGGGCAATGAGGGGTAAGTGACTTGTCCAGGGTCACACAGCTAGTAAGTGTCAAGTGTCTGAAGCCGGATTTGAACTCAGGTCCTCTTGAATCCAGGGCTGGTGCTTTATCCACTGCACCCCCTAGCTGCCCTTACTTTTAAGGTAAAATCCCACGTTCTGTAAGAAACCTTTCCCACTCCTCCTTAATGTCTTTGCACCAGGCACTGTGCTAAGCACAGAGGATGTGTAGTAGGCACTGTGATGAAATAATGAGATTTAGCAGATACTCAAAGACCCACCTGGAGATGAATCTAGACTGATTGAATCAAGTGAGAGTGATTGACTGCTGATTAGCCTACTTCAGGTTAACTGGATTGTAATCACACCTTGAGAACACCTTCAGAACCAATGGATTTGGATGATGCCAACCAATCAGCTTGAAGCAGTGTGTAAGGCCTGCCTCTGTTCCAGACCTATAAAAAGCTTCCACAATCAGTTTGCTGTAGAGAATTCGTGATTGAAGCAGGCTTGTGGCAGAAGACTTGAGGAAGAACCAGACCAGGCTGGAACTCTAGGTTAAATAGGCTTTTTTCTTAACTTTCTGAACTCCATGGGAATATCTGTATGCTTTAATAAATGTTTTAAATAATGCCCAAGGACTGGTGCTAAAGCTTCTAATTTAAGGCCACCACAATTTAGATTTTAAACAGCACCTAATCAATGATGAATGACAGGAGACAGGCACATAGCATCCCTAAGCATTAGATCCTGGCAGCTCTCAGTGAGTTCAAGTGACCTAGTGCTAATACACTCCATCCCTGGGTACTTATCAGACAGATGGGATTCCTATGTCTCTACCAGTGAGGAGGAATCTTGGGAAATGGGAGATGTCCTGGAGGGCATCAAGATGTTCAAAGGCGATCCTGGGAAAGCTACAAACCTTAGGCGGATGACGTTGACTGATTCCTGAGGTTGTGTGTGTGTGTGTGTGTGTGTGTGTTTTCCCAGAATGCATTGCTAAAAAGATAATTGGTTTTTTTTAAACCCTCATATCTACAAAATGGTGACCCAGCACTGCCTTGTCATGGTGCTTCTTCCCTGGCTGCCTCCAGGCCTCGAATGCTCTGCCTCCTCACTTCTGCCTCTTTGCTTCCTTCAAGGCTTTGCTTCAATTGTGTCTTCCCTTTTAGATGATTTCCCATTTACACTCTTGATATCTTGTATGTGCAAAGTATGTTGGCTCTCCATTAGACAGTGAGCTCCTCAAGATCACTATTTTGTCTTGGTTTGGAGTTTTCCCCCCTCTTTTCTTTGTATTCTGGGTTATGCATTTTTATTTTTCACCTTTTATGTTATCTGCTTGATTTGGGGGGAGCTTTTGGGAGGGGCTGATTATAAAATAACCTTTTTTAAAAAGAGAGGGAAAATAGAAACATTACTTTGATTAAATATTCTCTCTTTGAAGTGCCTTGAAGTCCAGGGCCATATTGATTTTCTATTTGTATAGCCAAAGCTTACCATGTTGTTTGGTACATTAATAAATGAATCAGTTGATTAGGGAAAGATTGGTGAGAAGATAAATTAATATAGAATTCTTTTGGGACCTCTCCTCTAAGTATCTTATTGTATTTTCTGTTATGGTGGGAAGCTGGTTATCTGCCTTATTCAAGTTTAATTTTTTTGATTAAAGGGACTATGTCTTATTTCACCTTCATATTTCAAGTGCTGAGCACTATACCTTATAAAAACTGGGATAAGAAATGTTTTTAGAATTCTTAATTGTCTAGAGACACAGGTTGAAGATTGAGTCATGTTCTACACATGTCCAAGGAAGGGATTTGTTTTGCTTGACTATACAGATTTATGTTTTTTCCCCCTTTTCTTTTTTCCAAAGGGTAGAAGATATGAGGTGGGTAGGTAGAAAGAAAAAAATGTGTATTTATATTTATATGTATATATACATATAAAAGTATACATAATCTATAAATATATACATATGAAATATATTCAAAATATGTATATTTACAAATATATTTGTTAATGGAAAACAATTTTAAAGAGGAAAGACTATTGACAAGATGCCATATGTCCATGTAAAGGGCAGAGGGATTTTAATCATGCTTTCTTTAAGAGGACACAGGTGATGCTGGACTCTTAGGAATGACTGCATGCAGGTAGCAAGAGAATCTTCATCATGTCCCTGATTTCTAGCTACTATCCCTAGAGACTTTGGGGAACTTTTCCTTTGGCGACACCTGGGCCTCTTTCTTGGCTTGAGGTAATTTGCTTTCAGTGGGAGAGCTCATCAATTCTACATTTGCTGGCATACTCTAACCTGTCTAACTTTTTCAGTTTCTATTTGCTTGGGTAAAGGTGTTGACTTTCTATTCATTATTTGTGATGGCCTCTTGTGTTAATAGCATTTCATGGAAAGGAGTCAATCTGGTCAGATAAGCTTGAGGGTAACCTTCCCTCCTGTCAGGGACAGCAACCAGTAAAGTAGCTTTGCTCTGAACCCACATACCCTTGAGCCAGCAATATTACAGAGGCAGATAAAGTTCTAGCTGGCAACCCTTTGACTCCTGGACCAAAGAGCTTTGGGATGGATAAAGGATCTGGACAAAGCCTTTGGGATGCTCTGGGGTTTCTTTGCCCCTATATTCACTACATGCTGGCTCTCTGCTTTTCAGAGGCATACCAGACCTCAGGTCATATTTACTTAAATCCCTCCACAGGCTACTTGTCTATACCTTTAGAGTTCCCATATGGATATTCACATACTTTGTTGTTATTCAGTCATTTTTAGTCATTTCTGAGTCTTCATGACCCTGTCTAGGGTTTTCTTGGTAAAGATACTGGAGTGGCTTGCCTTTTCCTTCTCTAGTTCGTTTGACAGATGAGGAAACTGAGGCGAGGTGAGGGTTCAGTGACTTACTTGGCCAGGGTCACACAGGTAGTAAGTGCCAGCCAGATTTGAATTTGGGTCATCCTGGCTCCAGGCCCAACAGTTCTATCCTTTGTGCCATTTATCTACCCACATACACATTACATGGGCAATTTCCATTTTGAGTCTGTGTCAAATCAAGTATGACAAATTGGTGAAGGCTTGTCCACATTCTTTACATACAAGTATCTCCTGTATGTATGAGTTCTCTTATGGCTAGTGAAGTTTCCCTCTTATTTTCAACAACCATCATGTTAAAGAATTTCTCTCCAGGGTGAATTCTCTGAATATGACATCCCCTAGGGCTAAAGGTGTTCAGACATTTATTACATTCAGAGCTTTTTATTCTGATAGGTATTCTATTTTTTTTAAAAAAAACAATTCAAGCATGTGGTAGATTTTTATTAAGCCTAACTTTGGTCCTAAGTATTCTACTCTCAGTTCTGTAATACTTTCAGTTAAAAACAATTATGCAAGAACAAATACAAAAAATAGATATTCTATTATTACTTAATGGAGTTAACTTTGCAGTTGAAGGTTTGTCCACATTCATTCTACTTAAAACATTTCTATCTAGCATGAATTTTTATATGTTCACTGTTTTCTTCTCTGAGTTCATTTCCATGTTCACTACTTCACCCCCTCCAATGAATAGGTTTCTGATATTTATTATATAAGGCATACACTCTATAAAGACTTTCCCATGTTGACAGAATCACAGAATTTCAGAGTCATAAAATAATTTCTTCTGGAACAAACCTAACAAGTGGCCAGACAGCTTTGACTGGAATACTTTTTTTTTTTTATTTTGGAGGTCCCTATTACCACTTAAAACATCTTCCTACCTCTAACCTGTGAATGACCAGTGCTGAACAGAATAAGCTAGAGACAGGTGAGTCAGGAACTAGAGAGGTTTTATTTTCAAAGTGAGGAAAAAGGCTTTCAAGCAAGGAGGAAGTACAGACACATGCCGGGTCCCTTTCCCTAGTAGGCCAAGGCAGTGTGGGGATACCTCAATACTTATCATAGAGGCTGCCCAGTGATTTAGCCCTGATGATGAGGGAGCAGCAAACAAGCATGGGATAGTTTGGATTCATTGCTGGACTTTGAGTTGGTCCAGTGCCTGTCTTTGATCAGAGAACACCTGGTGAATTGTGCCACTAGCCCAGGGAGGAATATTATCCAGAGGGTTATCACAAGGGATTGTTGTCCTGACAAGCTTAGGACACAGCTTGCTTGCAGGGCCTTATTAGCTCTGGAAGGTAGAGGTTCTCCTAATATTTTGTCATCTTCTTGGATTTATGGATAGCTTCATTAGGAAATTCTTGTTATATTAAATCTAAAGTTTCACCTTTTCATCTTCACCCACAGCTCTTTGTTCTACCACTGGGATCAAGTAGAAGAAGCCTTATCACTTCCACATGATAGCCCATAATATGTATGAAAATAGCAAATCATGTACCCCCAGATTGTTTTTCTTTGGGGGGGCAGGCTAAATATTGCATCACTAAGACATCACCTTCTGAGACCTTCTTTAATATTGGATTATCTGCCTGTGGAAGACATTTGCATGACAAATATCCTTCACATTTGCCCTTCATTCTGGAAACCCTGTCCAAGATTGGAAGTGGGTCTTTTGTTTGTTTGTCTTTTAACCCAAATGACTCTACTAAAGTCTCTACTAAACTCAATCCTTCATTTGACACTTCTGGTCTAAAATATTTGGGGTTAATTTCAAAGTTCATATGTAGACTGCAGGGATCCTTATGGATTGTTTAGTGGCTCCTGTTTCTCTTCCAGTCAAGATCTAGGATGACCTCAGTCTAAAACAGTAATGTCAAACTCAATCACTCCATCTATTGCTCCTCTCAAAGTGATGACATATGAAAAGTTGATAAGCATGGAATTTCTTTAACCAAGTGACTGATAAATGTGTTAAGACCACACTGATCCCTAGAATGCTTCACAGTCTACTTTCCAATGTGACATTAGAATCAGTAACAATTATTCTTTGGGGCTGACCATTTACTGGTTCGAGATCCATGTAACTGTATTAATGTTTAACCCATCTCTTGTTATATTTTCCATAAGATTAGCATGAGACTGTCATGGGGGAAATGGGTGTTGGGGGTCCTTAGGTATTCCTCTGGAAAAAATTACACTCTTGAACACAGTCCAATTAGGATGAAAATGATCTTTTATTTGGGCGCTAGAGAGAGTGACCAAGAGGCAAGTCGAAGACTTCGCTTCAAGGGGAGATGGCTTAGAGACCTCTTCCTCCCAGAACAGAAGAAAGTCCAAAGCTTTTATAGAGGACAGATGGGGTGACCACCTGACAATGGAAAGTTCCTTTTGGGGGTGGGTGGGAAAAGATTCCTGAGAGTCAGGGGATTTTCTTTCTTTCTTTCTTTTTCTGGAATGATAGTCCTGACCTTTGGAGTTCTCTGTCTCCTAGCTCAGGTAGTAACCATGCCTAACTGCTATAGAATTTAATCTCCATTTCTTAGGTGTGGTCAACCTGATATCTAGTTGGCCAGTTTAAACTTTAATAGTCCCTTGACTCTTTGATATGTCTGTCCTGTCTTAAGCCCCATGTCAAGACTATCAAATACTTGTCTAAAACCTAGGTAAATCTTGTGTACAATATTCATTTTGATCTGCCAGTTAAATAATCCTATCAAGAACAGAAACAGGTTGATTCTAGCATTACTTGTTCTTTTAAAAGTACAATGTTACATAGTTGTAATCTCATATCTTTGGGAAAAAAGAGGGGGGAGGCAGATGCATATTTTCATTCTCTGTTATCAAACTGAGTCATTTTAATTAATTTAGGTTTTGTTTTTGTTTTTGTTTTTTTTTTTACTGTTCTTTCCATTTACAATGTTGTACTAATTGTGAGTATTGTTTTCCTGGTTCTGAACACTTCATTCTGCATTTGTTGTTTAGTCATTCAGTCACATCCAACTCCTTGTGACCCTGTGGACCATACTGTCCCTGGGATTTTCTTGGCAAGGATATTGGAGTGGTTTGTCATTTCTTTCTCCAATGGTTTAAGGTAAACAGACTTTAAGTGTCTTGCCCAGGGTCACACAGCTAGTGTCTGAAGCCTGACTTGAATTTGGTTGACTCTTCCTGACTCCAGGACCAGTGCTCTATATCCACTGAGTCACCTAACTGCTTCTCATTCTGTATAAGTTCATATACTTCTTTCCAAATTTTTCTAAATTATTAAAATTGACTGAAAATTGTTAACGTAACAGAAAATTAATGCCCAGTACAATATTAATTGCCACAACCTCTCGATGCTTCTAGCAATGCCAGAATTCCAGTAATGGCCTCAAATTACTACCCTAAAGGTAGTGCTAATTAGGTAGAGTTGAGACACACACTGGTGAACAAAGCCAGCTTGAGCTGACCAGCAACACAGTAGCCCCTGATATCCTTATTCCTTCCACTAGGATTCATGGCAGGAAGGGCAAAAAAGCCAGAATGAAGTGGTTTTCCCTGCTTGGATTGTTGAGGGCAGCTGGCACTGCATGACCAAGCTTGGGTACCTAATGTGACCCCTCCTCCTTTTCTCCTAAAAGTATAAGAATCTTTTCCTACGAGTCTGTTACGTTGATTAAGAGGCTTTATTTCTTCACTCATGAGTTTGATTTATTTCAAGACTTGACATTATTCAGTATTTCTGACAACAAACTAATATTCCATATTTAGGTACCAAAATTTATTTAGTCATCCCCCAATCAACAGGCCTCAACTTTGGCAGAATCTCTCCTTGGTGAAAGAACTGTGAGTTTTCTGATGTTTAATAAGGAATCCCCTCCTTGGTCTGAATTTTCTGATGACAAATGAGGTTTGTCTCCTCACCAAAAGCTTTCCCTTTGTCATTACATTCTAAAGGTTTCACTTCAGTACGCATTCTCTGATGTCTAACAAGGTTTCCTTTCTGGCTGAAGCCTTTTCTACATTTACTACATTCAAAGGGTTTCTCTCCAGTATGAGTCCTTTGGTGAGTAATGTTATGTGCCTAGCACTCCAGAAGTTTTCTGGGATACATGAAAGGACCTTCTCCTTGAGAAACTAAACCACAGGACAGACACACCCAAAGAGATAAGGGGCACCAGATTGGGACTGAGCTAGCCCCAGGACCACCACCCTTCATTCCAGTCTCCTCCACCCCTGGAGAGATAAGATTAGGTAGGGCTGCAGCCTTTGTGGCAGCAGGAGGAAAGAGATGGCTAGAGAGATCCAGAGCTGCCCCTCACCCAACTTCTCCCAGCTACCACCAGTGGGGGATGGTCCTCCCCCAATAGGGGAACTTTCCACAGTCAGACGATCATCTCATCATCAGACCACGATTGGACCTCTATAAAAGTATCTGCCTGTCTCCTGCTTGAGGAGATAGGTATCTCAGAGCCATGCCTCTGTGCTATGCCTTCTTCTCCCCATGAGAAGTCCAAGGATTTCTCTCTTGGTTTCCTTTCCCCAGATAAACTATTATCTTATTCTATTGGATTTGTGTGCAAGAGGGTGTAATTCTTTAAAGAGTAATTCCTAAGGACCTGAACCCCCCACTTATTTTCCCATAGCATAATTAGCGCCCAAAGGACCCCAACCCCCCTACCCTATTTTCCCCATAACAGTAATAAGGTCTCTCCTTTCACGGAATGCTTCTCACACAGATTACCTGCAAAGGGTCTCTCTCCTGTATGAGTTCTCAGATTGGTAATGTGAGAAAATGGGTAAGTAGGGAGGAGGAGAAACAGAAGCAAAAAGCTAGGATGGCATCTACCATGACTGAAATCATGTGAACGCAGGAAATGAACAATAGTAGGAAAGCTAGCCACCCCCCAGGGGGATTTCCCAGGAGGTATCAAGAGAATTGTGACCAGTATGGGAGAAATAGTTCAAGGGAAGCAGGGCAGGGAAGCCCATGGAGGAGGGGCACTGAGAGGAAACGCCTCACCTGCTTCAGGTGTCGAAAAATTGGGCACATGCAGAGGAACTGCCTAAGTAATGAAGAGGAAGCCAAAGTGCTCTCCTCGATGGAATTTGTTGACTAGGGAAGTCAGGGGTTCTTTATTCTGGGCCCCTGCCCGAAACCCTTGATAAATATAAGGGTGGGGCCAAGAGGGGAGGAGGTGGTTTTTCTGATAGATACCCAATCCTCTTTGGCAGTCATTACCTGGAATGACTCCGATGCAAGAGAAATTAATGATAGTGGGAGTAAAAGGGGAAACCTTCCCTGCGCCTTGTTTTGAACCAACCAGACTGGAATATAACAATAAGGAAATTGATGGGAGACTTCTGTACATCCCTGAAGCAGGGGTGAATCCGTTTGGGAGGGATTTGATAGATGGGAGTAAATCTTGAGGTACAGGGAAACAAAATTGTAACTAGGCAATTAACTTTGAAGGAAGAAGATGAGAAAGATATTCAACCTTCCATTTGGGCAAGTGAGGGTAACTGGGGGAAGCTGCAGATTATGCCCTTAAGATTAATCTAAAAGATCCCTCCACAGTAGTAAGGGTCTGGCAATATCCAATCTTACCTGAGGGAAGGAAAGGGTTGACCCCTGTAATAGAGGGACTCATACGAGATGGCCCGTTGGAGCCATGTATGTCCCCACATACATAGCTACATGCACAAGCAACCAATGACTTACTAAATTTTTTAGGAGATAAGGGGTTAAGAGTGTCCAAATCCAAGTTACAATATGCTGAGAAGGAAATAAAATATTTAGGACACTTAATAAGTGCAGGAAGAAGACTAGACCCTGAAAGGATTATGGGGATCCATCGCCTTCCCCCGACTAAAAGAAAAAGAGAACTATGAAAGTTCTTGGGCTTGGTAGGATATTGTAGGCTATGGATTGAATTCTATGCCCAACTCAAACCATTATATTCCAAGTTGTTGGAGGAGAAGCCAAATATCATAAGCTGGACAGAAAGAGAAGAGCAGATAGAAGAAATAAAGCAATTATTGATTAAATCCCCAGTGCTAGCCCTTCTATCTTTAAAAAACATTTTCACTTGTTCGTGAATACAGATAGGAGAACAGCTTTAGGGGTTCTGGTACAAGTCTGGGGAGGGCAAAAAAGACCAGTAGCCTTGCTGTCAAAATTACTAGATCCAGTATCAAGGGGATGGCCTGAATCCATCCCGGCAGTCACTGCAACTGCCCTATTAGTAGAAGAGAGCAGGAAACTGACATTTGGAGGAGCCCTAGTGATGGGCACTCCTCTTCAATTTCGAACAATCCTCAACCAGAAATCGGGGAGATGGCTTACAGATTCTAGGATTTTGAAATATGAGGCAATTTTATTAGAAAAGGATGACTTGGTACTCACTGTGGAAAAGTGTCTGAATCCTGCATTTTTTCTATGTCATGGTGTTAATGATAACAATGATCCATTGAGGCACGATTGTCTGAACCTTATAGATTATCAAATGAAAGTTCGGGGGTGGGGGGGACTTACAAGAATCTCTACTCAAGGGAAACACTTGTTCATAGATGGGTCCTCCAGGGTGGTGGAGGGAAGGAGTCATAACAGTTATATTATAATCGATGGGAACCATGCTATGGTCATAGAGAGTGCAAGGCTGCCAAACAACTGGTCAGCACAAACTTGTGAACTATATTCTTTGAATCAAGCATTAAAATGCTTAGCCAATGACTTAGGAACTATATATATGGATTCAAAGTATGCCTTTGGAATAGTACATGTGTTTGGAAAAATCTGGGAGGAGAGGGGAATGATAAACAGTCAGGGCAAGAGCCTAGCATACCATTAACTGATAAAGAAAGTTTTAGAGAATTTAAAATTGCCAGAAGAAATAGCTGTGGTGCATGTAGCCAGATGCCAGGGTATGGATATGTTCAAGGCCAGGAGAAATAGACTTGCTGATGAGAAAGCAAAAAAAAAGCTGGTCTCTGTGAAGAGAACTCAAACCAATTAATGGTCTTGATACCAACCTTACCAACTGTGGTAAGGGTCCCAATCTTATCAGAAGAAGAGAAGAAAAACTCAGGGAGGTGGGGGCTCAGTGCATGGATCGAGGGTGATGGGTATTTCCTGACAGGAGGAAAATGGTTTACAGAGCCATCATGAGAGAACTCACGGGCACCCTGCATCAGGGAGTCATTTGGGAGCACAGACCATGTGTGATATCATATTAAGAAGGTATGGATGCATTAGGATCTATACTATTGCAAAGCAGATTAGTGAGGGTTGTAAAGTTTGCCGAAAAATAAATAAGAAAGTAAAAAGTCAATGAATTCCTGGGGATTGGGCCTGGGATTGAGACCATTCCAGAGTATGCAGGCAGATTTTACAGAAATGCCACTAATAGGGAAATTGAAATATCTATTAGTCTTGGTGGATCACCTGACAGGATGGGTCGAGGCTTTTTCCACAGGAAAAGCTACTTCCCAAGTGGTAGCTAAACTGATATTAGAACAGATCATTCCTAGGTATGGACTGGTGGAGAATATAGACTCAGATAATGGACCCACTTTACTGCTCAAACCCTGCAATCAATAATGAGGGCTTTAGAAATAAGATGAGATTTTCACACTCCTTGGCGTCCTCCCTCCTCAGGGAAGGTAGAAAGAATGAACCAAACGTTGAACAAATATCTAAATTAATGCTTGAAACCAAGCTTCCATGAACTAAATGTCTCCCATTAGCCCCAATTAGGATAAGAACTACCTCTAGGAAGGATATAAAAATATTCCCATATGAGATGTTATTTGGGTATCCTTACTTGGGAAGGAATACAGAGTTCCCAAGAATAGAAATGAAAAACATGTTTCTCAGAGAATATATTTCTGGCCTCTCTGCCTCTGTTTCTTTACTCCGACAGGAGGGACTTCTAGCCCAGACTCCTCCTCTTGAGTTTCCAGCTCACCAATTTAAGCCTGGAGACTGGGTATTGATAAGAGCCTGGAGGAGCAACAAGTTGGAGCATGATTGGGAAGGGTTGTTCCTGGTGTTACTTATCACAGACACTGAGGACTGAGGAGCAAAACTGAACTCAGTACTCTCAAGTTAAAAGGGCACCTTTCCAAGAAGAAAAACCAGAGCCAAAGCATGAGCAGTGGACTGTGAATAAGGAATATGATGGACTGAGGGTGAAGTTTAAAAGAATGTAATGTACACTGTTCATTGGAGTCAAGGTGGGGCACAGGTAGGATTCATAGGGTGGGTTGGGATTAATACAGTCCTGTTTATCTACTGTGGTACACATGATGGCATGAGCCTGGGAGGGGACCTGTTGAGGGATACCATATTTGCATGGGTATTCAACCCCTGGTGTATGGCATGCTATTAGGGAGTTGGAGGACTTTAGTTTAAGAGTACCCATCAGAGTTAATAGAGTAGAAGACCAATATACCAAGCCTGGTACAGAAGTGTATTGATACAAAAAGGGGGAACATTTTGGAGTAGTGGGAGCTGCTCAGGAAAACAAGTAGTGGAGGAGCAAAAAGGATGGGTATTATGGGGGTGGGGAAGAAGGAGGAATGAGGACAGATCCCTGGTCTGCTGGAAGGCACATGCACTCCTTTTTATACTAACTATCAGGGACCAGAATGGTGAATGGGTACTGTTATGCCCTTGAATCCATTCCAGTGCACCACATCATGACAAAAAGGAGTGTGTCTGTCCCAACAGTAGAATGTGATATTTGTATGGTTGCCCAGTGTAACCATGATCTTGGGGTACAGGACAAGATTAGAGATTATGAGAGATACATGTGCCCAGAATCAATTTATAACACTAAGGGAAGTATCCAGGGAGATGAGCATCAAAAAGAACAATGCAACCCAAATAGACTGACCTTTGTAACATATGGATTTGGTATATATATGGGCATCAGAAGGAGGAATTGACCCCATGGGAAGAATAGGAATATCTTTTGAAAATTCCATGGACCCTACATCCCCCTATACTTTTAAGACTCCGGAAATAACCTCTCTGAGTCCAGAGGGGGGAATTAGGAAGCCCCGAAACTCCTAAGTTACAGGCCATTGAAGTTAAGGATTTGAGACAGACAGTGGAAACAGAGACTGGGTTCAGAGATTCAAATGCTTGGATGGAATGGGTCAGTGCTTTGGGAAGACCAGCTGCCCATACTCTAAGCCCAGATTTTAGCCTGGAGGGGTTCCTGTGTCTCCTTCAATTATACCAGAATGAGTTGGCAAAGGATGAGAGTTGCAGGGATTTGAAGCTACTCCAAACACTTGTATGTGTTCCAGTCAGCAATGTATCACTGAAGACATGTGATCATCAACCAAATGACCAAAATCACACCATTTCTGTTATGTCAATGTGTGATAGCTGCCCACCAACATCTGGCAGAAGTTGCATCAAATTCTGTTGAAGATGTATTAACTTGGTCTGGGATATTTCCCCTCTCAGGAAATGCAAGCAAGCACATAATGACAGGGTCTGGTGCCTACCCATGGGCACGTTCAGATAGACTACACACAATCAAGTGGAAAACCTCCAATTTCTGAGCCAGAGTAACATTGGCTGCTCAGGGTCCTTGATCCTGATTCTGTTGATCAACCTGATTTGTAGCTCTTAATGTTCAGTAAACCATAGCTAATCACATATTGTGTTAGCAGAATTTAGGATGTTTTCAAGAGTTTCTCAAGTTTGCTGTGCTGGTGGTACTAGGTCTTCTGGAAAGAAAGGTACCATTGCTTCTGCAATTAGTTGTTGTGACCAGGCCTGCTGAGATTGTAATCGTACACTGCAGACATACAAAGCCAAAAGGAGCCCATGAACATCAACAGTGTTATTTGTTACAGCCCCTGTCAGCCATTCTGGTATTCTCAGTATTACAGGAAGTGGACTGCTCCTGGTACCAACAAGATCTCCAGACACTATGTGGTTGTCTGCAGGGGCACATTCTATAACACCTCTGCGTGGTGCTGAAATTGGGGGGAACTTCAGTGGTAATCTAATTATCTGGAAGTTGTTCTTGACAGCTAATCTAAATTTGTCTCTTTACAACTTCCATCCATTTCTCCTATGCTTGCCTTCTGAAGTCAAATAGAATGAGTTTAATCCATCTTCCACATGATGTCCTTAGGGTTTCTGTTTCCTCCCTAAGTATTCTCTAGGCTAAATATATCCACTTACTTCATTTAATCTTCATGATTCAGGTTCAAGATTCCTCACCATGCTGGCTGCCTTCCTGTGGACACCCTCCAGTTTGTCAATGTCTTTCTTAAACTACAATGGCCCAGAATACCTTAGATGAAGCATGACAAGGGTAGAGTGCAATGGGACTATCACTTCCCTAGTGCTGGAAGTTATGTCTCTCTTAATTCAATCCAAGATCACTAACTAGTTGGGGCTGTCACATTATATTACATATATATATATTTCTGTTAAAACCCCGAGATCTTTTATACAGATTTAGGTTTCATACAGATTTTAGAGATATTTTCTAACCATGACTTCCTCAGATGTACACATCAAATTCATCTTTGTATTCAAGTTCAAAGTCTTTATATTTGTCCCAATTTAGGTACTATTAGATTCAGCTGAATACCAAATCATGGTGTTTTGAGATGCTGACTCTGGCATCTATTGTGTTAGATATCTTACCTAGTCAACTTGATGAGCGTACCATTGATTTTGAAAAATCTAAATCATTGATAAATAGGTTCACATAGAGCTAAGCACAAATTCTTAGGGTTCTTCACTGGACAAATCTTGTCACATTGGCATTGTTCCATTTACAATTACGTTGAGTCTTGCCATCCAATTAGTTCTGAATCAATCATCACCTAGTCCATACCTTTCCATCTTCTTCATAAAGTGAGTTAGTTTACCTAGATTTGTGTAACACTTTTGTCAAAGTATGTTCGTTCACAGAATCCTCTTTAAGTATTAATTTGATAATCCTGTTGAAAACTGAAGTGAGACTCTTCTTTTTTGACCCATTTTTTTGACAAAAGCCATGCCTGCTCATTGTTATCATTTCTCTTTGTAGATAATTTGCCAACCATGTCTTTGATTCCTCAGAAAATTCTAGAATGAATCATTAAAGTCAAGCTCACTGACCTAATTTTGCAAATTGTAGTCTCTTCCCTTTTTTTAAAATTCAAACATTTGCTCTTGGTACATCTTCCATTTTTCACGATCTCCCAGGTGTCACTGGTACTCATTCTTTCAGAAATCTACTTTTTCAAAATCTTGGGGTTGTGATAGACTATGCTTGGATTTTCTCTTGCTTTTTATCACAAACACAAGGAGGAAATGATCATTTACTCATAGGGATGCCCTTAGTTCCACCTAAGGAACCAGTTCCTCCTGCCCAGAATGTCTGAACCTAAAAAATTAAATTTCAGTGGAGAGAATTCATAGATCACCTCCAGAAAAAAATGCCCAGAACTGAAAACTCTAAGACACACAATGACTAACTTAAACAATTTAATTCAGAAACAAATTTTGCAAACCATCAGGAAAAAATTTTTTCAAATACAAAGGAAAGGACATTTGAATAATGGAAGACTATACTGTACCCATTAGAAAACATAAGGAGGGGCAGGTAGGTGGCGCAGTGGATAAAGCACCAGCCCTGGTAGTTGTTGTAGTGTTATCACTTAACCCCCATTGCCCTGAAAAAACAACAACAACAACAGAAAAAGAAAACATAAGGAGAAAAATGGAATAATGTATTCCAAAGATCAGTAGAACTCAGAATGAAGCCCAGGGTGACCTTCCCCTCAAATCTGGCCTTCACCATGGATGAAAAAAGATGGACATTTAATAATAAAGAAGAGTTTGAGAAGCACATAATCTCATTTCTGGCTTTATTTCTTTAAGTTGATTTTTTTTTTTTGCAGGGCAATGAAGGTTAAGTGACTTGCTTAGGGTCATACAGCTAGTAAGTGTCAAGTGTCTGAGGCCGGATTTGAACTCAGGTACTCCTGAATCCAAGACCAGTGCTTTATCCATTGTGCCACCTAGCTTCCCCCAAGATTTCTTTTTAAATGTACATAAGGAGATGGGTGAAAGTGGAAATCTGGCACTGATAACAGTGAAGAGGCAGACAAGGAAACATAAACAGAACCTGGTCACACCTTGCCTACAGATGAATCAATGCTTTTTTGGTGGGACTATGTTAAAAGCATATGTACATGAAAGGAAGGGAGTGGAGAAGATGGATGGGCAGGACTTTGTGATGTGCTGAGGTCAAATAAAGGCCTAGCAATTAAGGGAAGGTGACCTCTATGGTGTCAGAAAAAGTAGAGCCTACAAGGGAGTGGGTGAAGAAGAGAAGGGAAAGCTTGAGAAGGGGAAGAAAATAAGGAGAACTTCTTTTGGAGGTGAGAAAGGGTTCCACTGATGAATGCACCTATGGAGGAGGGGAGATGAAGACCTTATGCTGGATGAGGTCCTGGGGAATTTTGCCCCCATCCTGGGATGGGGAGAGTTGAAACCCTGAGGGCAGCTAGCACCTGGAGGAGTTGGAGAGCTCAGATATGAGGAGATTTCCAGGCAAATGTGGGGGAAAAAAGGTCAACAAGAAAAGGTATAGATTAGTGTGGTCAGGGAGGGTGATTTACCATGGGGCAGTGTCCTCTTGAACACCTGAGATAATTGGCCCTGTTAGGGAAGTGAGGTATAAAGGATAGGAGGAATTCATGAGGCAAGGCCTACAAGGTAGTGGCAGAAAACACCTAAAGGGGAGATCCTAGATTGGATACCTTGGAAGCTTTGATCACATGAAGAATACAGAACAAAGAGAAAGTGACCAGATAATTATACAGGTCAGGAATCAGAGAATGGGGGGGGGGGAGGAGTCTAGAATAAACAGAGAAAATGGATAGTGAAAAGAATGAGAAAAATCCACTTTGGAAAGGGGTGCATGCAGAAATGAAATAAAAAAAAAACTAATGAACAGGACTAGTTGAAGCGGAGAAAAGGGAGAATATATTTGACTAATTGAGAGGAAGAAAGGGGGGGTAAGAAATATATAACCAGGCGAGAAAAAAGAACTAATCAATAAAACCTTAAAGGGAAATGGGTAACAAATGAGATGAGGGCATTAAGAAGTGAGGGGAAGAAGGTTGTGGGAAAAAGTTATTAAAGTACAGTAACTGAAGGAACATAACACTATGTTTACAACAGGAAAAAAACAATTTTAGAGACAGATGGAGGAAAATATAAACTTAACTCATAACTTTAAGAGTCAATGGGTTAAGCAATCCAAGAAAACAAGAGTGACAGATTGGATAAGAAAACAAAACCCTACAATCTGATACTTACAAGAAACATATTTAAAAAACAAAGATATACACAAATAAAACTGAGGGGCTGGAAAAAATTATGTATTAAGTGAATCCAAAGTAACAGGAGTTGCCATTATGCTATCTGACAAAACAAAAACAAACATTACAAAAATAAAAAGGGATTAACCAGAAAACAATATGCTGAAAGGAACCATAGACACCAACTCATATTAGTAATAAACTAATTTGCTTGAAATGCTTTAGAATCTCAAATTATGAAATGCCCATTTCCCCCTTGGTTGTAATTCTAGCTCTGTTGCCTTCCAGAATATCATATTCCTTTAATGTAGTAGCTGCTAGATCTTGTTTGATGAATACTGTGTCAACACTCTGGTCCTTACCCAGCTATAGCCCCTGCTTCCTCACAACTGTAGCTGTAACTGCTCTTTCCCACCCTGAAATTGTGACCTGGGTCTGGGTACTGGGTGATGGAGCTTCCCAGTGGTGTCCAATCCTGCACCCAGTGCTAGCTCAGGGGTCCACCTGTTCAGTCTCTTTACTGACCCTGGGTGTCATATGTTCCCAGTACTGTTGCTGCTCCTGTCACTATCTCAGAGGCCCACAGCAGGTAGCACTTCTGCCCAGCTGTGCTCTGGGCCAGCTCCCACCCCAGTGTCCACATGTCTCTCTTTCTATTCTACTAAGTTTCCCTGGGATGGAAATATGCCTTACTGTGACTTTTTCTTGGTTATCCTGCTCAGAATTTGGCATGATGTTGTTTAGAGGGATGGGTGGGGAGATCTCAGTAAAATTATTGACTTCACTCCACCATCTTGGCTCTGACCTGCATCCAAAGTTTTGAAGCAAAGATTATCAGAGATTTAATAAGATATGGACCGTAACATAATATTTAATATCTCTCTATCTGTTTTGGACAAATCTAACAGAAAGCTACACAAAAGGGAAAATATGGAACTGAACAAATCTCTCTGAAATTAGAATTAAAAGACATCTTCTAAATGGGATAGGAAAAATATACATATTTCTCAGTATCACATGAACTTTTACAAAGATTGACTGTGCACTAAGGCACAAAGAGATTGTATATAAATGTAAAAAGGCAAACACAGTTAACATATAATTTACAGACCATAATATAATAAAAATAAAGTTTGGTTCAAGGACCACAAAAGATATAGACTGAAATGGAAACTCAATGAAATCTTAAATCAATGGGTCAGAGAAAAAAATCATAAAAACAATGAGTAACTATGTAAAAGAAAACAATAATGATGAAACAATATACCAACATTTTTGGGATGCAGCTAAAGTAGTCCTCAGGGGGGAAATCATATCCCTATAAACATACACTAGCAAAATAGAAAAAGAGAGGATTAATGAATGTGAAAATTCCCTTAAAATGAGAAAATCCACAAACTTAAAATAAGCAAAATATCTATTTACATATATATGTACATATATACATATCTATCTATCTATATAAATTAGAGGGGAAATAGATCAATTGGAAACCAAAAACCATAGAAATGATAAATCAATCTCAAAACTATTTCTTTGAAAAGACTGGTCAAATCCTCAGCTAATCTGATTAAAAAGTAGGGAGCAGAAAAATCACATCAATAAAATAGCAAATGAATAAAGTGCAATTATAACAAAATCAGAAGAAATAAAAAAAATCAGAACATTATGAACAATTATATACTAACAAACTGAGGACATACAAAAATATAGAGGAATACTTTCAAAACTATAAAATACTCAAATTCTCAGAAGAACAGATAAGGGTATTAGATAACCTGACCTCAAAAGAGAAAATATATCTTGCTGTAAAGGAACTACCAAAGGAGTGTGTGTATGTGTGTGTGTGTGTGGGGGGGGGGGGTTAGATTCACAGGAGAATTTTTACCAAATTAAAAAAAATAGTTCTCATGCTTCACAAATTATTTTGTCTATTATAAATACCCAAATTAAATATAAAGGACATATTAAGATGCTATCTGCATCCATCAAAATACCTGATAAATAGAAGTATTTATACAATAATTTTACATATACACATCACTATTTGTGTCTAATGGTAACCATCTCTGGTGGTTAGGAAAGAAAAAAAAGAAATTTACATGAAAATCTGGTTGCATATTTGAAATGAATAGCAATTGTGCATAGTACTATGTTATTGAAATGCTTATTTTATTCCATAAATTAAAAAAAATAAATGAAAAAGAAGTAAGAAGGAATAGTCAATACCACTTCCACACCTCAAACTATATTATAAAGCACCAATCATCAAAGTCACCTGGTGTTGGTTTAAGAATAGAGTGATAGATCAGGGATAAAGTGGAGCACAAATTACCTAGGGAAAAACTCCCTATTTGATAGGGAAAAAATGCTGGGAAAATTGGAAATCAGTTTGGCAGAAATTAGTCTTGGATCACAGGTATAGGTAGGAGATGTATTCTTAACCAAACAAGAGATAAAAGTGATTACAAAAGATAAAATAGGTTAACTTTGTTTACTTGAAACTTAAAAAGCTTCTGCCCAGACCACATTAATGCATCTAGGATAAAAAGAGAAACAGTTGAATGGGGAAAAATCTTTATCAGACTTCTCTGATAAAGCTTTGGTGTCCAAGATATATAAATGATTAGTTAATATCTGTATATACAACTAATAGCTATCCCCCCATAGATAAATGGTCAAAGGATATGAACAAATAGTTCTCAAGAGAAAAACAGCAAAGTATTCACAACCACATGCAAGAATGTTCCAAATCACTAATAATGAGAAACGCAAATCAAAACAACTTTGAGGCTTTACCCCACATTTTGTAAATTGGTAAAAATTATAAAAAATGGCAACAGTCAGCATTGGAGGGATTGTGGAAAGACAGACACACTAATACATTGTTGGTGGAAGTCTGAAATGGTATAACCATTTTAGAAAGCAATTTGGAATTGTAAATAAAGTGACTAAAATGTCTATGCCCTTTGAACCAGAGACTTCATTGCTAGTCTTATACCCCAAGGAAAATGATGATAAGGAAAAACTCTCAATATACTTCAAAATATTTATAACAGCCCTTTTTGTGAGAGCTAAGACCTGGAAACAAAATGGGTGCCCATCAGTTAAGGAATGACTAAACAAACTGTGGTACCTGAATATTACTATGTGTAATTGAGACAGAGAAGCCTAGAAAGAGCTATATGAACTGATGCAGAGTGAAATAAGCAGTCAAGAAAATAACATACATATTAACTACAACATTTTAATTGAAAGAATAATGAAATACCAAAAAATTCAAAAGTAAATGTATGAAAATTATAAAGCTCAAACAGGACTCAGATGAAGAGATATGAGAAGATACCACTTATCTACCCTTTCAGGGAAGTAGGAGATCCACAAGTGTTAAATATTGAACATATTTTAGAACTTTTTCAATGTATTGATCAGTTGTGTTCATTTTTTTTTCTTTCTAAAATTTTTTTGTTTGTCTTATGGGATGGCTCTCTGGTGGGGTTTGGGGGAATATAAGGGATAACTATGGTGATATAAGAAACAAATTATCCACAAAAACCTTAAACATTGAGAATAACTGTAAAGTTGTTGCATAGACTGTGCTAAATTGCAGAATGTGTTACTCGACTTAATTTTGTTTAGTTTATTCTTTTTCTACTAGGATGATCTTTAGACTGGGTGGGGCAGAACAAAAATAATTAACAAGGCCACCATGATGAGTGAACAGTTAGTTAGAGAATAATTATCTATCTTTGCTGAATTTAATTCACCAGACCCAGATGAACTACAGTTCAGTCTCTAGAAATAGCTGGCTCACATGATTACTGAGCAACTATTGATGATCTAGGAAAGATTGAGGAGATTTGGAGGTATTCTTGAGGATTAGAATCAGATATTCTGATTTTTAAAAATATTTAATGAGCAAGCCAGGGCCTAATGGGCTTGATTGGAATTCCTTGCAAAATTCTACTATATTATTATTAAGAGGATGGTTTTCTGAGTATTTTGAAATGAAAGTGTTTATCACCAATGTGATTATAGTAGACTACATCTTCACTATGAGTCATCAGTGTGACACAGCAGAAACCAAAGGTTTTATGATCCTTGGCTGTTTTTTGAGGAATAGCAGACAGATTGAGGGATATGCTGACCTGGCTGACTTCAATGTTTAAGTGAACAGACTTACAGGAAGCTTGATCACATATTACACTTTATGAGGATAATTAACCAACTACCTTATAATATTAGAAGTGTAATATAAAACCTAAAGAGATAAATGTGGCATATGTTCATTATAATCCTAAAACACATCTCAATGAAACATCATAGAACACTGTACATAAATTAATAGATGCTTCTCACAATATTCTTCTCAAGAGCTCATTCTGGTACTCCTTTCATATGTTCAATGTATGTCCCTGTTCCATCTGATAGAATCCTGTACCATCAACTTCATCAGGCTAGTATACCTCAGACTGATCTTTAATTTATTTAAAATTTTTAAATTCATTTTGAACATAAATACAAAAAGACAAACAAGTCTATTTACACAGCACAACACAAAGGATTAAATATGAAACCATGCATCACCATGTCACATTGTTTACTTTAAAAAAATACCAAACCTATGTAATAAATACTATACATTGTTTTCAAAGTTGCCCTGCTTTTCTGTGCTTTCTTCTAAATTTTCTTTTGTCCTCAGCTGTGCACTTTTTTTTTCCTTCCTCCCCACCCCTCACTAGGGCAGGTCACCTTTAGATACACACACACACACACACACACACACACACACACACACACACACACACACACACAAAACCATATTATTCACACTCTCTTTATCAGTTCTTTCTCTGGAGGTGGATAGCATCTTTCTTCATAAGTTCTTTGTAGTTGATTTGAGTATTTATAAAACTAAAAATAATCTAGTCATTCACAGTTATTCTTTGAACAATATTTCTGTTATTGTATACAATTCTCTGTTGTTTCTGCTCATTTCACTTTTCATTATTTCCTATAAGTCTTTCCATGTTTTTCTAACTGATTTTTTTTTTGGTCGAGGCAATGGGGGTTAAGTGACTTGCCCAGGGTCACACAGCTAGTAAGTGTCAAGTATCTGAGGCTGGATTTGAATTCAGGAGCTTCTGAATTCAAGGCCAGTGCTTTATCTACTGTACCACCTAGCTGCCCCTTTCTAACTGATTTTAATTTAGATAACAAAGTGTCATTAGCTGGATCCCATCTTCCTAGGGTCTTCACTATCAATGCATTGAAATAAACCGTGTAGCCTTCCTGATCCAGATGCTGACAGACCATCTGATATTTTTCAATCTTGTCAGCTCTGGGGGATTGGATGGCAGAATATCTATGTTCAAAGGGTATGGTAATGACTATAATAGTTGTGCTACAATTCTTATGGTCTAAGATGACTAAGTCTGATCTTAAATCTCTCCCAATTCTGGAACTGTTGAATTCACCCGAGGCTTTTTTCCCCTGGCACGTTGGTAGCTTTAACAAGTCTAGAATAGCATCATGCTGAGTGTCACGCAGTTGAGGACCACAGGGGCAGAGGACACATAGGAGCATTTCATTTAGTGCCTCTCATTGATGACAGCATTTGTCTCCAGAGCCAAATTTCCTGGCTCCACTCAAAGAATAACAGTACAGTTTGGCTCTATGAATGAATCTCCAGTCTGGGAATTGGGTAAAGGATCCTTCCCTCCTAAAGAAATTTGAGTCTGTAGCCATCAAAGTAATGGAATATATTATACCCTGATTGAGTTTGCAGACCAGATGCTGTTTAAAATGATATCTAAGTACATATTTCAAATTCTTCTGCACTTTTTCTAAGACCATCAAACTGTCATTCAGTTGTAGTGCCATGACACCATTATTTGCTCTCCACTTAGTTGAGATATTAGCTGACACTTGTCAGGAGGTTACCCATAGCCAGGACCAGATGTTACATATTACTGCACCTTTATTTACAAATTCTCCTTCCATAAAGCCATTTAAATAAATAGCCAGGTCTTCTGATTGAGGGTCATACTTGATTCTGTTCTTCAATGTATCATTAAGCTAATGTGGGACAGTTGACCCAGACTGGTTGATGCCAGAAGCCTCATTCCACGAGCCATCTGACTGATGTGTTCTGCTCCAACTAGTGGTAGCAGATCTATCCTCTCATTTTATAGGGGAGACAGAGGGGCTCGATACCAGCTATTTGGGGAGAGGTGTAGCCATCTCTTGTCATCTTTTTAAATTGTTCTGTCTAAGAGTTTGAAGGCACTACTGGGGACCAAACCATTGTTAAGGTGGAATGAGATGAGGGGTAGGATGAAAGCATTTACTGCCTCTATTTTCTGCCAATAAGCCAATTGAGACTTATCTATGAGGGCTGAGTCTGCAGTCATGTTGGTTATCATGTCCTTGCAAGAATTTGTGGTATGGAACCTCATGTGGCTTCCAAGGTAAGAACAGGTGTTTTCCTCAGACTTTTCAGAGATCTTCTGATTTTGTATTTGATATTGCATAGGGAGTATCTTTTTTTCTGGCCATCAATCAACAAAGATGGACATTTGGTCCTGTTAGAGTATTCTTGCCCATGTGCAACCTCACATTGTCTAGCATTTGGGTACCAGGGGTACTGGTCACCATGGATGAATAATCTGCTTAGTTTGTTGTTCAGGCATTTAAGTAACGTCTGATTCTCAGTGACCCCATTTAGGGTTTTCTTGGCAAAGGTCCTGGAGTGGTTTGTCATTTCCTTCTCTAGCTCATTTTACAGATGAGGAAACTGAGGAAAACAGAATGAAGTGACTTGCCCAGGGTCACATAGATAGTAAATAAGGCCAGATTTTAACTCATGGAAGATGAGTCTTCCTGATTTCAAGCCCAGTGCTCTATGCCCTGTACCACCTAGCAATCCAAGTTAGCTTACACTAGGATATTAATGTTCCTATTGTACGAATCATACCCTAGTCCTGTCCTCAATGGGGTACATATTATTAGTTCCAATGTTAAGTTAAAAATTATGGGGCTAAGACGGCAGCTCTACCTCACCTCTGCCTGGAACTTAATGCTTGAAAGCCATCTCTAGTGTGACAGAAATCTTACCATCCTAGTAGAGTTTGTCTATACTACTAATTGTTTCTTCATTCAAACTGGCCCACGTTAGTGCTAATCACATTGTTTATGTGACACTGAGCTGAATGGGTTGGTTAGTTTAAGCCAGGTCACCCCAAACATCTTCCTTTTCTATTTGGCTTAATCCAAGATGGACTGCAATAAGAAATTATGCTCACTGTAGCTGTCAGTAGACAAAAACAAAACAAAACAAAACCCTTTTGCTTATGCATCCATTTCTCATACTCCAATCGATGAGTCTTTTAGACAGAACAGAGGCATAAATGGGTCTCCATTTTGAGGACAGATTCCTATTACCTTTTAAAAATAAATTTTAAAAGTTGTAGATGACTGCTACTCCTTCAGGACATAATTGTACTTCTGTGATATACTTAAAACAGTGGTTAAAAACATCCCTCTAGGGGCAGCTAGATGGCACAGTGGATAGAGCACCGGCCCTGGAGTCAGGAGTACCTGAGTTCAAATCCAGCCTCAGACACTTAACACTTACTAGCTGTGTGACCCTGGGCAAGTCACTTAACCCCAATTGCCTCACTAAAACAAACAAACAAACAGACAAACAAAAACAATAACAACAACAAAAACACCCCTCTGGATCGATCTTCTTCCAGACCCAATATTTAGTGGCACCTGGTCCCAGAGCTGTATTCTTATAGCACTTTAATTGATCCTACATATGCACTGGAATAAATGGATTACCAAGTGGGTTCCTGAGTCAGCGGGAGTCTCATGACAAGGTATAAAAGTATGTATAACTGTAGAAGGGGTGGCACTGGGGCAATATTCATGCAATACTTGGACTTGGAGGAAGAGAGAGCTGGGGAAGGTAAGGGACTGGGGCTAGCTTTTTAAAAAATATTTTATTTTTTTAATAAATAAAAGTATTTTATTATTTTCCAGTTACATATAAGGATAGTTTTCAACATTTGTTTTCATAGGAATTTTAGTTCCAAATTTTTCTCTCACCCTCCCTGGGGCTAGCTTTTAAAAGATGGTAGAGGCTGTTCTCTGACTTTTAAAGTATTTGCTGGGGTTGGAGAGAGTGAGTTTTTTTTCTCCCTCTGTATTGCACTGTTTAATTGCAAGGCAGTTTTAAATGATAAAATGAAGAAAGCACTTCCCTAAAGCCAAGCTCACATAAAAGAGTTCATATATCAAGCATTTATACAGTAAAAGCATACAAGCATAAGTGTTAGAACAATTTGAAAAAATGGAATGAGCTTTTCCAAATGGATATCTCAGGATTTCTCATCAGTGGAGATTCCCAAACAAAGCCTGACTGACTGACTTCTTGTTGTCACCACTGAAGAAAGGCATCTTGGGCATGTTTGGGTTGGGCTATTTGGTATTAGAGGACTTTTCTCTCATTTTATTATGCTGTCGTTCTTTGGGTCAAGAAGGCAGAATTAGTAGAAATGAGAGGACGTTAACATAAGGCAAGGCAGATTTTGGCATCATGTCAAGAAAATCTTGTGAATAATCATTATTTTTCTTGGTGAATAGTGAGTCTGGTAGCACAGGGGATAGAATGCTGGACTTTGAGCTAAAGAGACCTGAGCTTGAATACTGCCTTCGATACTAACTAACTAGCTGTGTGGCCCTGGCCAGTCACTTAACCTCTCTCTGTCTCAGTTTCTTCATCTGTAAAACAAGGATAATACCACCCACTTCCTAGGGTTTTATGAGGATTAAATAGGATAACATTCAATGTATTTTGCAAACTTTAAAATACTGCAGGCAGGTGTCCAGGCTGTCACTGGAGTGAATTTATCATTATCTGGGACATTATGAGCGCTTGCTTTTCAGATACACATCAGATCAATAACTTCTGCCACATCTTTGGACTCTTCATCCTCTGTCAACTTAAGGTCCAACGTGCAGATAAGACAGAAAAAATAATCTAAACCTCTGAATCCCTTTCTATTTTATGGATGTTCAATATCACACAGAAATCACTTTCCTTTCTCTTATGTTCATTTAGTCTGTCTGCTAATACAAATGTAAGTAAAGTGAATTTAAGTGGTAGAATAATTGTGAGCATAACCTCTCCCCTCTCTCAACAGACAGCTGTAACTTATTAGAAAGCATTTGACCAATAAGGAACTGAACAATTTCACAACAGGTGTAGTGAAAAGAATGCTAGGCTTTATTTCAGGAAGATCTTGACTTCTTGCTAACTATGTGATTCTAGACAACTCATGTAACTTTTTGGAGTTTCAGTTTCATAATCTGTAAAATGGGTTTAATCATTCTCAGGATTGACCTCACAGCCTTGTTGTGAGACTCACATGAAAATACAGGGTTGTTTTTGTTTTTGTTTTTTTTTAGTGAGGCAATTGGGGTTAAGTGACTTGCCCAGGGTCACACAGCTAGTAAGTGTTAAGTGTCTGAGGCCAGATTTGAACTCAGGTACTCCTGACTCCAGGGCCAGTGCTCTATCCACTGTGCCACCTAGCTGCCCCCGAAAATACAGTTTTTTTAAAGCAATCATTCCAAATGTGCTAACAAGTCCTTAATACATTTGAGGATAGGGCAGTTAGGTGGTACAGTGGATAAAGAACTGGCCCTGGATTCAGGAGGACTTGAGTTCAAATTCGTCCTCAGACACTTGACACTTACTAGCTGTGTGACCTTGGACAAGTCACTTAACCCTCATTGCCCACAAAAAAAAAATACACTTGAGGGTAATTAAAGACTTTGATCGCTGGATAAACAAAGATGAAACTACACAGTAAATATCTTTTTATTGGCTAAAAGATACACTCTGGACCTGTGTATAAAATAATAAGCCAGTTTGGGAATGAATAGTGATAGAGTAAGTATAACCAAACCGTTGAGAACTAGTTATGTGGGGGGAGGAGGGGAGAGAGAATACCTCATTCTTGCTCCCTCCTTTGCCCCAGTAGACCATGGAAGATCAGGAGATGCCTTCAAAGGTACTACTAGTGACTAGATTTGGTAGTAGAGTCTGTTCCCCTCTTGTTTCCTATGGTTCCTGTTATTAATAGTGGCAATCAGCAAATTTGAGGTGGATATGCCCAGGCTGCAGTCCTGGGAGCCCAGAGAAGAGTCACACTTAAGGGGAATTTCATGATGACTCTATAGAGGATAAAAAAGATGATCAGTAACTAGTGGTTGTGAGTTTACCCTTTAGCCACAAGTATTCTCTACATGTGTACCTCACTAATGTCCTGCACTAAGTTTGAGCCTATTCTCACCATGACTCATGTGTGTGCAGGGGAAGAATATGTTCTCTCCTTTGGGGGGATTTTTTTTTGTAAAAATACCTATTGTAAAAGTTAAATGAGGGGGCAGCTAGGTGGTGCAGTGGATAAAGCACCAGCCCTGGATTCAGGAGGACCTGAGTTCAAATCCGGCCTCAGACACTTGACACTTGCTAGCTGTGTGACCCTGGGCAAGTCACTTAACCCTCATTGCCCTGCAAAAAAAAAAAAAAGTTAAATGAGGCTACTAGCTGATAATCAATGGGGAGAGCACATCAATGGAGGCTTGCAACAGTTCTAGAAACCCTAACCCCTCTGGGTGACCCCTAGAACCTAGAGCAAAATAAGAAGCAGCTATCCATCTGGGGATCCAAACCTGTACCTGTAAGTGTTCAGGTATGCGAGTAGCCCCACTAGCCCCACAGTGGGTGCTAGCTACATCATTATGGATTACATTTCAGAAGTTTACATACTATTTTTGAGACACTTGGAAAATCACTTTTAAAGGACACCAAAACTGTAAAATCCGGTTTTCCAAACTTCCTCCCTCCTTCACTTTTTGCACTTCATAGTCAGAAAATCCAACAGAAAAATTCATCTCAGGCTTCTTCCCAAGGTGACTTTCAACTTTATATGTAGCACATATTTCCTTTAGGCACTGCTTACTGTGGTAATTGATTAATTTGAGTTAGACGGTAATTGCAAAATAACTGGCATGGGACCACGGAGTGGTCTAATGGTAAACCTAATTTGACAACAGCCAGGGGTGAGAGACAGAACAGCCTTTCTCTTTTTCCACCACCAACTTCAAATATTCAAGCTGAGCTTTTAAATTATTTCTGCATGGCAGAATGTAGTTGCATGTGGTTTTGGATAATGGGTGGTCTATTTGTCCATTTGGAGACATTTAGTGCTAAATCTTAGACTTTTTTCAGTCTTTCATTTTGTTTTTTCTGTAGCACTTGGCAAATCCATCTATTTGTCTTCTTAGATAATCTTTCCTTTCTGGGGTTTAGCTGCCAAGACCTTTTTTAGTTTTCCTGCCTGTCTGACTCTTTTTTCTAAGTTACCTTTGCTGGACAATCATCCATGTCTCCTCAAAATTGAGTGTCCCCAAAGGACGATCCTCGCCCTACAATTCCTCTTGATAACTTTGTCAGCTTATATGAGCTTAATGATCATCTCTATGCCAATCACTCCTAGTTCAATCTGTCCATTCCTATACTCTCTCCTGAACTCCAGCCCTCTATCACCAATTGGCTTTTGACTATATCCTAAAGAATGTCCCATAGACATGGCAAGCTTAATATATACAAAATAGAACTCATTCTGTTTCCCCACAAACCTACTCCTTCCCCCAAACTTCTCCATTTCTATCAGGGCCCCTATCATCCTTCTAGTCATCCAGATTCTCAGCTTCAGTGTCATCTTCAACTCCTCATCATCACCCCACATTTCCAAGGAGTCATTACATTGGTTGTTTTCAATTCTACAACATTTTACACATTGGTCTCCTTTTCTCCATTCACATGTCACCACCTGAACTATTTAAAAATTTTAATATTTTACTTTTCCCCAATTGCAAGTATAAACAATTTTTAACATTTGTTTTTGAGTTCCCAATTCTCTCCCTCCCTTTGTCCCACCACCATATTGAGAAAGCAGGTAATTTAATATAGATTATACATATGCAGTTATGGAAAACATATTTCCATGTTAATCATGTAGTGAAAAAAAGCAGAGAGAATTTATTATTTCCCCCTCATATTAATAATCCGTTATTGAATTAGTACCAGAATTTTTCAGAAGCCTGTAGGTTGTTCAGTCTCTGAAGGACATTGTAGATAATGAGATTGAATTAACTTTTTCCTCAATCATGTTCAGATTCCATCTAACCTTACAAAGAATTGAATCTGAGGTTGGGAAGCCCGTTGTACTCTACACAGGTATGTGTGGGGATAAATTCTTTGATTAGATTGCCCAAGGCCAGGCAATTTGGAAGTAAAGGACATAATTGAACATATATGCCCCAGCCCCTCATTAGAATAGGTCCACCGATCAGTGTAATATTCACTCTCATTAACTAATCAGATTTGATTGCTACCCTCAGGAACACCCATTCTTCCAAGGGCATATAAACTTTAAGCCTACTGCCATGATTCATATTTGGCACTGGAGTCACTAACTCATTTTATTGGTAATTTGATAGCATTATTCATAAAATAATTGATTACCCAGAAACTGTCTCTCAAACTTTTGAAATGCCATAAGACAAAAAAATATATGCTTCAATTTGCATTCAGACTATCAGTTCTTTCTCTTGAGATGGATAGCATTTTTCATCATTAGTCCTTCAGAACTGTCTTGGATCATTATATTGCTGAGAATAGTTAATTCATTCACAATTGATTATCATACAATATTGCTGTTGCTGTATACAATAGTCTCCTGATTCTGCTCATTTCACTTTGCATTTGTTCATGTAAGTCTTTCCAGGTTTGTTTGGTTTTTTTTTGAGAGCATCCTGTTCATCATTTCTTATAGCACAACAGTATTCTATCACAATAAAATACAACAACTTGTTCAGCCATTCCCCAATTCATGGACATTTCTACAATTTTAAATACTTTGCCACCACTAAAAGAGTTGCTATAAATGATTTTTGTACATATAGATCCTTTTCCTTTTTAAAAAATATCTTTGGGATATAGACTTAGTAGTGTATTGCTTAGGAAATGAGTATGTGTGTTTTTTATTTTTTTTGTTTTTTTGGAGAGGCAATTGGGGTTAAGTGACTTGCCCAGGGTCACACAGCTAGTAAGTGTTAAGTGTCTGAGTCTGGATTTGAACTCAGGTCCTCCTGACTCCAGGGCCAGTGCTCTATCCACTGCACCACATAGATGCCCCTAAGTATGTGTGGTTTTATAGAATTTTAAGCATAGTTCCAAATTGCTCTACAGAATGGTGGAATCAGTATACCAATTCACCAGCAGTGCATTATTGTTTCGATTTTCTGACACCCTTCCAACATTTGCCATTTTCCTTTTTTGTCATATAAGCCAATGTGACAGAATTGTTTTAATTTGCATTCCTTTAATCAGTAGTTATTTAGAGCATTTTTATATGACTCTAGATGCCTTTGATTACTTTATCTGAAACCTGCCTGTTCATATCCTTTGATTATTTATCAATTGAAGAATGGCCCTTATTTCTATAAATTTGACTCAGTTCTCTATATATTTGAGAAATGAGGCCTTTATCAGAGAAAATTGCTATATATTTTCAGTTATAATTACTATGTATTTTGTCTGCATCCTATTTCCCTTTGTTTATATTACTCTCTTCTTTCCACCCTCTCCATTCTCAAAATTATTTTGCTTCTGACTTTTACTTTCCTCAATGTGTCCCTCTTTCTATCAGCCCCTCCCCTTCTTTGATCCTCTTCTCTTCCTACTTTCCTGTGTGTTAAGATAGATTCCTATACTAAACTGAGTGTGTATGTTATTCCCTCTTTCAGCCATTTCTCTATCATCTTCCCTTGCATTGTAAAAGCTCTTTTGAGACTCTTTAACATCAGATAATTTACCCATTCTATCTCTTCCTTTCCCCTTCTCCCAGTGCATTCCTCTTTCTCACCCCTTAATTTTATCTTTTTAGATAATTATCCCTTCATATTCAACTCCCAACTATGTCCTCTGTCTGTATACTCCTTCTAACTGTCCTAATAGTGATAAAGCTTTTAGGAGTTATAAGTATGATTTTCCCATGTAGGAATATAAACAATTTAATTTTATTAAATCTCTTATGATTTTTATTTCCTGTTTACCTTTTTATGTTTCTCTTGAGTCTTATATTTTAAAGTAAAATTTTCTATTCAGCTCTGGTCTTTTTATCAGGAATGCTTGGAAGTCCTGTATTTCACTGAATATCCATTTCTCCCTGAAGGATAATAGTCAGTTTTGCTGGGTAGATAATTTATAGTTGTAATTTTAGCTCTTTTTCCCTATAAAATATCATATTCTAAACTTTTATCCTGACCCTTTAATGTAACAATTGCTAAATCTGGTGTTATACTGCCTATAGGTTCATGATATTTAAATTGTTTCTTTTTGGCTGCTTGCAGTAATTTCTGGTTGACCTAAGAACTCTGGAATTTGACTAGAATATTCCTGGGAGTTTTTATTTTGGGATCTCTTTTAAAAGGTGATGGTGAATTCTTTCAATTTCTATTTTACCCTCTGTTTCTAGAATATCAGGGCAGTTTTCCTTGATAATTTCTTGAGAGATGATGGCTAGACTCTTTTTTAAATAATGGCTTTTAGAAAGTCAAATAATTCTTAAATTCTGTCTCCTGGATCTATTTTCCAGATTGATTATTTTTCTAATGAGATATTTCACATTTTCTTTTATTTTTACATTCTTCTGATTTTTTTTATTGTTTCTTGATATATCATAGAGTCATTAGCTTCCAATTGCCCAATTCTCATTTTTAAGGAATTATTTCCTACAGTGAGCTTTTGTAGCTCCTTTTCCATTAGGCCAATTCTATTTTTTAAGGATTTCTTGAATGATTTTTTTTTATCTTTTCCCATTTGGTAAATTCTACTTTTCAAGGCATTCTTCTCTTCATTGGATTTTTGTGCTTCTTTTACCATTTGGCCTATTTTGTTTTTTTTTTCTTCAGCATATTTCAGTGCCTCCTTCACCAAGCTGTTGACTAATTTTTTTTTCATAATTTTCTTTCATCACTCTCATTTCTCTTCCATATTTTCCTCAATCTCTCTTATTCACTTTTAAAAATCCTCTTTGAATTTTGCATGACTGCACATGTATAACTTATATTGGATTGCTTGTGTTCTTAAGGGGGGGTGGGGAGGGAGGGAGGAAGAGTTTAAAAAAAAGTTTTAAAAATTGATGTGCAAATTTCTTTATACATGTAACTTGGGGAAAATCACAAATAAATAAATAAACAAACAAGTAGACAAATAAATAACTACATAAAATACTTTTTTAGGTCTTCTGTGGCTTGAGACCAAGTCATACTTTTCTTTGAGGCTTTTGATGTAGCAGTTTTGAGTTCTTCTAAGTTTGTGTTTTGATCTTCCCTGTCACCATAGTAACTTTCTATAGTCAGGATCTTTTCCTGCTCTTTGCTCATGCCCCCACATCCCCCAAGCTTATTTCTTGACTTTTAACACTATGTTAAAGTATAGTTTAGCTTCCCCTGTATGCTTCCACATTGGAGTGGGCACTGACTCAAGCTTCAGGTCTTTTGTACAGCTGTTTTAAGAGATGATTCTGGGGACCTGTAAGTTTTCAGTTCTTGGAAGATGTTATGATATAGGGAGAGGTGTGTTTACTACTCTTCTAACCTGTGTACTGGTCTGTGAGTGACCACAAGCACTCTTTTCCACCCTGAAAATGTGACCAGGATCCTAGTTCCCCTGTGGCCAAAAACTCTCATGTGCTAGTACTCCTCCTCACCTTGTGACCAAGACCCAGTTGCAAGTATGGACAATTTCAACAGAATCCTGTCCCCAGTCTTACAAAGGGACCCCTGTAATTTCCTTTTGATCAGTTGTCAGACCCCATTACCATTTGTGGGCTGAGAGGTTCGATAACCACCACTACTGCCCCTGCTACCACTGGTTCAATTGACCCCAAGGCCTTCTGCTGGTTTGCTAGGGCACAGCCTGCACTGAACTATGCTCCACTTTCACCTTGGCACAACAGATCTTTCCTGCTAACCTTCTGAGTTGTCTTGCACTGAAAATTGTTTTATCCCATCCTTTTGTGGACTATGCTGCTCTAGAATTTGTTTTGGGGCATTATTTAAGTTGTTCAGAGGGGTTATGGGGAGAACTCGGGTGAGTTCCTGCCTTTTCTTCACCATCTTGGCTTCTTCCCCCCTTCCTCCCTCCATCCTACCTGTATTATTGCAATAGACTCCTAATTGATATCCCTGGATCAAGTCTTTTTTCCTTTCCCCCTCCACCAATCATTCCTCCATACAGTTGTGAATGTGTTTTTCCTAAACTATAGCTCTGACCATGCCAATAAACTATTGCTATTTCCTCCAGGATCAAATATAAATGTCACCATTTGGCATTTAAAACCCTTAACAACTTGACTCCAGCCTATATTTTCTTTCTATCTTTTTTTGGGGGCAGGGCAATGAGGGTTGTTAAGTGACTTGCCCAAGGTCACACAGCTAGTAAGTGTTAAGTGTCTGAGGCCGGATTTGAACTCAGGTACTCCTGAATCCAGGGCCGGTGCTTTAACCACTGTACCATCTAGCTGCCCCAGACTATATTTTCAACATTATCACACATTACTCTCCTTTTTGGATAATGTAGCCAAGCCAAACTTGTAGTTCCTAATATTTTCCACTCCATCTTTTACTTCTGTGTCTTTGCACAAATTGTTCCTCATACCTAAAAGCATTGCCTCTTAACCTCCATCACTTAGAATACTTTAGGAAAATCACTTTGGTATCTGAATGGAGAATGAACTGGAGGGGGGAGTTAGGAGTGGGGAGTGGAGAGAGACTTAAATCATGCTGACCCAGCAGCAGGTAAAATAGACCAAAGTTTCTTAAACTATGGGTTGTGGCCCCAAATGGAGTTGAGCAACTGAATGTGGGGATCGTGAAAAATTTGGCAGAAAATGTTTGATTTGTATACCTATTTTATATACCTATATACCTGGCGTCATATACAAATTTCTTAGGCAAAAAGGAGTCGTGAGTGGAAAAAGTTTAAGTCTTGAAATAGACCAATGGGCTATTGCAATAGTCCGGGTATAAGATGATGAGGGCTTGCACCAGAGTGGAGGCAGTCATAGAGGAGAGAAGGGGGAATATTTATGAGATGTTGAAAAGGTAAAATTGGCAGGCTTTGATTGTATATGGGGAGATGTGAGATAGTGAGGAGTTCAGGATGACTGGGTTGCTAGCCTGAGGGACTAGGAAGGTGGTGCTGCCATTTATAGGAAGGAGAGAGGCTTTGGGGAAAATGGAATGAGTTCCATTTTGCACATGTTGCTTTTAAGATGCCTACTGGACAGCCAATTCAAGTGTGAGAAGAAGGCTGTTGGGAAGGAGGCAGAGTCCCTAAACTAGCCTAGGGGCTATTCCTGCGCTGGTCCATGTTTGAAGAGAGGCACCATAAACAGCATTCAACACATACATCAGATGTTGAATTCTGCTTCCAATGTGGTGGGTGCATATGTTCTACAAAACTACATTCAACCTGCGTCTTGGCCACTAGGTGTCACTGCTGGATAGAGCATCATGGTCCAAACCCTTCAAAGTTTTCCTGGCTTGACTTTGAATAAAATGGATCTGGTTTAACTTGTTTATGACTTCCCTACTATGTTAAACCTAAAACTGAGCATAGGACTTTCAGTGTGCCCTCACCATGGGCATGTCATCTTCCTAGACTAAATGTTTGCCATTTCATTAGTCAGCCACAAATGGCATTAGCTCTTTGGTTGCTCTGTCATTGATCTTGCACTAGGATCCCAGATCTCTTGTCTTTTTTTTTTCCTTTTAAAAGAGGAAATGTTATAGAGCCATACCTCCTTCCTCATGGACTTGTGGAGGTTTTTCATTTCGTTTTGTTTTTTGGGGGGCTGACTTTTGGTTTGATTCAAATTAAATTTCATCTTATTTGATTCATCTCACTTTTGATGTCTCTTTATGTCTTTATTCAAAGGCACTGAGAAGAACAAAGAGGACCACAATCTTAGGTATACTTGGGACACTTTTCCCTCCATTGAAACTGACCCATTCCCTCTGATATTGACCCATTAATGACTCTGGCCATCCAACCAGTCCCCCTCATCAACTCAAATGTACTACCATGTAGCTTGTATCTCTCCATCTTGCCCACAACCTCAGCCTGGTAGATTATAGGAAAGTATTTGACAGAATCATAGGACACCATATTTGTAACATTATTATCCTGATGCACAAACTTAATAATCCTGTTGAAAAAAGCAAATGAAATTAATTTGGTGTTAACATCATTAACCAATATGTATTAACTGCTTACTATGTGATAGGCAGTGTACCAAGTTCAAGGAATATAAAGAAAGGCAAAAACATGTTCTTTGACCCCAAGAGCTCTCAGTCTAATGAGACAATATGCAAACAACCATGTAAATACAGGTATATATAGTGTAAATGGGAGATACTCCCAGAGTAAAGATGTTAAGGATGGGAAGGATGTAAGATGGGGAAGGTCTCAGGGAGAGGATGGGATTTAAGCTGAGTCATGAGGAGACAGAGGTGAAGAGGGGCAACATTCCAGGCATGGGAATGGCCAGTGAAAAGGTACTGATAACTTGTTCATGATGAGGCAATGATGGCTCTTTGTGACTAACACTTGCTTTTCTATGTCAAACAAACCAACAAAAAACAATCTCTTTAGTAATGTATTCTAGGATCCTCTATCCCCGGAATTGAAGTCAAGGTCATTTGTTTGGAGGTTGTAGCCCTTCCCCTTCTTCCATGTTCTGAAAACCAGGACAGCATTTGTCGATCTTGAGTCCTGCAGTACATCTTCTATTCTCCAAGACTGGAGAGAGGTAGGAGTATTTTTAGTAGTCAGGGATGCAGTTTATCAGAGCTGGGTGACTGGAACTCACTATAAGGATCAGGTGATCACAAATATGGGGGCTAGTGCTGTTTCCTGTCAGATATTAGTTAACTAGCATTTATTAAGCACCTACTAAATGTGCAAGGCACCACACTAAGTGCTTGAGATGCAAAGAAAAGCAAAAATCAAAAACCAGTCCCTGATCTCAAGGAGCAGACTGACTAATAGGGAGACAGCATGCAAACAACTGTGTACATATAAGATATCAATTATGTAAGTGGGAGATAAAGTCAGAGCAAAGACACTAAGATCAAGGAGGGCAGTGAAAAGCTTCCTACAGAAGGTTGTACTTTAATTGAGATCTGAAGGATGCCAGGAAATCAAGGAGGTGGAGATGAAAAGGAGAGTGTTCTAGGCCTCAGAGACAGCCAATGAAAATGCCTAGAGTAGGGAGATGGTGTCTCTAGTATGAGGCCACTGTCACTAGATCTCTGAGTGCATGGAAGGAATTTAAGGTGTAAGAAGATTGACTGGAAAGGTAGGAAGGACCAATGTTATACATGACTTTATTCACTCATATTAGACTGTACTCCCTACTGACCTCAGTGACCAGGAATCTGATATTGCCTCTGAAATATTGCCTTTTGTATGGTTTTGTGAAAATAAAGCAAACTATTTCAAGGCCAAACATCTTTCAGATCTCAAAGAGTCCTTTATATCATTGCAACCAGGTAACCGGGCATATTGTTGTTATCAGCATTGGTATCTTACCTATCTTTTTGCCTTTGAACTTCATGAACACAAGGAATGTGTCTTAATGAACTTTGTGTCATATTCAGTGCCAGATCAGCACTCTGCACATAGTAGGAACTTTATCAGCAATCTTCAAATGATGAATGCTAAATTCTAACACTATGGTGCTTCTGTTCTATAAAAATACCTGCTTCCTGTGCTCACACACTAGATGTCGCCATGAGATAAGGTATGACACAGGGGTCTCCTAAGCTTCCTCGGTCTCTTTAAAGTAAGAACCACAGAATCACCAGTTTTGAGAACTGTAATTCACCTCAGAGTCAATCTAGTCAAGTTCATACACTGGTGCTGTTGAGTTGCTGTCCATTAGTTTCATTTCCAACCATAACCCAAATTAGCTTATTTGGATGGGTGACCCTTGTAAACATTTATGGGGTAAGAGAACCAAGAAGCTGGTTGTCTGCAGAGGCCATTCACAAGGTCTTCTTATATTTTTTGATATGAACTTGCTGTAAACTGAGAAAAGCCACTCTCTGGGCCTGTTTCCTCCCATCATCAATCTAGGTGTGTCTTATACCTCCATGAAGGAGATTGGGCAGCTACTGTGCCCATATTTTAGAAATGAGAAAACCAACGCTCAGAGAGTGTAGGCAGAGTACTCAAGATCACAAAGCTGGTGAGTGATGAGGGTTAGCACTAGGACTCAAATTCAAATTCATTCCTTTTTTTTTTAAAACTATACAATACTTCCAAGATGAGTGCTCTTGCTGGCTGCTTCACTGTGAATTAAAAATTCAGTGGGTTAAGCACTGATGTAGTCATACTATATGGTTACAGGTTTTGGACTTGTCACAGCTGATCTGCAAAGAGTTTTGGCCCATGGGAGGCAGATAATCGATCCCTAGAGCCCATTGCTATGAGCCTCCCTCCTCATTGGTGGAGATCAATGCCCTGTGCTTGCATGAGGGGAGGGGCTGAATTGGTGAGAGGGGGAGAAAAGAGATCTGGTTTCTTCAGTCTCTTTGGCAGTCTCTGCCTTCCAGCTTTGAGAAAGAAGATGGATGATGCTAACCCCTCTTCATATTCTTGAAGGGAGAGAAAAAAACGCCTCTGGGATGAAGATGACATGTAGAACTTTGATCATATTCTTATTTTCAGCTGGCTACAATAGAGACTTTAGGGAATTTCCCCTTAGGATGAGATCAGGCACTCTCTGTCTGTCTGTCTGTCTATTCACCCCCTCCACCCCGAATTTGGAGCAAGGTAACTCACCTCAAAAATCTGCATTGTTTAATATGTATTCTCAAATGCGTGCCTTCTCTGATTCCTTGTTTTTGCTATCCAGTTAGTTAAATAGGTTTCTTTGATTAAAAATAAAAGTACTCTAGACCTGTAGGACAAATGTAAGGCTCCCACCAAAGTAAACTCTCTGGAAAGCAGGAGCAGTCTACCTCTGAGAGCAAGCAGACATTTGGCCAAAGTATGTTGGGTATACACATTCTTGTATTTTTCTTCTGTGGCATAAAGGCCACATCCTCCTATGGAGGAGTTGCTTGTCAGCCTGACACATGAATATGAACAGCCATGATGGAGGTCACCTAGTTACCAGGCAAGATATCCCTGGGCTTAGGCTCTTCTTGTCATTGGTCACATAGGTCAAAGATCACACATAGATCACAGAGCTAGTGTCTCAGTCACATATAGGTCACAGAGCCAGTGTCTAGAGCTGGGAGGGACTGTTGAGAGCTGCTATAAATATTTTTGTACATGTGGGTCTTTTTCCCTTTTTTACAATCTCTTTGGTATACAAACCTAGTAGTAGTATTACCGGGTCAAAGGGTATGCACAGCTCCATAGCTCTTTGGGTATAGGAACTCATAATTTCTTAAAAGAAAATTTGAGAGAATTCTAGTGGGTTTAGCAATGAGAAAGGTCATGAGTGATAGATGTGTTAACATATTTTTTAAATTAAATTTTATATTCAAGCAAAAACCTATGTCTGTATTTCAAAGGGCTTCCATGGGCAATATGCACATGAATTCAACCAAGAATATGTTGACAAAGAAGCATTGAAAAATGGCTGAGTTATACAGGTTTGCTTAGAGCCACAGAGGGACTTGGGGTAGGAATTTAGGTCCAAGACATTACCACCATAAATGATACCAACGACTATCTTGGATGATCTCAGACTTAGAGATGAATAGACATTGCATAGGTAGGCATCACTGGCTTTATTGAATGTAATGGATAGCAATTTATCTCTAGATGTAGTTTGTGAAAGAGCTAGGATTCAAGAATGGAACCAAAGGGCCATTTGTTGGCCATACCAGGATAAACACAACCAACAATATTGACAGAGCAGTGATGACAGGGATTTACTTTTGAAAATGCAGAAGTTTCTGCTGGCAATTCATCACTCACAGAAATTACCCATGGGTGGTTTTTAAGGACCTAGGACTTTGTGATAAAGGAAGTTGATACAAGGAAACAGTAGATATTGTGCAACATATTTTTGTAGGCTGAGAAAATTTCACTTATCAACTACCTAGCAAGAGACTCCCCTGGGGCTAGAATTAGACATTAGAAGCTTTCTTTCACAGACAGAAAAATACCAACCCCCATCCTAGAAATACAGATCTCAAAATATCCTGCATAGTTTGACTAATAAACTATATTGAAACCAGACCATTACCATGAACCAAAGTGTTGCCCATGATCACTTGGACATCAATTCATTAAAAAACAATGTAAGCACATTTAAAATAGATAACATTAAGTCAAATATATATATATATATTTGACTTAATGTTATATATATATATATATATATAAAATCACCAAGCTGCATGGCATAAAATTATCATTGGCATTCTCATAGCATTAAAATTGGCATTATCAAAATTATTATAGCAATCAAATCATCGAGCCCTTGGAGAAGAAAACAGAATCACGTGGGAACAAGAGGAAGCATATAGCATTTCATTACCCTTTCTACTCCTGAAGTTGTACTGAGGATGCTTTCAGCGAGCTTACAGAAGATTGATCTGATATTTCAATACTTTTATTCAATAAGAGAAAAGAACTTATTTGGTCCAGCTGTCCAATTGTCTTCAGAACATTAAACACAAAAGAATAACAGCAAGAGCTCATAATAGCTCATAATAGCAAGTGCAATAACTCATTTCAGGGCTGCTTCTACCTGATCAATATTAAACAAGATGAGAGGAGTGATTTTTCAGCAATGATGGTGATGGTAGGATGATGTGTACTTCATTCTGGTCCTACATAATTTTGATGTCTTCTGATAAGTCTCTATTTTGACAGTCTTTCATTCCACATATCTTCATGATTAGAAATCCTTAGCATAATGGCAGCAATTAAATACACTGTTCTCATGTTTTTATGGATCAATAACAATCTGAAATCCAATTTAAAAAAATGAGAATGAGGTGATAATAACTGTAGCAAGTATAGGCTCTGGATTCTTGGAGCTCAGATAATCTGTGGTTCACTTTTTAAATCCACACCAGCATGGGTAAGTAGAGGCCCCAGAAGGAGACCACTTCTCTTATAATTCTCGGAGTAATACACACTTGGGATCTCTTTCCCTTATGTGATTTTTCATGAGTCCTCATCTGGTGTTCCCAATTATGTAACCAATTGAGGCCACTGGATTTCAATGACTCTGGAGGAGAAAGTGAGGCTGATAACTTTGCACAGCCCTGCCTCACTTAAATCCCATCCACAGGCAAGTCAGGACATCACCCCCTGATGTCATTGGCCCAAATAAAGAACAAAGGACAAACAAGAAGAGTTTTGCATGAGGTCTCTACACCAAGAGAAGGACTCACAGAGCAGGTGATGTGAGTAAAACCTTGTCACACATATCTCTTACACATGTACCTCACTATTATCGTCTAAGTTTAGGTTGACCTCCCATGAATGCTGTGTGTATCTGTGGGAAGGAGTGAACCAGATTTTTAGGAGAAGGTTTTTTATTAATTGTCTTTCTCAAATGATTTGAGAGCAGTGGTGACTGTCCATGATCCCATGATCCTAAGGGGGGGGAAGAACCTGCTTTGAAGTGAGATTTTCTCACCCCATGGTGCATTCCTCAAGCTGTTCTGGAGAGCTGGACTGTTGTGCATGAGGTGCACAGGGGCCCCTATTCACCCTCACCCAGCATGCCCAAATCTCCAAGATACTACCCTTTCCTCTTGTGTATGCCCTTCTAGGAAGCTTGTAGAGGAGCTTTGTGCAAGGCACAGAGGCCTTCCCCCGGGTACTAAAGTAGTTCATGGATTCTAGTGCAATGATCAGATTGTCCCCCTCCCCCTGCCCCAATCAGGCTACAGCAGCTTCCCATTTATTTTACTTGTGAGGAGGCCCAATTTGGCTACAAGCCTGCATTTTCTGTTGCTTTTCTGTGCAGAAACTATTATATTCTGTGATTTGATGATCCTTTATTAGTATTAGTCATTGATAGTATAGGCACTGGCACAGGAGATCAGCTTGGTCTAAAGCAAAGATGTCAAGCCCAGGGCCTTTAGGCTGCTGGCAGGCAAATCTCCCCTGTGCCCCAAACAGATTAAAATATCTTTGAGAAATGTTTAACAATTTAACATATTTAACATAACAACTTAACAAGCCAATATAAGTGATGTTAATTTGTAGCTAAGTTAATATCTGGTGGCTGGCAGGAATCGGTTTCTATTTGATTTTGGTACAACTGGGCTAAAGTATCACCCCATTTAGTTAGTACTTCCATTAAGTGTGAATTCTACTTCACAACATGAATGGCATTAATTCCATCTGCTCTCTGAGCATATTAGAAAACTTCCTTAGGGAGACCCATGGCTATGAAAAGAATCATTCTAGTTACCTACCCAGGGGGAAAAAAATTCAACTGGATAAAAAATGTCTACTGTCTAAACAATAATGTTCAGTTGGTCAGGCAGTACACTGATTGAGAATATATATACCTTGGACAGGCATGTACTGTGGATGAGTAAGCAGTGGTACCCAGGGTAACCCAGACAAGATAAATTTAGGAAACACTGAGCAGTTAGTGTCTTTGATTCTAATATGGCACTCGGAATTCTCCTTTGTTTTCTCACCTGGAGGGTTGACTGGATTGCAGTACCAATGTCTCCACCAGGGCTCTATTGCTATTTGCCCAAGTTTGAGATTCACTTTCAGCTCATTCGCCTTCAGAGTGACACCAGCCCCTTCTACTGCCTCCATCATCAAGCCAGCAGAACCAATACTACATGGGGACCCACCAGCCTCCATTTTAAGAATTTCTCCAATGGGCATGAAGATCCAGGCATAGAGCAGTCACCATTATGAGAAGATAGAGTCTCAGAATCTCTGCCATCAGCAACAGCATTTCTGGGGGACAGAGCAAGGCTAGTTACCGAGAGCACAGGCCACCAAAGCAGAGAACAGAAATGGTGGTGGAGTCAGAGCAGGGATGGGGCCCCCACAGCCGCTGACTGCAGTCCCTTCCACAAATCCAGTGGGCAGGGAGATTGGCTTATTTTCATCACAACATCACTGAATGCATGACACGACCTGAAGGGAAGGAGATGAATGGTGGAACATAAGAGTTAATCTTGTCCCAAACCCACATTTTATTAATGAGACCCCCAAGGAAGGCCAGGGAAAAGAAGGGCTTGTTCAAGGCTGCTCACAAATTGGTGTGGTGTTTAAACATCTAAATGTGGGTTCTAATCTGTCCCCCCCCAATTTTGGGGGGGAAACTGACTAAAATCACTGATAAATTCACCAAGAGTTTAGGCTTTTAAGGGTTTATTAAAATATATAAGATAGTAAAGAGAGAGAAAGATTGAGAATAGGATTTCTTATAGCATGGAAATCCTAGCCTTCCTAACCTCTCATGTGAAGTCCTGCCACCAAGCTGATGTCTCAAACCCAAAGAGGAAGAACCCCTCCACCAGTGTCTGCTTCCTACTTCGTGTGTGTTCCTCCCAGAAAAGGGAAATTCCTCAAGTTGATTGGCTGGTAGCTTTGATAGACAGTACCCATGAGCAAACATCACTTCCTGATGCCAAAGAAAAGCCACATGGCTTGCGCTCAGACACCTTTTCCTCATGGCGGAGCTTTCCTACAGTTACTCTCCAGCAGGTGGCGTCACTCCAATTGTTACATTGGGAAGGGCTAAGTAACTTTGTTCTTCCTTAGTCCCTACAACCAAAGGAGGCTGGGCGTCTATGAATACTTGGCATCTAATTTTGCAAATATTTGGTAAAATTAATTTATAGAAATTTATAGACAGTACCTTTTAAGTTATAGCTTTTTCTCAAAGTAGGAAAATTCAGTTCTTGACCTGAAGAATTTTTTTTATTAGGAGTACAGGAATGGAATGTTACATATAATCTCTGCTATGGTCACAGTGGCCACTTTTGTTTAATTGTCTTTCTTTGTTACAGGAAGGGCTCAGTGTGTGTGTGTGTGTGTGTGTGTGTGTGTGTGTGTGTGTGTGTGTGTGTGTGTTGGGGGGGTTGTTGGGAAATGACCATGATGTGGAAAAAGAAAAGGAATCAATAACAGATACAAAAAGAGAAGAGAGAGCCCTGACTAATGGGGGGGAGGCCTTACAAAGTAGGTGGTATCTGAGGTCAGCCTTGAGGAAGGATTGAGATTCTGAAGGGCTGGGATGCATTCCAGGCTTAGGGTTGGTGCTTCATTATTAGTAGCCCTGATGTCAAGGTGAGACTGGCTGTATAGAAGCCTGCATAACAGCATGTGGCAGCTAAAACTGTTTAGTGACAGGGAAATCAGCCATCCTTAGCTAGCCCTTCTTTCAGAATCTGGGTGGGGTCACCCTTTTCCAGCCCCTCCCTTAGCTGGCTAGGGGGCCGGTTGACCGAGGATGACTTGACTTTAGTCACCACATTCCTTCCAGTCACCAGCCATTCAGGAACACATGGGGTCCTTTCAACCAGTTGAGAGAGGACAGTGGCAGTGGTGGGGTAGTAAAATTCCCCTATGTTAATTGTTTGCTAATTTCTCTTTGTTAATTGTGTCCTAGTTATGAAGCTTCTTTCCCCCACTTAAACATGCTCAGTAATGGCTCAGTCCTTGTCTAGGTTTAATGGTCTGGATTTAAGATTTTTCATCTTTCTCTGCTATTAAAAAGCTTATAAAATCATTCATAAATCAAAGTTCATTGAGATTCATTCCCATTTAGCTCAAGCCTCCAGTCAGGAGAAAGCATGGCACTGGGGACCAAGGCTTAGAAGCTCCAATATTTTTTTTTATCTTTATCTACCACAAGCTATTCAATGACTCCTTTCTCTTTGACAACAATAAATCACATCTAGGGACACTTAGGATCGATCAAATTTTTATGTAGAGTGAGCTGGCTTTAAATTATTAATTAAATCAGGAATTATGAACCAAAATAAAGAACAGAGAGAAACCTTTGAGTAAATCTTTGTTCAGCTGGGTAGAGGAAAAGGGGGGAGGTGGGAGGGGAACCGGAGTTTAAAAAAGGCCTCAGGAGGGGAGTTAAAGATCTTTTCATAGTCTCCAGCCTCACCTTTCATCAGGGTCCTGCTAGGTGGAGGCAGCAGCTGAGGTAGCCAAGCATCCTCGAATCCAATCTCTACTCACCCAACTCAGCTTCCATTTCTCACTGCACTCAACTCCAGCTCTCAGACTCTCACTCTCTCTGTCTCCCACTTCCTCCTCCCTCTCCCCCATCCCCTTATCCTTCCTCCATCCCTCTTTTTTCCTTTTCCTCTCCCTCTCCCAGAAAGCCCACCCATGACAGGTAGAATGCTTGCTGGATGACATTTCCAGGAAGCTCATGCATTAAGAATCTGAAGTCTTCCCTCCATCTGGTCTGCATAGATCCATCTCCAAAAACTTGCTCCCCTAATACGCTTTTCTTTCTCTCCCTTCCCCCCTCAAATATTCCGGTTGTGGATCAATAAGCTAGGAAAATTGTAATTCTGCTGCGCTTGGAGCCACTGGGATGATTATTTAACCTTTCCCTTTGGTAGGCGATTCCACTGTTCCTTAGCTTCTGTTCCCTTGGGGCATGTCCTCTTTGACTCAAAAGAAATGGTCTTCTTAGACTTCTTTTTCTTTTAAGAAAACAAGCCTGGTCCCAGGGGTCCAATGACACTGGGACGAGAAGTTTTTAATTTTCATGTCATTGGGACTAGACATGATTCATGGTCTCCCACACTCATTTGAAAGTAAAATGAAAAGGAGTGAAACCAGTTGAGTAATCCACGTGACAGCTTCCTCCCCACCTGGGACCCTAGAACTCACTCAGATTGATTAGTAGGAAGGATCAGCTGAGCATCTCCCCCAGAAGCAGTGGGCAAGTGGGACGACAGTCTAGGCTGAGGCTCTTGAACTGTTGTCTGTGGATTTAAAAAACAAAGTTGATGACTGTATTTTCATGCAATTTTTTCCCTTTGTAATTTTATTTATTTTATACATTTAAAAAGATGATTCTGAGATGGCATCCATTGGCTTTGTCAGATTGCCAAAGAGCTTCATGATGCAAAAAAGGTTCAGAACGTTTGAAAGGGATACTGCTATGTGAAACAGTGTGGTGAGAAGGATTATTTTGCTTTGTTTTTTCGGGGCAATAAGGGTTAAGTGACTTGCCCAGAGTCACACAACTAGTACATATCAAGTGTCTGAGTCCAGATTTGAACTCAGGTCCTCCTGAATAAAGGGCTGGTGCTTTATCTACTGTTCCACCTAGCTGCCCCCTGTTTTGTTTTGTTTTTGTGGGGGCAATAAGGGTTAAGTGACTTCCCCAAGGTCACACAGCTAGCAAGTGTCAAGTGTCTGAGACTGGATTTGAACTCAGGTCCTCCTGAATCAAGGGCCAGTGCTTTACCCACTGCACCACCCAGCTGCCCCCGAGAAAGATTATTAAGACAGGAAAAGGAAATGTCTGGAGGTTTCCTAGCTTCTAGTAAAGGAAAACTTCACTTTCATTGACCCAATGATGAATGTAACATTGTCCAAAAAATTCCATCCTGAACCAAGCTAATTTTCAGACCCTGCTTGTCAATATCTAGCCCATAGAAAGCTTGCTGTCTGCACTGCTCTACTGTATTTCAGTTGTCCAAATACCAAGAATGGTGCTTGGTACATAGCAGGTACTTGAGATGGCTGTTGATTCTCATATAATACATCTAGATTAGAGCAGCACTTTCCAGCTCTTTTTCTTTTTTTTTTCTTTTTTTTTTTTTAATTTTGTGGGGCAATGGGGGTTAAGTGACTTGCCCAAGGTCACACAGCTAGTAAGTGTCAAGTGTCTAAGGTCGGATTTGAACTCAGGTACTCCTGAATCCAGGGCCGGTGCTTTATCCACTGTGCCATCTAGCTGCCCCTCAGCTCTTTTTCTATCAGGCCCATTTGGGGACCAGTATTTTCTTTTCTTTCTTTATTTTAAATTTCTTTTTGTGGGGGAACCAGTATTTTCCATACGATAGAGATGACCATGCTAGGGAAGGGCCAGAGTCTGCACCTCACAATTATGGAAGCACAGGATGCTGATTTGGAAAGTACCTTCCCAATTATCCTATCCAACCCCTACTCGTTTAGGAAGCTCTACCATAACATACCTAACAAGGGGTCAACCTGCCCTTGTTCTCCAGTTAGGAGGAGACCCCTCTCTTCCAAAATGGCCCATTCTGCTTTTGTATAGCTTTAATGGTTAGGAAAGTTTTCCTGGTATCAACCCCAAATTTCCCTCTGCATCTTCCATCCAAAAACTACAAGTCTAATAACTCTTCTATGTGACTCTCAAAATACTTGAGGGCAACTCTCTTTTGTGTTCCCCCTCCTCTCCTGAGTTTTTTCTGTGTTAAACATACACAGCTGTCTTGATTTAACCTCCTATAGGGGCAGCTAGATGGCATCAGAGTGGGTAGAATATCAGGCCTGGAGTCAGGAAGACCAAAGTTCAAATCTGGTCTCAGAATTTACTAGCTGTGTGACCCTGAGCAAGTAATTTAACCCTGTTTGCCTCAGTTTCCTCATCTGGAAAATGAGCAGGAGAAGGAAATGGCAAACCACTTTAGTATCTTTGCCAAGAGTTGGACAGGACTTGAAACAACTGAATAATAACAAAACCTCATATGGCTTGATCCAATGCTCTTCCCCATACTCTCTCTGGACATCCTCCAATGGTGATCCTTAAACTGTGGTGTCCAGGACTGAATATAATCTTTCACATATGGTCTAACCAAGGCAAAGTAGTCTACAATCCTGAAAGCTTTGCTTCTCCTTGGAGTTCAAGGTTGAGTTAGGATAGTTAATGACCATGTAACACTGTTCATTTATATTGAACTCCATTATCTCTGACGCTTTCTCCTTTCCCAGCTGCCCTCATGATATGGAGTGGGAAGAGGATTTGGAAAAGTACACAGTTGACTATATAATTGAAATATCAAAAGAGGGAGGACAGGGGAGAAAAAAGAAAGAGATTCATTGAAATGGGTGGGAACAATGGAGAAAAGTGAGTTAAAGCTCCTTTTCCAGATGAGAAAAGAGAGATTTTGAGAAGGAAAAGGGAATTTCACATGTTCACACTGAAAAATGAGGACACAGGCAGCAACTGACCCAGGATTCCTGACTCACAGTCAGTGATCTTCCAAGCATGCTCTGCTTACTATCTCAGCTTAACTGCTTGAGTTTATCCACATTAAATCTGCCTGGGATTATCATTTTGGCAGTAGCATTTATCATGAGGGTGAGGAGGAGAAGGGGTCCAAGACCCATGGGCTGGATGGATCTATTCACATATGGAGAGGAGGAACCAGGGATGATGCAGGACTCACCAATGTTCAGGGTGTTCTGCTGATGCAATGCCCATGTCTTGGAAATGTTTATTCTTCTGTTCCTCTTATACCTTCAAAGTAAATATCCCATTATATCTCACAGTAAAGGCAGCACACCAGAACAGGGCTCAAGCCAACAGCATCAGAGAAGAGACACTGATCCTGCCTGGGAAGATGTACCCCTTCTTGCTCCATGAGAATGATGACAGAGCCTCAGTACAGAGGGCTGAGGCTAGGAGGAAGCTTATATCTGGATGGAGGAGGTGGTGTCACAATACTAGTGATGATGTAAGTGAATACCTTCCTTGGGAGAAGCATTTCAAACCTGGGAAGTACATATATACTCTGGCTCGACATTATGGAAGAGCTTTGTGTCCCATGGACGTAGACCTAAGGCTATTCTCACTCTTGTTCTGTCTCACAGGTGGGGCCCATCTTCCAGGCATTCTCGATGAGGTCCAGCTTCATAGACTCCTCAGGGAGGCTTGGTAAGTCTCTCTTAAAGCCACATTTATTTCATTCTTTTTTTGTGTGTGTGAGGCAATTGGGGTTAAGTGACTTGCCCAGGGTCACACAGCTAGTAAGTGTCAAGTGTTTGAGGTAAGATTTGAACTCAGGTCCTCCTGACTGCAGAGCTGGTGCTCTATCCATTGTGCCACCTAGCTGCCCCACCACATTTCTTAGCCTATGAATCTGACTCAAGTTTGTCTTCAAACCAACTAGGGGAAAAACCTGGACCTTTCTGAGGCTGGATCTGGGGCTCTCAGAGATGATGAACCTGTTAGATGGGGTCTCCTAAGACTACAATCTCTACCTCCTCAGTACTTTCTTCCCCTGAAATGCAATGGGACCTTTCTCTGGGAATGAAGAGACAAGGCATTGATGAAAGAGGCAGCTTTGTGGTGCAGTGGGTAGTGCTAGGCCAGGAGTTAGAAGATCTGAATTCAAATCTGACCTCAGACACTAACTGTATGACCTTTAGCCAGTCACTTAACCTCTACTTGAGTTTTCTTGACTATAAAATGGGGATAATAACAACACCTACCTGGAAGAGTTGTTATGAGGATCAAAGGAGGTGATGCTGGTAAAGCACATAGCACAGTGACTGGCACATAGTAGGCACCTAATAAATTCTCATTTCCTTCCTTCCCCCCTTGCTATATCCTCCCTACACATTTGCTAGACATCTGGAGACATAATGGTCAAGGGCAGGAGCAAGGCTGAGGGGGACTGGGCATTGTCTGTGACTCTTCTGGTCCTGCCTGCTACACCCATTCTATCCTCACCCTGCACTTGGCCTTCCGTCCTGCGAAGGTTAGATGCAGCATGGCATGCTTGCCAAGTACAACAGGCCGCTTCAAAGTCATTAATTGGATCATAGATTTGGAGATGTTCAGTGGTCTTATCTCCTGATTTCACAGATATGCAAAATTGAGTCCCAGAGAGAAAAAGGATTTATTGGATGATAGAATGTTAGAGCTGGAAGAAGTCTTAAAGATGTTCTTTTAAGCCCTTCATTTGATGGGCAGGGAAGCTGAGTGAGACCCAGATGCGTTAAATGACTTGTCCAAGGTCAGCTGGGCAGGGCTAGGATTCAAACCTCTGACTTCAGATCTAATGCTGTCTGCTGCACCATATTGTGTCTTTATCAGGGAGGGCTTTGTTTCCTCTCTACCTTGACTGGCTACTCTAGCTGAAGCCTGGCTCAGCCCCTCACTGTCCTTCTGCTTGCCCAGACCATTCTTCCCTTTCAGATTGGAGTGCCTTTAGGAAATGGCGGGCTCACACGAGACTGTGGGTATGTCCAGTGCCAGGTCTGTCACTACTTCTCCCGTGGCATTTCTGATGCATTAATACTCATGCTGAACTTCTCACATGGACAGTGCTCACAGGGGTGCAGGATTGGGAGACGTTGTGGGGGTAGCGGCTGAAGGATGCTGGTAAGCTTAGATTGGAGAAGAGCTGGTTCAGGGGCCAAAGAGCTGGCTTCAAGCATTGAAAAGACTCCCTGTCTTGGGGAAGAGGGATTTAATTTAAGCTAATTGGCTCCAAAATGTAGAACTAGAAATAGTAAACAGGAGGGGAGCAAATAAGCATTTATTAGCACCTCCTGTGTGCCAGGCACTATGCTAAATGCTTTATAAATATCTCATTTGAATCTCACAACAACCCTGGGAGGCAAGTGCTATTATTCTCATTGGATCCTTGAAGAACCTGAAGTAAACAGAGGGTAAGGGACATATCTGGGGTTAAACAGCTTGTATCTGAGGTCACATATGAACTCAAGTCTTTGTGACCTTAGTGCCCTGAGCCGCTTTGCTATCTCACTAATAAAAGAAGTCGTAGAGACAAATTTCAGCTAAATGATGACCCCCGAATGCTTTGAACAGAGCTGTTGAAAAGTATACTGGAGGGGCAGCTAGATGGCGCAGTGGATAGAGCACTGGCCCTGGAGTCAGGAGTACCTGAGTTCGGATCCGTCCTCAGACACTTAACACTTACTGGCTGTGTGACCCTGGGCAAGTCACTTAGCCCCAATTGCCTAACCAAAAAACAAAACAAAACGAAAAGTATACTGGGTTGATTCTGAGAGTAGCAGGCTCCCAATCACTGAGAACTCAATTAGAGGGCAAATGGCCACTTTCCAGTTAAAGGTCCAGCACTAGGAATTCTACAATCTGGGGCAGATTCAATGTCCTTCTGTGGGGTCCCAGGAACGTTGGTTTTGGGAAGCCACTCCTACCCTTCTCCTACAGCTGACTGTATAATAGGGAAAGACATTTCCTCTCCCACACCTCTCTGGACTCTGGACTTCATGGGCTTGGGACCCTCAAGGGTCCCCTCTTCTTGAGCACAAGGTGTGCTAGGGGTCTGCCTTCTATCTCAGAGCTTGTTTCCTGTGAGCTGTGCTTCCCTGCTCTGTCTGGGTAGAATAAGATCCAGAGGAGCAAGACACCTGAAGAGGCCCCTCTGTGGAGGAACTGCCCTGCCACTCACTCTTTGTATTTTTTTTTTTTTTGGCGGGGCAATGGGGGTTAAGTGACTTGCCCAGGGTCACACAGCTAGTAAGTGTCAAGTGTCTGAGGCCGGATTTGAACTGCCACTCACTCTTATTGGGCAGGGGTGCAGCTTGTTTGGAGGAACATCTCTCTAGAGGGACCTACCTGACTGTTCCTTGTTTCCTGACTTGGGTATCCAGATGCTTTCTCTGTTGTCTTCACCTAGTCATGTGATCATGTCAAGGCAGAAACATGAGTCCCATGTTTTCACCCTGGAACAAGCAGGGGGAAAGAGGGAACAAGCGTTTATTAAGCACCTACTATGTGCCAGGTACTGCACTAAGGGCTTTACAAATATTATCTCATTTGATTCTCACAACAACCCTGGGACATAGGCTCTATCATTATCCCTATTGTGTAGATGGGAAAACTGAGGCACAGAGGTTATATGACATGCACAGTATAACACATCTAGTAAGTGTCTGAGTGAGGATTTGAACCTAGGTATTCCTGACTTCAGACCCAGTGCTCTATGCACTGCGCTACCTACCTGCCTAGGAAAGCCCGGAACCCTCTCTTCCCTTCCCTGTCTCCTCCCCACCCCTCATCATGTCATGGTTCTGCTTTGCAATAGGTGATCTTGCTGAGATTTCTGTCTTTACTCTCCTTATCCCTGACTTTAAAAAGTGGCCCTGATGCTATTTTCCTTTTCTGACAACAATTTTATTTCCCATTGACTTGGCCTCCTTACCCAATAGACACCACTGATCCATATAAGCAAACCAAACAAATTGATAATGGTGGCCACGTTTGAACATATGTGCTTCATCCTGCTCCTCTCTTCCTTCTCTGTGAGGAGGCGGGAGGCGTGCTTCAGCTCCAGCCCTTTCTAGTCTTTTGATGTTGCTTCTCTTCATATCATTGAGGTTCTTGTGTAAACTTTTCTCTTTGCTTTTCATCAATTCATCCAAAGCTTCCAATTTATTGGAATTCTTCATATTTGCCATTTCTTTTAGGACAATAATATTTTGGATCATTTATATGCCATAGTTTGTTCAGTTGTTCCCCAATTGATGGAGTTCATTTTGTTTCCAGTTCTTTTTATAAAAATATTATAAATAAAAAGAATAAAAATATGATAAATGTTTTTGCAAATATCAGGCTTTTCCTATTTAAAATATTCTTGGGCCCTCTGAATAATATTGTTATCACTTGGTCAAAGTGTGTGTATAATTAAATGATCAATTTGATATAATTTCAAATTATTTTTCAGATGGATTGAGCCAATTCATAGCTCCATTAATGGCATATTAGTGTAACTGACCTACCATAGCCCCTTGAATGTGTACCTTTTCCACATTTTTGTTATCCTTTCTAATCTATGGTGTGTGAGGAGAAACCTCAGAGTTGTTTTAATTTTATTTTTTTTCTTGTGATTTGGAGCATACTTTTATGTCAAAAGCAGCTTTTTCCAGAAAAGGAATAAAAATCCAAATGAGGTGAGCAAGTTTGACTTCTGACTGTCACTTTCTTCTGACAGTAACTTCCCGTCAAGTAGTCGCTGCTCATTAATAGAAGTAAAGACACAAAAATGGAGTTTGCATCCTGATGAGGAGGTCAGTGACTCGTGCTTTCCAGGAAGGGCCTGAAATTATTAAAGGCAAATTATGCCCACAAATCTGTCATGCCACTCTGAAAAGCAGAAGCTTTTGTCTTGGCAAGAGACTTGGTCCTAATATACACAGGAAAACTTGGCCAGAGCTGGAAATGAACAATAAGCTGTCCAGGACCAATGAGCAGGAATTTCTATCATCCACTCTCCTTTTTTCTCCAAAGTTCAGTCACCAAGGAGTATCGCTTTACTTTAGTTCCTCCAGTTATCTCCCACTAAATGTGGTGAACTTCCTTGCACAAATTCCTTTCCTTTTATGATTTTATCTTCTATAGGGACCTGGTTCTGGAGATGTGCAATGTAAATTGCACATGGTCATATTTGTTTGAACTTTTTGGTACATTTCGTATCCTGTGAATTCTAGTCTACCTGGTGCAATTGTGTCTAAGAGATTATTCTGCACTGTTCTTGAGCTGCATGGTTACTAGGTCATTTACCAGAATTGTGCCTTTCTGGCATAATAGGTCTGTTCTTCCATGTCATGTACCTTCTCTGGGGAATGTGTAAACAAAGTTTCTGAGCAGGTACCTCACATGAAGTTTTTTGCATATAGTCAGTATTTAACTAATGCTTTCCCATTCTATTCAGTCCTCCCCAGAAGTAGAAATACCACCATTGTGGCAATTACAAAATTTGAGAGAAAATTTCTGGTTAATTTAATTATTTTATTAATAATGACAGCATTTTTATTAATAAAGGTATGGTCATTTGTCCATCTCTCTTAGAACAAAAATAATCATGGCAGTGGTCTAATAGCTCATGTGCCCATTGGTGTTCCTGAGAATGGCAATCCACTTTGATTGGTTAACAATGAGAGAATGAATATCACTATGAGGGACTGGACCTGAACTTTGATTATGTCATTTACTTTTTTTTTTTTTTGGGCAGGGCAATTGGGGTTAAGTGACTTGCCCAGGGTCTCACAAATAGTAAGTGTCATGTGTCTGAGTCCAGATTTGAACTCAGATTTTCCTGACTCCAGGGCTGGTGCTCTATCCACTGTGCCATCTAGCTGTCCCATGTCATTTACTTCTAAGTTACGCCCAGTCTTGGGGGTAGATTGTGTGCTTCATCCTTAGTCCTTTGGAATTGTCCTGGATCATTGTATTATGAGAATAGCTACGTCATCCATAGCTGTTCATTGTACTATATTCTGTTACTGTGTACAATGTTCTCCTGGTTCTGCTCACCATGCTTCACATCAGTTCATGTAAGTCATTCCAGGTTTTTCTAAAATCATCCTGCTTGTCATTGCTATAAGAAATAATATTCCATCACAACAATATGCCACAGCTTGTTTAGACATATTCAATCATGACATCCCCTCAATTTCCAGTTCTTTGAGATATAGACCTAGTATTGCTGGATCAAAGGGTATGGACAGTTTTATAGCCTTTTGGGCATAGTTCTAAATTTCTCTCTACAATGATTGGATCAGTTCACAACTCCACTAACAATGCATCAGTGTCCCAGTTTTCCCACATCTTCTCCAACCTTTATCATTTTCTTTTTTTTGTCATAGTCGCCAATCTGATAGCTATGAGATGGTACCTCAGAGTTGTTTTAATTTGCATTTCTCTAATGATCAGTGATTTAGAGCATTTTTCTATATGACCACTTCTGAAAACTGCCTGTTTATATTGTTTGACTATTTTTTCAATTAGGGAAAAGCTCTTTTTTTAAAATATAAATTTGGCTCAGTTCCCTGCATATTTGAGAAATGAGACTTTCCATAGGAGAAACTATTCCCAATTTCATGTTTTTTTTCTAATTTTGGCTACATAATTAAAAAAAATTATATGTAATCAAAATTATGCATTTGGGGCAGCTAGGTGGCACAGTGGTTAGAGCACCAGCCCTGGAGTCAGGAGGACCTGAGTTCAAATCTGGCCTCAGACACTTAACACTTACTAGCTGTGTGACCCTGGGCAAGTCACTTAACCCCAATCGCCTCACCAAAAAAAAAAATGCATTTAACCTCCCATGCTCCTCTCTATCTTTTCTTTGGTCATAAACTCTTTCCTTATCCATAGATCTGACAAATATTTTTTTCCATGCTCACCTAATTTGCCTATGATATCATCCTTTACATCTAAATCATGTATCCATTTGACTTTATTTTACTATACAGTGTGAGATTTCCTAGGCCTAATTTCTATGGGACTTATGCATACTTTTTAGCAAGGGGCCAGAGCCCCTATGCTTTCCCCATGGAGCTAAAGCACACAAGCCCAGCTCTATGGGGAGTGCTCCAATCAATTAATCAATAAACATTTCCCCAGCTAGACCTTCCAAGGATTTGGTAAGGGAGGAGATGCTGGGATTGGATTGGTGGTAGGGTGTGCAGGTAACTAGTCAAGTAACATTGTAGTACGGGCCAGGCACTGTGCTAAATGGTAGGGATACAAAGAAATGCAAAAAGCAGTCCCTGCTTTCAAGGAACAGACAGTTAACAGAGGGAGAAAACAGCTAAACAATGTACAACCAAAATGTATTCAGAACAAATTGGATATTTTCAACTGAGGGAAAGCACAAACCATAAGGATTAAAAAGGCTACTTGCAGCTGAAACTTGAAGCCAGGCAAGCTAGGAGGCAGAGATGAAAGGGTGAGTGAGTCCTAATCATGAGAGATAGCCAGGGGAAATGCCTGGAGGCAAGAGTTGGAAGTATCAGTTTTCAGAAAGCAGCGTAAGGAATGAGAAGACTGGAAAGTTAACTGGGATCCAAGTGGAAGACTTTTTAAAAGTCAAACAGAAGATTTTACACTTGATGCTAGGGACAATAGGGAGTTACTGGAGTTGATTGAGTAGGGGGGTGATATAACCAGCTTGTGTTCTTAGAAGATCACACTGTCAGCTTGGATCAAGGTTGGACTGGAGAGGGGAGAGAGTTGAGGCAGGCAGACGGGCCAGCAGAGTGTTGCAGTAGTCCAGGTGAGAGGTAATGGGGAGTGTCAGTGTCAGAGGAGAGAAGTGGTGGGGGGACATAGGAAAGATGTGTTATTGACAGGCTTTGGCAATCTATTGGCTATGGGGGTTGAGAGGGAGTGAGGAATGGTAGAAAACAGCTAGGATGTGAGCATGAGTGACTGAGAAGATAGTGGTGACCTCAATAGTAATAGAGAATTTAGGAAGAAGAGATGTTTGGGGCGGTAAAGAAAATGAAAATTTGCAGAATTTTGGGAGAATTTCTGTAAGAATGAGAGCAAGTGTGTTTCATGAACTGAATTTCTCAACATTTGTAAGAGTTTTAAGGGCATATCCTCTCTCCCCAAGTGCTTTGTTCCATAATCTGGAAAATGCACACTTGAGTGAAGTGCCTGAGGCAGGGAGGGAGTCACAGGGAGACCACAATGACAGCAGGTCTGTAATAAATCCTCCTCTCTTATGCATAAGCATCAACAGGCTGGCCACATACCCTGTGGCACCCAAAGTGCATATGTTCAGCTCCTTTCAACGCTTCAAAACAATCTTTCTGGAGGTATAGCAGGAAGCGAAGGTCAATCAACACAAAATGGTACAAACTTTCATTGTATATCAAGAATTCAGAAAGCAGACTTTATGGCATACATGACTTGCTGAATCAGGAAGAGTACTGACCTTACTGTTGAAGGATCTTGGTGCAAATCCTGGCTTTAACGTGTATTGTCTGTGACCCTGAGCAAGTCACTTATTCTCCTTGTGCCTGAATTTCCTTAGGTATAAAATGAAGAAATTGGGTTAGATGAAACCAAAGTTGCCTTCTAGTGTAAAGTCCCATTAGTTCTAAAGAAAGAAGGAAACATCTTCAATCGCGCCCATTGGAGAGTCAGCATCATAAATCTTATATCAACTTCATTTGGTCTCTCAACTTGATTGGCCATAATGACGTTTGTGGATATAGATTGCTATCTTTTTCATTAAGGGAATCAAATGGTGCCTTAGTAGCTTGTTTCCTAGCTTTGGGTGCTATTAAGTGAATTAGGTTGCCCACTGTTTATTTCCTTTCCATTTTCTAATTACTGTAAACTGTGTCAACCTTAATTTTTAAATATGTGTTCTGTACCATGTATGTGCACAAGCTAGTACAGAATAGTTCTCGATTTGTCGAAAGACTCTAGTTTTGATTCTTTATTTATCTTTTTAATGCGGAGGTGGTGAGGACTTATGTCTTGCCAAGTTCATGAATCTGTTCATATAGCAATGGTCACTCTTCAAAAATCTTGTGAAAAAATGTAGTGTCACAATTTATCTCAGGCTTCCCTTTGAGAACTACAGTCAGCAAAGTGGATATCATGGTCTACATTGAAAGCCTGGCTGGTGTGGATAAGAGATTAGGAAATAGATCAGCAGCCTGGAAGAGAGGCATTGTGGAGGGCTGATTGAGGGCTTTAATTATCTGATATTTGCCAGAGCTCCCTCTGCCAAAAGCAGACCAATGAATAAATTCTTTTGATATCTTATTGCAAAGTTCTTCAAAAGTTGAAGCAACCAGTTTTTACTTAATTTTTAACAGCAAGTGAGCACTCCATTTTAAGATATGGGATAGAGAATAAAGGCATAGTCTGCCACACACTGTAGATTTTGTGATACACATTTTGAAGTATTCAAAAAAAAAGTTCGGCATGAACAGGGCTGTGCTGCAGACAGCTCATCCTGGCTGATCCTGTTACCATCTCTGGACTGAGTTCTTAAAGCTGCCGGTGCTGCTGTCCCTAGGGAATCAATTGTTGGGTTTGGGGGGCTGGAGTCAAGATGGAGAAGTAGAGAAAGCACGATAGCTGAGCTCTCCCAATATTCTTCTCCCAATATTCTTTAAAATAACACTTCAGATTGAATTCTGAAGCAACAAAGCCAACAAAAGGTCATGGAAAGACATTCTTCAAGCCAAGGAGAACTTAGGAGGTCAGGAGAGATGTAGAACACTGGTGTGGGAGCTGGCCCAGAGCCCATGTGACACCAACACCTGTGATGGGCCTTGAGGCAGCAGGGACAGCAGCGCCAGCAGCTTTGAGAACTCAGTCCAGAGATGGTAAGAGGATCAGGCAAGTGCTGAGAAATAGACAAGAGGGGAGCCTTTGGGCCAGCATGGGGCACAAGACCAGGGCAGAGAGGAGTGATTTCACTCCGAAGGGAGCCACAGCCCCGAGGAACAGCACTACTTTGTATTATTTAAAAAATAGTATTTTATTTGATTTTTTTCCAATTATATGTAAAGATAATTTACGACATTTATTTTTGTAAAATTTTGAGTTCCAAATTTTTTCCTTCCCTTCCTTCTCTCTGCTCTCCCAAAGCAAGCAAGCAATCTGATATAGGTTATACATTACAATCATGTTAAACATGTTTCCACATTAGTCCTATTGTGAGAGAAGAATCAGAACAAAAGAAAAAAACACAAGAAAGAAGAAACAAAAGAAAGTTAAAATAGTATGCTTCAATCTGCATTCAGACTCCATAGTTCTTTTTCTGGATGTCGAGAGCATTTCCCATCATGAGTCTTTTGGAATTGTCTTGGATCATTGTATTGGTGAGAAGAGCTAAGTCTATCACAGTGATCATCACACAATGTTCTTGACACTATGTACAATGTTCTCTTGATTCTGCTCATTTCACTCAGCACCAGTTCATGTAAGTCCAGGTTTTTCTGAAATCCATCATTTCTTACAGAACAATAGTATTCCATTACATTTATATATCACAACATGTTTAGCCATTCCCCAATTGATGGGCATCCCCTCAATTTCCCCAATTCTTTGTCTCTACAAAAAGAGCAGCTATAAACATTTTTGTACATGTGGGTCCTTTCCCCTTTTTATCATGTCTTTGGGATATAGAACTAGTATTGGTGGGTCAAAGGATAGGGACAGTATTATAGCCTTTTGTGCATGGTTCCAAATTGCTCTCCAGAATGGTTGGATCAGTTCACAACTCTACCAACAATGCATTAGTGGAACAGTATTACTTGTAGTTTCAAGGGAACAGGGACCCTGAGGGCAATATTGCTTTCAGTCCCAAGGGACTGAAGAGCCCTTACTAGGTAAGGACTAGAGAGCAGACCAAGAGAGCAGTGATCACACCTCTCCTTGGATCACACTAACTTGCAAGCAATGAAAACTTCCAAACTCTTAGAACTAGCTCTGAAAACAGCAGTGAAAAAAAAATGCTGAAGCCTGAAGTTTGGAACAATGGCCCGACCTCCCATCTTGGAATCAGAGTCCAAGTTTAGCATAAAGTTCAAAGTCAAAAAATAGGCTGGAAAAATGAGCAAACAACAACCTGACTACAAAAATCTACTATGGTGACAGGAAAATCAGAACACATAAAAGAAAAACAATGATGTCAAAACATCTTATAAGCAAAGCCTCAAAGAAAATAAAACTGAATGGAACAAAACCCCAACAAGAATCTTGGAAGAACTAAAAATAATTTTAAAAATAAAATAATACTGGCAGGAAAAAGTTGGGAAAAGAAATGAGAATGATGGAAGAAAATCATGTACATAAAAACACACAAGAGTTTGGTAAGAGAGGCACAACAATTTTGAAGAAAATAACATCTGAAAAACAGAAATTGGCCAAATGGAAAAAGAGGTGTAAGAGCTCACTGAAGAAAATAATTCCTTAAAAATTAGAATTGGGAATGTGGAAACTAATGACTCTATGAAACATTAAGAAACAAAAAATATAAATTCAAAAGAATTTTAAAAATAGAAGAATATTTCAAGCATCCAGAAAGAAAGACTTCGTATACTCTGCAATGAGTCAGGATCACACAAGATTTAGCAGTTACTACCACATTAAAGAAGTGGAAGGCTTGAAATATGATATTTAGAAAAGCAAAGGGGCTAGCATTAAAGTCAAGAATAACCTACCCAACAATACTGAGTATACTCCTTCAGGGAATGGGGGAAGGGATAAATAACTTAATGAAATAGAGGACTCTCATACAAATCCTGACAAAAAGACCATAGATGAATAGAAAATTTACCTTTCATATAAAAGGCTCAAGAGAAGCATAGAAAGGTAAATATAAAAGATAAATGATAAGGAACTAAATAGGGTTAAACTGTTTATATTTTTATGTGGGAAAATGAAATATTTATCTTCTAAGAACTTTATCATTATTATGGCACTCAGAAGGTCTCTAATTAGAGGGCATGGGAGTGAATTGATAATGTTGGAATGATTTCAAAAAAATGGATGAGTAAGAAAGAGGGATGCACAGAGAGAAGGGGAAAAGGAGAGGAAGAATGGGGAAAATTATCTCAGGAAGAACTCTTACAGTGGAGGGAGAAATGGGGGGCAGGGGAAGCTTGAACCTCATGGTCTCATGAATTATTTCAAAGAGGGAAGAATATATGTGCACACCTAAATAGGTCTGGAAATCTATCTTACCAAACAAGGAAGAAGGAAGGGAAGGAGATGAGAGAAAGATGGGGAGGGGATGATAAAAGGGAGAGTGGATTAAGGGATTCAGGGGTTAGAAGTAAAGCAGACTGTTGAGGAGGGCAGAAGAGATAGATAGATGATAGATAGATAGATAGACAGAGACAGAGACAGACAAAGAGATACATAGAGACAGACAGAGAGAAGAAGAAGGAAGAAGGGAGGGAGAGAGGGAGAAACAGAAGAAAATAGGACAGAGAAATGCAAAGTAATTATATGAACTGTGAATGTGAATGAGATGAATTCACTCATAAAATGGAAGCAGATAGCAGAATCCAATAGAAACCATAATCCAACAATATGTTGCTTACAGGAAACACACTTGAAACAGAAATACACACATACACAGAGTCAAAATAAGGAGCTGGAGCAGATTCTATTATACTTTAGCTGAAGTTAAAAAAAAGGCAAGGATAACAATCGTGATCTCAGACAAAGCAGAAGCAAAAATAGATCTAATTAAAAGAGATAAACCCCAAAACTACATTTGCTAAAACTCACTATAAACAAACCGATAATATCAAAACTGAACATATATTCATGACATGTCTCAGGATCCAATTTATTAAAGGAAAAATTTAATTACAGGAGGAAATAGTGAACCTCAACTTTCCCCTCTAAGAGCTAGATAAACCTAACTATAAAACGAATAAGAAAGAAATTCAGGAGATGAGTAGAATTTTAGAAAGTTTGGCCATAGTAGAACTTTGGAAAAACTGAATGTAAATAAAAAGGAGTATACCTTTTTCTCAACTATACATGTCACCTTCATAAAAACCTCACAAATAAATGCAGAAAAGCAGGAATATCAAAACACCTCTTTCAGATCATAATGCAATAAAAATTACATTTAATAAGGGGTCATGGAAGCAAAGATTAAAAATTAATTGTAGGGGGCAGCTAGATGGCGCAGTGGATAGAGCACCGGCCCTGGAGTCAGGAGTACCTGAGTTCAAACCTGGCCTCAGACACTTAACACTTACTAGCTGTGTGACCCTGGGCAAGTCACTTAACCCCAATTGCCTCACTAAAAAAAAAAATTGTAAAATAAATAATCTAATTTTAAAGAATGAGAGGATCAAAGAACAAATCATAGGAAAAATCTGTCATTTCATTAGAATGACAACATTGAGACACCATTCCAAAATTTCTGGGATGCAGCCAAAGCAGTGCTTAGGGGAAAATTTACATCTTTAAATGCATACATCAATAAAAGAAAGAAAGAACAGATCAATGAATTTGGCATACAATTAAAAAAAAACTAGAAAAAGGACAAATTTAATACCCTCAAACACCAAAATATAAATCTTGAAAATCAAAGGAGAAATTAATAAAACCAATTGGACTAATAAATAAAACTAGGACTTAGTTTTGTCAACCAACTCAAATTTAATAAAAATAAAATAATCTAGTTTTTATCAATAAAATAGATAAAGCTTTGGCTAATTTAATTTTTTAAAAAAGAAAGAAGAAAACTAAATTACAAGTCTTAAAAATGAAAAGGATAGGGGGCAGCTAGGTGGCGCAGTGGATAAAGCACCAGCCCTGGATTCAGGAGGACCTGAGTTCAAATCTGGCCTCAGACACTTGACACTTACTAGCTGTGTGACCCTGGGCAAGTCACTTAACCCCCATTGCCCCGCAAAAAACCAAACAAACAAAAAAAAGCAAAACAAAAAAAAATGAAAAGGATATAATCAATGAAGATAAAATTAAATCAAACATTAGGAGCTATTTTGCCCAATTATTTGTTAATAAAACTGACAATCTAGGTAAAATGAATGGATATTTACAAAACCAGAAATTCCCCAGATTAACAGAAGAGGAAATAGGAGGCAACTCCATCACAGAAAAAGAAATTGAAAAAGTAAAAAACTAGTTCCATAAGAAAAGTACCCTAAGACCAGATTGACTTACAAGCAAATTCTACTAAGCATTAAAAAAACAATTAATCCCAATATTATGTAGATATTTTGCAAATATAGATAAAGGAGTCCTACCAAATGCTTTCTAAGATGCAAATATGGTCTGATGCCTAAACCAGAAAGAGCAAGATCAGAGAAAGAAAACTATAGACCAATTTCTTTAATAAATATTGAAGCAAAAATTTAAATAAAACACTAGCAAGGAAATTACAGCACCATATAATGGGTTTCATGCCAGGAATGCAGGGCTAGTTCCATATTAGGAAAACTATAAGCATAATTTGCTGTATAAATAATAAAAACAACAAGGTTCATATGGTTATATAGATTGATGCAGAAAAAGCATTGGACAAAATGTAACACCCATTCCTATTGATAACACTAAAAAGCACAGGAATAAATGGAACTTTTCTTTTTTCTTTTTGTTTTTTTTTACAAGGCAATTGGAGTTAAGTGACTTGCCCAGGGTCACACAGCTGGTAAGTGTTAAGTGTCTGAGGCCGGATTTGAACTCAGGTCCTCCTTGATACAGGGCTGGTGCTCTATCCACTGCACCACCTAGCTGCCCCAAATGGAGCTTTTCTTAAAATGATAAATAGTATTATATCCAAAAGCAAAAGGAAACATTATCTGTAACCCACATAAATCATCATGATTTCTATATATTACCAATAAAGCGTAGCAGGAAGAGATAGAGAAATTCCATTTAAAATAAGTTCAGCCATATAAAATACTTGGGAGTCTACCTGCCAAGACTTACCAAGGCACTCTACAAACACACTTATAAAACACTTTTCACACAAATAAAGACATATTTAAACAAGTGGAGAAGTATTAATTGCTCATGGGTAAGTTGAGCCAATGTAAGAAAAATGACAATGCTATCTCAATGAATTTACTTATTTGGTGCCATACTAATCAAACTATCAAAGAATTAGTTTACAGACCTAATTTACATAATTCATCTGGAAGAACAAATGGTCAAGAATATCAATGAAATAAATGAAGAAAAAAAGTGAAGGAAGGTAGCCTAATAGTACTATATATCAAACTGTACTACAAATCAGTAATGATCAAAGCAAACTGGTACTAGATAAGAAGTAGAGTAGTTGATTAAGTACACAATGTGCAGAAGTAAATGATACCAGTTACCAAGATCCCAGTTATTGGGCCAAGAAATCACTCATTGACAAAACAAGCAAACAAAAAATCAAACAGAAAACAGAAAAGTAATATGGCAGAAGCTAGGTACAGACCAACATCTCACACAATATATCAAGATAATCTCAAAATGGCAACACGATTTTGACATTAAAAGTAACATCATAAGCAAATTAGGGGAGTATAGGAGAAGTTGCCTATAAGATGTGTGAATAAACAAACAGTTCATGACCAAACAAGAGACATAAAGGATCACAGGAGGTAAAATGGATAATTTTGATTACATGAAATTAAAAGGGTTTTGCACAAGAAAATTCAAAATTAGAAGGAATGCAGGATACTGGGAAAAATGTTTTTATAGCAAGTTTCTCTGCTAAAGGTCTTATTTCTCAAATATGTAGGGAACTGAGCTAAATTTACACAAGCAAGAGCCATTTCCCAATTGAAAAATGGTCAAAAGATATGAATAGTCAGTTTTCAGAAGAAATCAAAGCTATCGATAGTCATGAAAAGAAAATTCTAAATCATTAATCATTAGAGAAAAGCCAATTAAAATAACTTCTGAGGTACCTCCTCATACTCATCAAATTGTCTACCATGACAGAAAAGGAAAATGACAAATGTTGAAGGGAAAGTGGAAAAAACAATAATGTGAACTGGATCTGTGAACTTGTCTAATAATTTTAGAGAACAATTTGGAACTATTCACCCCAAAGTATAAAACTATGCATATTTTTTGTCCCAGGAAAACCACTACTATGTCTGTTTCTCAATGAAATCAAAGGAAAATGACTCACCTATACAACAATATTTATAGCAGCTATTTTTTTTGTGGTAGTGAAGAATTGGAAACGTAGAGGATGCCTATTAATTGAGGAATAGTTGAAACAACTGTGGTATATGATTATGTTGGAATACAGGATAATTTCAGAAAAACTTGGGAAAACTTATGTGAACTGATGGAAAGTGAAGTGAGCAGAACCAGGAGAACATTGTATGCAATAAGCAGCAATATTGTAATGATAATCAACTGTGAAAGACTTAGCTACCCTGTTCAATACAATGATCCAAGACAATTAATTCTAAGGACTCATGATGAAAAATGCTACCCACCTTCAGAGAGAGAACTGATGGACTCAGTACAGACTGAAGTGCATTTATTTGTTTTTCTTGCTTTTTTGCAATGTAGTTAATGTGGAAATATTTTTTATGACAATCTGTAAGATTGATATTGTATTTCTTGCTTTCTCAATGGGTGGAGGAAGGAATTTGGAACTATAAATAAATATAAAGATTTTTTTAAAGAACCGATTCTTAAATTTTTAGTGTTAGTATTTGCACCCTGGAAATGGGCAGAACTTACATGTTAGATCTTAACTTAAGGGTCAGTGTCATCTGGAAACATAGCACAATCATGCCTTGTCCTTGGGCCATACCATTGCTCTTCAGTGCTTCCCAATTC